>NC_091977.1:333555615-334155615 GCF_044704955.1 Pristiophorus japonicus
GTGGGTGAGGACTGGGACGACTTTGTGGAAAGACTCCAGCAGAGCTTTGTCACGAAGAACTGGCTGGGAGCAACAGCGGCTGACAAGCGGAGGGCGCATCCCATGACCAGCTGCGGACCACAGACGTATGCTCTAATGAAAGACCTGCTCGCACCCCAAAAGCCAGCGGACAAGTCCTTTGAAGAGCTCAGCCAGCTGATCAGTGAGAATCTCAAGCAGGCGAGTAGCGTACACATAGCCCGGCACCGGTTCTACACACACCGGCGTCGGGAGGGACAATACATCTCAGACGTCGTTGCGGACCTGCGGCGCTTGGCCAGTCTCTAAGTTCACAGACGCCTGCAGGGGGGAGATGTTAAGGGACTTTTTCATTGAGGGCATTAATCATGCTAGGACTTTCAGGAAGCTCACAGAGGCCAAGGACTTGACTTTAGAAGGGGCGGCGTTGATAGCTCAGACCTTCATGGCAGGGGAAGAGGAGACCAAGCTAATTTACGCGTGCAGCCCTGGGCCCAACGTGGCGATGGACCGGGGAGTTAACATTGTGAATGCGGCTCGGGACCCCGCAGGCAGGCAAGGGCATTTTGAAACCGCCCAGGCAGCAACAGATTCTAGGGTGGGCCCACAACAGGGACAATGGAAAGGGGATCGGCAATTCACGCCATCACGAGGAACAATGCGTCCCACGATGGGACCATTAACACCCACCATCAGAGTGCTTAGAAACAACCAAATGGTTAATCAGAGAGGAATGTCTGGTAAAAGTCCCTTTGTCACAACAATCTCAGCTCATGCTGGAGGTGCGGGGGTAGACATACTGCGAAAAGTTGCAGGTTCCAGCAATATACCTGTAGGATTTGTAACATCAGTGGACACTTGGCCAGGATGTGCAAAAAGGCTGTGGCGAGGCTAATCTGCGAGACAGAGGAACCAGACGAGGGGTCTGCAATGCAGGATGATTCCTGGGGAAAAGCCATGGATGCTGAAGTTCAGCGGGTTCACGTGGCTGACATCCACAGCTCATAAACGCCACCCATGACGATGAAAGTTTTATTGAATGGCATCCCGGTGCGCAGGGAGCTGGGTACGGGAGCTAGCCAGTCATTTATGAGTGCCCAACAATTTGAGAGACTATGGCCACACAGAGCTAGCAGGCCCAAACTGGAACGCATTAACACGCAGCTACTGATGTACACCAAAGAGATCGTCCCAGTGCTAGGCAGTGCAAACTTGATGGTAACACATAATGGAGCACAGAACCGGCTGCCACCCTGGATCGTCCCGGGAAATGGCCCCGCGGTCTTGGAGAGTTGGCTAGCCGAAATGAATTGGAAATGGGGGGATGTGCACGCCATTTCATCTGTGGAGCGAAGTTCATGCTCACAGGTCCTACAAAAATTCGGGTCACTGTTTCAACCTGGTGTCGGAACGTTCAAGGGCACCAAAGTAGTGATACGCATTACTTCGGACACCAGACCAGTGCACCACAAAACCAGAGCGGTGCCGTATGTGATGCGTGAGAAAATTGAAAGTGAATTGGACAGGCTGCTCAGAGAGGGCTTAATTTCAGCCGTTGAATTCAGCGACTGGGCAAGTCCCACCGTTCCTGTCCTTAAAGCAGATGGCTCGGTCAGGATTTGTGGCAACTACAAAGATACCATCAACCGAGTGTCACTGCAAGACCAATACCCGCTCCCGAGAGCGGAGGACCTTTTTGCCATGCTGGCAGGTGGCAAGCTGTTCACGAAGCTGGGCCTCACTTCGGCCTACATGACTCAGGAACTGGCTGAAGAATCCAAGCTTCTGACCACCATCACGACGCACAAGGAATTATTTATCTACAACAGGTGTCCGTTTGGCATTCGTTCGGCGGCAGCTATCTTTCAGCGGAACATGGAAAGCTTGTTCAAATCCATTCCTGGAACAATCGTATTCCAAGACGACATCCTTATAACGGGTCGAGACACCGAGGAACACCTCCACAACCTGGAGGAGGTGCTACACCGACTGGAACGGGTAGGCTTGCGACTGAAAAAGGCCAAGAGTGTGTTTTTGGCCCCAGAGGTGGAGTTTTTGGGCAGGAGAGTTGCCACAGACAGGATCCGGCCCACCGAATCAAAAACGGAGGTGATCCGCTGGGCAACCAGGCCCGGCAACACGTTGACGTTACGATCATTCCTGGGACTTTTGAACTATTTTGGGAATTTTCTGCCGAACTTAAGCACATTGTTGGAGCCGTTACACATTTTTTTTTTTTTTTTTTCGTTGCCAATCTTTCCAATTCTTTGTCAAATCACAAATGCCAGAGGTCACCTTGGGCCCATTCAAGGATCACTCTGCGCCAATGCTCTTAGCCAAAAGGCCTAGAGCCACTGCACCGTTCCTGGAAGTACTGCAATACCAGGTTCGTGCCATGGAGGTAGATGGGTCAGGTCCCCCACACACCTCCGTGGAGGTGGATGGGTCAAGCCACCCCACCCACCTGCTCCTGTGTAAAGGTTGTGAATGGCTTTGGGGGGACTGTCAAGAACGGGCTTTCAATAAGGCGAGGAACCTTCTGTGTTCTAACAAACTGTTGACTTTGTATGACCCCTGTAAAAAACTGGTTTTAACGTGCGATGCATTGACCTACGGAGTTGGGTGTGTGTTGCAGCAGGGTAATGACGACGGCCGACTCCAACTGGTGGCTTATGCCTCCAGGTCGCTCGCCCAGGCAGAGAGTGGATATGGCATGGTCGAAAAGGAAGCACTCACTTGTGTTTACGGTGTGAAAAAGATGCACCAGTACCTTTTCGGTTGACGGTTCGAGCTAGAGACAGACCACAAGCCGTGAACATCCTTGTTGTCCGACAGCAAGGCTGTCAATGCCAATGCGTCAGCTCGCATACAGTGATGGGCTTTCACGCTGGTTGCGTATGACTACACCATACAACACCGGCCAGGCACCGAAAATTGCGCTGACGCGCTCAGCAGGCTCCCACTTGCCACCACCGAGGGGGCAGCGGAGCAAAGCGCTGTCATGGCCGTTGAGGCTTTTGACGCCGCAGGCTCCTCCATCACAGCCCGCCAGATCAAACTCTGGACCAACAGAGACCCCCTCCTATCCATGATAAAGAACTGTGTCCTGTCTGGGGATTGGGCGCCCGCACACAGGGACTGCCCCGAGGTCAGACCGTTTCAGAGACGGATGGATGAACTCTTCATCCAAGCCTGCTATGGGGCAGCCAGGTAGTCATGCCCAGAAAGGCAGGGAAGCGTTCATCAGGGAACTCCACAGCGAGCACCCTGGCATCATGTTAATGAAGGCCATTGACAGTCACATGTATGGTGGCCAGGGATTGACTCAGACTTGGAACACTGGGTTCGCAGGTGCACGACGTGTGCCCAGCTGGGCAATGCCCCGGGAGGCCCCACTCAGCCCGTGGCCCTGGCCCACCAGGCCATGGTCACATATTCACGTAGACTATGCGGGCCCGTTCATGGGGAAAATGTTCCTGATCGTTGTCGATGCATAATTGAAATGGATCGAGTGCATCATATTAAACTCGTGCACGACATCCATCACCGTGGAGAGTCTGCGTACGGTTTTCGCGACTCACGGTTTGCCGGACATCCTGGTCAGCGACAATGGCCCGTGTTTCATCAGCCATGAATTCCAGGAGTTTATGTCGGGCAATGGTATCAAACACGTCCGGACAGTGCTGTTCAAGCCGGCTTCCAATGGCCAGGCGTAACGTGCGGTCCAAATCATAAAACAGGGCATGCTATGCATCCAAGGACTCTCCCTTCAGTAGCGCCGATCGCGCCTCCTGCTCGCCGACAGGTCCCGCCCGCACTCGTTCACGGGAGTCCTGCCAGCGGAACTCCTCATGAAACGCACGCTTAAAACGCGGCTGTCCCTCATTCACCCAGCCCTGGCAGACATTGTTGAGGGCAAGCGCCAGTCCCAAACCGAGTTCCATGATCGAAACTCAAGGGGGAGGTGTATAGAAATGGATGACCCGGTATTTGTTCTTAACCATGCTTTGAGACCCAAGTGGCTTGAGGGCACAGTAATTGGCAGAAAAGGGAATAGGGTCATAGTGGTCAGACTAAACAATGGGCAGATATGCCGCAAACACTTGGACCAAGTAAAGAAAAGGTTAAGCATAGACACGGAGGAACCTGAAGAAGAGCATGAGATGTCACCCACACCACTGCCAGTGGACGAGCAACGAGGACAATCCTCAGCATGCACAGTCCCTGCGGTCAGCCCGGACAGGCCGGAATCACCTCAAGTGACAGAGACGCGTGCTGAGGCTCAGTCACCAGAGCCACAACTACGGCGCTCCACGAGAGAGCGTCGACCACCTGACAGACTTAACCTTTGACACAAAAAGACGTAAGGGGGGAGGTGATGTCATGTATGTAACCATCATGCAATGGTAATCTTCATGTAACTGTAACCTTCATGCAACTCCTGTACACTGTACTTATAACCTAGAAATGCACACCCTGACCACAGGGGATGAACTTGTGGGAGACACTCCTCACCTGGGTTTCCAGGTATAAAAAAGAGGTCCGACCCAGGGTCAGCACTTGTTGGTCCTGGGAATAAAGGTTAAGGTCACATAGTGACTGTGTCTGCAGTACATGCCTCGTGTGAGTTTGTAGTACGGTGCAGGGACACCACACCCCTCTTCCACCCCCCACACCCCTCTCCCGCCCCCCACACCCCTCTCCCGCCCCCCACACCCCTCTCCCGCCCACAACACACCACCCTACTCCCCCCCCCCCACACACATCACCCTCCCTCTTTCCACCACCCTCCCTCTCTCTCTCCCCCCCCCCCCCACCACCCTCTCTCTCTCTCTCTCTCTCTCCCCCCCACACACCACCCTCCCTTTCTCTCTCTCTCTTTCCCCCCCACACACACCACCCTCCCTCTCTCTCTCTCCCCCCCCACCACCCTCCCTTTCTCTCTCTCTCTTTCCCCCCCACACACACCACCCTCCCTCTCTCTCTCCCCCCCCACCACCCTCCCTCTCTCTCCCCCCCCCACACCACCCTCCCTCTCTCTTTCCCCCCCCCACACCACCCTCCCTCTCTCTTCCCCCCCCCCACACCACCCTCCCTCTCTCCCCCCCACACCACCCTCCCTCTCTCTCTCTCTCCCCCCCCTCACCATCCCCCCCCCCACTCACCCTCCCTCTCTCTCTCCCCCCCCCTCACACCACCCTCCCTCTTCCCCCCCCCCACTTACACCACCCTCCCTCTTCCCCCCCACTCACACCACCCTCCCTCTTCCCCCCCACTTGCACCACCCTCCCTCTTCCCCCCCCCACTCACACCACCCTCCCTCTTCCACCCCCCCTCACACCACCCTCCCTCTTCCACCCCCCCTCACACCACCCTCCCTCTTCCCCCCGCCTCACACCACCCTCCCTCTTCCACACCCCCACCACCCTCCCTCTCCCCCCCCACACACAACCCTCCCTCTCTCTCTCCCCACATACACCACCCTCCCTCTCTTCCCCGCCCCACCCTTTCCCCACCACCACCCTCCCTCCCCACCCTCCCTCCCTCTCTTCCCCCCCCACTCTTTCCCCACCACCCTCCCTCTCTCCCTCCCCACATACACTACCCTCCCTCCCTCCCCCCCCACATACACCACCCTCTCTCTCTCTCTCTCCCTCCCCACATACACCACCCTCCCTCTCTCTCTCTCCCTCCCCACATACACCACCCTCCCTCTCTTTCCCCCCCCCACCCTCCCTCCCCACCCTTCCCCCCCCCACCCTCCCTCCCCTCCCTCTCTCTCCCCCCCCACACACACCACCCTCCCCTCTCTCTCCCCCCCCCCCAACACACCACCCTCCCTCTCTCTCCCCCCCCCCCCCAACACCCTCCCTCCCTCTCCCCCCCCCCCCAACACACCACCCTCCCTCTCTCTCCCCAACACACCACCCTCCCTCTCTCTCTCTCCCCACCCACCACCCTCCCTCTCTCTCTCTCCCCCACCCACCACCCCCCCTCTCTCTCTCTCCCCACCCACCACCCTCCCTCTCTCTCTCACCCCCACCCACCACCCTCCATCTCTCTCTCCCCCCCACCCACCACCCCTCCCTCTCTCTCCCCCCCCCACAAACCACCCTCCCTCTCTTCTCCCCCCCCACAAACCACCCCTCCCTCTCTTCTCCCCCCCCACAAACCACCCTCCCTCTCTTCTCCCCCCCCACAAACCACCCTCCCTCTCTTCTCCCCCCCACAAACCAACCTCCCTCTCTTCTCCCCCCCACAAACCACCCTCCCTCTCTTCTCCCCCCCCACAAACCACCCTCCCTTCTCTCCCCCCCACAAACCACCCTCCTCTTCTCCCCCCCCACAAACCACCCTCCCTCTTTCCCCCCCACAAACCACCCTCCCTCTCTTTCCCCCCCCACAACCACCCTCCCTCTCTTCCCCCCCCCACAAACCACCCTCCCTCTCGCCCCCACACACCCTCCTCTTCCCCCCCCCCACACACACACCACCCTCCCTCTTCCCCCACACACACCACCCTCCCTCTCTTTCCCCCCCCACAAACCACCCTCCCTCTCTTCCCCCCCACACACCACCCTCCCTCTCTTCCCCCCCCACATACCACCCTCCCTCTCCTCCCCCCCACACACCACCCTCCCTCTCCCCTCTCTCGTCCCCCCTCTATTCACCCCCCCACACACACCACCCTCCCTCTCCCCCCCTCTCGTCCGCCCCCTCTCCCCCTCTCGTCCACCCCCCACCACACACCACCCTCTTCTCCCCCCCGCCACACACACACACCCCCCCCCCCCCCCCCCCACCCACACCTCCTCTTCCCCCCCACCCCACCACCTCCTCCCCCACACCCCTCCTCTCCCCCCACACACACACACCACTCCTCTCCCCCCACACCCACTCCTCTCCCCCCACCCCCTCCCTCTCCCCCCACCCCCTCCTCTCCCCCCACCCCTCCTCTCCCCCACCCCCTCCTCTCCCCACACCTCCCCTCTCCCCCACCACCCTCTCCCCCCACCCCCCCTCTCTTCCCACACACCACCCTCTCCCCCACCCCCCCTCTTCCACACACCACCCTCTCCCCCACCCCCCTCTTCCCACACACCACCCTCTCCCCCCACCCCCCTCTCTTCCCACACCCCACCCTCTCCCCCCACCCCCCTCTTCCCACACACCACCCTCTCCCCCCACCCCCCTCTCTTCCCACACACCACCCTCTCCCCCCACCCCCCTCTCTTCCCACACACCACCCTCTCCCCCCGCCCCCCTCTCTTCCCACACACCACCCTCTCCCCCGCCCCCCTCTCTTCCCACACACCACCCTCTCCCCCGCCCCCCTCTCTTCCACACACCACCCTCTCCCCCGCCCCCCTCTCTTCCACACACCACCCTCTCCCCCCGCCCCCTCTCTTCCCACACACCACCCTCTCCCCCCGCCCCCCTCTCTTCCCCACACCACCCTCTCCCCCCGCCCCCCCTCTCTTCCCACACACCACCCTCTCCCCCGCCCCCCTCTCTTCCCACACACCACCCTCTCTCCCCCACCCCCTCTCTTCCCACACACCACCCTCCCCCACCCCCTCTCTTCCCACACACACCTCCCCCCACCCCCCTCTCTTCCCACACACCACCCTCTCCCCCCACCCCCCTCTCTTCCCACCACCACCCTCTCCCCCCACCCCCCTCTCTTCCCACACACCACCCTCTCCCCCCACCCCCCTCTCTTCCCACACACCACCCTCTCCCCCACCCCCCTCTCTTCCCACACACCACCCTCTCCCCCACCCCCCTCTCTTCCCACACACCCTCCTCCCCCACCCCCCTCTCTTCCCACACCACCCTCTCCCCCCACCCCCCTCTCTTCCCACACACCACCCTCTCCCCCCACCCCCCTCTCTTCCCACACACCACCCTCTCCCCCCACCCCCCTCTCTTCCCACCCACCACCCTCTCCCCCCACCCCCCTCTCTTCCCACACACCCCCCTCTCCCCCCACCCCCCTCCCACACACCACCCTCTTCCCCCCCCCCTCCCACACACCACCCTCTCCCCCCACCCACCACCCTCTTCCCCCCCCCCCTCCCACACACCACCCTCTTCCCCCCCCCCCCCCCTCACACCACCCTCGCCCCCCACCCCCCTCCCACACACCACCCTCTCCCCCCACCCCCCTCCCACACACCACCCTCTCCCCCCACCCCCCTCCCACACACCACCCTCTCCCCCCACCCCCCTCCCACACACCACCTTCTTCCCCGCCCCCCCTCCATGTTTTGTGTAGGGCTGTTTTAAATTTAAAAAGGGAAATGTTTGAAATGCCTACAAAGAACTTCTGTTTAATTGCCATTTTTTTTTGAACAGCTTATGCCAGAAAGCAGGATACTGACATGTTGTGCAACTTATGCGGTTATCTGCAGAATTCGAAATGCTTTGGTTTCAAAGACCATTTGGCTTATGATCAGAATCATCTAGTGCTATGCAGGCAGTTCTTGTAAATGACATTGCAAAAATGTACTTTCCAGAACAGGCGGTCAAATGTAGAATCCAAACTGAAGCAATGGTGTTAGGGGGCTGGAGGGTGGGATGTGAGGGATACTACCTTTCGGCTGTAGTGAACAAGGAAATCTTATTGGAACAAAAACCACAAAAAACATTGATAATGGTGCAAAATAATTCTGGAAAAGATTGATCGAGCTTGTGTTCAGGAGTTTGCTATTTCATGTCCATTATCTTAGATGCCATTTCATCCAGCTGTGTTAATGATTCTTCTGTTATGTGTGTTAAGTAGTCAACCTCCTTCTCCTCTGGTTCACAACACGTTTTGAGTAAGCACGAGACTTCGTAGTGGAGTATATGGAACAGACTTTATTGATACCTGTATACAGTAAAGGTGATCAGTCTTAACTGCCCTACAGAGAGTGACTTTTTTGGTTCAGTTTCTTTCAAGCCCTCTGACAAACTGTTAAAAACCATGCTCCTTTATACATGATATTTTGATTACATCAAAGGAAAATGTCATAGCCAAGCCTGTATGACATATCTATTTCCCAAATCCTTTGAAAACAGACTATGTAAACAGTTTGCAATTATTTAATTCACTTCCCCTACACGACATTTCCTGACATAACATTTGCTAGCATCTTTGAAGGAAAAGCTGTACCAACTGCTATCTGTAGCTAATGGATCTCTACCCATGTTTAGTACCCTAAAACTAAACATGAACCATTCATGGGTAACATAATTACTAACACTTATTCCCTTACACAAGCACTTTATGTCTCAGAAAACAAGCAATGCATTATTTTTACCATACTTCTAATTCATCCTGTTCATATCTTGAAAAGCCTGGAAGCCTGTTAATCCAATATACAAAGAAGTTCAACTTAAGATGGCCAACATACATCTCTCCAGGGTATCCAACAAAGTGCAAAAATGCTCATTATAAAATCAATGTTATGACATGTAAGTGACTATGTTAAAAAAATCTGCAGTAAATCTGATGCTATTTTAACATTTCTTCCTGAAGTGCAATATAGGTCAACTTTTATTATATCGTAATAAATTTAATGGGGTTAAATGACAAATCCTTTAATTCAGTCCCATCCTAGAACATCACATGTCAAAATTCTTTGACTATGCAAGTCTTAATCAAATGACTGAATCAATCAGCATGAAATAAATGCACCCTTCCCTGTATGACTAACATCTATGAATAACATAGCACAACATAAGTGCACATTCTCCTAAATCACAATGAAGTTCAAAGTGAGCAGTCCTCTTTCCTCACATAGCGCTTCACCTAGGTGGCTATACATGCCTTTCTTGCTCCTAGTCTAGTGCTTCTCCTAGGTGCAACTAGAGGACCAGTATCATGGGAGATGGTTGGCTTCTCCTGTGGTACTGAAGGTTCAAGGGGCTGAGAAAGCAGCTGGTCCTGGGAGGGGGCCAATGTTGGACACATCTCTGGAGCATCTTCCTGGGCAGCTTAGTGTACCCTCCTACATGCCACTGACGTGGCACTCTGGTTGGTTGTAAATCACTTTAGGATGTCCTGAGGTCGTGGAAGGCATTGTATAAATGCAAGACTTTCTTTCACATTTGATAATCGGTCCGTGCCAAGTTATCTGATCTCAGACAAGGTGGTGGAATTTGCTTAAATTCATGTCCAAAATATTTCTACAAAATTGTAAATAGGACAGTCTGAATAAAAGACTCACAAAAAGCGTTGTCATGAATTTTAAATTTCACAATCAGCAGGTAAATCTCATTGTGTTTTATGAAGGCCATGAAAGCTGTCATTGCGTTCCAACCTCCTATTGATACCATTATTGTACAGTGTTGTGGTCACAGTACTAGGTGACAGGACTCCCTCATACTATATACTGGTGTAACTGCCATTCATGATATAAAATTATCGTGACTTCAGCTCCCCACAAATAGAGTTAAAATATAGGCTGGTGGGTTACAAGTAACAAATTATTAACTACTACTCTGAGCTTTTAGATGTAGGCATTGTAACAGAATCAGTGCTGTAGCTCTTACTGCAATACTTGGGCACTATAAGTTTGAACACTGGCCTGAAATTTTGATGGATTGTTAAGAGTGTAAACTTGGTGGATCTATTTGGGGGGGGGGGGGGGGGGTGTGAGGGGGCAGAATTTGGTGAGGAGAAAGGATCCACCAGTTTTATGCCCCATTTAAGATGCACCCTAAACTCCATCATAAGAGTGTAAGACATACCTATGCTGGCAAGTGATGGGTTTAGGCCAGGATGATGTCTGTCATTCCTGCTCTAGGATGAATCAATCTAAGATATACCATAATAACAAGGGCAACCTAGAACAGCAGCTAAAGATAACTCATGCTGGATTCTTAAAGGTGAATTACCATGTTTCATTGTGGTGTTATAGTCAATCATTACATTGGAGTTGTCTTTTTGGAAATGTTCTTGCACTTTACTTTTGAGGTTTTTAGCTTCGTTAAGACGTTTCCCTCGAGAGTATTTCTTGTTTGTGGAGATGAAGTTGCAAAATATTTTTCTGCCATGGGAATTCCCCTCTATTATTTACTTGTTGGAGAAAGAGGAATAACAGGCAACCAGGAAGCCAAAGTAAAAAGACATATGGCTATGATTATCTGCAAGCATTTGTCTTTTCATGGCAGGACTCCTGAGCTCATATCCAACTCTGAATGTGTTGAGCATTCAAGCTATCACTGAAGCTTCCACTCAGGCTTTCTTGTGAGATGTGAATCACCGTGCTCAATTCTTTATCTAGACTATCTATAGCACCCTCAGTTAACCCATTTAGGCTGGCGAGTTCAAGTGATAGGGATCATGATATTGTGGGCTAATTTTGTTGGCAGTGCCAGATGAAGGTTCTGGCATTGATTCCTTCTCCCTCTCTGCAGCAACCATCTTGCTTCCAGCTTCTGTGGAGATAAGCAGCATGAGAAATGTAATGTACTTTCTGCTGTTCACTTTTTCCTTCATGTTTAGCTCATGTAAAGGTCTCCTTAGAGCTTGCGCCTCAGAAAATAGAAACCATCTGCATGTTTGACCAGTAGCACTTAGTCAGCACAAACCATCTATGGTGCAAGTCCTCCCAAGTCTCCATCCCCTACAGAATTAGTTGAGTGAGTTCCCAGGATTTTCATTGCCCCCTCTTCCTCAAGTCTATCCTCAGGAACTTTGTGCAATCTTTTCCTGAATGACAAAAGAATTCTTGGTGTTGCTCGTCAGACTGTTACATTTTGACAATTATTTGAGAATTCTCATCACTTCTCTCATGGAATTCTCACAGAATTAGTGAGGCTTCAACAGGCATACATGCACTGCAGGGTGCGGTATTCATCTAATTGAAGTCATGGAAGGTGTCACTACAGATCATTCAGTACACATGGTGATATCCTTAGATTTGTGAATGCATTTTAGGTCTACTGTCAAAACTACACAAAATATACATTGACAGCAGCTTGTATCTTTGGTGATCTTGTGCGATCATTAAACCTCATCCTATATTGGAAAGGAGTCCAGGGGATTAGGGAGTTATCTTTCACTGCCTGTGCCCCTTCCTGCCATACAATTCTGGCTGCTGCATTGGCAGGCATCTTACCACTACGATTCCATCTCCACCCCCACCCATGTCTAATTGAAGCACTTTTCATAAGAACATAGAAACATAGAAAATAGGTGCAGGAGCAGGCCATTCAGCCCTTCTAGCCTGCACCGCCATTCAATGAGTTCATGGCTGAACATGAAACTTCAGTACCCCCTTCCTGCTTTCTCGCCATAACCCTTGATCCCCCGAGTAGTAAGGACTTCATCTAACTCCCTTTTGAATGTATTTAGTGAATTGGCCTCAACTACTTTCTGTGGTAGAGAATTCCACAGGTTCACCACTCTCTGGGTGAAGAAGTTTCTCCTCATCTCGGTCCTAAATGGCTTACCCCTTATCCTCAGACTGTGACCCCTGGTTCTGGACTTCCCCAACATTGGGAACATTCTTCCTGCATCTAACCTGTCTAAACCCATCAGAATTTTAAACGTTTCCATGAGGTCCCCTCTCATTCTTCTGAACTCCAGTGAATACAAGCCCAGTTGATCCAGTCTTTCTTGATAGGTCAGTCCTGCCATCCCGGGAATCAGTCTGGTGAATCTTCACTGCACTCCCTCAATAGCAAGAATGTCCTTCCTCAAGTTAAGAGACCAAAACTGTACACAATACTCCAGGTATGGCCTCACCAAGGCCCTGTACAACTGTAGCAACACCTCCCTGCCCCTGTATTCAAATCCCCTCGCTATGAAGGCCAACAGGCCATTTGCTTTCTTAACCGCCTGCTGTACCTGCATGCTAACCTTCAATGACTGATGTACCATGACACCCAGGTCTCGTTGCACCTTCCCTTTTCCTAATCTGTCACCATTCAGATAATAGTCTGTCTCTCTGTTTTTACCACCAAAGTGGATAACCTCACATTTATCCACATTATACTTTATCTGCCATGCATTTGCCCACTCACCTAACCTATCCAAGTCACTCTGCAGCCTAATAGCATCCTCCTCGCAGCTCACACTGCCACCCAACTTAGTGTCATCCGCAAATTTGGAGATACTGCATTTAATCCCCTCGTCTAAATCATTAATGTACAGTGTAAACAGCTGGGGCCCCAGCACAGAACCTTGCGGTACCCCACTAGTCACTGCCTGCCATTCTGAAAAGTACCCGTTTACTCCTACTCTTTACTTCCTGTCTGACAACCAGTTCTCAATCCACGTCAGCACACTACCCCCAATCCCATGTGCTTTAACTTTGCACATTAATCTCTTGTGTGGGACCTAGAATTAGGAGCAGGACCTACAGCCCATCAAGCCTGCTCCGCCATTCAATAAGATCATGGCTGACCTCAACTCCACTTTCCCGCCTGACCTCCATATCCCTTGATTCCCCTAGAATCCAAAAATCTGTATCTCGGCCTTGAATAAACTCAACAATTCAGCATCCACTAATACAAAAGCAAAATACTTCAGATGCTGGAATCTGAAATAAAAACAGAAAATGCTGAAAATACTCGGGTCAGGCAGCATCTGTGGAGCGAGAAAGAGTTAACGTTTCAGGTCGATGACTCTTCGTTTCTCTCGCCACAGATGCTGTCTGACCTGCTGAGCAGTTCCAGCATTTTCTGTTTTAATTCAGCATCCACAGCCATTTGGGGTAGAGAATTCCAAAAATTTACAACCTTCTGAGTGAAGAAATGCCTCATCTCATTTGGATTTCCAAAAGGCATTCAATAAGGTGCCACATAAAAGGTTGTTATGCAAGATAAGGGCTTATAAGGTTGGGGGTAATATATTAGCATGGAGAGAGGATTGGTTAATGGACAGAAAACAGAGAGTAGTGATAAACTGGTCATTTTCAGGTTGGCAGGCTGTAACTCGTCAAGTGCCGCAAAGATCAGTGCTTGGGCCTCAGCTATTTACAATTTATATTACTGACTCAGATGAAGGGACTGAGTGTAATAGATCCAAGTTTGCTGATACTACAAAGCTAGTTAAGCTGTGAGGACACAAACAGCCAGAGGATCCTTTACTTTGAGATTACTAATTAACCCTTCTCATTACACAAGATAAAACAGCCTGTTGGTTCCACAATGTATTTTTATAGCAAATTGTCTTGAATGCATTCCATGAACTTGTCCTCCAGACTACCTATCCAAATTTGATTTGCCCAGTCTATATGAAGATTAAGTTCCCCACAATTATTGGATTATCTTTGTAACTAGCTCCTATTATGTTAATACTCTGTTCAATGGTATAGCTACTGTTGATGGACCTATAAATTACTCCCATGTGTTTTCTGCTCCTTGTTTTTCTTATCTGCATCCATACTGATTCTACTTCCTTATCCTCTGAGCCAAGATCCTTTTTCACTACTGTCCTTATGTCATCCTTTATCAGGGTTACCCCAACCCCCCTCCTTTTCCATTCTGCCTGTCTTTTTGAAATGTCAAGTACCCTGGAAATTTAGTTCCCATCCTTGGTCACCTTGCAACCATGTCTCTACAATGGCTATTTGATTAAACCCATCCATCTCGATACGTGCTACTAATTCGCCCATCTTGTTACGAATGTATTGTGCATTCAGATAAAGAACCTTTAATTTTAACTTTTTAACCATTATTCCCTGATTTCACCTTATTCACTGATGCACTATTACTGTTAAACTCTCTGTCCCTTCCGGTTATACTCTGCTCCACTGCCTTGACATTTCTCTTGATTTCTAAATTTCCCCATACCTAACCCTTCCCCCCTTTTTAAGTTTAAAGACCTAATTATTCAATTCGTCAGGACACTGGTCCCAGCCCGATTTATGTGGAGCCCGTCCCAATGGAACAGCTCCCTCTTTCCCCAGTAATGACGCCAGTACCCATGAATCGAAGCCTCTTCCACCCACACCACTCTTTGAGCCAGGCAATTAACTCTGATCTGCTTGGTCCTATATCAATTTTTGCATGGCTCAGGTAACAATCCAGAGATTACCTTTGAGGTTCTACATTTTAATTTGGACCTCAGTTCTTCAAACTCTCAAAAGAACCTCATTCCTAGTTCTATCCATGTCATTGGCTCCTACATAGACCACGACAACTGGATCCTTGGTCCTCCCACTCCAAATTCTTCTCCAGCCGCGAGGAGATATCCTTAACCTGGCACTGAGCAGGCAACAGAGACTTCAGAACTTCTGGTTCCAGCTAGAGTATCTATCCCCCTTACTACATCGTCCCCTAATACATTCCTTTATGTTCCCCCCACGTGAATGGCCTCCTGTACTACAATACTGTGATCAGTTTGCTCATCCACCCTGCAGACTGCTCTCATCCAAACAGGCAGCAAGAACCTCATACCTGTTGGATAAGGGCAAAAGCCGAGGCTCCTCCAGCACTGCACCTGTGGTCCCCTTAACTGCCTGAGTCAGTCACACCCTGCTATCCTGTCTCGAGAAGTATGAAGATCTCTTGGAATTTTTTTGATCCATGGTTTCAAATTGCTGCTTATTGTTTCTGCTTGAAGAGCAGTCCAGGTTTAATTCCTGCAGCATGCTGTGCCATTAAGCGCAACTCTAGTCCCCTTTGTCCCAAGTATTTTCTGGGCTTCCCGTCCCAACCACCCAATTGCTGGCGGGATTCTCGCCTTTCTATTGAAATGATCTTGCATTTGGGGCCGTAGGGCTGGTGGAGTTCCTGCTCTGACACAGAGTGGATTGGGGGAAATCGGAGTTTCCGGGACTCAGTTTCCAGGTTGATGTCTTTTAACTAGAATTTTAAATTAGAAAATATTTGGCATTAAACCAGTAATTGTCTTTCAGACCCAGATTTTATTTTCTGTATCAGGCTCTATGTGGCTTCTTGCTTCTAATTTTGGCTTTTTACATGACCATTTCCCTCCTTAAAATACATCTGGCTTTAAAGAAGTTGTTTAGTTATTGGCACAAGAACATTTGACACTCCCCATCTGTTGATGAAATTAATTTCTATTTCAGTATTTCTTTGTAATAAATTCTGGACTAAAAATCAGTAAGTGTAACAGTTGTGATCCTTATAAACACCCTGTTTAATGACTCTAGTAATAGAGGACTTTTTATTTGAACTAGCGTTATCACAGCAGGGGTCTTCCTTGTTTAAACACTCTGCCTATTCCCTTGGAGAAGGCATTGCAGATGGCGTGAGCTCATTCTTTTTCACGCTGAGGTCTTGCCCTGTTTCCACAGGATATAGAGTATGAGCTGATGTGAAGAAACAAGTGTAATTTAAGCTATTGCCCAATTACAAGCCACCAAGTAGAAGGCTTATGCTGCCAATTTGTAAAGTAGTTTATCGTAGAACCAGTTTCTGAACATTAACAAGCATCAATCTCTCAAGATAAATCCACATACAAGCGATAATTCAATATACAATTCAGTTCTTTCAGCATGAACACTCTGGTGATAACATTTCTTTACTCATTTATTTGTTTTAAAGTACTAAAATCATCCTTCCATTCAAATATTATACTATAGCTCTTATGAATAAAGAACATCTTTGTAAGTTAATTTAAAACTGCAGTTTAACCTTGTTTCAAATTAAGTTCACAATCATTTAAACTGTGTTCTCTCAAATTGATATGATCCAAACCTTTATTTAGATTATAGCCTCGATGCTTACTTTCATTCATTCATTACTTTTTTTTTACAAGATCTGCTAGTCATATATTGAAAAAAATTGAAAGCTGTTTTAAACATTTAGAATAAAATCAATTAAGATCGGTGTTGTCCACGTGTCAATTATATATTTTTTAGGGTACCTTTGCTTAATTCGTCAACCTTGCTTTCATGTTCATCTTTCTCATCAAGTGTAGTAGTTACTGTCATGGAAACTCAAATATCACTTTATTTTGTACAATTTAAGAAAATTTATTCAGTCAGCAATGTCTTTGGGAAGAGTGCAAGAAGATACAATTGTTCTGCAGTAAAGATGGTATCTAACTGATCAGTACCAATAGCTGGCTGCATTCAATCAAACCTAGTCATCATATTCAGGGAGAAATACAAAGTACAGTTGATTGCGACATCTATAGGGCTCCTCCGCATCGCTACCAATGTGAATAATTTTGGATGATGGCTGCCTCAAGCCAGTCTTTGATTCCCATCACGAACTGTGCACCCTGGTCACTGATTCCATCCACCATTTCAGGTTGAACCAGATTGTTCGCAACCTCAGCATCCTATTGAAGCCTAAACTGAGCTTCCAACCCTATAACCTCTTCAGCACAATGACCGCCTACTTCTACCACTGTAACATCACACACATCAGCCCCTTCCTCAGCCATTGTGCTGCTGGAACTCTCGTCTATGCCTTTGTCAGCTTCAAACTCAACTAGTCCAATGCTCTCCTGGTCAGTTTTCTATCCTCCATACTTTGTAAGCTTCAACTCATCCAAAACTCTACAGCTCACGTCCTATCCTTCATTAATTCCCCATCACCCAGGCCCTTGCTGAACTGCAATGACTCCCAATCCTCAAATTTAAAATTCTCATCTTGGTTTCAAATTCCTCCATGGCCTCACTCATCTCATTTCTAATCTTCTCCAGCCTTACAAGTCCCCCGTGCCTGACCAAGAACTCTCCATTCCTCAGACTCTTGTCTTTTGTACATTCCTCTTTCCCTTTAACCCACCATTGGTGGCTGTGTCTTCAGCCATCTCTGGAATTTCTCCTTAAAACCCTCCAACTGCTTTCTGATTCTCCTTAAAACCCATCTTTTTGACCAAGTTTTTGGTCACTTCTTTGGTTTTGCTTCCATTTTTGTCTGATTATGCCTCTGATGCACCTTCGGACATTTTTCTAAATTATAAATGCAAGCTTCTGTTGCTTTACATTATATAACTGTCTTTGTAGTCCCTTTAGTATCTTGTTGTCTCTTTTTGCTTCTATATATTACTCACCTGGAAATAAATTTGACCAAGTAGTTTTAGCATGGTGTGGTGATGCTATTTTTCTCCTTCAAAGATGACATAGAACACAGTGGGAATTCCACATACCCTCCAGTAGATTTTCCTTAATTAAGGTTAATTGTTAAACCTAAGCAATCTAACCAATACACATTGCTAAATAAAGACCCAGGCTTCAGTTCATAGTGGCCTCAAGTCTGTTTATGGAAGCCGAAGTCTAGTATGAGTACACGTATTTAGGAAAAGCAAAAGCAAAACTATATCAGTTACTTCTCTCCACTCAAACACGAACTGGCTGATGATATTGTACTGCTTCCTCTTGTAACAGTCCAAATAGATTTATAGTACATGTTAAAATCATGCTTTCAGAAATCAACAAATGGAGGATCTTCTCAAGTAAATGAGGCCACCCCTAATACACAGCTCAGTTGGTATATTTGGCTCATGAGCGGCAGTCCACCACCACTGTAGTATTCCCTCATCATAAAATGCAGTGGAATTACATCCAACTCACCTCAACCACCATAATGGCCAGCTTCCTCTTTGTGGTTAAGTTGGCAATCACATTATTACTCATCTAAAAGGTTTCTTTACCCCCATGGTTTTTAAAAAAAATATAACTTACTGGATGAAGAGACATCTGCGTTTAGAGAACTTCCTACATCCATTCATGCCAAGCAAAGAATGAAAACTGCCTGAAAGATGTAATATGCTCATTATTTAAATGTGTAAATTATTTTTTAAAATATAAATAGACATTTTCTTACATACTAAGTACAAGAAAAAAAAAGTCTGCGCAGAGAAACCAGTCATGGTGTTTAGGAAAACATTTATTTTTTTTAAGGTTATGGTTAATACATAAAATCACCAACATATACACTGTACCATATTAAAGATGGCAAGAAACTATTGAAGCATAACTCAACTCACAAACTAATGCATCATTGAGAATTATCCTCTTAAAAGATGCAGTTAGAATCAATAGTTCTTCCATGCAGTTCATTAATTCACCGCTTCAAAGCAATAAACCCGTCACTATTTTCAGAAGGAGGGAACAGCTCAGTATCTCCGGAGGCATAAAATTGGACTTCCATTCGAATGCTCAAGTTTAAACTCTTCTCCTTTAAAAGTTAATTGTACAGCACCCAAGCTGCAAGAGTAAGATTGTTACATTGAAAAAAAAAATCTGTTCTCCTACAAACATGAAAAGGGCCAAAGAGGTTTAATTAAGGATTTGACTCTTTTGGCAACATAGGATATTGTTGCTTGAGCACAGTGCAATATTTACCCTTTCAGTAATATTTGTATATTAGGGCTAAAATTTCCACAAAATTCACCACCGCCAGATTGTCACCCCAAAAACCGCTAAGATCATTAAATTAACGCCGGCCAAAAAAAATAAAGGAAAGCATTCCGCCCGGGCGGGAAAAATGGGTCTTACACGCAGATTCTCGGCGGAAAATGTAATCCTGGGCAAATTGGCGCTACCTACTCAAATTTAGTCCAGGCTGCAGGTTGGGCCTAGGGAGGGGAGAAAACCACAATATTTTTTCCGAAAAACAAAAAAAAAATCAGAACACATTCTCAGGACCCTTTTCCACTAAATCGCTGTAAAGAAATTTTAAAAGAATTATAAAAAACACTTAACTTCCTTTCTTTGCAGAGCTTCATACCCATCGCCCAGCTTTGGCTGGTTTCTCGTGGGTGTTTTTTTTCTACTCACCTACAGGTCACCGCTGAGACCAAACTTGGCGGTAGCAGTTTTTGGCAGTGCACGCCAGTGGTCTGTTTCCCAGCGTTATTTCGAAACCGCCGGCGGAACTCTTTGGGGACATTCCTGCCGGGTCGTTTTCTGCCGAAAACAAGCAATACCGCCGAAAAACCCAGTGGAAATGGTGTGGAAATTCTAGCCCCAAGACTTTTAAAAGCCTTAACTTTTCTAAATAGGTTACAATGGCGCTTGTAATACCTAAATGCTATAATAAAGTCTCAAGCATTATGCATGGATATTTATTTATCTGTGAATAACTACAGATAGGACTGTAGCCTGTTGATTTATTTTAGTTTCATTATTGCCCAAGGATTTAATAATTTGTATCAGTTTGCAGCAGTCCTGTTAATATATGGCAGATAATTAACAGGTAGATATTGCAATGCATATACACACAAATATACAAGCCCAGCTCTAAGGCATGGTTACACACAAACTGCAGAAGCTGCAAACAGAACCTTCAATTTTTTTTCTTGGAAACAACACATCAATCAGCAGAGTTATTTGTATACGAGGGAACTCCAACTCCTGTAGAGATAGGTAAACTGACAGTTCCCTTACATGTCAACAGCCAAAAGAAGGTGACAACTGACGGTTTTTAAGGAAGGGGTTGCTAGTGACAGGAACACTTGATAAATGATGGTTGTGTTCCCCAAGCTAATACCTATAGTCAGCAGTCATCACTCATCTCTTTTGGACTGGCTGCCTGGCAGGTGCTGGGTGGGGTGAACACAGATGGGTCACTGATCCCTAGCTGCAGATCAAAAAAGCGTGTGGAGGTCGTTACGTTGTAGCTCTTGGTGTAGGTTTCTTGCACTGGATAGCAATCCTTAACTGTGTAAACTCCAACCCATGTTTCGACTGTGAAAAAAGCAGAAATATGAAAATATATTCCCAGGGTATGTAAAGGTTACTCAATTTGCCCACCAAAAATGAATCTGGAGGATAACACAGCAATCTATCATGAAATTATATGTATGATTAAAATACTGGATATAATTTAACATTGTTTCAGTAATGGAACTCCTAAAAAATGTTAGATAAAGTATTTGAACCATGCTCTTGCTGGCAGAAGTACGTTGACATAGGTGAGGTGCACAAAGGAAAAGGTGCCAGGAGTAGGGGGAAGAGACCAAGTTGAGATTTGGTGATAATGGCCAGACAGGGAGACTTCAGTAAGGGACAAGTTGTCGTCATCTGTGAGCCAAGGTTCAGTCAAGGCCATGCAATCTTCCACATTAAGGCCACAGATGGCAAGGGCCTTGTTCACAAGTGAACGGACATTCTGGAGGAAGATGTGGAGAGGGGCAATGATTGTTGATTCATTAGCAGAGTCCAAAGGGTAAGCGGTGACAAGGGTGAGCAGGATGAGGATGTTGGTGAGATTAGCCCTAAGCGGGCATGCTAGGTTTGAAGGTTGGGAGAGGGGGGGATGGGCCAGTCGGGGTTGCTGCTCGTAAGGAGCCAAGAACAAATACTTTGATAGACTCTTTGGAGAATGCCGAGAGGCAAATGGAAGTTGTGGGCTTATCCAATGATTCAAGCCTGGGATGGAGGCAGGAGAGTAGGAAGGTAGAGGAAGAGAAGGGTTGGGGGTAGGGCTTTTGGGGGACAAAGTACCCAAGAGGGAAGAGATGAAAGGTGACACGACCGAGAGGCAGAAAAGCTAAGATACAGGAATGGCCGAAGGGTGAAGAGGAGAGAGAGAAAAAAAGGGAAATAAAAGTAATGGCATATGGTCCAGAGTAGCAGTCAAAATGCACATACAAAGAACACAAAAGAAATTCAGGTTACATAGGCAAGGTAAAAATTAGGATAGATATTGTCCTGATTGTCTATTCTCTCGTTGTCTATTTGCAATGAGAGTACACTATAAGGAATATCAGCCCAGATTATGAGCACAAACACTGAAATGGGGCTTGAACCCAGAAACATCTGATATAAGAGATAAAACTGAGCAATGGTGACACCAGAGGATAAAGGAGATCTCCTTACACCACATTGTTTCTAGGGTTCTGTTAAATAATTAGCCAGCTAGTGCCATCACATCAAAACATTTGCCAAATTCCCTGCAATTGAGAAAGAATTAACCAATTGATGCAATGGGAAACAAGTGGTTTTCTAGCAACTACTTGGAAATATGGCTGAAGACATTTGAAGCAAGCACCTTAACCACTACATCAGCAGACTTCCTGCCAGTTCAACCCCAGTGTGGTTTGGCAACTATTCAATTTCTAGGAGGTACCGTGTCAGAGTCAGTCATAAAATGCATCTTACCATACATTATGTTAGCACATTTTTTTTTATAGAATAAAAATATTGTTCAGAATAGAACCATTTCTAATTTCAACATTCACTCTAAAATTAGGAATTCCTCCTGAGGGAGTCTCAATTCCCAACACTGCAGATCCTAAACAAACTTTGCTTCCACAGCTGCACAATTTTACTCCCAATGTCTTAATGAGCAAAAGGTCTGGTTACATTTTTAAATCACTCAAAACCTCAAAGCAGAATAAATGTGAATATTTGCATAATATTAATGTGAATTATCATCTCTAAAAAAAAATCAAATAGTTTGTGTAGTTTTGGGTATTTACACAATGGATTGGATATTCGTGCAGCTAAGTACAAGGTTTAAAATCCAAATCAACTTTGAATAGACATGTCTAGCTTCTTGCCAACAGCTAAATGGAAAACATTTTGATTGCATGCTGATTCAAATTATCTTTTAGTGCACTTGCATTTTCAGGACATCTCGAAGGAGCAGGGAGATAGAAAGGAGATCTAGTAATATATTTTGAAGTAGATTTTCTAATAAGGTCTAGGTTTCTCATTTATATTTTGGATGCTTTGGCCCATGTACACATGCACAGACCATGCAACGGTTACATTCTGATCTGTAAACTTTTACCATCAAAGAGAATTCCATGAAACTATTTGACTTTCTAGTGCCAAGGATTGTGCTGGAGGAAAACAAGTAAGTATCAACATGACTGGACATCAAACATTCTGAAAAGGTCATACAGATCTGTAGATACGAAAGAGACACTGACTGGAGCAAAGCATTTATACTGATCATTTAGGCTAACTTGGAAAACTTAAACTTGGATTATTTTAAAGCTCTATTTCTTCACTAACATTTTGAGCCATCACTTCACCGACTTTGCACCCATTTTGGGTGCAAGTTGAATTTCTTGGCCCGAGAGAGTGTTATACCTTGGACATGCTCCCAGGCATTGTTTGTTTATTTGTCGCCCCGTTTACATGTCCCGTGATATAGCACCACACTGCAATAATCGTCAACCTTAATGTCAGTGATATAGCTTGACGGGTAAACAAAACTTTGCAAAATAATACAATGCAAAACAAGCAATGTTTGTGAGTAATGTCCAAGGCTGCAAAACGTATGGTTTGATTGACTTAATAGCAGTCCCAGCTATTCCTTAATCTCTAGTGAATATGCAAGAGATAACCCCAATTAATTTTAATAGTCCATACTATATAATTTATACTCATCATAGTGCAACATTAAATTACTACTATAGTTAACCGTGAAAATCTTTAAATAACCTCTATTTTAGACATTGATCATTTTACATTAAAAAAATAAATTTTGGGGCTAATTCAGACGAGACCGAAACAGACTCCAAGTGTGATTAAATTCAAAGTGACTGCCATTAATGATTGAAAGATTCTGCTGTATGTACACAAGATAGTATAAACTGAATTTGAAATGACTGCTACACCCAACATTTAAACAATGCATTATATGCTCAAGTGGTTTGAATATGTGATGTAAATACAAGTCTCATTTCAAGTCATTACCGTAGTAAAAATTTCTGAAATTTGAAAGACAGATATTATTGCAGCTGTCAATAGCCCATTCAATGGAAACATACAGGTTATTTGTAAGGCATTTCAAGTTATCAATATCCACCCTCATAGAAAATAAAGTTTCAGATTATAACTATCCACCTTTTCCCCCTCTTTTATTTATTTATTAGAATTTATGTGCTGACTTTTGGAAAACCCTTTGATTTCAACAGGATATAAATATTGTCTTGATATTTTTAGAATTTTCTAACAGTGATGAGACTGATAACAGCATCCCCATAGGGATTACATCAGACAACAATATTGTGTTAAACCAATTCAATGCGTGCCTGCTAGGTGATACAAGATTACATTGTGGCTCAAAGAAATACAGAACTTAACTTTTATACTGCTAGTGTCTCAAACAGATTGAGCCATAACACTTTATTGCAACTGTACACATAGCATGCTCCTTACATTTACGAGCAGGTTTTCTGTCTGACCACTCTTGGACCTCAATCTGGTCTCCTGGCCCACCGATGTTGTATTGATCTTCATAGGTAGAGTTGTTAGGAATATCATATGGGTCCCATGGCTGAATGAGAGGTAGTTTGGAGCACTGCTTTGTCACTTGCTCAATCTTGAAAACGACTGGATTTTTAAACAGATATATGTATTCATAAAATCTAGAAGGAACAAAAAAGTAAAATAGAATATCACAAGACCTTTGTCACTGAGTAAAGAAAGAACTTGCATTTATATAGCACCATTTATATAAGATTCTATGATTCTGCTCTAATACCTCTCGGCCTGCTGACAGTCTAGCTGTCCAACATCCAGTCCTGGTTGAGTTGCAATTTCCTCCAATTAAACAGGAGGAAGATCAAAGCCATTGGGCTAGACTTTCCACTAGGTGGCTAAGGCCCCCAAAAAATAGACCTTATTCCAGCGATGTGTGATGTATCGCCCGTGCTGATTGCCGGCATAAGGCCCATTTTTATTTGCGATTTTCCACTCAGCCTTACCCCAGCGATGTCAAATGGGCGATCTGATTTCTCAGCGATCTCATGATCGCCCCAAAAAAAAGAGGAAGTCAAATGGAAGTCCAAACAAAAAGCTTCCCTAGCAATGCTATTGTGCGCATGTGTGGGATTTTTTTGGGGGGGCGATTTTTTTTGCCGTGTTTGGAGAGTTCATGGGTCATTGCACATGCTCAGGAGGACAGGGAGGGTCGCACAGAGCGGGTGAGAGAGGAGAGGCATCAAGGAAGCAGTGAGGAAGTAGTTGCTATTTTGCTAATTTGCTTTATCAACAATGGAAACACCAAAAACAAGGGAGATGGAGAGGCAAAGGGCAAAAGCCTTTAGTGAAGAGGCCAACGAGACCCTTGTAAACATGGTTTCTACAAGGTGGGAGGACTTGACACAGGATGGCCTTGGGAAACCTCCACCCCGTGCCAAAAGACGGATGTGGCTGGAGATTGCCGATGTCGTCACATCGGCATCAAATGAGGTGCGGACAGCTGATCAGTGCTGTAAGAGATGGAACAGCCTGCTGGCAGCTGTCAGAGTAAGTGTGATTTTATATGTCTTTAAAATCATATTTACAAGTCATATTTAAAATCACATATGTATTATTTGCTTCATGTTTATAAATTATGTATTATTTACTTGATGTTTATAAATTGCAAACAAAATCCTCAGTTATTTATTTATAATGTGAAGGAATAACATTAATTTAAAAACATTAAATTAAAAATAAAATTCCATTAATTACATTTATTCATCCTAATACTAAGTTGCATGTTATAGTATTAAAAATTATTCATATGCAGCTACCAGAGTAAGTTGCATTTTAATATTTAAAATATATTTAAAAGTCATATTTAATTTACTTGCTGTTTATAATTAGATTTAAAATTATTCAAATGCACTACAATGTTATGTAATAATTGAACATTTAAATCAGTCTTCAATGTTTATTGTCAAGTACAGTAGCTTATGCCGTGCAATGTTAAATTATCATTTACAGAAAAAGATCAGTATGAACCGCGCGGAGCAAAGGAGGACGGATGGAAGCTCCCCAACAGTGCACACATTTAATTCGTACGAGGAGCTTGCAGTGGCCTTGGTGGGGCCTGAAAGCCATTCGGTCACGACTCGTGGCGTGGCCGAGCCCACCCTTGAGTCTGGTGAGTAATAGGAAATGTGCAATGTATCAAACATTACTAAATACATACGAAAAATATCGTAGTTATGCATTTAATGTTATGCAATTATAATTCAATTAATAATTTAGATGTAGTCTGATCTATGAATGAGGCTATGTTAACCCTGATGAACCCTTGTGCATATGTGGTTTTGAAAAGTATTGCAATGTTTTGGGTTATTGAAATATTGATAGTGAAATATATTGATGTGTATTGTTATGACTTGTTTAGAAATTTTATTCATCTTTCTAAGGTCAAGTGTCCGTTGAGCAGTGCTCGGTAACAGAGACATCTCAAAATGTAATAGACCCCTCAAGCAGCTCGCAGGAGGTTGAGACGGCGGAGGACGAGCAGGAGGATGATGAGATTTTTTTTGTGGGGGGGGGGGCGGAACAACCTGCGGCCATCTCGATTGAGATGGAAGAAGCACCGGGACCAAGCGGTGTGCAGGTGGCGACGCCAAGGTGCGTCATTCTGTAAACGCCGACGCCACGGAGGTCCGGTCAGCGTGGCGAACAATCGCCTACCATGGAGGGCCAGACAGAGAGCTTGATTTCCCTGTGCAGGGAGACGGTCGCAACTGGTCACGACCTTATCCAGGGGTTCGCGGGATTCTCTGCGAACTGGAGCCAGTTTCCAGCATCCTGGATTGAGGTCTGCACGAACTTCTCCAATTGGTCTTCTGAGCAAGCACAGACTGCAAGGGAGACCTTGGAGGCCATTCGGCAGCAGACAGCTACAACCAATGCCCTACGGCATGCGTTGCTGGCTGGACATGGCGCTGCACTCCAAGGTGTCGTGTCTGCTCGCAGTGAGACCCCAAGTATGCAAGCAAGTATGCAAGCGAGTACGGAGCACACAGTTCCTCCTGACTTGGAAGTGGAGCTTCAGGCTTCCGCTCTGTCACCACGGCAGGAAGTCTTGCCGTCCCCACTCTGCACAACGTCTTGGTGTCGGTCTGTGTAGACCAAAACGGGCGGGTCGGGTATGAACACGGGGTGGGACTGGACCTGGAGGGAAACGTCGCCGCAGGTAGGGTGGGGGCCGTTTTTTCTCAAAGTTTGTTCACTTGTTCTTGTTCCTGTTTTGTTACTTTTGTTAGTTGTTAAAGGTTAATTGTAAATTGTTAACTGTTAAGATTTGTGTGTATTTGAGGGTTGGTGCGGGGGGTTGGAGGGATAGTTTTTCAATTTTAATTTTAGTTTTTGTTAATAAATTTTTTTTTCTTGTTTTTGTTAATAAATTTTTTTTTCTTTAATCCAATAAATTGTGTGTCTTCTCTCTTAGTTACATTAGTTATCAACTATACAGATGTTATTCCATATTTATTTATTCTTTTAATATACGAGTACTTTAGTAACATTTCAGTAACACTAAACTTTATAAAATAAGCATAAATTCTGATGATAGGCCATTGCAGGCAAGACCTAGACACACCAAGCAATTGAAACTATTGATCAACCCCAACTGTAAATCAACATCTGAAATGTTCACATTTAGCGAGTGGAACCCCTTTCTGTTACGAAAGACCTCCGCATTATTTCAGGGTGCTTTGAGGGCAATGTGCATACAGTATATTGCTCCCTGCACCTTGGGGAAGTCTGCTATTCTATGGAAACTGAAAAGTACTCACGGTCTGTGCCTCCCTGGTCATTGTGAAGCTCATGAAGTCCCTCCACGAGCGTAAAGAGCTTCAGTCACCTGTCAAATGGAGCTGTGTGTAGAGTGCTGATGTGTGATTTTAATAATCTCTCAACAGTATCTAATCACTGTACTATGCACTCTCTGTACTCTATATGCTGTTTACTAGTCAGTTTGATAGGCACCAACAATATCAGTAAATAACTTCATTATGTAAAAGCTATTTAATAAATTCAATATACAAAATTCTGTTATATAAAACCTAGTTACTAAAAATAACGTAATACCTATATGAAAAATTACAGCTCAGTAAATTCTATTATATAAAACCTATTTACTAAAAATAACATAATACCTATTTATAATACCTGTCCCAATATTTTGAGTACAACTAGCTCTCTAATTAAAGTCAAAATGGCGGCCGTAGTGCCCATTTTCCTTCTCCGAGGCCCAGAAAAAGCAACTATTTCTCAGCACTCTTTTGGGCCTTGCATCAGCCCAGCGAAGTGCATGCTAGATGCTGAAACTTGGGATGGACCTTGTGTGGGCTATAATTTTGGCTATCTTCTTGGCGATTAAAGTGGAAACGTAGGCACCTGTTTTTCGGGCGATATTTTGGGCCTAGTTTCCACTTTTTGCTCAAAATGGGCGATAGAGGTCAGTTTTGGGCCATAAATGGGCGATGTGAAGTGGAAAATCTAGCCCATTGTCTTTAACCGCCGCCACAAAAGCTTGCCACCAATTGCATCCCTCTCCCGTCCAGTCTCAGATTGAATGCAACCTCGGCATCTTATTTGACCCTGAACTGAGCTTCCACCCCATAATCTCTCCATCACAAATAACACCTACTTCTAACCACTGTAACATCACCCATCTTTTCCCCTGCCTCAGCTCAACCACCGCTGAAACCTACATCTATGCTTTTGTTATCTCCAGACTCAACCATTCCAATGCTTTCCTTGCCCGTCTCCTATCCTCCAACTTGAGCTCATCCAAAATTCTGCTACACATATTCTAACCTGCAATAAGTCCCGTTCACCCATCACCCCTGTGTTCGCTGACCTACATTGGTTCATGGTTCACCATACCTAGATTTTAAAATTCTTGTCCTTGTGTTCAAATCCCTCCATGGTCTTGCCTCTCTATCTCTGTAACCTCCTCCAGCCCTACAACCCTCCAAGCACTCCGCATTCCAATTCTGGCCTCCAATGCATCACCCATCCCCTTGTCCCATTCCACTGGCATCTGTGCCTTCAGCCATCTAGGTCCCAAGCTCTCCCTTTCCTTTAAGACCCTCCTTAAAACCCTCCTTAAAACCTACCTCTTTGACCAAGCTTTGAGTATCTCCTTTTTTGGTTTGGTGTCCGTTTTCAGCTGATTATGCTCCTGTGAAGTGTCTTTAGACATTTTCCAACATTAAAGGAGCTATATGAATGCAAGTTGTTGCTTGATAGGAGGCTTCTGGGAAAATCAATTACTCTACCCCAGACTAGATATTTTCAACCATTAGGCACAAAAATCTATTAAAGACAAGATGTTGCTACAATCGTGTAGACATCAAAACTCCACCCCAGGCATGCTTGCCTATTTCAGCATGAATGTTTTTCTTCAAATAAGCTTTCAATGATCCTCCATGACTGACATGGACAATGATTTTTTTCATCTCTTTTCTTTCAAGGACATGTTACAAAACAGTACCAAGAAGGGCAAGACTGAAAATAATATTGGTACAAAAATATAACATTGTCATTGTTGAAAGTTTTCCACTGCAAAGGAAAAAGGTCACAGCATTTTTAGATTACCCCATGCTGCTAAAAACATGACAAAAATAGGTATCGTGTTTGTCTTTGATGTGAATCAGCCAAGGGTCTTTACCGACAGGTAGGAAACAAAAAGGATATTTTTAATCATTGTCCTTCTGAACGTGGTTCCCCCCCCCACACTCAAAATAAACTAGAATGGCTTCTAATACTGACTAATCAATAATGTAGTAAAAAAATTCAACACTGATGCAAATTCAAAACAATATGCATTATAAGAACATAAGAAATAGCAGCAGTAGACCATACGGTCCCTCAAGCCTGCTCCACCATTTAATACGATCATGGCTGATCCGATCATGGACTCGGGTCCACTTCCCTGCCCGCTCCCCATAACCCTTTATCGTTTAAGAAACTATCTATTTCTGTCTTAAATTTATTCAATGTCCCAGCTTCCACAGCTCTGAGGCAGCGAATTCCACAGATTCACAACCCTCAGGAGAAGAAATTTCTCCTCATCTCAGTTTTAACTTTGTTGTCTACAATGTAGAAATAAATCTTGGGTTATGCAATTCGTGATATCTCCTTGTGGTAGGCAACCGGATTTATAATCATTTGCAACCATGATCAAGATGAATCTAGTCAGAATCATCCTAAAAAGCTATATTGCTGCATCCAAGTCAGTGCCTCCAGATAATACAAAAACAATGCAAGTTATTTAAGTGAGCATATCCTTTACTGTATTATTGTTTATACTTGAAAATCTCATTTTTTTGAGGCATATTAATCCCATTACAATCTCGATTATCAGACGTGATCATGTAAAAACATCTTTGCAGAATGTGCTTTCACCTTGGCATAATGTTGTAAACACTGTTCAGGTCAACCTTAATGTATCTTCTTGTCTGGTGCTGGAGTAAATAGGTGCTCTCCAGCACACAGCATCATAACATATGTGGCTCGCACCAGGGGCTAGGCAAAGGAACTGGAAATCACACTATGGAAGGACTAGATAATGAAAGCTAGAAAAGTGTGTCTTGGGTCTTTTTGCATTGGGTTGCTCTGCCACGAAGTACCAAAAGGTATGAATACTAGCCTGGAGCTGCTTTAGTGCCATACAAAGGCTAAATATGTAAATCAAGATTAAAAAGTGCTCATTTTTTTATATTTAGCTGCATAAGAGGATGTTAGGGCAAGGATAAATATCGTATGAATTTGACCCTGGCGGCTGTGGACACAAAGATCGTTAGAAATGACAAATGCCAGAGGGGCAAGTCATGTATCCCACACACAATGCATCCTCCAGCAACCCTCATTCAGTAATGGTTAACTATTTCTACATCAGAGTACAAAGAACACAACTCAAGACAGCATTTGGGAGTGATCCACAGAAGAGACCCCAATGCTGAAGTATAGCTGCATCTGCTAGAGTTCCTGGCAAAAACACGGAGACTTTGCTCATGCTCTAGCAAATTTTGCTGCTTCGCTAGCCACATTCATCATTGTAGAGGACTGACAGATTGACCCATGTCTTTAATACTGTACAGAGTTTAGACAGGATTTTCCACATTGGCACAATCTACCATATCTGAGACTTATGTCCATCTGTTTGACATAGTGCTGAACCCAGTGAATTTTTGGGGATCAGCCTCACTTGAATGATTTTAGCATGCTCCCAGCAGGATTCTCACCAGCACCAGGATGCAGATATTGGGCTGGGGGAGAAAAAAACATTGCTGCAGAGCCAGCCGCTTCTTGGGCAGCTGAAAACAAGGGTCCTTAAGACTCCAGGGATGTAATCGATTGATTTAAATATTAGATTTCCACCTGCCCACATTAGCAATGGTGGGCACTAATAACATACTTGCATTCCCTCTTATCCAGTGTTATTAGGATCATAATGATGAATAATATATCAAATTATGCTGTCATTATCACCTATTTTGAACACAGCTGAGGCCAATTCTGGTGGAAAATCCTGGAAGTGCTAGCGAGCCAGAAGAATAGCTCTCTCGCAGATTCTCAGCCCAGATCCAACAGAACAGCAGCTAGAGGGCCTAAATAAATTTTAAACTTACTTTATTGCAAAAGTTCACAGAAAATGTTCAAAACCTTTGATCTGAAGGGACGAGCCGGCAACATCCAATGCCCGCTTTCTCTGGCCACTTCGCTTCTATGACAATTGTTGGACTGAAATCCCAGAAAATAACGAGATGCAGGTCATCACTCCCACATCAGCAATATAAAATTTGTATGCTCCCATCTATTTCAGGTGGGAACTTCCCGGACATGCCAGGAATGCCTCTGCAAAGGGAGCACAGACTTCGTTATGGATCTCCACTCCAATTTTCTCATTTTAATGCCCTAGAAACTGCTTCACATAGGGAGTTAGGAGGAGGAAAATGGCCCCTTAGTTTTAATACTGCTTGTAAAACTAAAGGAAATAGCTTACACAAATGCCAAGAAAAGTGGTAATCTCACAGACTGGGAGAAACATGGAAAACAAAGGGGCAAAAAAAATTAAGAGCTGCAAAAAGGGAGTATGAAAAATTATTTGCAAATAATATAAAGGCTTAAAGGCAAAAATTATCAATATATTAAGAGCTAGAGAGTGACTAAGGAAGATGTGGGCCATTAAAGACAGGCACAGGTGATACTGTAATAGACAAGACAATAGCAGATTTATCAAACAAGTACTTTGTATCCATTTTCACAGTAGATAAAAAGAGGATAAAATACCAGAGATAAAAGGGAAACTAAAAATAAATAAGGGGGATAAACTTATTGTATTCCATGTAAGTAACAAAATGAAAATGGAGAAAATAATGGGATTTAAAATAGATAAATCTCCAGGACTTGATGGTTTCCACCTCAGGATTTTAAAAGTAAGTTGGGGAGTTGCAGAAACATCATCATAAATTTTCAAAGCTCCCTTTATTTAGGAGTTTTGCCATTAGATTGGAAATCTGTTAATGTCACTCCATTATTTAATAAGGGTGGGAGAGAGAAACCAGATAACTACAGCCTATCAGTTTAACGCCAGTTGTGGGAGGATACTAGAATCTGACATTTGGGAGAATTCCTGAGGGTAAGTCATATCTGACTAATCTAGTTGAATTTAATAAGGTAGGTAAGGGACTATGAATGGACTTCCAGACAACATTCAATAAGGTTTCACACAAGATTATTAGTAACAATGAGAATTGGAGGTAGCCTTTTCACAAGAGGAAGGAGAGAGAGTGGAGATAAAGGGTAGGTACTTCATTGGCAGGATGTGACAAGTGGGGTTTCTCAGGGATTTGTTCTGGGGCCTTAACTTTCCACCATATTTATTAATAAGTTGGATGAAGGAATAGAGTTGTATATCCAAATTTGTGGATTACACCAAGTTAGGAGGGACAGCAAGTAATGCAGATGGGACAAGGAGGTTACAAAGGGACATACAGATTAAGTGAGATGGTAAAACTATGGCAATTAGAGTTCAATGTGGGCAAGCATGAGGTCATCCACTTTGGACTCAAGAAAGATACATCGGAATATTTTCTAACTGGTGAGAAACTAGGAACTGCGAGGTGGGGGGGGGGGTGGGCAAAGAGATTTGGGAGTTTAAGTACACAAATCATTAAAATCCAGTAGACGGATACAAACAGCAATCGAAAAGGCTAATGGAATGTTGGTCTTTACCTTAAGGGGGATGGAATACAAAGAAGAGGAAGTTATGCCACAGTTGTATAGAGCCTTAAGAGCATAAGCTTAGGAGCAGGGGTAGGTCATTTGTCCCTCGAGCCTACTCCGCCATTCAATGAGATCATGGCTGATCTTCTACCTCAACTCCACTTGTCTGCAATAGTCCTATACCCCTTGATTCCCTTAATATCCAAAAACCTATCGATCTCTGTCTTGAATATACTTAACGACTGAGCTTCCACAGCCCTCTGGGGGTAGAGAATTCCAAAGATTTACAATCCTCCGACTGAAAAAAAAATTATTTTCATCTCAGTCCTAAAAGGCCAACCCTTTATTCTGAGATTGTGACCCCTGGTTCTAGACTCACCAGCCAGGGGAAACATCCTCCCTGCCATCTACCCTGTCAAGACCTCTAAGAATTTTGTATGTTTCAATGAGATCACCTCTCATTCCACTAAACTCGAGAGAATATAGGCCTCATCTACGCAATCTCTCCTCATAGCACAATCCCCCCATCCCAGGAATCAGTCTGATGAACTTTTGTTGCACTCCCTCTATAGCAAGTATATCCTTCCTTAGGTAATGAGTCCAAAACTGTACACAATACTCTAGGTGTGGTTGCACCAAGGCTCTATATAATTATTCAGACGTCTTTACTCTTATAATAAATGCCAACATACCATTTGTATATAGCCTTGACCACCGTACAGCATTCAGTTTTGCGCGTCCCACCTTAGGAAGGATATATTGGTTTTGAAGGAGGTGCAGCGCAGATTCATCAGAATGATACCAGGGCTTAGAGGGTTAAATTATGAGGACAGGTTGTATAAACTTGGTTTGTATTCCTTGAGTATAGGAGGGATGATCTGATCGAGGTGTTTAAAATGTTAAAAGGATTTCATAGGGCAGATATGGAGAAACTATTTCCTCTGGTGGGGGATTCCAGAAGATGGGGACATAATCTTAAAATTAGAACTAGACCATTTAAGAGCAAAATCGGGAAGCAATTTTTCACATAAAAAGGTTGTAGAAATTTTGAACTCTCTCCCAAAAGGCTGTGGATGCTAGGCCAATTGAAGCTTTCAAGAATGAGAGAGATATAGATTTTTGTTAGGTAAGGGTATCAAAGAATATGGAGCAACAGTGGGAAAATGGAGTTGAGCTGTGGATAAGTCATGATCTAATTGAATGGCGAAACGGCTAGAGGGTCTGAATGGCCTACTCATGCTCCTAACGTTCCTATGTTCAAACAGGCTACGGTATTCCATCTCTAAACATACAACAAACCAATCGGTTTACCGAGGAAAAGGATTGTTTCAATTTGTGTGTGATTTCCTTCACCTTTACTGCAACTTAATTCTAGAAATGTACAATGGCTCAGAAATTGCCGGAGTGGCGCATCTTGTGGCAACCGCAGTACATTTTTCCCTCATCCTTCAGGTCATACTTCTGTGCCACAAATTGCTGCAAATGCAAATTGATAATGGTGTGTCAATGTCAATGGGGCATCTGGCACCTCATGAATGTCATGCACAATAGTCTATCTCCTTAACCAATTAAAATTAATGATAGCAAAAGAAACAAAGTGAACAGAGAAGGAAATAAAGTGAATTAAAGTCAAATTAGATACAGGAAGCAAAATAAAGCAAGGGAAAGAAAGATTGGATTGGGAGAGTAAAAAGAGACCAAGAAAAAGAAAAAAAAAAACTTAAAATCAAAAAGACTCGAGGAAAACAATTTACTCCTTGCAGGAGTAAGATGTCAGTTTAATTGTTCCCTTTCTGGGCCTCCAAGGTTCAGTTTCATGAGGAGCATGGATCATGTCATTAACAGGGTCCTTACATGATGAAATATCAGCCCTATATGTCTGTAGCGAGATTAATTTGTATTTACGGCGCTAATCCAGCAATTTCTCAAGTCATGGGGAGATTGACGGTGAGCTCTTGCTTTTGCGAGGCTAACAGCAGAGCAGCGCAAGTTTTGGAGATTCACAACTCATTGCGTATCTCTTCCTCGCCACAAATTGCTATTTAAAAAAAAAACGCACTAATAATAATGGACGCCGTGAACTCGCCATTATTTTTCTCACAATTTCTAGGCCACTATTTTGTAATTTTTAATCAGAATTTCATAGCAGAATGGGTTAAAAATCTGGTGGACTATTTGTATTTGATCTGCCTAACGTGTTTAGGTTCCATTGCGAAAGAAAGGCTAATAAGGTGCATTTTTGCTATAGGAATAACAACTATAAAACCTAAATTAAATTTATTTGAAGCTATTTTCTATCAAGAACATTTGGACATTCAGTTAAGTTCTAGGGTTACAGAAGCTAGTCTTGAACTGTCGGAAGGATGTGGAGGTACGAGACAGATGGACAAGAGAATTCTAAATATGAAAACACAGACTAAACAAAGACTGGTGGAAAAACAGATGGATAAGATTAATGGATGAAACCCGAGTGGATTGTCTTGTAACCTGTGGTCAGTTCAAATATCATGTAGTGCTTTATTTAAGCGTAGGGGCATGGGTTCATAAACAGAACGGAATGTAGAAGCATTTTGTATTTCCCACACAGGCAATTAATTACAGCTGATAACAAAGAGGCATTACTTTCATATTGTATTGGTAAACTTATGCAGATTTTGCAAATTAACGAGTGCCTGGTGCAATACCTTAAGGTATTTTCTGTAGTTTCGGGATACTGTGAATAAGTAGGACCAACACTTTCTTTCAAATGATGAAATATATATTTTTTTAGAAATTTAAAAATAGGTTACTTCATTTTTATGGGGTTAGGAAAAAATTAAAACTTAGAATTTGATTTGCAATTAAAAATGTATGATTGATGAACCAACAGATATTCCAAGAAACTAAGGAGGCAATAGCAGAGGCACTATTATCCTTATATAAAAATTCAATAAGAATATAAATAGGGCTAGAGGATTGGCAAACAGCAAATGTAATTTTCATAAAGAGATACAAATAACCCAAGGAATTATAGACCAGTTAGTGGTAAAAAATAATAAAGATATCATGATTTTCTAATAGGAAGGTCATGTTTAACCAAACTCATTGGGCCGGATTTTCGAGAAATTTGAAACCGGATTTGCGCCGTGATTTGATCCTCCACGGCGAAAACCCTGTCACAAAGCCCGGGCGGGATCCTCAGGTACCTGTTTGCGGCGACGCTTCCAAGTATCGCTGGATGGAGGTGCGCCGATGTGCAATGATGCAGATTGCGTTTGCGTCGGACTTTCAGCTCTCTCCCGAACCGTACATCCAGAATAGCGACAGGTCAAACATAACAAATAAGGAGAGGAGTAGGCCCCTTGAGCCTGCTCCGCCATTTAATAAAATCATGACTAATCTGATCATGCACTCAGGTCCACTTCCCTGCCTGCTCCCCATAATCCCTTATTGGTTAAGAAACTGTCTATCTCTGTCTTAAATTTAATGACCCAGCTTCCACAGCTCTCTAAGGCAGCGAATTCCACAGATTTACAACTCTCAGAAGAAATTCCTCCTCATCTCAGTTTTAAATGGGCAGCCCCTTATTCTAAGATTATGCCCCCTAGTTCTAGTCTCCCCAGTCAGTGGAAACATCCTCTCTGCATCACCCTCAATCTTATACATTTCAATAAGATCACCTCTCATTCTTCTGAAGTCCAATGAGTAGAGGCCCAACCTTCTCAACCTTTCCTCATAAGGTAACCCCTCAACTCTGGAATCAACCTAGTGAACCTTCTCTGAACTGCCTCCAAAGCAAGTATAGCCTTTCTTAAATATGGAAACCAAAGCTGTACACAGTATTCCAGTTGCTGCCTCACCAATACCCTTTATAACTGTAGCAGACTTCCCTGCTTTTATACTCCATCCCCTTTGCAATAAAGGCCAAGATTCCATTGGCATTCCTGCATATTAACCTTTTGTGTTTCATGCACCAAGACCCCCAGGTCCCGCTGTACTGCAGCACTATGCAAGTTTTCTCCATTTAAATAACTTGCTCTTCGATTTTTTTTCTGTCAAAGTGCATAACCTCACACTTTCCATTATACCCCATCTGCCAAATTTTTGCCCACTCACTTAGCCTGTCTATGTCCTTTTGCAGATTTTGTGTCCTCCTCACATCTTTGTAGCTTCAGCAAACTTGGCTACATTACACTCGGTCCCTTCATCCAAGTCGTTAATATAGATTGTAAATAGTTGGGGTCCCAGCACTGATCCCTGCAGTACCCCACTAGTTACTGATTGCCAACCAGAGAATGAACCATTTATCCCGACTCTCTGTTTTCTGTTAATTAGCCAATCCTCTATCCATGCTAATATATTACCCCCAACCCCGTGAACTTTTATCTTGTGCAGTAACCTTTTATGTGGCACCTTATCAAATGCCTTCTGGAAGTCCAAATACACCACATCCACTGGTTCCCCTTTATCCACTCTGTTCATTACATCCTCAAAGAATTCCAGCAAATTTGTCAAACATACTTCCCCTTCATAAATCCATGCTGACTCTGCCTGACTGAATTATGCTTTTCCAAATATCCTGCTACTGCTTCTTTAACAATCAAAGATGGACTCCAACATTTTCCCAACCAGATGTTAAGCTAACTGGTCTATAGTTTCCTGCTTTTTGTCTGCCTCCTTTTTTAAATAGGGGCATTACATTTGCAGTTTTCCAATCTGCTGGGACCTCCCCAGAATCCAGGGTATTTTGATAAATTACAACCAATGCATTCACTATCCCTGCCGCTACTTCTCTTAAGACCCTAGGATGCAAGCCATCGGGTCCAGGGGATTTATCCCTGCAGTCCCAATATCCTACTGAGTACCACCTCCTTAGTGATTGTGGTAAGTTCCTCCCCCCCCTATAGCCCCTTGACTATCCATTGTTGGGATATTTTTAGTGTCCTCTACCGTAAAGACTGATACAAAATATTTATTCAGAATTTCTGCCATCTCCATGCTTCCCATCACTAATTCCCCGGTTTCATCCTCCAAGGGACCAACATTTACTTTAGCCACTCTTTTCCTTTTTATATACCTGAAGAAACTCTTGCGATCTGTTTTTATATTTCATGCTAGTTTATTTTCATAGTCTATCTTCCCTTAATCATTTTTAAGTCATTCTTTGTTGGCTTTTAAAAGCTTCCCAATCTTCTGTCCTCCCAGTAGCTTTGGCCACTTTGTTTGCCCTTGTTTTTAAATGGATACCATTCTTTATTTCCACGGATGGCTACCTTTTCTTTTACACCCTTTCCTCCTCACTGGAATATATTTTTCTTGAGAGTTGTGAAATATATCCTTAAATGTATGCCACTGTTCATCAACCGTCCTACACTTTAATCTATTTTCCCAGTCCACCTTAGCCAACTCTGCCCTCATACCTTTGTAGTCTCCTTTATTTAAGCTTAGTACGCTGGTTTGAGATCCAACTTTCTCACCCTCCGTCTGTATTTGAAATTCAACCATGCTATGATCACTCATTCCAAGGAGATCCTTTACTAGGAGATTGTTTATTAATCCTGTCTCATTACACAGGACCAGATCTAAGATAGCTTGCCCCTGGTTTGTTCCGTTACGTATTGCTCAAAGAACCCGTCCCTTATGCACTCTATGAACTCTTCCTCAAGGCTACCCTGACCAATTTGATTTGTCCAATCAATATGGAGATTAAAATCACCCATGATTATTGCTGTTGCATTTTTACAAGCCCCCACTATTTCTTGTTTTTTTACTCTGACCAACAGAGTTGCTACTGTTAGGGAGCCTATAGACTACACCCACCAGTGACTTTTTCCCCTTATTATAGAAACATAGAAAATAGGTGCAGGGGTAGGCCATCCGGCCCTTCGAGCCTGCATCACCATTCAATAAGATCATGGCTGATCATTCCTTCAGTACCCCGTTGCAGCTAAAGGAGTACGGGGAGAAAGCAGGAAGGGCCATATGTAACTCCCTCTTGAATATATCCAATGAACTGGCATCAACAACTTTCTGCGGCAGGGAATTCCACAGGTTAACAACTCTGAGTGAAGAAGTTTCTCCTCAACTCAGTCCTAAATGGCCTGCCCCTTATCCTAAGACTGTGTCCCCTGGTTCTGGACTTCCCCAACATCGGGAACATTCTTTCTGCATCTAACCTGTCCAGTCCCGTCTGAATTTTATGTTTCTATGAGATCCCCTCTCATCCTTCTAAACTCCAGTGAATACAGGCCCAGTTGATCCAGTCTCTCCTCATATGTCAGTCCAGCCATTCCTGGAATCAGTCTGGTGAACTTTCGCTGCACTCCCTCAATAGCAAGAACGTCCTTCCTCAGATTAGGAGATCAAAACTGAACACAATATTCCAGGTGGAGCTTCACCAAGGCCCTGTACAACTGCAGTAAGACTTCCCTGCTCCTATATTCAAATCCCCTTGCTATGAAGGCCAACATACCATGTGCCTTCTTTACCACCTGCTGTACCTGCATTCCAATGACTGATGAACCACGACACCCAGGTCTTGCTGCACCTCCCTTTTTCCTAATCTGCCGCCATTCAGATGATATTCTGCCTTCGTGTTTTTGCCCCCCAAAGTGGATAACCTCACATTTATCCACATTATACTGCATCTGCCATGTATTTGCCCACTCACCTATCCTGTCCAAGTCACCCTGCAACCTCTTAGCATCCTCCTCACAGCTCACACCACCACCCAGTTTAGTGTCATCTGCAAACTTGGAGATATTACACTCAATTCAATTATCTAAATCATTAATATATATTGAAAAGAGCTGGGGTCCCAGCACTGAGCCCTGTGGCACTCCACTAGTCGCTGCCTGCCATTCTGAAAAGGACCCGTTTATCCGGACTCTCTGCTTCCTGTCTGCCAACCAGTTCTCTACCCACGTCAGTACATTACCCCCAATAACATGTGCTTTAACTTTGCACACCAATCTCATGTGGGACCTTGTCAAAAGCTTTTTGAAAGTCCAAATACACCACATCCACTGGATCTCCCCTGTCCACTCTACTAGTTACATCCTCAAAAAATTCCAGAAGATTTGTCAAGCATGATTTTCCCTTCATAAATCCATGCTGACTTGGACCAATCCTATCACTACTTTCCAAATGCGCTGCTATTTCATCCTTAATGATTGATTCCAACATTTTCCCCACTACTGATATCAGGCTAACAATTACCCATTTTCTCTCTCCCTCCTTTTTTAAAAAGTGGTGTTACATTAGCAACCCTCCAGTCCATAGGAACTGATCCAGAGTCAATAGACTGTTGGGAAAATTATCACCAATGCATCAACTATTTCTAGGGCCACTTCCTTAAGTGCTCTGGGATATCGACTATCAGGCCCTGGGGATTTATCGGCCTTCAATCCTGTCAACTTCCCAAACACAATTTCCCACCAAGTAAGGATATCCTTCAGTTCCTCCTTCTCACTCGACCTTTAGTCCCCCTAGTACATCTAGAAGGTTATTTGTGTCTTCCTTTGTGAAGACAGAATCAAAGTATCAATTGGTCTGCCAGTTCTTTGTTCTCCATTATAAAATCACCGAATCCGACTGCAAGGGACCTACATTTGTCTTTACTAATCTTTTTCTCTTCACATATCTATAGAAGATTTTGCAGTCAGTTTTTGTGTTTCCAGCATTTTTCCTCTCGTACTCCATTTCCCCCCTCTTAATTAAACCTTTGTCCTCCTCTACTGTATTCTAAATTTCTCCCAGTCCTCCGGCTTGCTACTTTTTCTGGCTAATTTGTATGCCTCTTCCTTGGATTTAACACTATCCTTAATTTCCCTTGTTCGCCACGGTTGAGCCACCTTCCCCGTTTTACTTTTACTCCAGACAAGGGTGTACAATTGTTGAAGTTTGTCCATATGATCTTTAAAAGGTTTGCCATTGCCTATCCACCATCAACCCTTTAAGTATCATTTGCCGGTCTAATCTAGCCAATTCGCGCTTCATACCATCAAAGTTACCTTTCCTTAAATTCAGGACCCTCGTTTCTCAATTAACTGTGTCACTCTCCAACTTAATAAAGAATTCTACCATATTATGGTCACTCTTCCCCAAGGGGCCTCGCACAACAAGATTGCTAATTAGTCCATTCTCATTACACATCACCCAGTCTAGGATGGCCAGGAAATCCTCATATTGGTCTAGAAAACCGTCCCTAATACACTCCAGGAAATCCTCCTCCATCGCATTGCTACCAGTTAGGTTAGCACAATCAATATGTAGATTAAAATCACCCATGATTACTGTGTACCTTTATTGCACACATCCCTTATTTCTTGTTTGATGCTGTCCCCAACCTCACTACTACTATTTGGTGGCCTGTACACAACTCCCACTAGCGTTTTCTGCCCTTTGGTATTCCGCAGCTCCACCCATACCGATTCCACATCATTCAAGCTAATGTCCTTCCTTACAATCGCATTAACTTCCTCTAACCAGCAACGCCACCCCGCCTCCTTTTCCTTTCTGTCTATCCTTCCTAAATGCTGAATACCCTTGGATATTGAGTTCCCAGCCTTGGTCCCCCTGGAGCCATGTCTCCGTGATGCCAATCACATCGGATCCGTTAACTGCTATCTGCGCAGCTAATTTGTCCACCTTATTCCGAATACTCCTCGCATTGAGGCACAGAGCCTTCAGGCTTGTCTTTTTAACACACTTTGATCCTTTAGAATTCTGCTGTAAAGTGGCCCTTTTTGATTTTTGCCTTGGGTTTCTCTGCCCTCCACCCAAATTGTTTCAACATCCTGATCATTTGAGCCAATATCGTTTCTCACTATTGCATTGATTCCATCCTTTATCAAAAGAGCTAGCCCACCTCCTTTTCCTTTTTGTCTGTCTGTCTGTCTTTCTGAATTATCAAATACCCCTGAATATTTAGTTCCCAGTCCTGGTCACCTTGCAACCACGTCTCTGTAATGGCAACCTGTCGGTGCAGCCCTGCCAGCAGTGGGAAGCATGAAACCTGCAAAAAAAGGTAAGTTAAAGTTTTTATTTTTTACTTTTTTTTTTCTCAGCGATTTGATAGATAAGGGTCTTGTAAATGTTTTTGGAATTTCACCCCCCCCCCCCCCCCACCACCCCTCCTCCCAAGGCCTCTCTCGCAGCGCTCCCGGCCCCAGACTAAATTTGGCAAAACTCACCTTTTTGCGTCGCAAACACTTGTGCAACGCTCGCCTTATCGATGCGCCCCTGGTGCAGACGCAAAGGCCGAAAGTTCGGGCTAAAAACGGTAGCGCAGCACCAACGGTAAGTTTCACGTATCGCTACCGCTTTCGCTGAAAAAGCCCGAAAGCCGAAAATCTGGCCCATTGAAGTCCCAAAGAGTAGATAAAGGCTATGCAGTGGATGTGGTATGCATGGACTTTCAGTAGGCCTTCACAATAAAGGTGCCGCATAAGTGATTCATGACAAAGGTCAGGGTGTGCAGAGTCAAGGGCCAGATAGCAGAATGGATTTCATGAAATATGGCTATAATACAGAACATTGGAGTTAAAGGAAGTTTGTCGACTGGCAGAAAGTAAGAAGTGGTGTCCTGCAGTGATCTGTGCTGGCACCAATATTATTCATCATAAACATAAATGATTTGGAATCAGTAATTAGAGGTATTGCATTGGAGGCAGTTCAGAGAAGATTCATTAGGTTGATTCCCGAGATGAAGGGGTCGTCTTATGAGGAAAGATTGAGCAGGTTGGGCCAGTACTCATTGGAGTTCAGGAGAATGAGAGGTGATCTTATTGAAACATACAAGATTCTGAGGGGGCTTGACAGGGTAGATGCTAAAGGATGTTTCCCCTCACGTGAGAATCTAGAACTAGGGGACAGTTTCAGAACAAGGGGTTGCCCATTTAAGAAGGAGACGAGGAGGAATTTCTTCTCTCAGAGGTTCGTGAATCATTGGAAATCTCGACCACATAGAGCAGTCTCAGCTGAGTCATTGAATATATTCAAGGCTGAGATAGACAGATTCTTGAACTATAGGGGAGTCAAGGGTTATGAGGAACAGGCAGGAAAGTGGAGTTGAGGCCAAGATCAGATCAGCCTTGATCTTATTGAATGGCAGAGCAGGCTCAAGGGGCCGTATGGCCTTCTCCTCCTCTTATTTCTTATGTCCTTATGTTGAAATTCACAGATTACACCAATTTTTTTTTTTTTTTTTTTTTTGAGTGGGGGTGGGGAAAGAGAAGAGTAGAAACATAGAAAATAGGTGCAGGAGTAGGCCATTCGGCCCTTCAAGTTTGCACCATCATTCAATAAGATCATGGCTGATCATTCACCTCTGTATTCCTTTCCTGCTTTCTCTCCATACCCCTTGATCCCTTTAGCCGTAAGGGCCATATCTAACTCCCTCTTGAATATATCCAATGAACTGGCATCAATAACTCTCTGCAGTAGAGAAATCCACAGGTTAACAACTCTGAGTGAAGAAGTTTCTCCTCATCTCAGTCCTAAATCGCTTACCCCTTATCCTTAGACTGTGTCCCCTGGTTCTGGACTTCCCCAACATCGGGAACATTCTTCCTGCATCTAACCTGTCCAGTCCCATCTGAATTTTATATGTTTCTATGAGATCCCCTCTCATCCTTCTAAACTCCAGTGAATAAAGGCCCAGTCGATCCAATCTCTCCTCAGTTGTCAGTCCTGCCATCCCTGGAATCAGTCTGGTGAACATTCGCTGCACTCCCTCAATAGCAAGAACGTCCTTCCTCAGATTAGGAGACCAAAACTGAATACAATATTCCAGGTGAGGCCTCACCAAGGCCCTGTACAACTGCAGTAAGACCTCCCTGCTCCTATACTCAAATCCCCTAGCTATGAAGGCCAACATACCATTTGCCTTCTTCACCGCCTGCTGTACCTGCATGCCAACTTTCAATGACTGATGTACCATGACACCCAGGTCTCGTTCCACCGCCCCTTTTCCTAATCTGCTGCCATTCAGATAATATTCTGCCTTCGTGTTTTTGCCACCAAAGTGGATAACGTCACATTTATCCACATTATACTGCATCTGCCACGCATTTGCCCACTCACCTAGCCTGTCCAAGTCACCCTGCAGCCTCTTAGCATCCTCCTTACAGCTCACACCACCACCCAGCTTAGTGTCATCTGCAAACTTGGAGATATTACACTCAATTCCTTCATCTAAATCATTAATGTATATTGTAAATAGCTGGGGTCCCAGCATTGAGCCCTGCAGCAACCCACTAGTCACTGCCTGCCAGTCTGAAAAGGACCCGTTTATCCGGACTCTCTGCTTCCTGTCTACCAACCAGTTCTCTATCCACGTCAGTACATTACCCCCAATACCATGTGCTTTAACTTTGCACACCAATCTCGTGTGGGACCTTGTCAAAAGCCTTTTGAAAGTCCAAATACACCACATCCACTGGTTCGCCCCTGTCCATTCTACTAGTTACATCCTCAAAAAATTCTAGAAGATTTGTCAAGCATGATTTTCCCTTCATAAATCCATGCTGACTTGGACCGATCCTGTCACTGCTTTCCAAATGCGCTGCTATTTTATAAGAACATAAGAATTAGGAACAGGAGTAGGCCATCTAGCCCCTCGAGCCTGCTCCGCCATTCAATAAGATCATGGCTGATCTTTAATAATTGATTCCAACATTTTCCCCACTATTGATGTCAGGCTAACCGGTCTATAATTACCCATTTTCTCTCTCCCTCCTGTTTTAAAAAGTGGTGTTACATTAGCTACCCTCCAGTCCATAGGGACTGATCCAGAGTCAATAGACTGTTGGAAAATGATCGCCAATGCATCCACTATTTCTCGGGCCACTTTCTTAAGTACTTTGGGATGCAGACTATCAGGCACCAGGGATTTATCGGCATTCAATCCCATCAATTTCCCTAACTCAATTTCCCACCTAATACGGATTTCCTTCAATTCCTCCTTCTCACTAGACCCTCGGTCCCCTAGTATTTCCGGAAGGTTATTTGTGTCTTCCTTCATGAAGACAGAACCAAAGTATATGTTCAATTCATCTGCCATTTCTTTGTTCCCCATTATAAATTCACCTGATTCTGACTGCAAGAGACCTACGTTTGTCTTCACTAATCTTTTTCTCTTCACGTATTTATAGAAGCTTTTGCAATCAGTTTTTATGTTCCCAGCAAGCTTCCTCTCATACTCTATTTTCCCCCTCCTAATTAAATCCTTTGTCCTCCTCTGCTGAATTCTAAATTTCTCCCAGTCCTCAGGTTTGCTGCTTTTTCTGGCCAATTTATATGCCTCTTCCTTGGATTTAACAGGAGTAGATTAGCTAACAATATAAAGAACACCAAAATACAGGAAAATGCAATGTGGATGGATAAATGGAAAATGAAATTCAAGAGTTAAATGCAAGGCGGTTCATTTGGTAGGAGAATAAGGTCATTATTCCTTGGAATTTTAAGAAGCTAAATGGGGTAGAGAAACAGAGATCTGGGAATACAGATACATACATCGCTTAAGGTTTTCCTTCTATTTCTATGTTCAAGAAATTGTTTTTATTTTCTTTTATTCTCCTCCCAGATCCCCATAAGATTTTAGCCACATGCATTGAACTTATTCGGTGCTTTCATTGGTAGAATCATTTGTTGTTTGTGGTACTAAACTCATTGGGAAGTCCATCCTAAAATCTGGATAGCCTTATAGCTTGAGGAATGCATACTCCATAGCTAAGCCTCACTGGTGGAAATCCTGATGTGACAAAGGCCAGCCAACCTGATCTATGGCTCCTACTTGGAAGCATGTGCCCAAACACTGTCTGGCAGCAACCTGGAACGTTAGCTGGACATTCTTAAGTCATTATTGTGGATAGTTAATCAGGGAAGAGATCAGAGATCAACAGTAGATCTAAAATTTCTATTGGCTCTGAAGAGCACATCATCATCTCACAACTTTGGCACCCCTCAGCATTGCTTGGGGGAACGCAACATGCAAGGAGAAGTACCTACTGTATGGTCATTCGCCAAAGAAACATCCTCTACACACCATGTACCCATCAGATCAGCCCTCACGTCTCACAAGGGAGATCAATTTTGTTGTTCCCAAGCTCTCTTCAATGTCAAAATAAACTAGGGCAAAGGGAAGGTCACACACATAATTCTATGGAATAAGTTGAGGAAAGTGTGGAGAAATTTGGGTTTTTCAGGATGAAGAGGAAGATTCTGTGAGGTGATCTTAGAGGTATACAAAATTGTTAAGGGAATGGATATGGTAAATCCAGAATATTGCTTTAAATTAAACTAGGATGAGAGGTCACAGGTCCAAACTGACAAACGGTCATGTTAGGCTTGATATCAGATCGTTTTCCTTCAGTAGGGCAAAAGAAAACTAGAATAATTTAAGAAAAATTGGATGCTGCCCTGAGAGGACTGTAGGGCTGCTTTGGGAGGGTGGAGCAAATGGCCTTCCTGTCCTGTAATGATAATACGAGCTGGTGTGGGGGGAGATGTGTAATAAATCCAATAGGGAATTAGGGAGAAACTTCATTACCGAGAGTGGTGAGAATATGCAACTCGCTCCCAGAGGGAATGGTTGAGGCGAATAGCATAGATGCATTTAAGTGGAAGCTAGATAAACACAATAGAGAAAGGGTTACATTGATAGGGTGAGATGAAGTAGGATCGGAGGAGGCTGGTATGGAGCATTAACACCAGCATGGAGCAGTTGGGCCGAATAGACAGTTTCTGTGCTGTAGACTCGCTACAACGGTGTGTAAAGTGAGGCGGCCTCTTGTCCAGAGCCGCCCCGTAGGGGTGGGGTGGCCCTAGCCCGATGGCCGCTCTGGACTTTCCGAGGGTGTTGGACCAGGTGGGCCGATTCAGGGGCCCGAATAATCGACACCGGGCCAGCGAAATAAAAGCATCAGGCAGCGGCGCGCTGTGACCGCGCTGCGAGCACCTACTTTTTGCAAGGGATGTGGCCCTTCCTCTCCTCCAGGACCCGGACGCGTTGGTTCTGCCCGTCGTACGAGATCAGCACCCTGCTGTTCCTGCCGGTGTTGTGGTCGTACACGACGGCCCGGCCTTCCCATTGCTCGGGGGCCTGGCACGGCTTGGGCTGCAGGGTGGGTCGGGGAATACAGAAGCCGGGGACGAGGCAGCACCAGAGCAGCGGCAGAAGCCGCGCCGAGACCGAACCTGCATGCGCCATCTGCCTGACCGTTATATTCGATTGTTCGAAATGATTCCAAAGCTAACGGCTGTCCCGTGTGACATGCGTCACCGCCACGACCTGCAGCGGGCCGCACGTGATCAGTCCCGTGTATGGCGGGGGCAAAGGGCAGCCCGCAGATACAGAGCGTCCAGCACACATCTGGCCACCAACAACATACACACGCGGTGCATCCTGCGTGAGGTGACTACATGATGGAGAAGGTTAATTTCATCCATCCATCCAGTAACTTCCCCCAATGCATCATCCAATTATTTCTAATCACCTGTGTGCAGAGGGATTTTCTGCCATTAGTCTTAAATGCACCTTGGACCATTTTCAACTAGTGTCCTCCTGTCCTTGTAGTTTAATTCAAAGTAATATTCTGCTATTACTTTTCTCTCCATTACGTTAACAATTGTTATATAATGTTTCTTTTATTCATTCTCATGTGGAGAGACTGGTTCCACTTGTAGGAGAAAGCAACACTAATGGCCATAAATACAAGATAGTTACTAATAAATCCAATAGGCAAATAAGGAGAAACTCAGAGAGTGGTTAGAATGTGGAAATCGCTACCAAAGAAGTGGTTGAGGCAAATAGTTTAGATGCTTTAAAAAGGAAACTAGACAAGTACATGAGAGAAAAGGGAACGGAAAGATATGCTGAAAGGCTGAGATGAGGCAGATGGAATGGGAGGAGACTCGTGTGGAACATAAATACCAGCATAGATGAGTTGGGCTGAATGGCCTGTTTTTGTGCTGTATATTCTATGTTATTCTATGTAAATAAACACCAATGTAAATGTGTCACTTTATATTTACATCCTCCTGCTAGTTAGTAATGGCACTTCCTATATCCTCAACTTGCAGAGAATTGCTTCTGCAATCAGCTCGATTGCTCAAATTGGCATAACTTTTGCTATTGAAGTATAAATAACAAAGAACTTACATTTATATAACATCTTTCATGTCCTCAGGATGTGCCAAAGCATTCGAGAGCCAATAAATTACTTTTGAAGTGTAGTCACTGTTGTAGGCAAATATGGTTGCCAGTTTGCACACAGCATGACCCCACAAACAGCAATGAGATGAATGACCAGTTAATTTGTTTTTTGGTGGTGTTCGTTGATGGATAATGTGATCTTTTACATTTTTTTATTACTTGTTCACAGGATGTGGCCGATGTTTCAGCCGTGCTTCCAGCTGTCTATGTATTATGACACTTCTTAAAACCTACTTCTTTGACCAAGCTTTTGGTCATCGGTCCTGATATTTCCTTATGTGGGTGGGTGTCAAATCCTGTTTGGTAATGCTCCTGTAAAGTACTTTGGAACGTTGTATTACGTTAAAGGTGCTATATAAATACAAGTTGTTGTTGATGCTGGCAAAGCCTAATTTTTTGCCCATCCCTAATTATCCTGAGAAGTTGGCAGTGGTGCAATCTTTGTGATGGTTCTTCCACTATGGTGCTAGTAGGAAAATCCAGGATTATGACCCAGTGCTGGTGAAAGAATGACGATTTATGTCTAAGTCAGGTTAGTGCGTGACTTGGAGGTGACAGTGTTCCCATGGCATTGCTGCTCTTGTCCTTGGTAGAGGTCACCAGGAGGGAGGTACTGTTGAAGTAACCTATTCCTTCTACACTGTTCCAGTGAAGCTCAATGCATAATTGGGGAACAGCATCTCATGTTTTAAATGGGCACTTTGCATCCCTCTGGATTTAATATTATTTTACCATCATCAGACCTTAATCATAGCTCCCGTTTTCTCTCAGGCAGTAGGTGCTAGAAATGCAGGGTGGGTGCAAGCTTGGTGGAGTGGAGACCCCCTCCGCTGTTCTATGCCCTTTACTGGTCATTCTATGTCTTTTCCTATGTCTGTGGTATCCCCCACCACCACCATTTCCCTTTTTCTGTTCCTTTTAAATGCTGTCCATCTGTAATATCTTTCCATTCTGAGAAGGGTCTATATCTGAAACATCCAATTAATTTTGGTTCTCTCAACAGATTCTGCAAGGAACGGGACTTGTTGCTCAATGGAAAGATGCTGAAGCACGAGTGCAGGTAGATAAATCTATAAAAAAGGCAACAGCATTTTGAAGTTTTAAAAATAGGAGCTTTAAGTACAAGAGTAAAGCAGGAATGATAAATTTGTATAAAGCAATGGTTAAGCCAGTTGGAGACTGTGTGCAGTTTTGGGTGCCTCATTATACAAAGAGTATTAAAGCCATAGAGATCGTATAGTGTAGATTCACCAGGATGAAACTATAGTTATGAGGAGAGAATTAAGATACTGGGATTTTTTCCATTGGCACAGAGAATATTGAATTGAGATTTTTTTCAGTTATGGGGAATGACTTTCCTCCAGTTGGGGTATTAATCATGAGGAGCCATAAATATAAAGTTCTCACTAAGAGAGTGAGAAGAGTGATTAGGAAAATATTATTTACACAGAAGTTTGTTGAAGCACGGAATCTGTTACACAAGGAGTGGTTGAGGTAGAGCTCATTGCATTTTTAAAAGGAAAGTGGGGTAAAAATTTAAAACAAGGAGAGATACAAGGCTATGGGGAGAGCGAAGGCAGTAGGATTATTTTATAGATAGATATAGATAGTCTCTGTGCCATAGCAAAGAGCTGGCATGAATATGATGGGCCAAATAGCCTCCTTCTGTGCTGCAAACTCTTATGATTTAATAATATGGTCCGACCAGAGCTCTGTACAGTTTGGATGCAACTATCTCTGACTCATATTATACTTTTTGGGCAATGTAATTCAATATTCTGTTGACTTTGTTGTTTGCTGCTTTGCATTGGCAGGATACATTGATCATCAAGTCTACTAAGACTTTTAGCTTTCTTTGAGCTTCATCCTTAGCTATTTCAATACCATTCTTAAAGAACATGTGATATATATATATATAAAAAAAGATTTGCATTTATATAGTGCCTTTCACGACCTAAGGATGTCCCAAAGTGCTTTACAACCAATTAAATATTTCTAAAGTGTAGGCACTGTTGTAATGTAGGAAACATGGCAGTCAATCTGCACACAGCAAGCTCTCACAAACAGCATAGTGATAATGATCAGATCATCTGTTTTAGTGATGTTTGTTGAGGGATAAATATTTATCCCTCTATTTCATCAAAATAGTACCGTGGGATCTTTTATGTCAACCTGAGAGAGCAGACAGGGCCTCGGTTTAATGTCTCATTTGAAAGAAGGCATCTCCGACAGTGCAGCATTCTATGTGCATTACTTTGCACTTGTTTGTAATAAATGTCATATGTCATTGTCCTGTCCACTTATTTTGAATTGTCCAAAACTCCTATAATACATTTTTGTGCATATTATACATGTAAATTGCATTCAGTGAATAAATATGAAATACTTTGTATCCATGTGGATATATGTGCGTGTATACATAAAATAGATATTCTGTGCATCAGTCTATTCTATACATAGATCTATGTATACATATATGGATGCATCTATTTTTACTAACTGAAATGCAGCTGTTTCTCTGATTGGCTCTCAAGACCTATTGCTGATTGGTCTCCTTGGAGGATAAGCCACACCCTGAAGTTCCTCTGGAATGTGTGACTGGAACTGCCCAGCCCAAGTTCTGAATGATCTTCCAATGTGTAATTCGATCCATTTTAACTTCAGAAGCTACAGAGGATAGATCTCCCCAAAAGCCATCAAGTTCCAGCTGAACCACAGCGCAAGTACATCCCTCCACCAGTTGAAGACCCTTATCCCAGCACATGTGCTGCCTCCCACAGCCGAAGTCCATTACCCCAACGTAAGTGCATCCCTCTGCCAACTGAAGACCCTTACCCCAGCAATCCCTCCACCAGCTGAAAAACCTTACCTAAGCAGCATGGCGGCCCTGACCTGCGTGAAACCATCAGCGGCAGGTCGGGGCCCTAAAAGGAGTGGTGTGCCGCGGCCTGGGAGCAGCGTGGCGGCCCCGACTTGTCTGAGACCATCAGCGGCAGGTCAGGACCTTAAAAGGAGCGGTGTGCGGCGGCCTGGGAGTAGCCTGGCAACCCCGACCTGCAAGATGAAGCATAAACAGTACATATTGGCCATAAACCAAGAAGAAACAAGTCAACTATAACCAACCCCGATGGTATATGAGAAATACCACTCTCCATGAAAGAAAACCAGCCAACCGCCACGCTGACGAGAACATTGCTTAATATCACCCCACTACCCGCTAAGGAGAAAATTGCACCCCTCACAACTGAGGAGCAAATGGCAAATTTCCAGAACCACCTTTCCTCCTCCATGCTTTGTAAACTTCAGCTCGTCTAAAACACTGCTGTCCATATCCAATCCCGCCCCAAGTTTTGCTCAACACTCACCCCTGTCCTTACTGACCTACATTGGCTCTTGGTCCCTCAATGCCTCCAATTTAAATTCTAATCTTTATGTTTAAATCCCTTTATGGCCTTGGCCTGTAGGGTGTTCGCTTTCCACTCTACTTTGATTCATAGACCTTGTGAATTACAGGAAGGACTCCACGTAACGCAAAGTTTAGGCTTAAGCCCAACTGTTAGTTTATTACACAAAAACCAACTAAAATTACAGAACAAGACTTCTTCAAGATTGATTGAAGACATACAATCACCCATCCAGCCAGTTGCTGCTGTTGTCGATTGTAGGCTCATAGAGCTAGGGAAGGTGTTGGGTCGCAGCTGCTTGCTTTGTGGTCGTTGTTCGTTTGACCTGCTGTTCTGAGGTATTTCTTCGACCTGTTGTTCCTCTCTGATGTTCTTCTCTGAGCTGTTGTTCTCAGCTCTTACATATATATCCATTTGATTATACACATCTCCTGCTGGGCTGCTTTTCAGTTAGCGCATCTGGATGAGTCTTGATGGCTGTGATGATGGGTGTGGATCTGTCTGGATGGCCACAATTTGCACACGGAATCGACAGGGCAAAAGATAACTCCTTGGGCTAGACTTTCCACGTTTTTTGCATGCTTAACGCCCACTTAACGCCCATTTTACCGCTGAAATAACGTATAACGCCCATATATCATCCATTTAGCCACATAATGGAAACTGACAGGCATTTTTCGGAAACTTATCGTCGAGCAATAATTTCCCCATTTGCTTAATGCCGGGAAAAAGTAATACCACCTGCCCACTTTTTTTGGGCAGAAACATCAGAATGGGCAAAATCAATGCCCATAATATCACCCAGCGTTACTTTCCACACGGAATTAATGCCGAGATTCTAAAATACCTCCTACCCATTTTTTTTTGTCGTAAAGAGCACATTTGGCGAAACTAATGCACAGGAGATCGCCCACCGTCACTTTCATCACCTCGCACACATATCGCCCACAATATCGCTCACCCAAAAAAACGTCCAGAAAAAGTGCAATTGTTCTGAACTAAAGCCAGCGGTGTGGCTGCCATTTTTAAAATTGCAGGTTGCTGCTTTCAAAAGGCTGCTTCAACTTCGGGGGAGTTTGCATTGACTCTGGCATTCTTCTCAGGTGAAGTGACCATCTCAACAGACATATTTTTAGATTCTGGACTATTGGAGGTTTACTCTAGGTATCTTTTAGTGAGGAGACTATTGCTTCTGATCAATTGCTATTATACTTTCATTGCAATGGGGCCAGCCATTTCTCAGCCTGCATCGATTAATACACAGATGCTGCAGAGTGCAGATGGCTCAATGCGTGATGCACATCATTATGTCCACAATTTAAGACATGGAAGAATGAGGAGGAGGGCCAGACCATATACACCCTGCACGTACAAGGAAACGAGGTCTTACCTCGACGTCTCTGACCACACCTGCCTTCAGAGACTGCGCTTCCACAAAGTGGTGATCAATGAAATATGTAAGCTCATCAGGACACATATCAGACCATCAGGACATCAGTGTCGGTCGAGGTCAAGGTCACCGCGGCACAGTCTTTCTAGGCATCTGGTTCCTTTCGGGCCTCCGCGGTCGAGATTTGCCCTCTGTCTCACCTTGCCACCCATCGCTGCATTAGACAGGTCACGGAGGCCCTGTACGCGAGAAGGATGGACTTTATCAGCTTTCCCATGACCACGGAGGCTCAGACTGTCAGGGCTGGAGCATTCTACCGCATTGCTAAGTTCCCCAGGGTGCAGGGAGCAATACAGTGCACTCACATCGCCATGCGGCCACCTTCTCAGGACCCGGAGCATTTTCGTAGCAGAAAAGGATTTCACTCCCTGAACGTCCAACTAGTTGTCGACCACAACCAGATCATCATGGCACTGAATGCCAAATATCTGGGCACCTTCGAAGAGACTCACATCCTGCGTGAGACGCTGTCTCTGACATCTTTAAGGACAATGCTGGATGCTTGGTGATAACTGATATGGCCTAGCCACCTGGCTGATGAACCCGCTGCGTGACACACACACCGAGGCCGAGAAACATAGAAAATAGGTGCAGGAGTAGGCCATTCAACCCTTCGAGCCTGTACCACCATTCAATATGATCATGGCTGATCATGCACTTCAGTATCTTATTGCTGCTTTCTCTCTATACCCGTTGATCCCTTTAGCCGTAAGGGCTACATCTAACTCCCTTTTGAATATATCTAATGAACTGGCCTCAACAACTTTCTGTGTTAGAGAATTCCACATACTAACAACACTCTGAGTGAAGAAGTTTCTCCTCATCTCGGTCCTAAATGGCTTACACCTTATTCTTAGACTGTGACCCCTGGTTCTGGACTTCCCCAACATCGGGAACATTCTTCCTGCATCTAACCTGTCTAATTCTGTCAGAATTTTATGTTTTCATGAGATCCCCTTTTATTCTTCAAAATTCCATTGAATATAAGCCTAATCGATCTAGTCTTTCTTCATATGTCAGTCCTGTCATCCTGGGAATCAGTCAGGTGAACCTTCGCTGCACCCCCTCAACAGCAAGAATGTCCTTCATCAGATTAGGAGAACAAAACTGCACACAATATTCAAGGTGTGGCCTCACCAAGGCCCTGTACAACTGTAGTAAGACCTCCCTGCTCCTATACTCAAATCCTCTCGCTATGAAGGCCAACATGCCATTTGCCTTCTTCACCGCCTGCTGTATCCGTATGCCAGCTTTCAATGACTGATGTACCATGACACCCAGGTCTCGTTGCACCTCCCCTTTTACTAATCTGTCACGATTCAGAGAAGCGATACAACCAGAGCCACAGAGACACACGCAATGTGGTCCAGAAAACAATAACTGTGCTTAAGCAGCGCTTCAGATGTCTGGACCACTCAGGATGGGAGCTACAATACAACCCTGAGCAAGTAGGTAAATTCGTGGTCGTGTACTCCATGCTGCACAATCTGGCTGTCAGGAGGGGCCAAAAATTGCCAGAAGGGACTGATGGTCCACCTCAGGAGGGAGAGGATGAGGACGATGAAGGGCTGGACGCTGACCTAGGGCCAGACAATCAGGCTGACTATGCAACCATGCCCACGACCCCCTCCAGACCGCAGGAAAGGGCCAGTGCTGGCTACATAGCTGCAAGACTCTTACGTGAGGAGCTGATATCTGAACAATTTGCCTGGAAGAACGTTGCTGTGAGTGACAATGCTGACACACTGCTGTGTGTGTGCAGCTCAGATATCAATGGTGCTCATCACCTTGGTGCCAGTTAAAGTTTACGTTGATTGAAGTTGAGTTTTATTTAACCCTTTCATGTTAAGGAATCACCAGTGTGTAATGGTCCAGCTATCTGAGACAATGCGCAACAAGGTTAAGTTCAATAAAAAAAAAAATTAGACCAACATTGGTCTGAAATCATAAGTATCCCAGGCAAAAACACACAACCCCAGCCCACACCCCACTTTTTCCACTATTGACATCAATCAAATGTTCAACATGCCCAGCAACACAGAATACAAATGCAAAGCAGGAGGGTGGTCCCCTCCTCCCATACATTACAACAAATTGCATACACCCAGATGGAGATATAGCACAGCCATCACCTGTGGACATGCACCTCACTTTCCTTCCCCCCTCCTCTTCTTCTCCCCACCTCTACCCTTCCCCTCCTCGCTACACGGCACCTGGCTGAGGAGCTCCTTGGGCGGTGCCTCATTGGGGGGAGAGGCGGTGATTGCACGGGTACGGGAGCAGGGGGTGCCAAGGGGGAAACATTCTCTGATGCAGAAGCATGATCTTGGTCCTTGCTCTCATCTGTGATTCGCATTGGTAGTGCGGAACCTAGGGGTGGAGTGCTGCGCTCTGGGACCACTGGGAGGCCTGTGCCAGCAGTGTTCCTGGCTATCGTATCCAGGGCCTCCGCCATCCGCGGAATGTACTCAGTCATTGTGGCCAGCTGTCGGGATATGCCCCCCAATGCTTCGATGAGCTGGTCACCAATGTCTGCAGTCCTCCTGGACAACTGTACCATCTCTCCGTTCTCATGTGGCGCTCGTGGACCAGACCTGCTGCGTCCACGAGGCCTACGCGGGGTCGGCGCCGTCCTGGGGACAAATGGGGTGCCCTGTGGCAAGGTGCTTGGGGCCGGTACCTCAGAGTGGAGGAGGGAATGACCGGAGGACCACTAGATGGTCTTGGGGTGGAATGGCTTCTGGAGCGTGGCGATGCAGGTTCCTCGAAGTCGGCGCTTTCATTCGTGGAGAACAGACCCAGCAGATTGATGGGCGAGAATCGGAGCTCCTCAGCACCAGATGTAAGATTGTCCGGAAAGTCGGGCCCCGCGCCCCCACATTCTGGCCTCTGTGGTCTTGCCCAGGGCGGCGCATGGACCTCATCGTCGATAGCTTCTTCTGTAAAAGGGGACAAGACGACATGGCATGAGATCATTGCGTGATATCATTGCTAGGTACTGTCACAAAGACTGATGCAACAAATAACCGACACATGTAATCATGCTTATTATGATAATTATCATTCTTTACCTGAAGACGTGCAGCGTGATAGTCACTCATTGTTGTTACAAATCAAATTATATAAATACATAAGTACATGTAAATAAATGTAATACGTACTCTTGCGGATCCCACAAGGTCGTTCCATCATTTGCGGCAGTGGTTGCCCTCACGAGACCACCTCTGCTAGCTCGGTCCATATCTTCTGGTAGGCCTTTGGGGTGGGCTTCCCACACCCTTCCTGTGTCAAATCACCCCAGCGAAACTCGACCTCATGCAGGAGGGAGGTATTTGCCTCATCTGAGAACCTCCTCGCTCTTTTGCGCCCTTCAGTGTGCTCCTCTCCCACCTCACTGCTCTCTCCAGCGTCAGTCTCCACAGCGTGCAGTGATGCCTCCTCCTCTCCCTTTCTTTATAGACCAAATTCGGGCAAATATCTGGCTGGTAACAGCTAATTTTTGTTTCCCTATTTGCTGTAGAGCTCTAAACTCTCCCCCCTTCCTCCCAAAGCAGGCACACCACACCCACACATGCCTTCAGTCCCTCTCAGCTCCCTCTCTCTCTGTCTCCTCTTCTGTGCATGTCATGATGACCCTTGACCCCCCGAATTGCAGAAATCGAGCGTTGCCATGCCGTTGCTAAGGACGGTGACGCTTTATGGCAGAAGGTCAGCGAGATTTAATGCTACCGCCCATTTCATATCGCTCGCGGTAACGCCCAACTTCAAAAATGGAGACTAGGTGCTTTGAGAATGGGCGAGAAGCCATCGATCTGAAAACCCATTTTTACCGTCCACGCCGGAAATAATAGAAAATAGGTGCAGGAGCAGGCCATTCAACCCTTCTAGCCTGCACCGCCATTCAATGAGTTCATGGCTGAACATGAAACTTCAGTACCCCCTTCCTGCTTTCTCGCCATAACCCTTGATCCCCCGAGTAGTAAGGACTTCATCTAACTCCCTTTTGAATATATTTAGTGAATTGGCCTCAACTACTTTCTGTGGTAGAGAATTCCACAGGTTCACCACTCTCTGGGTGAAGAAGTTTCTCCTCATCTCGGTCCTAAATGGCTTACCCCTTATCCTCAGACTGTGACCCCTGGTTCTGGACTTCCCCAACATTGGGAACATTCTTCCTGCATCTAACCTGTCTAAACCCGTCAGAATTTTAAACGTTTCTATGAGGTCCCCTCTCATTCTTCTGAACTCCAGTGAATACAAGCCCAGTTGATCCAGTCTTTCTTGATAGGTCAGTCCCGCCATCCCGGGAATCAGTCTGGTGAATCTTCGCTGCACTCCCTCAATAGCAAGAATGTCCTTCCTCAAGTTAGGAGACCAAAACTGTACACAATACTCCAGGTGTGGCCTCACCAAGGCCCTGTACAACTGTAGCAACACCTCCCTGCCCCTGTATTCAAATCCCCTCGTTATGAAGGCCAACATGCCATTTGCTTTCTTAACCGCCTGCTGCACCTGCATGCCAACCTTCAATGACTGATGTACCATGACACCCAGGTCTCGTTGCACCTCCCCTTTTCCTAATCTGTCACCATTCAGATAATAGTCTGTCTCTCTGTTTTTACCACCAAAGGGTGATAAGCACAAAAGTGTAAAATCTAGCCCCTTATCTTTTAGCACTGGATGTCCAGCCCCTGGATCCCATGAGCTAGCTGCAAGAATTCTTCCCTGCACTGCCCAGGCATGATCCAACTGTTTCCTTTAAATAGCATTCCCTGTCTTACTGCTACGTCTGCAGCTCCTAAAGGTCCCGCTACAGACTTCCCATCTACCTTGTCTCTAATCACTACTCTAAGGTCTGCATCTCGTAGCTGAGCCTGTTTTAAATCAGGCGACAATGGTACTACTTTGGGTCCCTCTCTGCCAGTTACAGCTGTCATGTATTCAACTATCATTGTAACCCATGTATAAGCTGACTTAAATTGTACACTTTGAGAACATTGACCACAAGGAGACTCTCAACCTGGACTTTCAGGTATAAAAGGGGAAGCTCCACCCACCTTCATCTCTTGAGATCTTGGTAATAAAGTTAACTGGTCACAAGTATGGGCCTCGTGTGCATTTATACTGTATAGTAAGGATATATCATTGGCGACGAGAAACTGTGATTTAAACCACGCGAGCATGGCCACTAGCAGCACAGAAGAGAGGTACTGTGTTGGTGATGATTGGGACGACTTTATTGAGAGACTACAGCAAAGTTTTGTCACTAAGGAATGGTTGGGACAGGATTCTGCCGATAAACGCAGGGCTCATCTCCTGACGGTTTGTGGATCCAGAACGTACTCCCTGATGAAGGACCTTCTAGCGCCAGAGAAGCCGGCGAACAAGGTGTTTGAAGAGCTCAGTAAGTTGATCGGGGAACACCTTAAATCGGTGAGCAGCATGCACATGGCGAGACACCGGTTTTACACGCACCGCCGGCGAGAAGGGCAAAGCGTTCTAAACTTCGTGGCAGATCTCTGGCGACTGGCGAGCCTATGTAAGTTCCCAGATGCATGCAGAGCGGAGATGCTGCGAGACTTTTTTATTGAGGGCATCGGGCACGCTGGAGTTTTCAGGAAACTGATTGAGACCAAAGACTTGACCTTGGAAGCGGTGGCTCTGATAGGCCAGACATTTATCTCAGGGGAGGAAGCGACCAGACTGATGTATGACAAAAATCTTGGCTCAAATGCGGCAAACGACCAGGGAGTCAACATTGGTAACGCGGCACACAGTTTTCTAGGCAGACAAGGGCAATCGGACATGTCCCAGCATGTAGTGGAACCCAAAGGGGGAATTCAACAGAGACAATCGCGAGCTGAACAGCGATTCATGCCATTGCAATGGACAATGCGGCCAGTAATGGGGCCATCAACACCTGTTAATTGTGCGCTTAAGGACAGTTACAGTGACAGTCAGAGATGATCGACTGGTAATGGACCTTTTGTTTCCAACAACGGGGCCTCCAGCTCATGCTGGAGATGTGGAGGCAAGCACCCAGCCAGAGCTTGCAGGTATCAGCAATATACCTGCAGAAACTGCAACGTCAGCGGTCACTTGGCGCGTATGTGCAGGAAGCCTGCAGCCAGGTTCATGTATGAGGAGGACGGGCCCAATGTAAGCATTACGAGGCCAAATGAATACTGGGGGAAATCGCTGGAAGCTGAAGTTCAGCGAGTTCATGTGGAGCACATATACAGTTCATATACCAGGACGCCACCGATAATGATGAAAGTGTTCCTCAATGGCATCTCAGTATTAATGGAGCTAGACACGGGGGCCAGCCAGTCCCTGATGAGTATCAAACAGTTTAAAAGGTTGTGGGTGTCCAAGGCCAGGAGGCCAAAATTATTGCCGATTGACGCACAGCTACAGACATATACAAGGGAGATCATTCCGGTGCTAGGCAGTGCCACAGTACTCGTGACCCACAAAGATTCGGAGAACAGGTTGCCACTCTGGCTTGTCCCGGGGGACGGTCCCGCACTACAGCAAGTTGGCTTGCTGTCATGAACTGGAAATGGGGCGATGTCAATGCAATTTCTTCTGTGGAGCGAGTATCATGCTCACAGGTGCTGGACAAATTTGACTCATTATTTCAACCCAGCATCGACACTTTCATGGGGGCCAAAGTAATGATTCACATAAACCTGGATGCCAGGCCAGTACACCACAAGGCCAGAGCAGTGATGTACGTGATGCGGGAAAAGATAGAATGCGAATTGGACCGCCTGCTGAGGGAAGGCATCATCTCGCCAGTCGAATTCAGTGACTGGGTGAGCCTGATTGTGCCAGTGCTCAAGGCGGATGGGTCAGTCAGGATATGTGGCGATTACAAGGCCACCATCAATTGGGTGTCACTCCAAGACCAATACCCACTACCGAGAGCGGAGGACATCTTTGCGAAGCTATCCGGTGACAAACTTTTTTCAAAATTGGACCTGACCTCAGCTTACATGACCCAGGAGCTGGCGAGTGAGTCGAAGAAGCTGACCACCATCATGACACACAAGGGGTTGTTTGAGTATAACAGATGTCCGTTCGGGATTCATTCGGCCAACGCGATCTTTCAGCGAAATATGGAACGCCTCCTCAAGTCGATTCCAAGTACGGTGGTTTTTCAAGACGACATCCTCATCACGGGTCGCGATACTGAAGAACACCTCCACAACCCAGAGGAGGTGCTATGCAGACTGGACCGGGTAGGGCTGCGACTAAAAAAGGCGAAGTGCGTCTTCTTAGCTCCAGAGGTAGAATTCCTGGGGAGGAGGGTAGCAGCAGATGGGATCAGACCTACTGTGTCCAAAACGGAAGCGATCCAGAGAGCACCCAGACCCCGTAACATGATGGAGCTGCGTTCGTTCCTGGGGCTCCTGAACTATTTTGGTAACTTTCTTCCCAAATTGAGCACGCTGTTAGAGCCGCTACACGTGCTCCTACGCAAAGGTTGCGATTGGGTCTGGGGGGACAGCCAGGAAAGGGCTTTTGATAGAGCACGCAATTTGTTATGCTCCAACAAACTGTTAACATTATGTGACCCGTGTAAGAAACTTGTTTTAAAGTGTGATGCATCGTCCTATGGGGTCGGGTGTGTGTTGCAGCATGTGAATGCCGATGGTTAGTTACAGCCGGTGTAGCTTATGCCTCCAGAAGTCTGTCCCAGGCAGAAAGGGGCTACGGGATGGTAGAAAAGGAAGCGCTAGCATGTGTATATGCAATAAAAAAAATGCACCAGTACCTGTTTGGCAGGAAATTTGAGCTGGAGACAGATCACAAACCCCGAACGTCCCTCTTGGCCGACAACAAGGCCATAAATGCGAATGCATCGGCCCGCATACATAGGTGGGCACTTACGTTAGCCGCCTATGACTACACAATTCGGCACAGACCGGGCACTGAAAACTGCGCCGATGCACTCAGCAGGCTCCCACTAGCCACCACTGACGGGGCAACTGAGCATGATGCTGAGATGGTCATGGCTGTTGAAGCTTTCGAAAGCGAAGGCTCACCTGTGACAGCCCGTCAGATTAAAGTCTGGACAAATAAAGACATGCTACTGTCTTTCGTTAAGAAATGTGTCCTGAATGGGGACTGGGCAGCCACGTACGAGGCATGTCCTGAGGAATTTAAACCGTTTCATCGGCGCAAGGATGAACTCTCGATTCAGGCCGATTGCCTACTGTGGGGAAACCGAGTAGTCATGCCCCAGATGGGCAGAGAGGTGTTTATCAGAGAACTTCACAATGAGCACCCGGGCATTGTCATGATGAAGGCAGTCGCCAGGTCCAACATATTTGGTGGCCAGGGATAGATGCAGACCTGGAGCTTTGTGTTCGCAGGTGCAACACGTGTGCTCAGCTGGGCGACGCACCCAGGGAAGCCCCCCTTAGCCCCTGGTCCTGGCCCGCCAAGCCATGGTCACGCATCCATGTGGACTACGCAGGTCCTTTCATGGGAAAAATGTTTTTGGTTGTAGCAGATGCCTACTCCAAATGGATTAAGTGTGCCATTTTAAATTCAAGCACATCCTCTGCCATGGTAGAAAGTCTATGGGCAATGTTCGCCGCCCATGGTCTACCGGATGTCTTGGTTTGCGACAATGGCCCATGCTTCACAAGCACTGAATTTCAGGACTTCATGGCAGGCAATGGAATCAACCATGTCAGAACGGCATCGTTCAAGCCGGCCTCAAACAGCCAGGCGGAACGAGCAGTGCAGATAATCAAACAGGGGATGCTCAGAATCCAAGGGGGTTCCCTACAAAGCCGCTTATCACGCCTCCTGTTGGCCAATAGATCCCAACCACACTCGCTCACAGGGGTTCCACCCGCAGAGCTGCTAATGAAAAGGACGCTCAAAACCAGGTTATCCCTTATACACCCTACCATGAAAGAAATTGTTGAGAGCAGTCACAATGTGACTACCATGACAGGAATGCGAGGGGGCAATGTATTGATGTTAATGACCCTGTTTTTGTCCTTAATTACGCTGCAGGGCCCAAATGGCTTGCAGGCACTGTGATTGCCAAAGAGGGGAATAGGGTTTTGATAGTTAAACTTACCAATGGACAAATCTGCCGCAAACACGTGGATCAAACTAAAAGGAGGTTCAGCAACCCCATCGAAGAAGCAGAGGAAGAACACGACGTAGAGATTACTCCACCACAGGTGACCGAACACCGGAACCAAGTGGAGGAGAGCCCAGTCACTGTGGGCAGTCCGGACAGGCCTGAGGCACCGCAAACAGCAGACACTCAGGCCAGCGACCAACAACCGGAGCCCCAACTCAAGCGCTCTACAAGGGAGCGTAAACCACCAGAGAGACTTAACCTGTGATCCCAATAAGACTTTAGGGGGAGGTGATGTCATGTATTCAACTATCATTGTAATCCATGTATAAGCTGACCTAAGTTGTACACCTTGAGAACATTGACCACAAGGGGCGAACTTGTGGGAGGCACTCCTAACATGGACTTTCAGGTATAAAAGGGGAAGCTCCACCCACCTTCATCTTTTGAGGTCTTGGTAATAAAGGTAACTGGTCACAGAGTGACCTTCTCTCAAGTATGGGCCTCGTGTGCATTTATACTGTATAGTAAGGATATATCAACAGCCATGATCTGTCCACAGTGTTATGGGTCCCAAGGTGTCCCTTCTCCTGCCCCTGTTTTGGCCAGTGTGTCAGCTTTCTCATACCCTTCCCACTTGGGCTCTGTCTTAGAGTGTGCTTTGACCTTTTGGATGTAGTAATCCTTATGGTCCCTACCTGTGATGTCCAGAATGACTTGTAAGAAAGGAGCTGTCACCAACGGCTTCCCGTTTGAGGACTTAAACCCTCGCCTAGCCCATATTGCTAAGTACTCTGTACAGGAGTTAAAAGTGAACATTGAGTCCGAACATATCCTACAGGGAGTTGGGAATTCACTAGGGTGTGTGACCACATACGCTACGGCTGCCAGTTCGGCCTGCTGTGCACTTAAAGTGTTGGGGAACTTTATGGCTTTTTCTATCCCTGCCTCTGGATCGTAAATCCCATAGCCTATTTTTCTCTCTCCATTTGTCACTGAACTAGACCCATCTACAAAAATGTCTGCCTGTCGGATGTTCCCCTGCTCAGCATCCCACATCTACATCCCACACTCCTTCCAGTGAACACACGTGAGCTGCTCCCGGATAAACCAGGTTCAAAGCTAGCTTTGGTTCTCCTAACTTTCTACCTTCAGGTCTAACTGAGTAAGCAACAATGTCCAGCGGGCAATCCTGTTACTGCTCACTGTCCCATCTTGCATCTACTATCCAGTAACATCTGTGTCAGGGTGTGACAAGTCAATAGAGTCACTGTAGCTAACCCTGTGTACGACTGAAAATGTTTTATTGCCCAAAAAGTTGCTAACAGATGTTGCTCGCAATTCGAAAAGCTCTTTTCTACTTATGTGAGAACTCGGGAGGCATAGACCACCGGTCTCAGCTTTCCATGTTGCTCCTGGAGTAACACTGCACTCAAACTGTCCCCAGTAGCTGCTACCTCCAGACTAAAGTCCTGGTCCCCATTTATTGCTCCCAATGCTGATGCCGTCTGTAATACCTCCTTTGAACAAATGAAAGTTTCCTGACAGCTCTCACTCTATTGCTTTCCTAAGAAGCCTCAACAAAGGAGCTGCCATGGCTGCATATCCTTCGATAGATTCCCTGCAGTAACCCAATATTACCAGGAAAGACCTTACCCCAGACATGTCGTTAGGAATGGGTAGCTCCTGGACTGCCTTTCTCTTAGCTTCATCTATAGCTCTCTTTCCTGCTCTAATGGTCAATCCTAGAAACTGCATCTCGACTTGGCTGACTTGAGCTTTCTTTGGATTCACCTTAAAACCTGCTTCTTTTAACAAATGCAACAATTCACTCAATAATGGCCCGTGGTCCTCCGCACTTACAGAGAATAACAACAGGTCGTCCACATATTGGACCAACCGATTCGGCTGACTAAAACCTTTTAATAATCTGATGAAAGATTGAGGGACTGTTGTAAAACCCTTGTGGAAGACATGTCCACGTGTACTGCTGACCCTTAAAGGTAAAGGCAAATTTATACTGGTCCTCCCGTCTCAGGGGAATGGACCAAAACCCGTGTGAAATGTCCAGCACTATCAAATCGGCTACCACTGCTACCGTGGGTGCACAGGCTGGAATATTTTTATTCAGGACTCAGTAATCTACTGTGGCCCTCCATGAGTTATCGGGCTTCTTTACTGGCCATAGAGGTGAATATATGCGTGTGGCAAGGGTTCTTAACACACCTTGCTCCACCAGGGAATTTATAGCAGTTTCCAAATCCTTTTCTACTTCCCGGGGAAAATTATACTGTTTCTGGGGCCGTGTCATCGGGTCCCTGCCTATCTTCACCTCTACCCCAGTTACTCTCCCGCAATCATGCTTATGCATTGCAAATGCATCCCGTACCTGGCCGGAACATTATCGACTAATCTTTCTAAGTCATAACTCCCTTTTGGCTTCATCGTGCAGGTGCTGCCTTTATCTGTACTGTCCCTGGGAATCACTACAATCTCCTCTATCCTATCTGCATCAACTGTCCCCCATAGACAATTGTTCTTCATATCCACTATGGCGTGATGTACCAACATGTAGTCGGCCCCGAGAACTCCAGAACCGGGCTGTTCCCACTTCATTAAAATGCATTCCCACTTTGTTGTGTTAGGTCCTAATTCTATGGTTAAGGGTTTTGACACTGCCCCAGCCTTTTCGTTAACCGTAAAACCCGCCAGTGTAAATGGGACTCCGCTCGACCACGGGGAAGTGGTCGGATTCGATGAGTGGACAACCGTGCTAGAGACTCCTGTATCTACCAGATACCTTCCCTTAACAGCATCCATCTTTACACATGGCCTGCCCCACTCATCGTAGATGAGCGGACACAGGTACTCTGGCTGGGTGCAACGTCAAAGTGGGGGTGCCGACGCATTGGGTCCCTTTTCACCCACTGCAGCACCCAGCTTTCCTCCTCCCTTGCCCATAACCTGCTGTAATGCCGCCACTAAAACCTGTACTGGGTCGTCGGCTACCTTCCTTTGGCCCTTTTCTGCCTCAGCGCCCTTGTAACCTGGCTTCCCTCCTCTTGAGAGCCTACAATCCTTACTCCAGTGTCCCAACTTCCCACAGTTAAAACACCCTCTGGATCGACCCACATTACCTCCCTCTTGTCTCCATTCTCTCTTTGCCCTAACATCTCCTCTTACTTCGTGCACTTTTCTTTTTTGTTTCTCCTCTTCCCCTTGTCTGGACTTAAATGCTAGACTCAATCTTCTCAATACCCTTGCCTCTGTATTCTGGAGATCGTCTGGGTCATACCATGCTTCGACCTTTGCTCTGAGCCGTGGTAAACTGTTAGCTATTATGGTTCTCAGCCAATGGTTTCTGGGTTTCCCTATTAACTCTGCCTGTATCAGATTTCCTCCAGTGGCCCTTAAATAAATAGGCCACAGTCTATCTGCAAATGTATCGGGTGATTTATTTACTTGCTATCTAGTCTGTTCTACCTGCCAGAACGGACTACCTTGACTGTACCCTAACGCTGCCAAGATTTCCTCCTTTAAGCCCTGTGGGGTTCCTCCCCCTAACTTGGTGGCTGTTGACAAACTTTGATATAGCTTCCTTTCCAGGGAGAGCAGTGTTAACTTCCCTATCTCCTCCTCGCTGCAGTTATTGATACCCCCCTATCTGCTCTATGTTGGCAAAATGAATGGAGGCATTCCCTCCTTGTTTTAATTTTGCCATACCCATCAGCATCTCCTGCAGCTGAAGCGGCGGGTATGGGATCACATAGTCATTCTATAATGGTGCCGGACCACCATTTGGAGGTGGGCCGAATTTCTGCTGTCTCAAGGGACACATTGGTCTCGGGGGTCCCGGTGCCTCGGGAGCCGACCGATGCTCACTATACTGGGGCCCATCGTCTGACTCCTTCCCCTCTGGGTCCCAAACTTCCTCGCTTCCCCCTGGTGCCATGAGACAAACCATCCTTTTGGCCCCGTCTAACTCTGCCATTAACTGGCGGATCTTTTCTTTACAAGGTCCGTGATCTTCCCTCTCGTAACTCTGTTTCTGCGCTACCTGATATGTTATTTTTATCTTTCTTAGCTGTTCTTCTGCTTCGTTGGCTCTCTCTATGTGCCTCTCACTCTGTGCGATGTATGCCTGCTGCTGCCTTTTGCACTCGATCACCTGACACTGCAAATATTCTAGGTGGTTACGCGCCATTTCTTCTTTAATACTTTGCTCCGCTTTTCTCTATTCAAATGACTTATCTCACCTTTTAATTCCCTACTCTCATCCTCCAGCTGTCCTAGCTTTTCTCTTAACAGTTGCATTTGCTTCTGCAGGCACATGAGCCAAATCAACTTCTATTTTGACCCTTTGTGGTTACTACTAACTGTCCACTCTGCCACTTTTTCCTCCAGTGTAGCATTGCTCGTGCCCATGGCTCTGAAATGTACAGTTTGTTGCATATATATGCAGCTACCTTAGCCTCCATGGACTTCCTACAACTACTCTTAGCCGCTGGCTCTACCGCCTTTCACTGCAGTGAGTCCATTTCCAGTGCCTCTGGCTGAGAAATTATCCCTGACTACCTTGGTCTCCCCTGAGACCACCTCGCAGTGACCTGTAATTACTGTTAGTCTAGCTTCTCTCTGTGGCTACCCTAGTCGACCCGAGATTACTCCAGCCTATCCGAGACTGTTTCTCTCCTCCAATTGCCCAGGCTGCCCTTGAGATTACCTCACGCTTCACTGTGATTACCCCAGTCAACCCGAGATTACACCAGCCAATCTAGGACTGTTTCTCTCCTCCAGTTGCTCTAGCCATCCGTGAGATTACTTCTCACCTCCCTTGAGACCCCTTCGCAGACTACCTGCGATTACTTTTCTCGGCGGCTACCCTAGTTAGCCTGAGCTGTTCGGCTACCCTAGTCGCCCTTGAGATTATTTTGGTCTCCCTCAGATCCCTTCGCAGACTATCTGCGATTACTTTGATACCTGAGACTTAACCAAGCCTCCCCAGGGTTTCTTGCTCTTGATTTGAGTCCGTGATCTTATTCCGAGGTCTTGCCGCAGTCGCCATTTCATGTAGGGTGTTCATTTTTGATTCATAGACCTCGGGAATTACAGGAAGGACTCCACGTAACGCAAAGTTTAGGCTTAAACCCAACTGTTAGTTTATTACACAAAACCAACTAAAAATTACAGAACAAAACTTCTTTGAGATTGATCGAAGACATACAATCACCCATCCAGCCAGTTGCTGCTGTTGTCGATTGTAGGCTCGTAGAGGTAGGGAAGGTGTTGGGTCCCAGTTGCTTGCTTTGTGGTTGTTGTTCCTTTGACCTGCTGTTCTGAGGTGTTTCTTCAACCTGTTGTTCTTCTCTGATGTTCTTCTCTGAGCTGTTGTTCTCAGCTCTTACATATATATCCATTTGATTATACACATCCCCTGCTGGGCTGCTTTTCAGTTAATGCGTCTGGATGAGTCTTGGTGGCTGTGATGATGGGTCTGGATCTGTTTGAATGGCCACAATTTGCACATGGAATCAACAGGGCAAAAGATAACTCCTTATCTTTTGTGCCCCGTTATCCAAAAATGCACGCCTTGTGGGATTTTTGTTGTCCTGGGTTTTCGCTGACTTATAGCCTCCATAGGGAACTCTTTTTTCCCCTCCGGTCAATTAATCCATGGGCTTCTGTGATTGATTGTATCAAAACCTTTTGTCTTGATGTTTAATGGAATTTCTCTCCTGACCACAGAAATTGCATTAATCAGTTATGAGTCACCACCTGCCCCAGGCTGGTGCTCTTTTCTCCCGCTTAACAGTCCCATAGGTTTTCTTTTAATCCATTTTAGTCCGTGGCCTCTTGCTGTGCCTTTGTCATGAAATATGTAAAACCTTACAGGCCCTCCTCATCTCTGCAATCTTCTCCAGCCCTACAAAACCCCTTAACTCCTAGAACCTTCCGATCTTCCAACTCTGGCCTCTTATGCATTCCCCTCTCCCTTCGCCCCACCATTGTCAGCTGTGCCTTCAACTGTCTAGGCCCCACACTCTGGAAGTCCATCCCTAATCACTTCTGCCTCTAACTCCCCATCTTCATTTAAGAATCTCCTTAAAATCCATTCCTTAGATCAAACATTTAGTCATTCAGTCTAATATCTCCTTTGGCTCGGCTTCCATTTTTGTGTGGTTACATTTCTGTGAAATGGCTTGGAACATTTTTCTATGCTAAAGGCATTATTTAAATGCAGGTTGTTGTTATCATTATCATCTTTGTTCGCCCCCCCCCCCAATTGCTGAGAAGAATATTGCCCCTCAGGAACTACCCCCATCCCCACAAATTATTGCAATATCATCCAAGGAAGCCCCCCTCCCCTCCATTGTCTGTGCCTTTTTACCACCCTCTCCTCCTCCCGCACCTCCTCTCTCCTCCTCCACCTGCCTTGTCTACCCCTCACCATCTTCCCACTGTTCCCCTTCTCTTCTTCCCCATGATTCTCTTCCCTCTTTTCTTCCTTATCTCCTGCTCCCCTTCTCCTTTCTCCCTCTGTCCAACCACCCTCCCTCATCTCCTCTCTCCCTCATGCTCTTCCCTCTCCCCATTTGCTTCATCTCCCTCTCCTGCCTTGGTCCAATTATACCCCTAATCTCCAACCCTGCTTGACCTGAAAAATGCCTTTGGTCTTGATTGTCCATGTGTAATGCTAGGAAATTTCAACTAATAATATATAAAAAGTTGTGCATATAGTGTACACTTCCTATAAAGTTTCACACTTACTTCTTGTAACACTTTCCATGAGAGTTAATTTGAATGTTTAGGGGCAGATTTTCATGTTCCTGCCCCATGGCATATTGGATTGTCTGGGCAGATGGCATAGAAGACAATTGGGTTGGCTCCTTTTGGGCATCCAAAACCTGATTTTCTTTATGCACGGCCCCAAGACCATCCCAATACACCCAGATGCAAGAACAGGAAAATCTGGCCCTTAATATTTAGTGGCATGGAGTTGAGTCCCATCTATGCTGGATCTCCTTGTCCTGAGAGTTTGCTGTCAGGGTGACCATTGTAAACATGTTCCTTGGCCTCTAATTCCACATTTGGTTTTGATTTCCTCGATACAATGCCACGATGATGATGACAATGCCACGACTAGTATTTGAAAAATATACACAATAGTCTCTGTGTTTATATATTCGCAGTGACTATTTGGCCTAATTCGCACTTCTGCGCATGCGAGTTAGGACAACTAGTCTCCGATTCCACCCGCCAGCGCAATTTACACTAACCCTTTTCTGCGCATGCGTCGGAACCAGCCCCGAAAACCACGTTGCCTGCTGAGCCGCTGATCCCCGAGCTCCCCGCTGAGCCGCCGGCCGCCGAGCCCTGAGCCGGGAGGAGAGCGGCGGGTGACCGCGGGGGAGGGAGAGAGAGAGAGAGAGAGAGAGACTGTTTGGGGGGGATGGAGAGAGAGAGAGACTGCTTGGTGGGGGGGAAAGATCCTGTTTTGGGGGCATGAGGGTGAGAAGAAAAGAGACCTGGTTTTGCGGGGGTGGGGGGAGGGCAGAAGAGAGCCTGTTTAAGCGGGGGGCGGGGAGAGAGAGAGCCTGGTTGAGGTTGGGTGGGTGGAGAAAGAGACAGGGTGGGGGGGGAGAGGGGAGAGGGAATTCAGGAAAGATAAATCACGTTCTTCCATCCTCCTTTACACCCATACCCTACATCGTTGGAGTGGATGAAATCCAGAAGTCACAACACTGACACTCCATACCCAATTAAACCTGTTAACAATCCACACACAATTCCCCATCTATTTGGGGGGGGGGGGAGGGTATAAGGTGCATACCCACTTGTGCTTGGGTAAGGGACTTCGCCTGGGGGAAAGATGCACTTGCACTGGGGTAAAGGACTTCGACTGGGGAAGAGATGCAGTTGCTCTCGGGTAAGGAGGCACTTTGGCTGGCAGAGGCAACACTTGTGCTGGGGTAAGGGACTTGCGCTTGGGAAGGGATGCACTTGCGCTGGGGTAAGGAGGAACCGGCTGGGGGAGGGATGAGTCCTTTCTGACTTCTGAAGTGCAAATGGATCATGTTAAAATGTGCAAATTTAGGCTGGGCGGTTCCATTTACACTTTCTAGAGAAACTTCAGGGTGCGGCTTATCCTCCAGGGGGACCAATCAGCAATAGGTCATGTGATAATGGAGAGCCAATCAGAGAAATGGCTGCAATTCAATTAGTACAAATAAAAGCATCCTTATATATTTTAGAATCATAAACAGTAATATGTTTTACATATAACAAAAAGTAGATGTTTTCTTGCGCTGCGTATTTGTACAGTGTTATTGGGAAAGAAATAAGGAAAAAAAGAAAGGAAGTAAGGAATATCTCAAGGCGCTTTACAGCCAATGAAGTACTTTTGGAGTGTCGTCACTATTGTAATGTAGGAAACGTGGCGGCCAATTTGCGCACAAGCAAGCTCCTACAAACAGCAGTGAGATAAGGACCAGATAATCTGTTTTTTTGTTATGTTGATTGACAGATAAACATTGGCCAGGACACCAGGGATAATATCCCTGTTCTTCTTCAAAATAGTGCCATGCGATCTTTTACATCCACTTGAGAGAGCAGACGGGACCTTGGTTTAACATTGCATCTGAAAGATGGCATCTCCGACAGTGCAGCGCTCCCTCAGCACTGCACTGGAGTGTCAGCCTAGATGTTTTGTGTCCAAGTCCCTGGAATGGAACTTGAACCTTCTAACTCAGAAGCGACTGTGCTACTCACTGAGCCACAGTTGACACAGCTGAAAGAAGGCTTAGACAGTAAAGATACTGGCTCCAAAATTCCTGGGTATTCCACTGATCGTGTGCCGTAACTTGAGTGAGAAAACAGTGGAATACAAAGCGGCAGAGAGCTTGTTGTGCCCGGTCTCCACTATTTCAAGTTTTGTGTCTAAAGGGTGGAACCAGCATCCAAATGATGGAAAGGGTTGGGGACTCCCTACTGCCCCAGGTTCCATTCCTGAGGCTCACGCAGGACTCAACCTGTCATGGAGGCCAGTACATTGAAGCATCCGGACCCCCACTCAAAGAGATGACTTAATGGCCCTGAATTTGCAGTCGGCAACATAGCTAAGGAGTACACCACCGACAACTGAAGGAAATCTGAACCTTTTGTTTTATTTGTTCCAGGATGTGGACATCGCTGGCAAGGCCAGCATTTATTGGCCATCCCTAATTTTCCTTGAGAAGGTGGTGGTGAGCTGCCTTCTTGAACCGCTGCAGTCCTTGTGGTGAACGAACTCCCACAGTGCTGTTAGGGAGGGAGTTCCAGGATTTTGACTCAGCAACGATGAAGGAATGGTGATATATTTCCAAATCAGGATGGTGTGTAACTTGGAGGGGAACTTGCAGATGATGGTGCTCCCATGCGCCTGCTGCCCTTGTCCTTCTAGGTGGTAGTGGTCACGGGTTTGGTAGGTGCTGCCGAAGAAGCCTTGGCGATTTGCTGCAGTGCATCTTGTAGATGGTACACACTGCAGCCACGGTGCGCCAGTGGTGGAGGGAGTGAATGTTGAAGGTAGTGGATGTGGTGTCAATCAAGTGGGCTGCTTTGTTCTGGATAGCGTTGAGCTTCTTGAATGTTTTTGGAGCTATACACATCCAGGCAAGTGGAGAGTATTCTATCACACTCCTGACTTGTGCCTTGTAGATGCTGGAAAGGCTTTGGGGAGTCAGGAGGTGAGACACTCGTTGCAGAATACCCAGCCTTTGACCTGCTCTTGTTGTCACAGTATTTATGCGGCTGGTCCAGTTAAGTTTCTGGTCAATGGTGACTCCCAGGATATTGATGGCGGGGGATTCGGCGATGGTAATGCCGTTGAACATCATGGGGAAGTGGTTAAACTCTCGTTTGTTGGAGATGGTCATTGCCTGGCACTTGTGTAGCGCGAATGTTACTTGCCACTTATCAGATCAGCCCAAGCCTGAATGTTGTCCAAGTCTTGCTGCATGCTGGCAAGCTTCATTTTCTGAGGAGTTGCAAATGGGACTGAATATTGTGTAATCATCAGCAAACATCCCCACTTCTCACTTTATGATGCAGGGAAGATCATTGATGAAGCAGCTGAAGATGGTTGGGCCTAGGTATGGGCATGATAATGGTAGAGTGAGGGATATGCTGGGCCATGACGTTACAGGTTGTAGTGGAATACAATTCTGCTGCTGCTGATGGCCCACAGCACCTCATGGATGTCCAGTTTTGAGCTGCTAGATCTATTCTGAATCTAACCCATTTAGCACAGTGGTAGTGCCACACAGTACGATGGAGGGTGTCTTCAGTGTGAAGACGGGGCTTCGTCTCCACAATGATTGTGCGGCGATCACTGCTACCAATGCTGTCATGGACAAGTGCATCTGCGACAGGTAGATTGGCGAGGACGAGGTCAAGTACGTTTTTCCCTCGTGTTGGTTCTCCCACCACCTGCAGCAGGCCCAGCCTGGCAGCTATATCCTTCAGGATTCAGGCCAGCTCATTTGGTAGTGGTACTACCGAACCATTCTTGGTGATGGTCATTGAAGTCCCGCACCCAGAATACATTCTGTGCCCTTGCTACCCTCAGTGCTTCCTCCCTTGTGTGAAATCCCTTTTCGAGAACTTGCTCTCAAATGCTGCAGAGTTGTGCGCAGCGTAGTGGCCCACGAAGACGAGGAGTGCACCATTGTGCGTATGTGAAGCTGGGATCACGTGAGGCGGTGCTCCTTTCACTTCCTGACTCTTAGCCCATCAGCTGGTCTCCTTACTTAAGGAAGTATATACTTGTATTGGACGCAGTACAGAGAAGGTTCACTAGGTTGGTTCCTGGGATGAAGTGGTTGTCTTATGCAACATAGAAACATAGAAACATAGAAACATAGAAAATAGGTGCAGGAGTAGGCCATTCGGCCCTTCGAGCCTGCAGTGCCATTCAATAATATCATGGCTGATCATTCCCTCAGTATCCCTTTCCTGCTTTCTCTTCATACTCCTTGATCCCCTTAGCCGTAAGGGCCATATCTAACTCCCTCTTGAATATATCCAATGAACTGGCATCAACAACTCTCTGCGGCAGGGAATTCCACAGGTTGACAATTCTCTGAGCGAAGAAGTTTCTCCTCATCTCAGTCCTAAATGGCCTACCCCTTATCCTAAGACTATGTCCCCTGGTTCTGGACTTCCCCAACATCGGGAACATTCTTCCTGCATCTAACCTGTCCAGTCCAGTCAGAATCTTAAACGATTCTATGAGATCCCCTCTTATCTTTCTAAACTCCAGTGAATAAAGGTCCAGTTGATCCAGTCTCTCCTCATATGACAGTCCAGCCAACCCTGGAATTAGTTTGGTGAACCTTCGTTGTACTCCCGCAATAGCAAGAACGCCCTTCCTCAGATTAGGAGACTAAAACTAACACAATATTCCAGGTGAGGCCTCACTAAGGCCCTGTACAACTGCAGTAAGACCTCCCTGCTCCGAAACTCAAATCCCCTTTGCATTCTTCACCGCCTGTTGTACCTGCATGCCAACCTTCAATGACTGATGAACCATGACACCCAGGTCTCGTTGACCTGCCCTTTTCCTAATCTGCCGCCATTAAGATAATATTCTGCCATCGTGTTTTTGTCCCCAAAATGGATAACCTCACATTTATCCACATTATAGTGCATCTGCCATGCATTTGCCCACTCACCTAACCTGTCCAAGTCAACCTGCAGCCTCTTAGCGTCCTCCTCACAGCTCACACCGCCACCCAGTTTAGTGTCATCTGCAAACTTGGAGATATTACACTCAATTCCTTCATCCAAATCGTTAATGTATATTGTAAAGAACTGGGGTCCCAGCATTGAACCCTGCGGCACTCCACTGGTCACTGCCTGCCGTTCTGAAAAGGACCCGTTTATCCCGACTCTCTGCTTCCTGTCTGCCAACCAGTTCTTTATCCACGTCAGTACATTACCCCCAATGCCAAGCGCTCTGACTTTGCATACCGATCTCTTGTGCGGGACCTTGTCAAAAGCCTTTTGAAAGTCCAAATACACCATATCCACTGATTCTCCCTTGTCCACTCTGCTAGTTAGATCATCAAAAAATTCCAGGAGATTTGTCAAGCATGATTTCCCTTTCATAAATCCATGCTGACTTGCACCGATCCTGTCACTGCTTTCCAAATGCACACTATTTCATCCTTAATGATTGATTCCAACATTTTCCCCACGACTGATATCAGGCTAACCGGTCTATAATTACCCGTTTTCTCTCTCCCTACTTTTTAAAAAAGTGGTGTTACATTAGCTACCCTCCAGTCCATAGGAACTGATCCAGAGTCGATAGACTGTTGGAAAATGATCACCAATGCATCCACTATTTCTAGGGCCACTTCCTTAAGTACTCTGGATGCAGACTATCAGGCCCCGGGGATTTATCAGCCTTCAATCCCGTCAATTTCCCTAACACAATTTCCTGCCTAATAAGGATATCCTTCAGTTCCTCCTTCTCACTAGATCCACTGTCCCCAGTACATTCGGAAGGTTATTTGTGACTTCCTTCGTGAAGACAGAACCGAAGTATTTGTTCAATTGGTCTGCCATTTCTTTGTTCCCCATTATAAATTCACCTGAATCCAACTGCAAGGGACCTACATTTGTCTTGTCACTCATCTTTTTCTCTTCATATATTTATAGCAGCTTTTGCAGTCAGTTTTTATGTTCCCTGCAAGCTTCCTCTCATCCCCCCCCTCTTAAATAAACCCTTAGTCCTCCTCTGTTGAATTCTAAATTTCTCCCAGTTCTCAGGTTTGTTACTTTTTCTAGCCAATTTATATGCCTCTTCCTTGGTTTTCAACACTCTCCTTAATTTCCCTTGTTAGCCACGGTTGAGCCACCTTCCCTGTTTTATTTTTACCCCAGACAGGGATGTACAATTGCTGGAGTTCATCCATGTGATCTTTAAATGTTTGCCACTGCTTATCCACCGTTAACCCTTTAAGTATATTTTGCCAGTCTATTCTAGCCAATTCACGCCTCATACCATCGAAGTTACCTTTCCTTAAGTTCAGGACCCTAGTTTCTGAATTAACTGTCACTCTCCATCTTAATGAAGAATTCTACCATATTATGGTCACTCTTCCCCAAGGGGCCTCGCACAACAAGATTGCTAATTAGTACCTTCTCATTACACATCACCCAGTCTAGGATGGCCTGCTCCCTAGTTGGATCCTAGACATATTTGTCGAGAAAACCATCCCTAATACACTCCAGGAAATCCTCCTCTACCGCATTGCTACCAGTTTGGTTAGCCCAATCAATATGTAGATTAAAGTCGCCCATGATAACTGCTGTAGCTTTATTGCACACATCCCTTATTTCTTGTTTGATGCTATCCCCAACCTGACTACGACTGTTTGGTGGGCTGTACACAACTCCCACTAACGTTTTCTGCCCTTTGCTATTCCGTAGCTCCACCCATACTGATTCCACACCATCCAGGCTAATGTCTCTCCTTACTATTGCATTAATTTCCTCTTTAACCAGCAACGCCACCCCGCCTCCTTTTCCTCTCTGCCTATCCTTCCTAAATGTTGAATGCCTCTGGATGTTGAGTTCCCAGCCTTGGTCACCCTGGAGCCATGTCTCCGTGATGCCAATTACATCATATCCGTTAACTGCTGTCTGCGCAGTTAATTCGTTCACCTTATTCCGAATACTCCTCGCATTGAGGCACAGAGCCTTCAGGTTTGTCTTTTTAACACATTTTGCCCCTTTAGAATTTTGCTGTAATTATGAGGAAAGGTTGAGCCTGTACTCAATGGAGTTTAGACGAATGAAAGGTGATCTTATTGAAACATATAACATTCTGAGGCGTTTGACAAAGTAGAAGCTGAGAGGATGTTTCTCCTCGTGGGGGAATCTAGAACTACGGGGCATAGTTTCAGAATAAGGGATCGCCCATTTAAGATAGAGGAGGAGGAAGTTATTCCCTCAGAGGGTCGTGAATCTTTGGAATTCTCTACCCAAGAGAGCTGTGGAAGCTGAGTCATTGAATATATTCAAGGCTGAGATAGACAGATTCTTGAACTATAGGGGATCAAGGGTTATGTGAACAGGCTGGAAAGTGGAGTTGAGGCCAAGATCAGATCAGCCATGAATGGCAGAGCAGGCTTGAGGGGCCGTATGGCCTACTCCTGCTCCTATTTCTTATGTTCTTCGGAAACAGAGGAGACATCCCAGTGCTGTGATAGTTTTCCAGTCGTCTTCCAATGCGTGAATTAAAGAATATGTAAGTAACTGACAAAGGGATCCAACAATGTTTGACTTTGTTAAACCAATTTTTTTTTCACAGATTTGACCACAACTCATTTTAAATAGCTATTAAAACGTGCCATTTAGTTACAGAAATGAATAGTTGCTTGTACAAATAGAATAGAAGTATTTACTGGGATTTTTCTGACATAAATGCATAGAGAGCTTTTACCGGGTGAAACTCGTTTCCCCAAACGGGCACCTTCAACCACTGGTCGCATAAGGTGGCTCAGTCCGATCCCAAGGGCTCAGTGCTGGAACAGATGTTCAGTTCCATGTTCCAATATGACATTTTCAATTATTGTTAACAATTCCGTCAGGTTTAAAAGCACCAGTAAATCACTTGTTTGAAAGCACCAACAGCGATATCTGGTTAAATTGTAATAAAGAACATACAGGTGTGAAGTGTAAACTTGGATCTTATTTCCAGTGTCGCTAAAATGATAATTAATATTTATTTTGAACTTTGACTTTAGAATTTCTAAGCGTTTGAAAGAGACGAGTTTGTGTCTTGTCAGATTCACTGGCCGATTCAACCCAACATTGTACATATTTGCATAATTTTTTTATTAACATAATGCTCATAAAATCGTTTTATTAAAATAACCAAGAAGGTTATTAATTTGAATGACTTTGCCAAACTTCGACATGTAGTCGATGCCGCAAACAATACAGACTAATCATGGATGGAAATAGAACGGGCCATTCAATCAGTCCTTCTGCAGTTATCACCATCGCATTGTAATTATGTCCTTTTAGCAGGTCATCTGTTCAGGAAACCATCATTTCCCCGTAACATGGTATCCATAAACTTGCCAGCTGTTCTATGAATGTAAGTTCTAACTCTAACACTTCTTCAATACGTTTCCTTACAAAACATAAATACAGCAACCGTCAAACACAAAAGCAGTCCGACTATTATCGATATCCCGTCTTTACAGAGAAGTGTTATTTAAATATAAATGCTAGAATCCTGGTTTCTGCTATGATACGGCGGTCAAATTTGTACATTTAGTTCAATCCTTGAAACGTGTTTCTTGAACCTGTTGACTAGCACATTCATTGAATCAATGATAAGTATTTTCGAATCATAAGGGCTCAAGGACCAGAATGTTTGCAAGTTCTTAAAATCAGTGGGTGTTTCGCCAGGTTGTGATAGTCAGCGAAACTGAGAAGCCGAGTGAAGGTGGGACGCGCGCTGCATCCATAGTTCTCCAAATGTAACACAACTGAAAGATAATTGCTGGTTCAAAGCATAGCTACAATACTGATTACAGCCTTCTAACGAAGCGTTGTAGGCGAAAGAAACTCGGCGTTAGTGTGCATCTGTGCTTTTTTAACATGCCATCGGAGTATTTTATCGTTAGGAAAAAACTTAAACGAGTTTTTCTCTATAACATTTAGAATCTTGGCATTTAAAATAATGTGGCGGCATTTGTTAAATATATATTTAAAATAACGTTGCAGAATAATTGCAAGTCCTTCAGAGAAACCTGCTTCGGTACAACATACAAATTGAATCAAAAACTACATTTGGAAATCGGAATAACTCTGCTGAAACAATTGAATTACTGATACAGCAAATGGGATCACCTGCAGATTATCGACTCATTAGTCTGAGTCAGTTTTGAGGAATATCAATAAATTCATATTCGTGCAACTCCGCCACGGCATTCTAACCAACCAAGCTCTCATTCAGCTGTGATGCTCAATTGCTTCTGCCTACCCTGTTCTATCGTCCTTTGGTGAAGATTACCTTCCCGACTCCATCACTCACTACTGTGTTTTAAATGTTTTTTGTATCGTGTTGCTTCCCGAGTTTGATCAGCACTAAAGCCTCTGGCTGGAAGTTTTGTCCTCCTTTCGGACTCATCCCACCCTATGCAATATTCTCCAACGTCTAAGAATCATGTAATAACAGTTTATCAGCGATTAATCTAAAGTGCAATCATTCAGAGGAAACACTGCCGCTAAATCACTGCGTCGATACAGGTTACATTTCACATTAATTATTCTGCGTTGTAATATTTAAGATCTGCACTGTAGGGCAAAACTAATAAGTAGACATTTATCTCACCGGGATTATATGCAAACATTGCGCTTCAAAACATGGATTTCAAAGTTAAGTGACGCGTAGGGGGGAAAAAAGCAGAGGGAGATGATGTCACTGTAAGTGAAAAAAAGATGAAAGATGTAAGCAAGAGAACTAAGTGGAAAGAGAACACGTCATTTATGTTATTCATTGCACGCTCAATGCCGTCCCATCATTTCCATGGCCGGCTGTTGCTGCGTCAATCTCCTAATAGCTCCTGATTGCTGAAATCGGACAGGAGGACCTCCTTTTACTTGTTATCAACTTGATTGGTAGCCCTTAATTGGTCTCTCGACTTAAATGCAAGCAACGGAATTATCATCCCCACCCATCTGAACCGGTGATTTTTTTTAAAACTTCTATATAAAAAGGTATACATACTGTGGAGCTGGTGAATTGGTCCGCACTTTGCAAGATGTTGCCAGTAATTGCTGCTGTCTGCCTCTGGCTCGGTCCAGGAGTCTCGGTGCAGGGAGCACCCTGCGAACGTGTCAGGATCCCGATGTGTAAGACAATGCCCTGGAATATCACCAGGATGCCCAACCATCTCCATCACAGCACCCAGGAGAATGCCATTCTTGCCATAGAGCAGTACCAGGAATTGGTGGACACCAACTGCAGTCCAGTGCTGCGCTTCTTTCTCTGTGCAATGTACGCGCCCATCTGCACCCTCGAGTTTCTTCACGACCCTATCAAGCCGTGTAAGTCAGTTTGCCAGAGGGCAAGGGATGGTTGTGAGCCTATTATGAGGAGGTACAACCACAGCTGGCCGGAGAGCCTGGTATGTGATGACTTACCTGTCTACGACCGGGGAGTTTGCATCGCTCCCGAGGCAATTGTCACCGATGTACCCGAAGGTAAGACATGTTACTACCTGAAGTACTTTGTAAATACAGCAGAACATCCATAGCCCACCAACAGTAGAATAATAATACGCATCAATATGTGATTTCCCATTTCTCAAATGAAATTCAAGTAAAAAGATAAACGGGATGCTTTTAATTTCAGTCAGAAAGAATCATGTAGTAGTAACACTTTCTCTGACGTTCTGAGATTGAAATCACTACCTGCAGATCTAAGGGTTTATCGTAACTTAGTATCTACTTACTAATATTCAATGGAGAAGGCAGTTTGTGGGATTAAGTCAACCAGAAACGACCGTATTTTTTGTTTCAAACTTCCAGATGCCAAGTGGATGGACGTCACCCGAGATATGGTGGTCTCGGAGGCTTCTGACTGCAAGAGCTGGAACTCAGGTGAGTGGGAAGAGAGCCAGCGATGTTTTTAAAGTTATGCAGTGTTCCACGACCTCCATCAGAATATTAGAATACAAATATCAGATGCGCAAAGTGCTACGGACATAGTTACCGCTTCTCTTGTCCTGTGTTCGAGTGCAAATCTAAAAGTATAAGACAGTCTAGTCTACCCACAGTCCACTTAGCGCAAACCATTGTACTCAGCGTGTAACAATTGGGAAGTTCGATAACATAAACCACCGACATTATTGTCCGTAATAACAAAAGCGGAAAAAACCCAAAAAGTCATGAATTATAGCAAAGTCAGGTAGTAAGAGCAATGAGGAGAGCGCAGGAGCTGTAAACTTCAACAGACATGCACAGCTGCTCACCACTCCGGCACAGTCCCAGGGCTCTTTGTGGGTACTAGCAAAAAGCACTTTCGCTGTTATTGTGGGTCTATTCTGAAATGAGTCCTGAGCGAATCCACCTGCTACCTCACTTTTACATCGTTATTCTTATCTGAATTAAGCACTTCAATAATGTCAACTATCATTTTGTAATATGAAAAACAATACATTTCTGGGATTTAGAAAGGATATAGCTTGATTTACAATTGTCTGTTTATTATATATTACTAACACGCCCCTCTATTTCACTGTACCACTGTAAAAAAACACTGGGGGCAATGATTGCCACCTACTCCCTTAAAATAAACTACCCAGATTGCTGCTGTAAAACATTTGCGAATCAGTCTTTTCTCTTCATAGATATGTATTGCCAGCACTTTTTGTTTTTATTTCAAATCTTCATTATTTGCATTTTTCCATTTACCTAAAATTGTTTGCAGTAACACGTTATCTTATGTTTTGGCAGATCGTTGTAAATGTAGAAAAATTAAACCAACGCTAAAGACATACTTGGAAAAGAATTATAACTATGGTAAGTGATAGCTATCTATTGTCAGGTGGCGTTTTATTGTTAAATTGATGATAACAGCATCTACGCTGATCATGTTTCATTTTAAAATAACAGCTCCAAGCTTTACATAAAACTGCAAACTATATTCAAATATTGGCAGCAGTTGGGGATGTCGCGACTATCTGTTGCCTGATTGATTACAGTGGTGTCCCAGACCATTTTATAATCCCAGAAACTGAGGACATTTTGAAAATATTCTCATCCAAAAAATAAATATTATTCCATCCTCCAACCTCTTTTGCTACACTTTTACATTAATTTATTATAAATTAATTAGCATTATACAGATTATAGCTTGGATTCTGTAACCTCGACAGGCAGTATTCTTTTCCATTGCCCTGTGAAATCTCTCCCTGAAACTGATATTTGCTCCAAGATGTTAATTGGCAGGCATGTTTAAAATTCACTGTCTTAGACTGGGTACCTCTCAAGCACCCTTGGTTTCTTTTTGTCTATTTTTGTCTGAAGGAAGAAGGTCACCTTGTTAAATGCTTTCTCCCAATGATGATGAGAATCAATCTAAAATTGTTATATTCAACCAGAACTATTGTGTGGCGGGGTTAGTATGATCAGTTGAAAAAAGTGCCCCTGTAATTTGCTATGTAATAATATCCTGGATTGTACTTTTTGGGTGTGGGGGGTTCATTATCAAGATGAAAATATCAACTTTTTCACATTCGGCACTCAAGTGTCAGCATTAATGCTTCCACTTACAACATGGGTTAAGTGCAAATCAGAGCTCCCAATGTTGTATCTTAATCATAACATTAGAAAACATACACTATTGCACCAGGGTGAAACTTTGATTTCCCACACCATTTATCCTCATGCTTTTTCAAAATTAGATTTCCAATTAGTTACAATTAGTGCCAGGTTTAAGCTGAGGTCTTTAACCCATAAAGGATTTGTTTGTTCAAATTCATTTCAACTAGGTTATCCTTATAGGCAACACGAAGAAAGAGAGATGGCTATTGCTATATCAGTTTGGGCTGAATTCAAACTTATGGTAAAAAGGAGATTGTTCTAACAGAGTCTATGAGTCCCCAGACACATGCATTTTAAAATAAAATACTACAGTAGAAATAAGGCTCAACATAAGTAGCTTATTGTGAAATCAGAATGTAACAGTAAGGTATTGAATTTATTTAGCATCATAATTAAAGCTAACTGTTGCAGTTTATTATTGTGACAACTATTGAAATATTATCAAAAACACTGGGATAAATGACCCATATTGAAGGTGTTGGCAAATTAAACAAATGTAAAAGGTAACTGTTAAATTTAATACAAGGTTTTAGCTGACAATGATGCCGGCTGCAGGCAATGATGGATGAAATATCTGCCCAAATATTAATTGTCAAACATTCAGTCATATTCCCTGAAGAGAACCTATAGGTAGTTTAGTGACATGAACTTTTTTTTTGCCGTTGAGAGTCCTCTTTGAGCTTTCACTGTGTCTCTTTATTTTTACTTCAGTTATCCGAGCCAAAGTAAAAGATGTGAGCAGAAGTGGCTGTAATGAAATCACCACAGTGGTGGAGGTGATAGAAACACTCAAGTCATTGACACCCATCCTGCAGGCTCACATAACCCTCCTCACCAACTCTTCATGCTCATGTCCTCAGCTGCCACCTAACCAGGACTTGCTTATCATGTGCTATGTGTTGCGCTCACGGTAAGTGTCATTGATCTTTGTTCAAACTTCATACACATGAACAGAAGGCTTGATAGCCAGGTCAGACTAACAAGCACCTTTGGGACTGACACCAAATAGTCTTTATCAACAGGTGGTTTCATGATTCAACTACAAGCCAGAGTCAGCTCCTTGGACTAAGATGTGGTCATTATAAGTCCTGTAATCTCTGAAAATCCCTCTGATGTTTTTAGACTGCAAATTCCATAGATTTATATTATATCTGTAATGTTACTAGGAAGGCGGGGTTAAGTGACAGCACCACAGGAATAGAGAGAGTAATAGGCACTTTTTGAGTTGTTTATATTGCACATGCATTTAATCACTACAGAACCCTTTCAAACTTTAGGCAGCACAGGAATTCATCATCCCGCACAATCAAATTTTACAGACACCAATAATTCAATGATCCATATTCTAGGGACAGCACTTTGAATTTAAATTACTCTTAAATAAAGATTCTTCATTTTTAGAATTTACTACATTTTCATTAATAAATTCAATCTGTAAGATTTATTCCAAAATCCTGCGTATTCTTTGTCTCATGTGATTTGCTTTTTTGTTAGAGCTGAAAGAACCTATTCACATAAACAAAAGGAGTGAGTAGAAACACAACAAAAATCGGGGAACTAATCCAAATCTAATTTGTTCCTGATAACCATTAAAATAGTGAGAAATTGGGCCAAAATAGTACTTTTGAGAAAAAGATGGAATTCTTCCACGCGGTAGATTTGGAACAAAAACACACTTATAACTCGCCGATATATAATAACTATTATAATTATCATGTCCATCAATATGGTTATTTAATAACAATTTGCTTATATTGGGAATCTGACCAGATGAAAGTGATTTTATGTATTTAGCACATAATCAGAAACAGATTATCGAGGATTTTTTTTTACCATTGTTAACAACTAAATTTTTCATTACTTAAATTAAGACAAAATATAAAGTAATTCTTAAAATGTTGTAAATGCAGAAGTGCACTTTTTCCTTCAAGTCATGTAAGATGTAAATGGTAGTCATGAAAAAAAGAAACAACTAGAAATTCAGTTTTACCTGCCAATATATTATTCATCATTGAATGATCATTCAAACCTCATTGCCGATAATTCAACACAATGATGCTCTACTCTGGGACACACCACAAAATGAATCAACAAAAACATCTCATATTCAGCTTTGATTCTTGCCCAAAAACTCTGCACATAAATGGTATAATTATCATATAATCATTATATAATACAGGTTCAGCATCCAAAATCCAGAGTTCTGAAATTTAGAATGTTCCGGAATCCGGGCCGATCCGTGGCAGGGTCGTCCGGAAACCAGAAAATGTTCCGAAATCCAAACTCCCTCGTCTTGGCGACCCGATGTCGCCCCGGCCCTCGCCAAGGCCCTCGGTGGCCCGACCTTGCCCTAGCCCTTGGTGGCCCGACCTCGTTCCTGCCCGACCTCGCCCCTGCACGACCTCGCCCCAGTGCTCGGCCGCCTGACCTCACCCCGGCCCTCGGCGGCACAACCTCGCCCCGGCCCTCAGTGGCCCGACCTCGCCCCGGCCCTCGGCGTCCCGACCTCGCCCTGGCACAACCTCACCCCGACTCTCTGAGAGAAGAAATTCCTCCTCATCTCAGTTCTAAATGGGCGACCCCTTATTCTTAAACTTATTCTTAAACTATGCCCCCTAGTTCTAGTTCTAGATTCCCCCATGAATGGAAACATCTTCTCTGCATCTACCTTGTCGAGCCCCCCTCAGTATCATATGTTTCAATACGATCACCTCTCATTCTTCTAAACTCCAATAGACCCAATCTGCTCAACCTTTCTTCATAAGTCAACCCCTTCATTTCAGGAATCAACCTGGTGAACCTTCTCTGAACTGCCTCCAATGCAAGTATATTCCTCCTTAAATAAGGAGATCAAAACTGTACGCAGTACTCTAGGTGTGGTCTCACCAATACCCTGTACAGTTGTAGAAGGACTTCCCTGCTTTTATACTCCACCCCCCTTGCAATAAAGGTCAACATTCCATTTGCCTTCCAGATTACTTGCTGTACCTGCATACTCACTTTTTGTGTTTCATGCTCAAGGACCCCCAGGTCCTTCTGTACGGCAGCATTTTGTAATCTCTCTCCATTTAAATAATAATTTTCTTTTTTATTTAACCTCACACTTTCCCACATTATACTCCATCTGCCAAAAGTTTGCCCACTCACTTAGATTGTCCATATCCATTTGAAGATTCTTTCTGTCCTCCTCACAACTTGCTTTCCCGTCCATCTTTGTATCATCAGCAAACTTGGCTAAATTACATTTGGTTCCTTCATCCAAGTCATTAATATAGATTGTAAATAGTTGAGGCCCCAGCACCGATTCCTGTGGCGCCCTACTAGTTACCATTTGCCAACTGGAAAATGACCCATTTATCCCGTCTCTCTGTTTTCGGTGAGTTAGCCAATCTTCTATCCTTGCTAATATATTACCTCCAACAACCCCGTGAACTTTTATCTTGTGCAGAAACCTTTTATGTGGCACCTTATCGAATGCCTTCTGGAAATCCAAATACACACATCCACTGGTTCCCCCTTATCCACCTAGCTCGTTACACCCTCAAAGAACTCCAGCAAATTTGTCAAACATGATTTCCCTTTCATAAAACCTTTCATAAAACTGCTTGATTACATTATAATTATTAATCATTATTAAATCATTACATAATCTTCAATACAAGAGTAAATACAACATACATTTTTTCATTGTCATCTGGATTTATTTTTTTAAAGGCAAACATCATTGGAAATGTATTGAATCCAACATATCCAATGGTGTTTCACAGCCAATCTTGAGCCTTGTGAATCTTACTTCAGCTCAAGGCTGTGAATTCTATTTTCTTTTTCCACTTATTCTCAAGCTCAGAGGGCTGTGGATGCTCAGTCGTTGAATATATTGGAAAATATTGGAATCAATTATTAAAGAGGATATAGCAGTGCATTTGGAAAGCAGTGACAGGATCGGTCCAAGTCAGCATGGATTTATGAAAGGGAAATCATGCTTGACAAATCTTCTAGAATTTTTTGAGGATGTAACTAGTAGAGTGGACAAGGGAGAACCAGTGGATGTGGTGTATTTGGACTTTCAAAAGGCTTTTGACAAGGTCCCACACAAGAGATTGGTGTGCAAAATTAAAGCACATGGTATTGAGGGTAATGTATTGACGTGGATAGAGAACTGGTTGGCAGACAGGAAGCAGAGAGTCGGGATAAGCGGGTCCTTTTCAGAATGGCAGGCAGTGACTAGTGGGGTGCCACAGGGCTAGTGCTGGGACCCCAGCTATTTACAATATACATCAATGATTTAGAGAAGGAATTGAGAGTAATATCTCCAAGCTTGCAGATGACACTAAGCTGGGTGGCAGTGTGAGCTGTGAGGAGGATGCTAAGAGGCTGCAGGGTGACCTGGACAGGTTAAGTGAGTGGGCAAATGCATGGCAGATGCAGTATAACGTGGATAAATGTGAGGTTATCCACTTTGGTGGCAAAAACATGAAGGCAGAATATTATCTGAATGGTGGCAGATTAGGAAAAGGGGAGGTGCAATGAGACTTGGGTGTCATGTTACCTCAGTGATTGAAGGTTGGCATGCAGGTACAGTAGGCGGTGAAGAAGACAAATGGCATGTGGGCTTTCTTAGCTAGGGGATTTGAGTATAGGAGCAGGGAGGTCTTGCTGCAGCTGTACAAGGCCTTGGTTCAGTTGTGTTCAGTTTTGGTTTCCTAATCTGAGGAAGGACGTTCTTGATATTGAGGGAGTGCAGTGAAGGTTCACCAGACCAGTCCTGCCCGGGATGGCAGGACTGACATATGAGGAGAGACTGGATCACCTGGGCCTGTGTTCACTGGAATTTAGAAGAATGAGAGGGGATCTCATAGAAACATATAAAATTCTGACAGGACTGGACAGGTTAGATGCAGGAAGAATGTTCCCGATGTTGGGGATGTCCAGAAGCAGGGGTCACAGTCTAAGTATAAGGGGTAAGCCATTTAGGACCGAGATGAGGAGAAACTTCTTCACTCAGAGAGTTGTTAACCTGTGGAATTCTCTTCCGTAAAGAGTTGTTGAAGCCAATTCATTAGATATATTCAAGAGAGAGTTGGATATGGCCCTTATGGCTAAAGGGATCAAAGGGTATAGAGAGAAGGCAGGAAAGGAGTACTGAGGTGAATGATCAGCCATGATCTTATTGAATGGTGGTGCAGGCTCGAAGGGGCGAATGGCCTACTCCTGCACCCATTTTCTATGTTTATATGTACGTTTCTATATTCAAGGCTGAGATTTTTGGATACTAAGGGAATCGGGGGGATATGGGAATCGGGCGGGAAAGTGGAGTTGAGGTCGAAGATCAACCATGGAAATAGAAATTCCGATGTCCCGGGCCCGTATGCAGTTTCTACAGAAGGCATCGGAAAAGTCGGTTTTCAGCACACAATGAGCATGCGCTGAAAACCGGCTTTTCCGATCTGTCAAGCTGGAGCTTGACAGGTCTTCCCCATGTGCTAGAGAACTCTTGAGTTTTTGCGCAAAATTCCGACTTTTGGAGATCTTCTGCCCAGGATTAGGGCACGAAAGTTCTGCGCGAGATAAAGCAGGCGTACAGCCTGCATTCTGTGTGCAGAGGTGCTGGAGGAACCAGGTAATTAGTGTACATTACAGGAATTTTACTTTTTAAAGCCTGACATCAGCACTGTAGATAGAAGGATTGTTTGAGATTTTCCTTTATAGCTACTTTGAAGGCTGTGTGTTGAATGGAAACATTTCAGTCGTAAAAGTAGCTGGTGTTTTCTGTAATGGTTTGTAGTATATACTAGTCTGGTGTCTCGAGCATGCTGTAATGGTTTGTAGTATACTGGTCTGGTGTCTCCAGCTTGCTGTAATGGTTTGTAGTATACTGGTCTGGTGTCTCAAGCTTGCTGTAATGCTTTGTAGTATACTGGTCTGGTGTCTCGAGCTTGCTGTAATGGTTTGTAGTATACTGGTCTGGTGTATCCGGCTTGCTGCTGGCCTCAGCTAACTTAACATAGACCAGGTATAATTCTCTGATCTTCTGAGTCTGTGTGGTCCAGCATCTACCAACTTAGCCATCAGGGGAAGCTCCTTATTTCTATTTTTAACCTTAGAAAATATTCTGACCTTCTTTCACTCGCAAACATCATTGCAAGTTGGCCGCGTTTACTGGTGCCCCTCCCCGATCTCCCCGTTTACTGGTGACTCTCCCCAAAATTAAAGCAATGGTTAGTTTAGACAATAAACTTAATTAAAAGATAATTTGAAAAGTTTTTAACAGTCTTTATATTGCTTTAATTAACTTTTAAAGTGTTTAAAACGGTTAAAATATTTAAAATAAATTAGACAATCTTTAAACTATTCTATAAGATTAAAAAATAATTGAAAAATCTCACCTTTCAAAGCCTTGTAGTGATCTCTAAAGCAGTTGCAGCACTGAAGGTAAAAAAAAATCAGGGGTGTGGCCTGTGTAAATGAGTTCCTTTTGACAGCCCCTGTGGGCGGGGACAGACTCCGGAAGAAGTCACAGGCTTCGCGCGTGCTGCGTTCCTGGGCGGCGTGACGTCAAACGCTGCCCGGGAACCTTCATCACAGAATCGGAAGTTCAAGAGGGCGCAGGAGAGAATGGTAAGTGCGCATTTTTTTTCTTTATTTTACCAGATTGCCCGCGGGAATGGTGTTACAGGAATTTCTGGGCCATGATCTTATTGAATGGTGGAGCAGGCTCGAGGGGCCATATAGCCTACACCTGCTCCTATTTCTTATGTTTTTATTTATTTATTTGGATCAAATAAATAAACACGGTCAACTGATTGTAGACATTTAAATAATTAACTCTTTTACAGATTAAAAAATAAATATGAATTATTTGGGCATTGAAAAATAATCGATAACTTTTGAAATGATTTCTGTAATGTTTTTCAATGATCTACTGTATAAATCAAATCAATACCCTATTCAATTTTAACATTTACTGATTGTTTACAAGAATAATCATCACTTTTTGGCAAGTTTATATTTTAATTTTCTCTCATTACCCTCTTCTATATTTCCTCATTGCCACACACCATATCCAAAGCAAGCAGACGACTTGCTCACAAGCCTCTGACAGTACTGTTTGCTTTCTGGCTGTTACAAATATTAAAGAGTTAGCCAGTAACTCACCATATGGTTCTCCCTTTCTCCTCTGGGGAAGTATCTAGTTTCCAGTTATCATCTCTCCACAACTCAGTTCAGGAATCATAATGAGAAGAATCGGGCTACAAACTCAAATTATTAACTGCATGTCATAGTTCTTCGTGTTATGTATGCAATCCTATATAACCTGTATCATACCGCCACCAGAGGGCATACCTGTTGGAGTCCCAAGGGATCCCAGCATCCCTTGGGAGCACTGTATATAAGCAGGCCTCCCATGCTGTACCAGCACTCTGGAGTTTGAATAAAGGAGCTAAGGTCACACTTACTCATTGTCTACAGTACTCAGTTGCATTGCTTTATTATGAACTCAACAACTGGTGACAAGATAACGAACAATCATGCGAAAATGCAGAGAACTGTTGGTATCCTGGAGAAATTCTCAGAAGGGGACGATTGGGAGGCCTTTGTGGAGTGACTCGACCAATATTTCATGGCCAGCGAGCTGGAAGGGGATGAGAACACTGCCAAACGAAGGGCGATCCTCCTTACCATCTGTGGGGCAACAACCTATGGCCTCATGAAGAATCTTCTAGCTCCAGTAAAACCAACAACCAAATCGTATGAAGAACTGTGTACGCTGGTCCAGGAGAACCTAAATCTGAAGGTAAGCGTTCTGATGGCAAGGTATCGATTTTACACATGTCAACGGTCTGAAGGCCAGGAATTGGTGAGCTACGTCGCCGAACTAAGTAAAGCGCCTTGCAGGACATTGCGAATTCGATGGATTCCAGGAGCAAATGCTAAGAGACTTTTTTGTGCTTGGCATTGGCCCTGAAGTTATCCTTCGCAAACTATTGACTGTTGAAACACCGAACCTGACCAAAGCCATAACGATAGCCCAGGCATTTATGTCCACCAGCGATAACACCAAACAAATTTCGCAGCACAAAGAGGTTTCGGCAAGTACTGTATACAAAGTAACGTCGTTTTCAGGCAGGAATGCATATGGCAGAATGTACACGCCTGCAGCTGCATGACTTCAGATGACCCAGAGTCCGCCATCAAACGTTAATGCGAGGCAGTTAACACCTTGTTGGCGCTGCGGAGGTGATCATCAAGCCCATCAATGCCGCTTCAAACACTATGTGTGCAAAGGCTGTGGAACAATGGGACACCTCCAGCGAATGTGCAGACGAGCTGCAAACCCTGCAAACCACCACGTTGGAGAGGATGATCGATCCATGGCAGATCAGGCTGAACTAGAGACTCGAACCAAGGAGGCAGAATTGTACGGGGTACACACCCTCACCACGAAATGTCCACCGATCATGCTAAAAGTTGAACTGGATGGAACTCCAGTATCCATGGAAGTGGACATCGGTGTGAGTCAGTCTATCATGAGCAAAAAGGCCTTCGACAGGCTGTGGTGCAACAAGACACACAGGCCCAAGCTTAGCCCCATTCATACCAAGCTAAGAACTTACATAAAGAGCTGTAATTGGCAGCACAGCCGTAAAAGTCTCCTATGATGGTGCAGTGCACGAACTTTCACTATGGATTGTACCAGGAGATGGCCCTACACTGTTCGGCAGAAGCTGGCTGAGAAAAATCTGCTGGAACTGGGACGACATCCGAGCGCTCTCGTCCATCGACGACGCCTCATGTGTCCAGGTTCTGAGCAAGTTCCCGTCGTTGTTTGAGCCAGGCATCGGAAGTTTCTCGGGGGCGAAGGTGCAGATCCACTTGGTTCCCGGTACACGACCCATTTACCACAAGGCACGGGCGGTGCCATATATGATGCGAGAGAAAGTGGAAATTGAACTGGACAGGCTGCAGCAAGAAGGCATCATCGCACCGGTGGAGTTCAACGAGTGGGCCAGTCCGATTGTTCCGGTTCTCAAAGGTGATGGCACGGTCAGAATTTGTGGGGACTATAAAGTAACGATTAACTGTTTTTCGCTACAGGACCAGTACCCGCTACCCAAGGCAGACGACCTATTTGTGACCCTGGCTGGAGGAAAGATGTTTTCCAGGACGACATACTGGTCACAGGTCGGGACACCATCGAACACTTGAAGAAACTGGAAGAGGTTCTAAGTCGGCATGGGAATCAGGTTGAAACGCTCGAAGTGTGTTTACCTGGCACCAGAGGTCAAGTTCTTAGGGAGATGAATCGCGGCAGACGGCATCAGACCCACCGACACCAAGACAGAGGCCATCAAGAACACGCCGAGACCATGGAACGTGACAGAGCTGCGGTCGTTCCTGGGCCTCCTCAATTATTTCGGGAATTTCCTACCCGGGTTAAGCACCTTGCTAGAACCCCGACATGTGCTGCTACACAAGGGAGATGACTGGGTATGGGGGAAATCACAAGAGGCTGCTTTTGAGAAAGCCAGAAATCTGTTATGTTCCAACAAACTGCTTGTTCTGTATAACCCATGTAAACGATTAGTGCTAGTCTTCATACGGGGTAGGGTGTGTGTTACAGCAAGCAAACGAATCGGGAACATTGCAACCGGTCGCCTATGTGTCCAGGAGTTTGTCCAAGGCTGAAAGGGCCTACAGCATGATTGAAAAAGAAGCTCTGGTATGCGTTTACGGGGTAAAAAAATGTACCAGTATCTGTTTGATCTCAAGTTTGAGTTAGAAACCGACCATAAGCTGCTCATATCACTATTCTCAGAGAGCAAAGGGATTAATACCAATGCCTCTGCTCGCATCCAAAGATGGGCGCTTATGCTGTCTGCATATAACTATGTAATCCGCCACAGACCAGGCAGAGAAAATTGCACTGATGCTCAGTTAGCTACCATTGCCCACCACTGGGATCCTTTACTGTCCCTTGTAAAAAACTGTGTCCTCCACGAGAGCTGGTCCAGCACCCCAGCGGAGATGCGTGAAGAGATCAAGCCGTTCCAGCGGCGCAAAGGTGAAATGTCCATACAGGCAGTCTGTCTTTTGTGGGGCAATTGCGTGCTTTTGCCGAAGAAAGGCAGGAAAACGTTCATACGCGACCTACACAGTACCCACCCATGCATGGCAATGATGAAAGCTATAGTCAGATACCATGTATGGTGGCCCGGCATCGATTTAGATTTGGAGTCATGCGTGCGCCAATGCAACACTTGCTCTCAACTGAGCAGTGCACCCAGGGAGACACCGCTAAGTTTGTGGTCATGGCCCTCCAAACTGTGGACTCGGATCCACGTGGACTTTGCGTGCCCGTTTCTCGGCAAAATGTTTTTGGTCATTGTGGATGCTTATTCAAAATGGATTGAGTGTGTAATAATGTCTGTAAGCACTTCCACTGCCACCATCGAAAGTCTACGAGCCACGTTCACCATGCACGGCCTGCCTGATGTCCTTGTCAGCGAAAATGGGCCATGCTTCACCAGTGCTGAATTCAAGGAATTCATGACCCGCAATGGGATCAAGCACATCACATCTGCCCCGTTCAGGCCCGCATCCAACGGGCAGGCAGAACGGGCAGTCCAAACCATCAAGCAAAGCTTGAAATGTGTGTCGGAAGGCTCCCTGCAGACCCGCCTGTCCCAAGTCCCGCTCAGCTACCGCACCAGGCCCCAGTCGCCCACCGGGGTTCCCCCAACCGAGCTGTTCATGAAAAGGGCGCCCAAAACAAGGCTCTCTCTTGTCCATCCTGATCTCCAGGATCATGTCGAGGACAGGTGGCATCAACAAAGCAAGTACCATGATCGCTCAAACTTGTCACGCGATATTGAAGTCAATGACCCTGTATTTGTACTCAACTATGGACATGGTCCCAAATGGCTTGCTGGCATTGTCATAGCCAAAGAAGGGAGTAGGGTGTTTCAAGTCAAACTTTCTGATGGACTTGTGTATCTGTAAAGCATGCACTCCCATGTTCCGCCACCAGGAAACGCATCCCCTGAACTCCCACTTGTAGCCAATGAGCTGAACAGAGAAGGAAGCGCTGCAAAAAGGAGAGCGGTCCTCTTCACGATGTGGGACACCGACCTACAGCCTCATGAAGGATCTTCTGGCTCCGGTGAAACCCAAAGATAAGTCGTATGAGGAGCTGATTTGGGAGCATCTTAACCCAAGGGAGAGCGTGCTGATGGCGAGGTATCGGTTCTTCACGTGCCAGCAATCTGAAGGTCAGGAAGTGGCGAGCTACAGCGCCGAGCTAAGAAAACTTGCAGGACAATGTGAGTTTGATGGCTACCTGGAGCAGCTGCTCAGAGACCTTTTTGTACTGGGCATTGGCCATGAGACCATCCTCCGAAAACTTTTGACTGCAGAGACACTGACCCTCAGTAAAGCCATTGCGATAGCACAGGCGTTTATGTCCACCAGTGATAACACCAAACAAATCTCTCAGCACACAAGTGCTAGCAATGTTCATAAATTAACTGGAACTGTGTTTGCGAGCAGAAATGTATAGGGCAGAAACCACGAGTCTGCAACTGCCAGCAGGCCTCAGGTGACCCAGATGATTCAGAGTCCGCAACAAAGGATGAATGCAAGGCGTTGGGGAGGCTTCCATTCAGCCTATTCATGCCGCTTCAAAGGGTATGTTTGCAAGAGCTGTGGAACAATGGGGCACCTCCAACAAGCTTGCAGCTCTGCAAAACCTGCTAACCACTACGTGGCAGAGGAAGATCGGTCCATAGTGGATCAAAGCAATTTCGAGGCTCAGAGAGAGGAGGCAGATGCTGAAGTACACGGGGTGCACACATTTTCGACGAAATGTCCATCTATAATGCTAAATGTAAAATTGAATGGCTTACCCGTAGCCATGGAACTGGACACTGGCGCTAACCAATCCATCATGAGTAAAAAGATGTTTGAGAAACTGTTGTGCAACAAGGCACTCAGACCAGCCCTGAGCCCCATCCACACGAAACTGAGAACGTACACCAAAGAGCTCATCACTGTCCTGGGCAGCACCATGGTCAAGGTCACCTACGAGGGCACGGTGCACGAACTGCCACTCTGGATTGTCCCGGACAATGGCCCCACACTGCTTGGAAGGAGCTGGCTGGGCAAAATCCGCTGGAACTGGAATGACATCCGAGCATTATCACGTGTCGATGAGGCCTCATGTACCCAGGTTCTTAACAAATTTCCTTTCCTTTTTGAGCCAGGCATTGGAAACTTTTCCGGGGCGAAGGTGCGGATCCACTTGGTCCCAGAGGCACGACCATTCACCACAAGGCGCGAGCAGTACCTCACATGATGAGGGAGAGAGTGGAAATCGAGCTGGACAGACTGCAACGCGAGGGCATCATCTCCCTACTGGAATTCAGTGAGTGGGCTGGCCCGATTGTTCCAGTACTCAAAAGTGATGGCACGGTCAGGATTTGCGGCGATTATAAAGTAACTATTAATCGTTTCTCGCTGCAGGACCAATACCCACTACCTAAGGCAGACGACCTATTTGCGACGCTGGCAGGAGGAGGCAAGACGTTCACCAAGCTCGACCTGACTTCGGACTACATGACGCAGGAGCTGGAGGAGTCTTCGAAGGGCCTCACCTGCATCAACACGCACAAGGGACTGTTCATCTACAACAGATACCCGTTTGGAATTCTGTCGGCTGCAGCGATCTTCCAGAGAAACATGGAGAGCCTACTCAAGTCGGTACCACGCATGGTGGTTTTTCAGGATGACATATTGGTCACGGGTCGGGACACCGTCGAGCACCGATAAAACCTGGAAGAGGTCCTCCAGCGACTGGATCACTTAGGGCTGCGGCTGAAGAGGTCGAAATGCGTCTTCATGGCAACAGAAGTAGAGTTTTTGGGGAGAAGGATCGCGGCGGACAACATTCGGCCCACAGATGCCAAGACAGAGGCTATCAAGAACGCGCCCAGGCCACAGAACATCATGGAGCTGCGGTCGTTCCTGGGACTCCTCAACTATTTTGGTAACTTCCTACCGGGGTTAAGCCCCTCCATGTGTTATTGCGTAAAGGTGAGAACTGGGTATGGGGAAAAAAACCAAGTAATTGCTTTTGAGAAAGCCAGAAACATTTTATGCTCCAACAAGCTGCTTGTATTGTATAACCCGTGTAAAAGACTTGTGCTAGCATGTGATGCATTGTTGTACGGCGTCGAGTGTGTATTACAACAAGCTATCGTTGCGGGGAAGTTGCCTATGCCTCCAGGAGCTTGTCGAAGACCGAGAGGACTGACAGCATGATTGAGAAAGAGGCATTAGCGTGTGTGTTCGGGGTAAAGAAAATGCATCAGTACCTGTTTGGCCTCAAATTTGAGCTGGAAACTGATCACAAGCCCCTCATATCACTGTTCGCTGAAAACAAGGGGATAAATACGAATGCCTCAGCCCGCATACAAAGGTGGGCACTCGCGCTATCAGCGTACAACTATACCATCCGCAACTTCAGTACCCCATTCCTGCTTTCTCGCCATACCCCTTGATCCCCCTAGTAGTAAGGACTACATCTAACTCCTTTTTGAATATATTTAGAGAACTGTGCGGATGCTCTCAGTCGGCTACCATTACCCACCACGGGGGTGGAAATGGCGCAGCCTGTAAACTTGTTGATGGTGACGCAGCCCGCAGACTTGTTGATGGTCATGGAAGCGTTTGAAAATGATAAATCACCTGTCATGGCCCGCCAGATTAGGACTTGGACCAGTCAAGATCCTCTGCTGGCCCTCGTAAGAAACCTGTGTACTGCATGGGAGCTGGGCCAGCATCCCCGTTGAAATGCAAGAGCTAATCAAGCCTTTCCAGTGGCGAAAGGATGAGCTGTCCATTCAGGCAGACTACCTGTTGTGGGGTAACCGCGTAGTGCTATCCAAAAAGGGCAGGGAGACGTTCATCTCAGATCTCCACAGCACACACCCAGGTATAATAATGATGAAAGCGATAGCCAGATCCCACGTGTGGTGGCCCGGTATCGACTGTGACTTAGAGTCCTGTTAACGGCAATGCAGCGTGTGTGCTCAGTTGAGCAACGCGCCCAGAGAGGCACCACTAAGTTTGTGGTCTTGGCCCTCCAGACCATGATCAAGGACCCATGTCGACTATACGGGCCCGTTTCTCGGTAAAATGTTCCTGGTGGTGGTGGATGCTTTTTCAAAATGGATTGAATAGAAACATAGAAACATAGAAAATAGGTGCAGGAGTAGGCCATTCGGCCCTTCGAGCCTGCACCGCCATTCAATGAGTTCATGGCTGAACATGAAACTTCAGTACCCCATTCCTGCTTTCTCGCCATACCTCTTGATCCCCCTAGTAGTAAGGACTACATCTAACTCCTTTTTGAATATATTTAGTGAATTGGCCTCAACAACTTTCTGTGGTAGAGAATTCCACAGGTTCACCACTCTCTGGGTGAAGAGGTTTCTCCTCATCTTGGTCCTAAATGGCTTACCCCTTATCCTTAGACTGTGACCCCTGGTTCTGGACTTCCCCAACATTGGGAACATTCTTCCTGCATATACCCTGTCTAAACCCGTCAGAATTTTAAACGTTTCAATGAGATCCCTCTCATTCTTCTGAACTCCAGTGAATACAAGCCCAGTTGATCCAGTCTTTCTTGATAGGTCAGTCCCGCCATCCCGGGAATCAGTCTGGTGAACCTTCGCTGCACTCCCTCAATAGCAAGAATGTCCTTCCTCAAGTTAGGAGACCAAACTGTACACAATACTCCAGGTGTGGCCTCACCAAGGCCCTGTACAATTGTAGCAACACCTCCCTGCCCCTGTACTCAAATCCCCTTGCTATGAAGGCCAACATGCCATTTGCTTTCTTAACCGCCTGCTGTACCTGCATGCCAACCTTCAATAACTGATGTACCATGACACCCAGGTCTCGTTGCACCTCCCCTTTTCCTAATCTGCCACTTTTCTGTCTCTCTGTTTTTACCACCAAAGTGGATAACCTCACATTTATCCATATTATACTTCATCTGCCATGCATTTGCCCACTCACCTAACCTATCCAAGTCGCTCTGCAGCCTCATAGCATCCTCCTCGCAGCTCACACTGCCACCCAACTTAGTGTCATCTGCAAATTTGGAGATACTACATTTAATCCCCTCGTCTAAATCATTAATGTACAATGTAAACAGCTGGGGCCCCAGCACAGAACCTTGCGGTACCCCACTAGTCACTGCCTGCCATTCTGAAAAGTACCCATTTACTCCTACTCTTTGCATCCTGTCTGCCAACCAGTCCTCAATCCACGTCAGCACATTACCCCCAATCCTATGTGCTTTAACTTTGCACATTAATCTCTTGTGTGGGACCTTGTCGAAAGCCTTCTGAAAGTCCAAATATACCACATCAACTGGTTCTCCCTTGTCCACTCTACTGGAAACATCCTCAAAAAATTCCAGAAGATTTGTGAAGCATGATTTCCCTTTTACAAATCCATGCTGACTTGGACCTATCATGTCACCTCTTTCCAAATGCACTGCTGTGACATCCTTAATAATTGATTCCATCATTTTCCCCACCACCGATGTCACGCTGACTGGTCTATAATTTTTTGCTTTCTCTCTCCCTCCTTTTTTAAAAACTGGGGTTACATTGGCTACCCTCCTCTCCATAGGAACTGATCCAGAGGCTGTGGAATGTTGGAAAATGACTGTCAATGCATCCGCTATTTCCAAGACCACCTCCTTAATGTGAAATAATGTCGGGAAGCACCACCCCCGCCACCATTGAAAGCCTGAGGGCCATGTTTGCCACATACGGACTGCCTGACATACTGGTCAGTGACAACAGGCCATGTTTTGCCAGTGCCGAATTTAAGGAATTCATGACCCGCAATGGGATCAAACATGTCACCTCGGCTCCGTTTAAACCAGCCTCCAATGGGCAGGCAGAGTGGGCAGTACAAACCATCAAACAGAACCTTAAACGAGTCACAGAAGGCTCATTCCAAATCCGCCTGTCCCGAGTACTGCTCAGCTACCGCATGAGACCCCAGTCGCTCACAGGGGTGCCCCCGGCTGAGCTACTCATGAAAAGGACACTTAAAACCAGACTCTCGCTGGTTCACCCCAACCTGCATGATCAGGTAGAGAGCAGGCGGCAGCAACAAAATGTAAACGATGGTTACGCCACTCTGTCACGGGAAATTGATCTGAATGACCCTGTGTATGTGCTAAGCTATAGACATGGTCCCAAGTGGTGATTGCTAAAGAAGGGAGTAGGGTATTTGTACTCAAACTAGACAGTGGACAAATTTGCAGAAAGCGCCTGGACCAAACGAGGCTGCGTTTCACAGACTGCCCTGAATAACCCACAGCAGACACCACCTTTTTCGAGCCCACAACATGCACCCAAAGGATCAACGACACCACCCCGGACCAGGAAATTGAATCCAACACGCCCAACGGCCCAGCAAGGCCAGGCTCACCCAGCAGCCCTGCAGGGCCAACAACATGCCAGTCCAGCGAGGGCACAGCCAACACACCAGAATGGACATTTGTACCGAGGCGGTCCACCAGGGAAAGAAAGGCTCCCAACTGCCTCACCTTGTAAGTAGTTTTCATTTTGACTTTGGGGGGAGTAATGTTGTGTATCTGTAAAGCATGCACTCCCATGTTCCGCCACCAGGGAACACACCCCCTGAAGTCCCAAGGGATCCCATCATCCCTTGGGAGCACTGTATATAAGCCGGCCCCTAAGGCCTGTTCCTCACTCTGGAGTGTCTGAATAAAGACTGAGGTCACTGTTACTTTAACCTTCCTGTGTGCAGTCTCATCTGTGTTAGGAACACAATAGGACTAACTTGCAGAAAACATTTGGACAAACCAAACTGCGATTCACAGACAGCCACGAGCAACCCGAAGAGGACACCACCAACTTCGACCCTCCAACACACACACAAGTGGCAACCGGCATCACGGTTGACCACGAAGCTGAACTCACCATCCCCAGCAGCCCAGTAAGGCCAGCTGACCAGCAGCCCAGCGAAGAACCAACCAACTCACCCACACCTGCATTTGTACCGAGACGATCGACAAGGGAGCAAAAAGCCCCAGATCGTCTCACCCTGTAAATAAGTGTACTATTGACTTTGGGAGGGAGTGATATTATGTATGCAACCCTATGTAACCAGTATCATACCGCCACCAGAGGGCATACCTGTTGGAGTCCCAAGGGATCCCAGCATTCCTTGGGAGCACTGTATATAAGCAGGCCTCCCATGCTGTACCAGCACTCTGGAGTTTGAATAAAGAGACTAAGGTCACACTCATTCACGTCTACAGTACTCAGTTACATTGCTTTATTATGAACTCAACACTTTGCAACTGCACAATCTGATGTTCAACGTTTCTAGAAAGACCCTCTAATTCTTCTATTAAATTGTTTAATTAAGAATAAACAACAGAGCACTGTCAATTCTTTGGTACATCTTTTCATTCTGGTTATGTCTGTTGTTACTAACTGCTCTAGTCTGTTCCTTGCAATAGTCTACCTAGAAAACTAGCAATTTCCATTTCAACTGAAACTCCTGCACAACTCAGTATTGTAGATCAGGTGTTCAAATAATTGCCTGAAAAATACAAATGATAGAATATGAAGTCATCTTTCATTTTTCTAAAGAAATGGACATGCTTTGCTTTATTTTAAATTCTCGCATTCTCAAGCAGTTCTGTTTTGGTTTTAATCAATACAGTCTGATTCCATGGTTCCTAAATTACTACAATCTTTTTTATAATGGTGTGGATGGTAAGTGCATTGAGAAATATGTATCAATTGGTGTGAAACAAATGCAGAATTCCATCTTCCTACAAACAGCTTAGCAACTTTTATGTAAGCAAAATAAATAGTAGTCAAAAGATAGATACAGATGGGGCAGAACTCATTCATTCAGAATTTTAAAATCCTTATATTCCCCCATCTATAGTAGAAATTTGTACTGCATTCTGAAAACGATCATCCAGACCTTAGACGGGTGTGGAGGAGAGCACTGAGGCTGATACATATAAATGTAGGTGCAGGAGTAGGCCATTAGGCCCTTCGAGCCTGCACCGCCATTCAATATGATCATGGCTGATCATGCAACTTCAGTACCTCATTCCTGCTTTCTCTCCATACCCCTTGATCTCTTTAGCCATAAGGGCCACACCTAACTCCATTTTGAATATACCTAACAAACTGGCCTCAACAACTTTCTGTGATAGAGAATTCCACAGGTTCACAATTCTCTGAGTAAAGAAGTTTCTCCTCATCTTGGATCTAAATGGCTTACCCCTTACTCTTAGACCGTGAGCCCTGGTTCTGGACTTCCCCAATATCGGGAACATTCTTCCTGCATTTAACCTTTCCAATCCCGTTAGAATTTGATATGCTTCTTTGAGATCCTCTCTCATTCTTCTAAATTCCAGTGAATATAAGCCTAGTTGATCCAGTCTTTCTTCATATTCAGTCCTGCCATCCCGGGAATCAGTCTGGTGAATCTTCGCTGCACTCCCTCAATAGCAAGAGCGTCCTTCCTCAGATTAGACCAAAACTGAACACAATATTCCAGGTATGGCCTCACCAAGGTTCTGTACAACTGCAGTAAGACCTCCCTGCTCCTATACTCAAATCCTCTAGCTATGAAGACCAACATGCCATTTGCCTTCTTCACCACCTGATGTACCTGCATGCCAAACTTCAATGACTGATGTACCATGATACCCAAGTCTCGTTGCATCTCCCCTTTTCCTAATCTGTCACCATTCAGATAATATTCTGTCTTCCTGTTTTTGCCACCAAAGTGGATAACCTCACATTTATCCACATTATACTGCATCTGCCATGCATTTGCCCACTCACCTCACCTGTCCAAGTCACCCTGCAGCCTCTTAGCATCCCTCTCACAGCTCACACCTCCACCCAGTTTAGTGTCATCTACAAACTTGGAGATATTACATTCAATTCCTTCATCTAAGTCATTGATGTATAAATAGCTGGGGTCACAGCACTGAACTCTAAGGCACCCCACTGGTCACTGCCTGCCATTCTGAAAAGGACCCGTTTATTTCGACTCTCTGCTTCCTGTCTGCCAACCAGTTCTCTATCCACATCAATACATTACCCCCAATACCATGTACTTTAATTTTGCACATTAATCTCTTGTGTGGGACCTTGTCAAAAACCTTTTGAAAGACCAAATACAGCACATCCACTGGTTCTCCCTTGAACACTATACTAGTTACATCTGCAAAAAATTCTAGATTTGTCAAGCATGATTTCCCTTTCGTAAATCCATGCTGACTTGGACCGATCCTGTCACTGCTTTCCAAATGCGCTGCTATTTCATCTTTAATAATTGATTTCGACATTTTCCCCACCACCGATGTCAGACTAACCGGTCTATAATTCCCTGTTTTCTCTCTCCCTCCTTTTTTAAAAAGTGGTGTTACATTAGCTACCCACCAGTCCACAGGAACTGATCCAGAGTCAATAGAATGTTGGAAAATGGTTACCAATGCATCCACTATTTCTCGGGCCACTTCCTTAAGTACTCTGGGATGCAGCCTATCAGGCCCTGGGGATTTATCGGCCTTCAATCCCATCAATTTTCCTAACACAGTTTCCTGACTAATAAGAATTTCCTTCAGTTCCTCCTTTTTGTTCGACCCTCGAACCCCTAGTATTTTCGGGAGGTTATTCATGTCTTCCTTAGTGAAGACAGATCCAAAGTATTTGTTCAGTTGGTCTGCCATTTCTTTGTTCCCCATTATAAATTCATCTGATTCTGACTGCAAAGGAGCTACGTTGGTCTTCACTAATCTTTTTCTCTTCACATAGCTATAGAAGCTTGGTGTTAGAGGGGTGCGGAGATTGTTGCAGCTGATTCTTGGTGTTAGACCGGTGCGGAGAATGTTGAGAAGAAAGAAAGACTTGGATTTATATAGCGCCTTTCACGACCACTATACATCGCAAAGCGCTTTACAGTGCTGATCCTTGTTGTTCGAGGGGTACGCTATGAGGAATGATGAGATAAGTCAGATCTCTTTAGTCTTGAAAAGAGATATCTAACAAGGGACCTTACAGCAGCATATACAGTACTCAATGCAAGACACGGTCAAGCCTTGAAGTGTTGAGGCACTGAGAACTAGTCTGATTAAATCCTTGGAGTGGAGTTAGTTTCGCCTGAAGCTGGAATTGCTAATGCTTAGAAGTGGAATAGAATTAAGATAGCCATAGGGTTGTGTTATTAATGAGCAATGTAAAAATATATTCTAGTTTTCTATGTTTACATACTAAGGGGGCAGAAACATATAAGATAATGAGGGGGCTAGACAAGGTGGATGCAGAGAGGATATTTCCACTAATAGGGGAAACTAAAACTAGGAGGCATCGTCTCAGAAGAAAGAGCCGCTCATTTAAAAGTGAGATGAGGAAAAATTTCTTCTCTCAGAGGGTTGTAATCTATGGAATTCTCTGCCCTAGAGAGTTGTGGAGGCTAGGTCATTGAATGTATTTAAGATAGACAGATTTTTAAGTGATAAGGGAATAAAGAGTATGGGGAGCGGGCAGGGAAGTGGAGCTGAGTCCATGATCAGATCAGCCATGATCTGATTAAATGGCGGAGTAAGGCTCGAGGGGCCAGGTGTCCTACTCCTGTTCCTATTTCTTATGTTCTTACGTATTCCTGAATTCATGTGCGGTCTTTAAACCTTAAAAAAAACAGGTGGCAGCTTAGTAACTTAGCTTACTTAGTGACAGCAAATTAAAATTGGCGATATTTTAATGTTGAGGGCATTAATTTTTAGGAGCAGCTAAAAGCACTTCTTAGTTGACTCAAGCTATTTACATAAGAATTTTTGATTTTCCTTCAAAGTGTGCATTGATGCACTGTGTCCAAATCGAGTTAGATGAGAATATATGTCAATAGGTTGCTGGTTAAATTGCCAGAAGAGTTGAATTCAAATCCCCGGAAGTCATGGCAAAGTTGTACAGAGCCTTGGTCAGGCTGGAGCGCTGGGCACAGAGCATCGTTGGACACAATGGCCTGGTCGGAGCCCTCGCTGGACGCCGAGCCCTTGCTGGACATGGAGCCCAGGTCAGAGCCCTCGCTGGACACAGAGCCATGGCCAAAGCCCTCGCTGGACACAGAGATCTCGTTGGATGCAGAGCCCGGGTCAGGCTGCAGCTGGAGCGCTGGGTAACATGTTATAAAGAGGCAGTCAGATCTTGGAGGGGGAGTAGAGGCTGATTGTTTGTGTCCAGATGGGTGTAATTAGACACAAATAGTGAGAGGGGTTCCAGACCAGGCAAGTGGCCTGGACTCTGGGAGACTGAAACTATTTTTTAAAAATCTTGGTTTGCCCTTTACAGTGAAGCCCAAGAGAAACATGACTGGGGTCTAAGGGAACCTGGGCATCCCCTCTCTAATGGCAGACAAACGCCAGACTTTCAGGCTGCATGGGGAAAGCAGGTGCCTAAGTTGTGTTTGTTGTGGTGTGTGTGCCCACCTGCAGCATGCACGTTTTCTCCCACTGACCCACAAACTCCAGCAGGGTCAGTAATGGAGAGCACTGCCCGCACGATTCTGGCATAACTGCTGAGATTGCATCCCCAGAAATTTGGAGGTCACGTTGTGAACACATGTAAACAAAAGGAATGGTTGAATAATCCTGGAATATCTAATTTACAAATGCACTGACACCTAGTGCCAGCTTGAAAATGTAAGTGCAGCTGTGGATTTCACAGTTTATGGTTATAAAGTTTGTAGTATTAGGCTGGATATAAAGAGGCTGACAGTTTCATAATGTGTTTGCATTTCAATTAGCAGGGTTAATGATTCAACCGCTGTGGACACTGATCTACAACAGAGGTTCAGGTGAAGGCTATAAGCTGCTTGACCTTCACTCTGATTGATTATCAGGCCATCTCATCCTCTCAATCAGACTGCTGCCCGATAATCAATACCACCTCTTCAATATGAATAATGATGTATGATCTGCATGTTTTGGTGTATGCAAAACAACGTGCAACCATTTTGTTTGCCAATACAATCCTACTGCAAGATTTTGTCAAACACATATTGGTCTTTCAAAGTCATAATTTTTAAAGGCTTCTATTCAAAAATGGATATTTATGATTACCATTGAAACTACTATTTTATCATAGTTTAGATACAAGGGTTAGTCAAATTCATTTATATACACACAAATAAATTCTGAATGCAACAAATTATTACTAAGTCTTCATTTGTCCCTGACTAAGATCATTACTCAGAAGGTTTTTCTTGAATTTTTAAAATAAATTCTTTTTATATTTTTCCAGAAGTGGCAACATTATCCACAGAAAGTCTGTGAATGACCATTTGTGAATTAAAAAAAAAGCCATATCTGAGGATACCATCAAAAACTTGGTGACTAAGAACTTTAGTCAAAGTGGGAGCTAAGTCGGCTGTGGTACTGAATAGTGGTCATCCTGTGGAGACACACGCCCGATGAGCCAGCAACTTTAGCAGAGGAGAAAAGAAAACCCCTTTATCCTCAAAAACCTCTTCATCTTTGTCACAATGCAACTGATAATCTGCAGTTTAATATACATTGAGCTAGTTTAGATAGGCCAGTCAAAATAATGGGAGCACTGTTCATTGTTTCTTACCTTCCATTCTTGTCTATCTAATCGTAGCCAGAGAATCACCTGCAACAGCTTATCTTCCTGCCCCCACATCATTACCCCTGGTGTCCCTCAAGGATCTATCCTTGGCCCCTTCCTTTTTCTCATCTACATGTTGCCGTTTGGCGACATAATTCGGAAACACAATGTCAGTTTCCCCATGTACGCTGATGACACCCAGCTCAACCTCATTACCCCTTTACTTGACCTCTCCACGGTCTCTAAATTGTCAGACTGCTTATCCAACATCTAGTTCTAGATGAGTAGAAATTTTCTCCAATGAATATTGGGAAGACAGAAGCCATTGTTTTCGGTCTCAGCCACAAACTCCATTCCCTAGGTACTGACTCCATCCCTCTCCCCAACTTCTGTCTAAAGCTGAACCAGACTGTTCTCAACCTTGGTGTCATATTTGATCCTGAATTGAGCTTTCGACCACATATCCGCAGCATAACTAAGACCGCCTATTTCCACCTCCGTAACATTGCCCGTCTCCGCCCTTTTCTCAGCTAGTCCGCTGCTGAAGCCCTCAGCCATGCCTTTGTTACCTCTAGACTTGACTATTCCAATGTACTCCTGGCTGGCTTCCCACATTCTACCCTACGTAAAACTCGGATGCCCATGTCCTAACTGGCACCAAGTTCCGCTCACCCATCATCCATTTGCTCGCTGACCTACATTGGCTTCCCGTTAAGCAACGCCTCGACGTCAAAGTTCTCATCCTTGTTTTCAAATCCCTCCATAGCCACGGCCCTCCCTATCTCTGTAATCTCCTCCAGCCCCTCAACCCCCCGAGATGTCTGCACTCCTCTAATTCTGCCCTCCTGATTAATATTGCTCAACCATTGGTGGCCGTGCCCTCTGTTGCCTAGGCCCCAAGCTCTGGAACTACCTGCCTAACCCTCTCCGCCTCTCTATTTCCCTTTCCTCCTTGAGGATGCTTCTTAAAACATACCTCTTTGGCCAAGCTTTTGGTCACCTGCGCTAATTTCTACTTATGCGGCTCGGTGTCAAATTTTTATGCATAATACTCCTGTGAAGCATCTTGGGATATTTCACTACGTTAAAGGCGCTATATAAATACAAGTTGTTGTTGTTGCCCACTTTACACTGGAAAATGGTGTGAAGGACAGTTGGAAATTGAAAAAAGAATTGTTCACACAACACTATTTTCAGGTGAGCCTTGAAATGGATGCCTCGCACTCCTGCCAAAGCCGACAGGAGCCTTATTAAAATATTTAAATCAGAATCCTATGCCAGTAGTACACCACTACTATTTCCATGCACCAATTCGCTGAGTGTGTACCAAGCACACTTCGTTCATTGATACCAGGTGCTGAGCAGCCTAACCAACAGTCGTTAAAGGGGCAAAAAACAGACCCTAAATATTGTGTACCGTGATTTTTGTGGGCCCTCCTGGTCCCCCAAAAATCTTCAGGCCAGCTGCCAGCTACTCAGTCATCGTCCACAAACCCACCAAACCCTAGCACCTGCCTTCTGGCAACTTTATGACATGAATTGGAAATTGGTTGGGAGGTAGGAGACTGAGAGTAAGGATAAAGGGTACTTACTCTGATTGGCAGGATATGGAATAGAGAGTTGTATAGGAAATTAGGAAGTTGCAAAGCATCATAGACAGATTAAGTGAGTGGACAAAACTGTGGCAAATAGAGTGCAATGTGATAAAGTGTGAAGTCATCCATTTTGGACTCAAGAAAGATACATCGGAGCTTTTCTAAATGGTGAGAAACTAAGAACTATAGGGGAGCAAAAAGATTTGGGTGTCTATGTACACAAATCACTAAAAGTTGGTAGACAGGTACAAAAAGCAATCAAAAAGGCGAATGAAATCTTGGTTTTTATCTCAAGGGGGCTGGAATACAAAGGAAAGGAAGTTATGTTTCAATTGTATAGAGCTTTGGTCAGCCCCTATCTGGAGTACTGCATTCAGTTGTGGGTACTGCACCTCAGGAAGAATACATTAGCCTTGCAGATTAATCGTAATTATACCAGAACTTAAAGGGTTAAATTATGAGGGCAGGTTGCATCAATTTGGCTTGTATTCCCTTGACTCTAGAAGATTAAGGACCATTCAAAGGACTTAATACGGTGGATAACGAGAAACTATTTCCTGTGGTGAGGGAAATCCAGAACAAAGGGGAGTAACCTTAAAATTAGAGCCAGGCCATTCAGGAGTGAAATCAGGAAGCACTTTTTCACACAAAGGATATATTAACAGGAAACTTTTATTCGTAATATATCTACACGATACTTTGAGTAATGATGGCCTGGAATTTGCGATTGTAATGACGGTGAAACTGTCAGTGTTCGCTGTCATTACAACTGTGAAACTGACAGCAACTTGTGACGTCCGTACATGCGCAGTTAAATGCGGAAATCCAGAAGTTGCTGTCAGTCATTCTCTGCTCCTTCACTGTTGAAGTCCCTGCAGCGGGCAATCAGTTGAAATCACTGAACTGACAAGAACATCAGCTTTTATGCTGTAATATCGTTATTAACCCTCCCCCCCCCCCGAAAAGTTAATTCTTGTTCAATGAGGTGTAACTGGGTTTTTAAAAGCATACTGAGTCACAACTACTGCTGAACAATCTTGCTGGCTCTGAAAAACAAATTTTATATTTGTGGAATGTAAAATTTTTCAATTATAGTGGCCCAGAAATTGCAGTCGGAGGCTTCCTGCGGGCAGATGCCTCCGATCTAAAAAATGTCTATGAATCTACCTGGTGGTCCGGGAGGAACATGAGATTCCATTGGGGAGGCCTTCTCTTCCCACGCTGCGAAGCGTGCTCCCGTCCTCCAGGTTCCCACGCAGACAGTGCAGTCACGTGTGACTGCTCAGCCAATTAGATACTGTATTCCACAGCCTACGAGTTCTCATTGCTATTAATGAGAAAAAAAAACAAAGACACTAAACACATGTAATAAAAAATAAAAAACACATCTCATAATTAAAATTAAAGTTAATATATATCTGAGAGAAAACATATTTTTCCGAGTTTTTAAAAAGTTTTTTTAATTATGGTTAAAAATAAATGTAATGTGGTGGGCAGAGTTTTTAAAAATAATGTGTTTTTAAAATTTAATTTAATTATATTTTTGTATGTTTTTAAATTCTTACGTTTGTAAAATTAGGCCATGCGCCTGCTTTTATCAGGCGCAATAATTTTGAGGACATTTGCTGGGCAAGATATGAGTAAATACTGCAATCTTGCCCTTGTAAATGTCCTTGCTCCTGATACCCGTGAGATCTGTCATGACAGATCGGAAAAGCCGGTTTTCAGCGCATGCGCATTGTGCGCTGGAAACCGGATTTTCCGATGCCTTCCCGGGTCCGTAGAAACTTCGTACCGACCCGGGGAGTCTGGGATATCCAGGTCAAAAAAATTCCATAGTTATTAATATAATAATTTTACTCTCCATTGACTTCCAATGGGCAGCCAATCTGATCCCATCAGCTTCCCATTGAGTGAGTTAGGTTAAAATTGGCTCCAATTTGGAATAAGCAACTTCAAATGAAGCTGATTCAACTATGCTTCTGGTGAGCTTCCAGCAGATGGCACTCGTTAGTTTGTTGTTGGACTTGGGAAAGGCATCTTGTGAGGGGCATTGATAATCATTACGAGAATACAAAGGATATTTATATGCCTATCCCATCTCCCCATCTAACAGCATACTGAAAGTATATGATATATAAATAAACTGTACAATGGGAATTCATCTCTGCAGTGTGTGCTTTATACTCTTACAGAAAGGACAATTATAGAGCACTCTGTGTAAAATGATATTACCTACCTGTTCATACATTAGTCCTGTGCCAGTTGTTTATTCTGAGTATATTAAGGATGTATTTATTTGTACTAATAAAAGGCCGCCATATCTCTGATTGGCTCTCCATTATCACACGACCTATTGCTGATTGGTCCCCTTGGAGGATAAGCAACACCCTGAAGTTTCTCTGGAATGTGTAACTGGAATGCCCAGCTCAAGTTCTGACTGACTTTGCAACTTGTAATTCAATTCATTCTGACATCAGAAGCCAGAGAGGACGAGACCAGGGAATTAGTGATGGAGAACATGGAGATGGCAGAAACTTTGAACAAATATTTTGTATCAGTAGAGGACACTAAAAATATGCCAACAGTCAAGGGGCTACAGGGGAAGAGGAACTTAACACAATCACAATCACTAAATAATGGGACTAAAGGTAGATAAATCCCTTGGAACAGATGGCTTGCATTCTAGGGTCTTAAGAGAAGTAGCGGCAGGGATAGTGGATACATTGGTTGTAATTTACCAAAATTCCCTGGATTCTGGGAAGGTCCCAGCAGATTGGAAAACTGAAAATGTAACGCCCCTATTTAAAAAAGGACGCAGACAAAAAGCAGGAAACTACAGACCAGTTAGCCTAACATCTGTGGTTGGGAAAATGTTGGAGTCCATTATTAAAGAAGCAGTAGCAGGACATTTGGAAAAGCATAATTCAGTCAGACAGAGTCAGCATGGATTTATGAAGGGGAAGTCATGTTTGACAAATTTGCTGGAATTCTTTGAGGATGTAATGAACAGGGTGGATCAAGGGGAACCAGTGGATGTGGTGTATTTGGATTTCCAGAGGGCATTTGACAAGGTGCCACATAAAAGGTTACTGCACAAGATAAAAGTTCATGGGGTTGGAGGTAATATATTAGCATGGATAGACGATTGGCTAACTAAGAGAAAACAGAGAGTTGGGATAAAAGGTTCATTCTTGGGTTGGCAATCAGTAACTAGTGGGGTGCCGCACGGATCAGTGCTGGGACCCCAACTATTTTACAATCTATATTAACGACTTAGAAGAAGGGACCGAGTGTAACATAGCCAAGTTTGCTGACGATACAAAGATGGGAGAGAAAGCAATATGTGAGGAGGACACAAAAAACCTGCAAAAAGACATAGACAAGCTAATTGAGTGAGCAAAAATTTGGCAGATGGAGTATAATGTTGAAAGTGTGAGGTTATGCACTTTGGCAGAAAAAAAATCAAAGATGAAGTTATTATTTAAATGGAGAAAAATTTCAGTGCTGTAGTACAGACAGTGGGACCTGGGGGACCTAGTGCATGAAACACAAAAGGTTATTATGCAAGTACAGCAAGTGATCAGGAAGGCCAATGGAATCTTGACCTTTATTGCAAAGGGGATGGAGTATAAAAGCACGGAAGTCTTGCTATAGTTATACAGGGTATTGGTGAGGCCACAACTGGAATACTGCGTACAGTTTTGGTTTCCATATTACGAAAGTATATACTTGCTTTGGAGGCAGTTCAGAGAAGGTTCACTAGGTTGACTCTGGAGATGAGGGTGTTGACTTACGAGGAAAGGTTGAGTAGATTGGGCCTCTACTCATTGTAATTCAGAAGAATGAGAGGTGATCGTATTGAAACGTATAAGATTATGAGGGGACTTGACAAGGTAGATGCAAAGAGAATGTTTCCACTGATAGGGGAGACTAGAACTAGGGGGCATAATCTTAGAATAAGGGGCCGCCCATTTAAAACTGAGATGAGGAGGAGTGTTGTACATCAGTGGAATTTGCTGCCTCAGAGAGCTGTGGAAGCTGGGTCATTGAATACATTTAAGACAGAGAGAGACAGCTTCTTAACCAATAAGCGGTTATGGGGAGCGGGCAGGGAAGTGGACCTGAGTCCATGATCGGATCAGCCATGATCGTACTAAATAGCGGAGCAGGCTCGAGCGGCCGTATGGCCTACTCCTGCTCCTATTATGTAGGACAAATCTCGAACACCCAACAAAAGCAACTAAGTTCTTTCCGAAGTCCCTTACCCCAACGCAAGTGCTGCCTCCCTAAGGTGTAATATCTTACCCCAGCACAAGTGCTGCCTCCCCAGCCAAAGTCCATTACACCAGCTCAAGTGCATGACAGGTTAATTGGGTACGAAGTGAATAGTGACAGTGTTGTGACTTCTGGATTTCACCCACTCCAACGATGTCCCTGACGCACCGAGCTTTCCGAGAAACATGATCCATCTTCCCCGAGTTCCCTATCTCCCCCCTCCCATATCTTCCCCCCCCACTGTGTGTCTCTCCCCCGTGTCTCTCTTCCCCCCCCCGTGTCTCTCTATTCCCCATCCCCGTGTCTCCCCCCATGATTCCTCCCCCCATATCTCTCTTCCCCCGCCCGGCGCTGTTTCTCTTCGCTGCCCCACATCCAAGTTCGGGGCCCCACTTCCAGTTCAGGTTTCGGGCGGGAGGCATTGGGGGCAGGGTCTGGAGGACGCAGGCGCAGAAGGTAAAGAAAAGTGTTCGTATAAATAGTCAGTCCAGTATATTAAACCAATTGCAAGTTACTTGAAATTTATAGTAAATGTTAACTGAAACTTGATGACTCAAACTATAAGACTATTTGTCAGTAGCTGTTAGGGAATGGATGGTTTTACTTGTACATTTATAAGTTATTCCATAAGATAATATGGTTCAAAGACATTTATTGGCTTTTGTAGGAATGAAATGTACAATGATAACCATTATTAGTAATAATTACACATACTGAAGATTACACTTACAATAATACAAATTACTGGAGAATTCACACGTTGCATTCTTGAGCGTGAGTTAATTGGCTGGCCGAGCCTTGTCGAATTCTGAAGCATTGATTCTAACTCCCCTCATTTTATACCTTTCTTTCACTCTGGCTACCTGAGAATCCACATGTTACAAATTATTACCTCATCCAATTAGCTCGACTTCAGTTTTAACAAGAATAACTCCTCATAACTTTACTCACTCCCTAATTTTCCAGATCTATGGCAGGTGCCCTTCCAAGGCTAGAGCCAACAGACATTCCCTTGCTCATATAGTAAGTACAAAGCAGGAGCTAGCAGCCCTCCCAGATCTTCTTCCCTTCCTGCCACCTCCACTTGTTCCTTCTCACGTGTAAATTTTGCTTCACCTAGAGGCCTCTCCTTATTAGCTAAAATACTGTCTGCCTGGAATCCCATTTACTAACTAAACTTTGTTAACAGAAACTCACTTAAAAGCTAAAGTTAATCCAAAGAATTTAGCCGTTTCCTTAGGCAGCCATAATCTTTTTAATATCTTGAATTAAAATCCAACTGAATGAAACCATTTAATTATGAAATGTCACTGGTTTATTTAAAGAGCCCCTGCAATCTGCCGGCTGTGATCTCATCGGTTAGGCTGTTATCGTGCCTAGTGGTGTGCATGGACCCTGCCAGAGATTGTGGGGTCAGTGGACGGTACTTCATTTACATGGACCTGGTGGTCACGTACGCCACTATAAGTGCATCTTGGGTGCTCACCTCCTTCATGCAGCCAGAAAGTCCAAGCGCCTAGCTGCCATCAGTGGGGTGCCCAGAACACCACCCCCAATATGTGTAAGGGGGCCAATACATAAAAGATTCATACCACCTTCAGAGATCCAGCCTCTAACCTGTAGGGCCCACTTGCTCCCTTATGGAGATCAGTATGTCTGATCTCATTGGGTGACCTTTCCTCCAGATCTCTTACATCCAGGGAAACAGATAGTCCCAATGTCGTGTCCCCCACCTCAGCCTCATTCTCTCCAGCACCAGCACAGATATTAACACCTGGGACACATAGTTAGGACCACTAGGTGAAGCAAAATTTACACGTGAGAAGGAACAAGTGGAGGTGGCAGGAAGGGAAGAAGATCTGGGCGGGCTGCTAGCTCTTGCTTTGTACTTACTATATGGGCAAGGGAATGGTATCCCAGTGGGCATCAATTAAGATGGTGGGATATGAAAGAGCACAAGGCATTCATTACATCCTTTGTGTCCACTATATGCAGCCTGCAGCAGTTGTGTGGGAATGTGAGCAGACCACCTTGGACATCACTGTAGTCCTGCTGGAGGGTTTTACAGAAATGCAGAGTACTGTGGAGTGAGTGGTATCTTCACAGCCATATTCAGGCAGACCCCAAAGCAGTGCGGGAGCAATCCAGAACAGTGTTCTCTCACAAACACTGTGTCCAGCTCCATTCAGACCTCAGACACTCAGGGACATAACGTTATCAGTGGAACGTTATCACTGGAAAATGCCAAGTTCTGTGCACAGATCAATAAGCTATCTAAATATTTGGTGATATTTAAAATGCACATTGTCTAAAAACTATCCATTACTTTTGTGAATAATAAACTAGTCCTGTGAGACTCAAGATTATTTATTTTGGATCGAATGTTTTGTAAAGTTTAGCCTGATGCCTTTCTTTCTGATTTTTCACAGACTGATGCTCTTTAACGGATGTTTAGCTGAAAAATGGCGAGATCAATGGGTTAAACGGTTCAAGGTAAGGCACATGTAGAACAACAGTTTGAGTGTTCATTTTTAAAATGCTAAATGGAAATTTGTTGCCAACTTAATTCACTGAAAGTGAAAATGGATGGAAAGTAGTTTAATATAATGCTTGTTCCCAGCAGTCTGCTGACTGTGGTGCCAAGCCTGACAAATCACTTTGGATAGATTCAGAAAGGACAGAGCTTTGTAGTGTTGGAGAGGTTTCCAATGGAATTTTCCCATGTATCTTATTTTTATGTCAAGTTCAATGGCCCAGGGAACCAAACCAAAGGTAAGAAAACTGGAAACTAATTTACAGTCCAAAGGAACTTATCAGTCTGTGCGGTTATTGGGTAACTTCACAGGGTAAAATTCAGCATGCTATGTGAATGTTAATGATAGACCACAGCAATAACACAGATTATTACCAGAGACAGATTTAATCGAGAGGAATATTACACTGTCTGCATTTGGAACATTGATATTTTAGGCAGAACTAGAACAAGGATTATCTACATAAGAGCTGGTCAGTTCTACCTTTATTTATCACAACATACATTTGCATAATACTGCCACACTTCTTCCAATATTAGTTACATTTTATCAATGCTGTATGGCAACCTCTACATTGCTTTCATGTCATTGAATTAACTCAAGTTACAGAGCACTTCTGTAAACAATGATTGTACACAAATGTACAGTTGCCATTATTTATCTTAGATTATACATAGTATTTACAGCACAGAAACCAGCCATTCAGCCCAACAGGTCCATGTCGGTACTTATAGAAACATAAAAATCTATAGTGCAGAAGGAGGCCATTTTGGCCCATCGTGTCTGCGCCATATGAGCCATACAAACTATAGAGTTCTTGTGAGTTCATCGTACTTTTATTATTGCTATATTCTATATTGGATGGTCAACTTCTGAGTGTATTATATTCTTGAATTCTTAAATGTGAAAGAGAGCTCAATCAGCTGTGAGTGAATTATGTTTCCCTACCACACTACTGTGTTAATTTAATTTAATTTATTTGTTCACGGGCTGTGGAAGTTGCTGGTGTTGTGTGTCTGGAGACACATATAGGCCAGACCAGGTAAGGACAGCAGATTTCCTTCCCTAAAGGACGTTAGTGAACTAGCTGGGTCACTGTTCTGTATGCAATGAAGGTTCAAACTGAGTACTGTTTAACTAAGCAAGGTACAACCTTGCTCTGCTTTATTTAGGCCCAAAGTGTCTGACTCTCAAAATGGCCGGCTTTTTATACCTGAGCAGCACCATGTGCGTGCTGCTCACTGGCCTCCAACAATGACGATATCTGGTGGCGACAACCAGAATGTACATACATGATGAGATCTTATCACAGTCTTTCACAGGATGACTGACCTGTTGGGGGTGGCAGTGGCCATGTCAGGAATTGCAAGTCCATTTTTATTGAATAGGTCCGTTATGGAAATTCCGGGTTCACTGATGACCCATGAGTCCTCTGAAGGCTGCTGGTAGGTTGGTTGTTGATGGTTTCTTCGTCCGACTGCTCTGGCTCGTCTGTGTGCCTCAGCTTTGTCTGATCCATGTGTTTCCTGCACGTTTGCCCATTCTTGAGCTTAATAACGAATACTCTGTTGCCCTCCTTGGCCATGACCGTACCAGCGATCCATTTTGGACTCTGTCCATAGTTCAACACATATACAGGGTCATTAACAGAAATCTCACGTGACACAGTTATGCGATCGTGGTACCCTTGTTGACTTTCTCTTCTGTATTCAACATGATTATTTCAATCCAGGTGTACCAGGGATAGCTTGATCTTAAGACCTCTTTTCATTATAAGTTCAGCAGGCGAGACCCCTGTGAGTGTGTGGGGTCTTGTCCTGTAACTCAGCAGTATGCAGGACAAGCGGGTCTGCAGTGACCCTTGGGTGACTCTCCTCATGCTTTGCTTGATAATTTGTACTGCACGTTCTGCTTGCCCGTTGGACACAGGGTTGAACGGTGCTGACCTTACATGTTTTATGCCATTAAGTTTCACAAACTCCTGAAACTCCTGATTGGTGAAGCACAACCCATTGTCGATCACCACTATGTCAGCCAGACCATGTATCGCGAACATGACATTGAGATTCTCTATGGTTGCCGTGGACGTGCTGGATTATGCATTCTATCCACTTCGAATAGGCGTCCACCACAACTAAAAACATCTTGCTCAGGAAGGAACCTGCAAAATCTACATGGATCCTGGACCAAGTTTGGATGGCCACGACCACAGACTCAGTGGCGATTCCATTGGTGCTTTGCTGAGCTGCATGCAGGTGTTGCACTGATGCACGCATGCTTCCAGCTCAGAATCAATTCCTGGTCACCATACATGGGACTTGGCAATGGCCTTCATCATCACTATACCAGGATGTGTGCTGTGTAACTCACGCACGAACTTCTCTCTCCCTCTCTTGGGCATTACAACGCGATTGCCTCTTATTGTGCAATCTGCTTGAATAGACAGTTCGTCCTTGCGATGAATGTACAGTTTGGTCTCCTCGCACATTTGCTTAGGTATGGCAGACCAATCCTCTTTGAGGCAGTCGGAGAGGTGGGAGATCGAGGAGCAATGTCGGGAGGCTGATAAAGGCCAGCGGGGAGTTCGTGAGGGAGCCGGAGAGGCCAGCCGGTGCAGCTGCAGCAGGGTGAGAAGGCAAAAAAGAAGTATAAAGAAATCAAAAGGTGACATCACAGCCAAGGGGGTAAGTGATTGGCTGGTGATTGGTAAGTAGTTTTTCTTTTTCTTTATCAGTAAGCAATCTTCAGCATTGTTGTTGCCAAATTAAGTTTATGTAAGGGTTAAGTCATGGCAGGAGAGCTCGGATACGTGTTATGCTCCTCCTGTACAATGTGGGAAGTCAGGGACGCTTCCGGTGTCCCTGACAACTACGTGTGTGGGAAGTGCATCCACCTGCAGCTCCTGGTGGACCGCATTGTGGCACTGGAGCTGCGGGTGGATGAACTCTGGAGCATCCACGATGCTGAGAATGACGTGAATAGCACGTTCAGTGAGTTGGTCTTACCGCAGGTAAAGGGTACACAGCCAGATAGGGAATGGGTGACCAACAGGAAGAGCAGTGGAAGGAAGGTAGTGCAGGGGTCCCCTGCGGTCATCCCTCTGCAAAACAGATACACCGCTTTGGGTACTGTTGGGGGGGATGTCTCATCAGGGAAGGGCGGAGCAGCCAACTTCATGGCATTATGGGTGGCTCTGCTGCACAGGAGGGCAGGAAAAAGAGTGGGAGAGCTATAGTGATAGGGGATTCAATTGTAAGGGGAATAGATAGATGTTTCTGCGGCCGCAACCGAGAATCCAGGATGGTATGTTGCCTCCCTGGTGCAAGGGTCAAGGATGTCTCGGAGCGGGTGCAGGGCATTCTGAAAAGCGAGTGTGAACAGCCAGTTGTCGTGGTGCATATAGGTACCAACGATATAGGTAAAAAACGGGATGAGGTCCTACAAGACGAATTTAGGGAGCTAGGAGCTAAATTAAAAAGTAGGACCTCAAAAGTAGTAATCTCAGGATTGCTACCAGTGCCATGTGCTAGTCAGAATAGGAATCGCAGGATAGCTCAGATGAATACGTGGCTTGAGGAGTGGTGCAGAAGGGAGGGAATCAAATTCCTGGGACATTGGAACCGGTTCTGGGGGAGGTGAGACCAGTACAAACCGGACGGTCTGCACCTGGGCAGGACCTGAACCAATGACCAAGGGGGAGTGTTTGCTAGTGCTGTTGGGGAGGAGTTAAACTAATATGGCAAGGGGATGGGAACCTATGCATGGAGACAGAGGGAAGTAGAATGGGGGCAGAAGCAAAAGATAGAAAGAAGAAAAGTAAAAGTGGAGGGCAGAGAAATCTAAGGCAAAAAGCAAAAAGGGCCACATTACAGCAAAATTCTAAAGGGGCAAAGTGTGTTAGAAAGACAAGCCTGAAGGCTCTGTGCCTTAATGTGAGGAGTATTCGGAATAAGGTGGACGAATTAACTGCGCAGATAGCAGTTAACAGATATGATGTAATTGGCATGACGGAGACATGGCTCCAGGGTGACCAAGGCTGGGAACTCAACATCCAAGGGTATTCAATCTTTAGGAAGGATAGACAGAAAGGAAAAGGAGGCGAGGTGGCATTGCTAGTTAAAGAGGAAATTAATGCAATAGTAAGGAAGGACATTAGCTTGGATGATATGGAATCGGTATGGATGGAGCTACGGAATACCAAAGGGCAGAAAACGCTGGTGGAAGTTGTGTACAGACCACCAAACAGTAGTAGTGAGGTTGGGGACAGCATCAAACAAGAAATAAGGGATGCATGCAATAAAGGTACAGCAGTTATTATGGGTGACTTTAATCTACATATTGATTGGGCTAACCAAAGTGATAGCAATGCGGTGGAGGAGGATTTCCTGGAATGTATAAGGGATGGTTTTCTAAACCAATATGTCGAGGAACCGACTAGTGAGCTGGCCATCCTAGACTGGGTGATGTGTAATGACAAAGGACGAATTAGCAATCTTGTTGTGCGAGGCCCCTTGGGGAAGAGTGACCATAACATGGTAGCATTCTTTATTAAGATGGAGAGTGACACAGTTAATTCAGAAACTAAGGTCCTGAACTTAAGGAAAGGTAACTTCGATGGTGTAAGGCGTGAATTGGCTAGAATAGACTGGCAAATGATACTTAAAGGGTTGACGGTGGATAGGCAATGGCAAACATTTAAAGATCACATGGATGAACTTCAGCAATTGTACATCCCTGTCTGGAGTAAAAATAAAACGGGGAAGTGGCTCAACCATGGCTAACAAAGGAAATTAAGGATAGTGTTAAATCTAAGGAAGAGGCATATAAATTGGCCAGAAAAAGCAGCAAACCTGAGGACTGGGGTGAATTTAAAATTCAGCAGAGGAGGACAAAGGGTTTAATTCAGGAGGTGAAAATAGAGTACGAGTAGAAGCTTGCCGGGAACATAAAAACTGACTGCAAAAGCTTCTATAGATATGTGAAGAGAAAAAGATTAGTGAAGACAAACCTAAGGCCCTTGCAGTCGGATTCAGGTGAATTTATAATGGGGAACAAAGAAATGGCAGACCAATTGAACAAATACTTTGGTTCTGTCTTCATGAAGGAAGACACAAATAACCTTCCAGAAGTACGAGGCAAGCAAGGGTCTAGTGAGAAGGAGGAACTGAAGGATATCCTTATTAGGCGGGAAATTGTGTTAGGGAAATTGATGTGATTGAAGACCGATAAATCCCTGAGGCCTGATAGTCTGCATCCCTGAGTACTTAAGGAAGTGGCCCTAGAAATAGTGGATGCATTGGTGATCATTTTTCAACAGTCTATCGACTCTGGGTCAGTTCCTATGGAGTGGAGGGTAGCTAATGTAGCACTGCTTTTTAAAAAAGGAGGGAGAGAAAACAGGTAATTATAGACCAGTTAGCCTGACATCAGTAGTGGGAAAAATGTTGGAATCAATTATTAAGGATGAAATAGCAGCGCATTTGAAAAGCAGTGACAGGATCAGTCCAAGTCAGCATGGATTTATGAAGGGGAAATCATGCTTGACAAATCTTCTGGAATTCTTTGAGGATGTAACTAGTAGAACGGACAAGGGAGAACCAGTGGATTTGGTGTATTTGGACTTTCAAAAGGCTTTTGACAAGGTCCCACACAAGAGATTGGTGTGCAAAATCAAAGCACATGGTATTGGGTTAATATACTGATGTGGATAGAGAACTGGTTAGCAGATAGGAGGCAGAGAGTTGGGATAAACCGGTCCTTTTCAGAATGGCAGACAGTGACTAGTGGAGTACCGCAAAGCTCAGTGCTGGGACCCCAGCTCTTTTCAATATACATCAATGATTTAGATGAAGGAATTGAGTGTAATATCTCCAAGTGTGCAGATGACACTAAATTGGTGGCGGTGTGAGCTGTGAGGGTGACGCTAAGAGGCTGCAGGGTGACTTGGACAGGTTAGGTGAGTGGGCAAATGCATGGCAGATGCAGTATAATGTGGATAAATGTGAGGATATTCATTTTGGGGGCAAAAACGCGAAGACAGAATATTATCTGAATGGCGGCAGATTAGGAAAAGGGGAGGTGCAACGAGACCTGGGTGTCATGGTTCATCAGTCATTGAAAGTTGGCATACAGGTACAGCAGGCAGTGAAGAAGGCAAATGGTATGTTGGCCTTCATAGCTAGGAGATTTGAGTATAGGAGCAGGTAGGTTTTACTGCAGTTGTACAGGGCCTTGGTGAGGCCTCACTTGGAATATTGTGTTCAGTTTTGGTCTCGTAATCTGAGGAAGGATGTTCTTCCTATTGAGGGAGTGCAGCGAAGGTTCACCAGACTGATTCCCGGGATGGCTGGACTGACATATGAGGAGAGACTGGATCAACTGGGATTTTATACATTGGAGTTTAGAAGGATGAGAGAGGATCTTATAGAAACATGGGACGGGAGAGGTTTGATGCGGGTAGAATGTTCCCGATGTTGGGGAAGTCCGGAACCAGGGGACTCAGTCTTAGGATAAGGGGTAGGCCATTTAGGACTGAGATGAGGAGAAATTTCTTCACTCAGAGAGTTGTTAACCTGTGGAATTCCTTGCCGCAGAGAGTTGTTGATGCCAGTTCATTGGATATATTCAAGAGGGAGTTAGATATGGTCTCACGGCTAAGGGGATCAAGGGGTATGGAGAGAAAGCAGGAAAGGGGTACTGAGGGAATGATCAGCCATGATCTTATTGAATGATGGTGCAGGCTCGAAGGGCCGAATGGCCTACTCCTGCACCTATTTTCTATGCATCTATGTTTCTAACCCTTTACCTCCGATAAAATCAGGTCCTGGCTGGTCCAGGTCTTAACTTGTTGAGCCGTGACAGGCGTTCCTTCACTCTCAAAAGCATCCATGATTAACATTAGATCTGCCGGTTGTGGCGGTTCCACCTCCGTTATGGGCAACGGCAACTGGCTCAAAGCATCGGCACAAATCTCTGTGGCGAACGACATAATCATAGACAAATAACGTCAGCGCCCACCTTTGGGATGCAGGATGAAGCGTTGGTATTGATATCTTTGCTCTCGGAAAACAATGAAATGAGCCCTTGTGATCAGTCTCTAATTCGAACCTCAGACTGATTAGGTATTGATGCATCTTTTTAACACTGTACACACACGCTAAAGCTTCTTCTTCGACCATGCTGTAGGTTCTTTCTGCTTTAACCAAACTGTTGGATGTATGTGCGACAGGTTGAAGTTTCCCCGACTTATTGGCTTTTTGGAGTATGCAACCAATTCCATATGATGATGCGTCATAGACCAAAACTAAACATTTGCATGGGTCATAATGTACCAGCAGCTTGTTCGAGCAAAGCAGATTGGTGGCATTCTCGAAAGCTCTGTCTTGCGATGCGCCCCACATCCAGTTGTCGCCTTTTCTCAATAGTATGTGCAGTGGTTCTAGTAAGGTGCTCAACTCAATCCAGAAACGAACGTAGCTCCGTCACATTCTGCAGCTTGGGTGCATTCTTGATGGCTTTGGTTTTCACATCAGTAGGTCTGATGCCATCAGCGGCGATTTTCCTCCCGAGGAATTCGACCTCCGGTGCCATGAAGACGCACTTTGAGCATTTTAGTCTGAGTCCCACTCTATCCAAACGCAGTAGAACCTCTTCCAGGTTGTTCAGATGTTCCTTGGAGTCACGACCGGTGATCAGGATGTCATCTTGGAACACGACGGTTCTGGGAACGGACTTCAGTAGACTTTCCATATTCCTCTGGAATATTGCTGCAGCTGAGCGACTTCCGAAAGGGCACCTGTGGTAAATAAACAGTCCTTTGTGCCTGTTAATGCACGTAAGTCTCTTCGCCGTCTCGACCAACTCCTGCGTAATATAGGCCGACGTCAAGTCCAGTTTTGTGAATGACTTCCCTCTGGCTAGCGTCGCAAACTAGTCATCAGCTTTCAGTAACGGGTACTGATCTTGTTTCGAAACCCTGTTGATCGTAGCCTTGTAGTCTCCACAGTTTCTGACTGTGCCATCACTTTTCCGCACAGGAACAATGGGGCTGGCCCATTCATTAAATTCGACCAGTGATGTGATCCCTTCACGCTGGAGTCTGTCCAGTTCAATTTCATCCTTCTCCCTCATTATATACGGCACTGTGATGGACGGGTCTTGCATCTGAGTCCATGTGGATTTTCACCTTGGCTCCCGTGAAGTTGCCGACACCCAGTTCGAACAGCGAGGGGAACTTGCTCAATCCTTGGGCACATGTATCTTCCTCCAACGACAGCGCCTTTATGTCGTTCCAGTCGCATCTGATTTTCTTCAACCAACTCCTGCCGAGCAGTGTTGGGCCATTGCCTGGAACAATCTACAGCGGTAACTCGTGAACCGCACCATTATACGACACATTAATTTGTGCACTGCCAATCACCTTTATCAGTTCATTGGTGTACGTGCGCAGCTTGGCGTTAACAGGGCTCAGCCTGGGCCTCACAATCTTAGTATCTGTTATATATGTAAACTTGTATTTACTCTGTACAGCCACCAGAGGGCTCATCCCCTGGAGTCCCAAGAGATCCCATAATCCCTTGGGATCACAGGTATTTAAGGAGGCCTCACAGGTTGGAGAGGCACTCTGGAGACCTGCAATAAAAGACTAACGTCACACGTTACTTTGAGCTCACTGTGTTCAGTCTGACTCTTTCTCCATACATAACAGTATCCCAAAGCTTATTAAATGCCCTCTCATTCATAATCGATTGACTCGCCCACGTGTCCAGTTCCATCGATACTGGTATCCTGTTAAACTTCACATTAATCAAAATTGGTTTACTCTTGGTTATGAAGGAGTACAGTCCATACACTTCCTCCTCTGGCATCTCGGATTGCATATCCGGATCTGCATTAGTGTGACTCTCATCCTCCGTGTGGTGTGTCGCAGCTCGCTTGCTCATCTGCTGGTGCCGATGATTTAGCCCACAATGCCAACACGGAGAAGTCGGATACATTCCCACTAGCGGACTTTGGGCAGCCACAGGTTTCACGATAGCAGCCGGATAGGCCCTGGCATGTGCCGCTCTGCCGAACGCCGAATCAATCGCATTTACAGTACTTGCCGAGGTTCGGTTCTGCACCACTATTTGCTTTAGACTCCTGTCCGTCATCATACATGATTGAGCGATCTGGATGGCCCTTTTTAAATCCAACTCCTACACCGCCAGAAGTTTGCGCAGGATCACCTCGTGATTGATACCGATAACGAAGAAGTCCCGCAGCATGTCTGCCAACACCGTCCCGAACTTGCACGGTCCCGCTAGACGTCTCAGGTCGGCAACGAATTCTGCCGCACTCTGGCCCTCCGATCGAACATGTGTATAAAACCTGTATCTTGAGATGATGATGCCGTCGTCTGGCTTGAGGTGCTCCCGTACCATTGTACACAACTCGTCGTACGTTTTCTCTGTTGGATCACTCGGCATGAGTAGATTCTTTATCAGACCGTAGATCTCTGAACCGCACACAGTGAGGAACACGGCCCGGTGCCAATCTGCATCGTCGACCCCCTTCATTTTGTTGGCCGCGAAGTACTGGTTGAAACGGCTCACAAAGTCTGTCCCTCCACGTTTCTCCCTCCACGAATCGCTCTAAAAATCCAATCGTGCTCATTTTGCAAACAAACGTTCTTGTATTCTCGTCGCCAAATGTTATGTATGAAATGAAGGTTCAAACTGAGTACTGTTTAACTAAGCAAGGTACAACCTTGCTCTGCTTTATTTAGGCCCAAAACCTGACTCTCAAAATGGCTGGCCTTTTATACCTGAGCAGCACCATGTGCATGCTGCTCAGTGGCCTCCAACAATGACACCATCTGGTGGCTACAAACAGAATGTACATACATGACAGTCACCATTACTGATACTAACTTTTTAAATTCCAGATTTGGTGGGATTTGAATTTGCGTCTCTGGATTATTAGTTCAGGCTTCTGGATTACTAGTCCAGTAACATAACCACTGTGCTACTGTTCCCCTGTTGGGTTGTGGATTTAACTCTTGTTCTAGAACCTCTGTCTGTAATATGGGCTGATTTTTCAGTGCAGTACTGAGGGAGTGCTGCATCATTGTTGGTGCTGTCTTTAGAATTAATTGGTAAACTGAGGTATTTTCTCCTTGTTCAGGTAAACTCCTAATGTCCTGGCCAACATTTATCCCTATACCATTACCACCAAATACAAATGAACTAATCACTTATTTCATTATTATTTGTGGGACCTTGCTGTATGCAAATTGGCTACTGCATTTCCCTACATAATAACAATCAATGACTATTTCAAAAGTAATTCCTTAGCTGTGAAGCTTTTTGGAACATCCTGAGGTCATGAAAGATGCTATATAAATGCAAGTCATCCTTGCTAAATTAAAATGGCGCTTGGCCCAGAATTCCTCAGGTCTTGCACTGATGCAAGTGCAGCAGAGCAAGAGCCCACTCTGTCGCTGACCTTCAATTCGGACCCTGATTGAGTATCCAGTGTCAAGGCAGGGTCATCTCATTTAAATATTTTCCACAGGTGCCCACGCCAGTATGGAGAGAAATTGCTATGGCTCCTGCCATAGTGTGGTGTAACCAGTAGTGCCAGGAGAAATTAAACAATTTAAACCTGTAAATGTGTTTGTTTGAATCCCCTGCCTTGTCTGGTGCAATTGATCACTCTGAAATTGGCTAGGCACCCTTTAAAGTTTAAGTTACTCTTCACCACCCTCTCCTAGCCAAGGCCCTATAGCATCCCTGGACACCAGCAACAAATGGCATTCACAGTGCCCATTTATTGCATTATTCTGTTCCTACGTTTCAACCTACCCTTCCGATACATGTATATGTTATGTAGTTGTAATTAGGGGCACTGATGTGTGCGTACATGAGGCCCCACACTTCTGGAAAACCTGGTAAAAGTGTTACTCTCTCATGCTTCCCCCAGCAAACAAGGCTTTGTCACTTATTTTACACATTAGTGGACCAAAAATTGACTATAACAACAACATGTATTTATATAGCACCTTTAACATAGTAAAACGTTGCAAGGCACTTCACAGGAGCGTTATCGAACAAAATTTGATACTGAGCCATATATCAGGACAGGTGACCAAAAGCTTGATCAAAGAGGTAGGTTTTAAGGAGTGTCTTAAAGGAGGAGAGGGAGAGACGGAGAGATTTAGGGAGGGAATTTAGAGAGGTGGAGAGGGTTTGAGAGTGAATTCCAGAGCCTAGGCAGCTGATGACACGGCCGCCAATGGTGGAGCGATTAAAATCGGGGATGTGCAGGAGACCAGAATTGGAGGAGCGCAGAGATCTCGGAGGGTTTTAGCACTGGAGGAGGTTACAGAGATAGGGAAGGGCGAGGCCATGGAGGGATTTGACTAGTGTGGCAGATGTCATCTGTGGTGACTCAGAAGTAGTTGAGTAACCTTCACATCCATCAGTAGGGCTGTCCTGTTGTCGTTCTTGGAGGTTGGATATGGCATAATTATGTGATAATCTCCTTTGTGATGTGTAGATGGCAAAGGTATGGTTCCTTAGATATCCACAAGTAGGTGTGCCTACCTGTAAAGACTGGGGTTCTGGGATGAGCCTGAGTGGATGCCAGCCACCTGAACTGTAAGCACACCTGCCTTTGCTCCCTCTGCCTAAACTCCCCTTTCTCCACCAAATTGATAAAGGACCAATGGAATGCTCATGTGGCGCAGTGTTGCTGTTGTCACCAACTGTGCTGTGGGAACAGGGATCTGTAAGAAAAATCTTGCAGCACATAAATACCCGCAGAAAAATTCATCAGAAAGATTTACGCCACAAGTAATGCAGAACTTCTGTATAAGTCCAAACACTTTGGCCAGAATATTCTTTACCTGGACGGGTCAGATGTGGGTGCTCGGCGTAGCGGGTTGCAACCCTGTTCTTGTTTCCATCCGCTGCAGAAATCAAATTGGCACAAATGGGGCCTATTAAACCCGCCCTGTGCGTTATGCGGCCCTGTTAAATGGTGCAGGTCTGAGGACGTTGTCGATGACGCGTTTTCAACCAGAATATTTAAAGGAGCTATGGCCACATTGCATTTGAATGTTCACCTAGGAGTGTGCCGTACTGGAACTTTTGATTGTTCCAAACACTAGGAAACATGACTGCACAGAGGCAGAGGGCTGCACCCAAGTTCTCCAGTCACTCCCTCCATATGCTTGTGGAGGGAGTCAGAGCACACAGGGAGGCCTTCTTCCCTTTAAATGGGCGGACGAGACCTCCCCAGGAGACAAAAAGAGCCTGACTCCAAATTGCAGAGGTGAACAGCAGGGATGTGTTCAGGAGGACCCAGGTGCAATGCTGTAAACATTTCAATGATCCTGCTGTGCCTCTCATCACATCCCCATCACTCTGCCTTCCCAACCCTACTCCTGCACATCCTTACACCAACATACCTTGCAAGTCCACCCATTCCTCTCTATCTACATTATCCCATTCCCATCTTACTAGCCATCTCTCACACTCAGCCTCATCGTAATGCAAGCATACCAACTAACAACACACAAGGAGGCCAAAGGAAAAGTAAATGTTGGTCCCGTAGAGGACAAGACCGGGGAATTAGTGATGGGGAACATGGAGATGGCAGAAACTCTGAACAAATATTTTGTATCAGTCTTTACGGTAGAGGACACTAAAAATATCCCAATAGTGGATAGTCAAGGGGCTATAGGGGGGAAGGAACTTAACACAATCACAATCACTAAAGAGGTGGTACTCAGTAAGATAATGGGACGAAAGAAAGATAAATCCCCTGGAACTGATGGCTTGCATCCTAGTGTCTTAAGTAGCAGCAGGGATAGTGGATGCATTGGTTGTAATTTACCAGAATTCCCTGGATTCTGGGGAGGTCCCAGCAGATTGGAAAACTGCAAATGTAACGTCCCTATTTAAAAAAGGAGGCAGACAAAAAGCAGGAAACTACAGACCAGTTAGCCTAACATCTGTGGTTGGTAAAATGTTGGAGTCCATTATTAAAGAAGCAGTAGCAGGACATTTGGAAAAGCATAATTCAGTCAGGCACAGTCAGCACGGATTTATGAAGGGGAAGTCATGTTTGACAAATTTGCTGGAATTCTTTGAGGATGTAATGAACAGGGTGGATAAAGGGGAACCAGTGGATGTGGACTTCCAGAAGGCATTTGACTAGGCGTCACATAAAAGGTTACTGCACAAGATAAAAGTTCACGGGTTGGGGGTAATATATTAGCATGGATAGAGGATTGGCTAACTAAGAGAAAACAGAGAGTCGGGATAAAAGGTTCATTCTTGGGTTGGCAATCAGTAACTAGTGGCGTGCCGCAGAGATCAGTGCTGGGACCCCAACTACTTACAATCTATATTAACGACTTGGATGAAGGGACCGAATGTAACGTAGCCAAATTTGATGATGATACAAAGATGGGGGGAAAAGCAATGTGTGAGGTGGACACAAAAATCTGCAAAAGGACATAGACGGGCTAAGTGAGTGGACAAAAATTTGGCAGATGGAGTATAAAGTTGGAAAGTGTGAGGTTATGCACTTTGGCTGAAAAAAATCGAAGAGCAAGTTATTATTTAAATGGAGAAAAATTGCATAGTGCTGCAGTATAGCAGGACCTGGGGGTCCTGGTGCATGAAACACAAAAGGTTAATATGCAGGTACAGCAAGTGATCAGGAAGACCAAAGGAATCTTGGCCTTTTTTGCAAAGGGGATGGAGTATAAAAGCAGGGCAGTCTTGCTACAGTTATACAGAGTATTGGAGAAGCCATATTGGTTTCCATATTTAAGAAAGGATATACTTGTTTTGGAGGCAGTTCAGAGAATGTTCGCAAGGTTGATTCTGGAGATGAGGGGGTTGAATTATGAGGAAAGGTTGAGTAGATTGGGCCTCTACTCATTGGAATTCAGAAGAATAAGAGGTGATCTTATCAAAACGTATAAGATTATGAGGGGGCTTGACAAGGTGGATGCAGAGAGGATATTTCCACTGATAGGGGAGACTAGAACTAGGGGGCATAATCTTAGAATAAGGGGCCGCCCATTTAAAACTGAGATGAGGAATTTCTTCTCTCAGAGGGTTGTAAATCTGTGGAATTTGCTGCCTCAGAGAGCTGTGGAAGCTGGGTCATTGAATAAATTTAAGACAGAGATAGACAGTTTCTTAACTGATAAGGGAATAAGGGGTTATGGGGAGTGGGCAGGGAAATGGACCTGTGTCCATAATCGGATCAGCCATGATCGTATTAAATGGCAGAGCAGGCTCGAGGGGCCATGTGGCCTACTCCTGCTCCTATTTTTTACATTCTTATTTGGCATTGCCACCCCACTCCATCATTGTCTTCCTCTAAAGATGTGACCCATCCATTCCTTACACTCATTCCATCACTCTCATTCAACCTTCTCTTCTTTCCCCCCTTGCAGGAAAAGAGAGACCACAATAAGAGGGAGAGGGAGAGAACTGGAGGTGGCCGTCTATCATTTGCCACCCTCACAATAGCAGAGAAGGCTGCGTTAGAAGTATCAGGAGTATCCAAGCAGGTGGAGGTGGGAGACAGAGAGATGGGGACATCTCAGCAACCTGGTGACAGAATTACACATCATATAGCTACATGGCATATATCAGTCACTGATTATGGGGACTGCTATCATCAGCCTCTGAATGGTGATCATGTGCACAATGGTATCTGTACCCATTCTTCATATGACTTATCTAACTCATCTCTTTACTCTCCTACAGGTCCATCAAGAGCCAACCCCCACCCCCACTGTCCAGGAGGAAGAGGAATGCGACTCCTCAGAGGAGCCTCCAGCCTCTGAGGGAGTACCGTCACCAGACATAAGCACACCCAGCACCAGCGCAGAGACGCACAACTCAGTGGGTCCCACGCGAGATAGAGTAGTGTTGTCATCTGGTCTGTCACAATTCACAGATGGTGGCGACAAGGACCATAGTGGAAATTTCTCGCTGGAGGGCACAGGACAGCCCCAGTTCTGCTCAGCTGCATACAGATGCTGAGCCTTGGGGGCCATCCAGAAAGAGATGTCTGCAAATATTCAGAGAATGGAAGAGTCCATCTCCAACATGAGAACCACTGTGTCGCAGGTGATGGCGACTGTAGGGTCTTCCGTGGAAAGGATGGCCACCTGCTTGGAGCAGCTAATGCACTATTCACATGAGCACATGCTATCAATGGAAACATCCTCTCTAGGAGGGATGTCAGCGTAGATGTAGCTCCTCATGGCCCCACTGATGTGCAGCAAGGTGCTCTCCAGTTCCTTGCTAGCAGGGAAATGCAAGTGGCCCATAAGAGGGATGACGGTGAGAGGGGACATGGAAGTGTCCCATTTCTCCCCCATTGCCCCCTCTCAATCAGAGTCCCAGATGCATCCTAGATCAGAGATGGTCGAGTCTGCCCCTGCACAGGCGCAGGAGGAGCAGACTTTGCCGGGCTATCAGAGGTCCAAAACCCAGAGGACATCTGCCAAGAGTGTCTAAGCAGTCATAGCAGGGAAGTGAGCAGGCTGCCTCTACCTCTGCTGAAGCCACAGGGGTAGCACCTGGTATAAGCACGCGTAAGATATAGATGACACACAAGTAGATTTTCAAGGGTAGCCATTTGGATTTTTTAATCAATGTTAATGTGATTTCAACCATAAAAATCTTTATTTTCACCACTTTACGGTCTTGGACAAATTGGTGTGCACCTTTGGAAGTGGCTTAGTGAGTTGCAGTGAATGGTGAGATATAATGGTACCTCCACCAATGGTGGTCAGTGTGAAAGGAATGGCATAGTCATTGTAGGGATTCTTTATATTGTTGCTGTGGGTGGTACCAACCTGGCACAGGTGGATAGCTCTTGTCTCCAAGCAGCCAGCCGGGAAGTCTGTTTGTCGGAGCTAAGAGCTGAGGGAGGGTGGACTGGCAAAGGACAAAAGAATCATGGTAGCTGCCAGGGAATTTGCCACACACATACATGATAATCTTCCAATGGTTGCAGACCAGCTGCACATTGAGGGATGGAAGCCCTTTCGTTTGACAAAGACTCCTGGGTTATGATGGGGTGCCTTGATGGCCACATGTGTGCAGCCGATGACGCACTACACCCACGGGAAGCCAGCCAGAGTGGCAAAGCCCGCTCAGTAACATTGGCTTCATCAATTGCAAAGTTGATATAATTGACTGACTTGTCAAAGAGGGCATCAGTGACCTGTATGATGCACCTGTGGGATGCCTCAAATGTCTGCTGCAGATCCCTGGAAAGAGCCTGAGGTGAATAAGTTGAGGGCGCTAGTGACTTTGACAGCCACTGGTAAGGTGTGTCCTCTGGGCTCTAGCAATGTACAAATGTCTGAGCCTTCTTTGGCCCTGCTGCTCAGTCATGTTGTTGAAGCTCATACTTTGCCTGTATACCCTGTGTTGGGTGTACCGCCTCGAGTGTGGCCCTGCGCTGATGCCCTCTGTCCTGTGCAGCACCAGGTGATTGAGGAGAAGCTGGTGGTGTTGTTGGTGCTGCTGCTGGTGTGCCTTGTTATATTTTCAATACAACTCACAAACACACAAAGCTTTAAGATGGCTTCTAACATCAGGAACTCTAGTCAAGTGCTCTGTTCCCTCTTTATTGTTGTAAACAGCACTGGCTGCAGTGCCATAGTAGTCCATCGGTGGAGCTATATATATTACACTTCTCCCTCCTTAATGAAGAAGTAATCATAACAACTAATCATCATACATAACTTATATGGTTATATATAACAAAAGATATGGACTTATTTTGCCATATTTACAAATCAAGCTTAACCACTTGTTTTCTGTTTTGAAGAGGATACCTTCACTCTCAAACAGAACCTTCCAAACATGGTGTCGAATTTAGACTCATTCGAGGCTGATCCTGAGGAAAGTTTTCCTCCAAGGGATGCCCTTGATTTCCATTTGAATTCTCTCTAACTTCAGACTGTTTGTCTGCCTGACTCGGACTCAGATTTAAATTCTGACTTCCTCTTGGATTTGTTTCCAGTACGTTGTAGGTAGGATATGCTACTGGTACTTTACTTGTATCAAAACTATCTGATGAATCAGAAATAATCCAATCATTCCCACCTTCAACTACTTCCACGTCTGTAGGTAAAATATGATCAATGTGAACAAACCTAACCTGTCCATGATCAAACATCTTGACCGAATATGTGCGAGGACCACATATTTTCACCACTCTTCCTGGTAACCACTTTAGCCATTTATGGTGATGGTTCTTCATTCTCACCTTCTGATTTAATTTCACACTTCTATTTTTTACTCTGCCTCTATCATCTTAATGTCTTAATTGTTTCTCTTCTATGGACTGTGCCAAGTTTGGTTTTAACAACAAGAACCTGGTTCGTGGCTGTCATTTGGGAAACAACTCTGCTGGTGTTCTACCAGTAGTTGTATGAGGAGTATTACGATATGCAATTATAAAATTAGCCAATTTGTGGTCCAATGACATCTGTCGTTTCTTTGGATTTGGATCCAACATCTGTTTGGTGAGGGCACGTTTTACAATTTGTACTGTGCGCTCTGCTGTACCATTTGAAGCAGGGTGGTACGGTAGTATGTTTCACACCATTTTTGCTCGTGAACTGTGCAAATTTCTTTGAACAAAATTGTGGTCCATTATCAGAAACAATTTCTTCTGGGAGGCCAAATGAAGAGAGAGAGAGAGGTCATCGGAGAGAGCGGGGAGAGAGGGGGGGAGAGAGCGGGGGGAACAGAAAGGGGGGATCGGAGAGAGAGAGGGGGAATCAGAGGGGAAGTGAGGTCAGGAATTCGGTGGAGGGGAGAGGGCAGAGTACGGAGAGTACAGTGGGGATGGCGGAAGAACGTGATCTAGGTCTAAAGGGGGGAGGGGTTGAGAGCGAGAACCTGATCCAGATGGTAAGACTGGACAAAATCCAGAAGTCATGACACTGTCACTATTCACTTCATACCTAATAAACTGCTAACGATCCTGGACCCAGACACAATGCCCCATCTATGGTCATGTTGGTGGGGGGGGAAGAGAAGGGGGAAGGTCAGGAACATGTTGGAGGGAGAAGGTCATGAATCCATGGGGGAGCAATTTGGGCAGGGGATTGTCAGGAACCTGGAGGGGATTGGGCAGATTGTGGGGAATGAAGGCCAGGAACTTGGGCATCGGGGTGAAGTTCAGGCACTTAAGTGGGGGGAGGTTAGGAACTTGGGAGGAGGGGGAATGATCAGGCACTTGGTTTGGGGGGAGGAGGTCAGGAATTTGGGTGTGCATAGGTCAGGAACTTGGGAGGTGGGAGGTCTTAACCCGTGAGATTGAGCACTGTTCTAAGTGAATTCTGTTCTGTCTGGAATCGGCAGAATGGCTCGAATTATACTTTGCAAAGAGAAACTGCTGGGTGTGGCTTATCCTCCAAGGGGACCAATCAGCAATCAGGACATGTCATCAAGGGGGGCCCAATCAGAGCTTTAGGTGTTGCAAATTAATGCTTCCTTTAAATTAGATCGCTTGCCTCTGCTGTTCGAGTCGCTGCCGAATCGGCAAATGCACCCTAGGGAAGCGCACGTGGGGGCGGGTCCCGACCTGCTCCTACTTATTTCAAATTTCCCACCCGACCCACCTACGATCGAGCATGGACCTCAGAAAATTCCAGCTATTAGATCTTGCAGTACATTAGTAAAATATGACTCACACTTTAAAAAAAACTTCTGAATGTCAGAACCCAAAAGCCCTGTAGCATCAATGTCAAACTGGAGAATAGGAGAATAGTGAACAGATCAGAAATATGGTGGGGTTCTTCCTGGGATCAATCTACATACAACTGACAGTGATCAGCACAGTAGGAGCCCCATACTCTGTGTGCATCAAAAATGTGCAAAAAACCTCTCTCTCTCCCCTGATCCCCCCCCCTCACCCCCACCTCGCCAAAGTTGGCAACTCGCATATTGGCCATTCCCAATTGAGCCAGGCTCACAATGCGAGCGCATTGTTGGGGAATTGGACCTCCTATCTTGGCATGCCCTGCCCCCTCTGTATGGGGCTGTACTGCAATATCTATGGGGCAGGGCAGGTCTCGTTCCTGAAACCTTTCAATCCTTGCTGTTATGCTGATTTACCGCAGTGATGCTGTCTTGAGTGATGGAACAGAAGTTAACACAAACAAAATCACTGAAATGCAGATGTCTGAGAGATAGTCAAATTATTTTGTTTTTAACTGTTTTTCTGCTACTATCTGTTGGTTTTACCAGCACATTCAATTGGTGCTTCATTGAGATTTCTCAACTACATCACCTGTAGTTTGAAAGTAAACCACCTGGGTAAGACTGCACAATTGTCAAGTAAACTGCAGTATAGTTTCTCTCTCTAGCCAATCCTCATGATGGTAATTGAAATTACCAGTCAGGTGATTGGTGTACCAAAAGGGAGATGGTTAGGTTCTGATGATAGTGTCCAACATGAAGGCAAAAATAGAATCAGTAGATAATAAAGTGCTGTCAAAATCACCCATTTCACTCATCTGGAGTACTGTTCCAAAAGACTCACTCATCTGGATTACTGTTCCAAAAGACTTTAAAGTTGTGTGACTTCAAGTCTTGTCTGTATGGTATTGGCCTCGTTGTATAAAGGGAGATCAGCAAATTTAAATATTTAGATATCACTCCTAGTGCTTAGCGCTTGATGCTCTGAGAATGTGGTGAGGTCATGGGATCAATTCTGCCACCCATAGCACCAGATCCCATCTAAATAAGATATATTCCAGGATAGCCGCAGCCTCATTTACTACTTAGACCATGAAACGATTCGCCAATACATCAGTATTGCAAGAGGCTGTAACATCAGTGAGAGAAAGCAGCTTAGTCTGGAAGCCCAAAGTATTTGTACAATGTCATATATTTATGATTTATGTCCTTCACCAGTTGCCAGTTGTTAGCAGACGTCACCAATGCAGGACTGCAGTAGACCAATGGGCCTATAGCTTATGTAAGACATAATTGTGCCTTTCAGCTTCGACTGAGATTGTTGTCTTTTGATGTAGGGATATGTAAGAGACAGATTGTCACATTATTTAAGAGCAGTGCCTTTCATCTATGGATTTTGGCTTTCAATCCACTTCAGTGAGATAACTCAAAAGCAAAATACTGCGGATACTGTAAATCTGAAAAACAGAAAATGCTGGAAACACTCAGCAGGTCAGGCAGCATCTGTGGAGAGAGAAACAGTTAACATTTCAGGTTGATGACATTATATCAGAACTGGAAAATGTTACTGATGCTACAGGTTTTAAACAAGTACAGAGGCAGGGAAAGGGGAGATGGCATGAAAGAACAAAAGGGAAGGTCTATGATATGTGGAGGGCAGGACTGATCGACAAAAGTGATGATGGTGTGAGGCCAAAAGGGGTGATAATGAAACAAGTATACAAACAAAAGATGGGTCCAGAGGAGGTGCATAAATGGTTACAGCAGAACAGCAGAGGGGAAGGGAAGCAATGGAAATCTGGCAAAGAGAAGTATTCCGTAGCCCAGGAATGTGGCGGAAGAAAGGCAGGTGGACCCAGAGGTGTGGACCACCCATCCGGCTGTGTACTGATAGGGGATCCACATCCCAAACACCATCCCACACCTCCTCCACTCCCAGTAACTGTGGTGCAAACATCCTCCATTACCAGCTCCTGCTGTTTGAGAGAAAATGGGAGTGGTGGTTAAAGTCTAAGGTTGTTTAATTCAATGTTGAGGCCGGAAAGCTGTAAAGCGGCCGCAACCGAGACTCAAGGATGGTATGTTGCCTCCCTGGTGCAAGGGTCAAGGATGTCTCGGAGCGGGTGCAGGACATTCTGAAAAGGAAGGGTGAACAGCCAGTTGTCGTGATGCACACTGGTACCAACGATATAGGTAAAAAACGGGATGAGAGCCTACGAGACGAATTTAAGGAGCTAGGAGCTAAATTAAAAAGTTGGACCTCAAAAGTAGTAATCTCGGGATTGCTATCAGTGCCACGTGCTAGTCAGAGTAGGAATCGCAGGATAGCTCAGATGAATACGTGGCTTGAGCAGTGTTGCAGCAGGGAGGGATTCAAATTCCTGGGGCATTGGAACCGGTTCTGGGGGAGGTGGGACCAGTACAAACCGGACGGTCTGCACCTAGGCAGAACTGGAACCAATGTCCCAGGAGGAGTGTTTGCTAGTGCTGTTGGGGAGGAGTTAAACTAATATGGCAGGGGGATAGGAACCAATGCAGGGAGACAGAGGGAAACAAAATGGAGACAGAAGCAAAAGACAGAAAGGAAATGAGTAAAAGTGGAGGGCAGAGAAACCCAAGGCAAAAAACAAAAAGGGCCACTTTGCAGCAAAATTCTAAAGGGTCTAAGTGTGTTAAAAAGGGAAGCCTGAAGGCTCTGTGCCTCAATGTGAGGAGTATTCCGAATAAAATGGACGAATTAACTGTGCAGATAGCAGTTAGCGGATACGATGTGGTTGGCATCACGGAGACATGGGTCCAGGGTGACCAAGGCTGGGAACTCAACATTCAAGGGTACTCAACATTTAGGAAGGATGGACAGAAAGGAAGAGGAGGCAGGGTGGCGTTGCTGGTTAAAGAGGAAATTAATGCAATTGTAAGGAAAGACATTAGCTTGGATGATATGGAATCGGTATGGGTGGAGCTACGGAATACCAAGGGGCAGAAAACGCTAGTGAAAGTTGTGTACAGACCTCCAAACAGTAGTAGTGATGTTGGGGAGGACATCAAACAGGAAATTAGGGGTGCATGCAATAAAGGTGCAGCAGTTATCATGGGTGACTTTAATATGCATATAGATTGGGCTAACCAAACTGGAAACAATATGGTGAAGGAGGATTTCCTGGAGTGCAAAAGGGATGGTTTTCTAGACCAATATGTCGAGGAACCAACTAGGGTGGAGGCCATCTTGGACTGGGTGTTGTGTAATGAGAGAGGATTAATTAGCAATCTCGTTGTGCGAGGCCCCTTGGGGAAGAGTGACCATAATATGGTGGAATTCTATATTAGGATGGAGAATGAAACAGTTAATTCAGAGACCATGGTCCAGAACTTCAAGAAGGATAACTTTGAAGGTATGAGGCATGAATTGGGCTAGGATAGATTGCAAATGATACTTAAGGGGTTGACAGTGGATGGGCAATGACAGACATTTAGAGACCGCATGGATGAACTATAACAATTGTACATCCCTGTCTGGCGTAAAAATAAAAAAGGGAAGGTGGCTCAACCGTGGCTATCAAGGGAAATCAGGGATTGTATTAAAGCCAAGTAAGTGGCATACAAATTGGCCAGAAATAGCAGTGAACCCAGGGACTAGGAAAAATTTAGAACTCAGCAGAGGAGGACAAAGAGTTTGATTAGGGCAGGGAAAATAGAGTACGAGAGGAAGCTTGCAGGGAACATTAAAACGGACTGCAAAAGCTTCTATAGATATGTAAAGAAAAAAAGGTTAGTAAAGACAAACATAGGTCCCCTGCACTCAGAATCAGGGGAAGCCATAACTGTGAACAAAGACAGGACAGACCAATTGAACAAGTACTTTGGTTCAGTATTCACTAAGGAGGACACAAACAATCTTCCGGATATAAAAGGGGTCAGAGGGTCTAGTAAGAAGGAGGAACTGAGGGAAATCCTTATTAGTCGGGAAATTGTGTTGGGGAAATTGATGGGATTGAAGGCCGATAAATCCCCAGGGCCTGATGGACTGCGTCCCAGAGTACTTAAGGATGTAGCCTTGGAAATAGCGGATGCATTGACAGTCATTTTCCAACATTCCATAGACTCTGGATCAGTTCCTATGGAGTGGAGGGTAGCCAATGTAACTCCACTTTTTAAAAAAGGAGGGAGCGAGAAAACAGAGAATTATAGACCGGTCAGCCTGATGGGTAAAATGATGGAATCAATTATTAAGGATGTCATAGCAGCGTATTTGGAAAGAGGTGACATGATAGGTCCAATTAGCATGGATTTGTGAAAGGGAAGTCATAAATCATGTTTGACAAATCTTCTGCAATTTTTTGAGGATTTTCCAACAGAGTGGTCAAGGGAGAACCAGTTGATGTGGTGTATTTGGACTTTCAGAAGGCTTTCGACAAGGTCCCACACAAGAGATTAATGTGCAAAGTTAAAGCACATGGGATTGGGGGTAGTGTGCTGACGTGGATTGAGAACTGGTTGGCAGACAGGAAGCAAAGAGTAGGAGTAAATGGGTACTTTTTAGAATGGCAGGCAGTGACTAGTGGGGTCCCGCAAGATTCTGTGCTGAGGCCCCAGCTATTTACATTGTACATTAATGATTTAGACGAGGGGATTAAATGTAGTATCTCCAAATTTGCGGATGACACTAAGTTGGGTGGCAGTGTGAGCTGCGAGGAGGATGCTATGAGGCTGCAGAGTGACTTGGATAGGTTAGGTGAGTGGGCTAATGCATGGCAGATGAAGTATAATGTGGATAAATGTGAGGTTATCCACTTTGGTGGTAAAAACAGAGAGACAGACTTTATCTGAATGGTGACAGATTAGGAAAAGGGGAGGTGCAACGAGACCTGGGTGTCATGGTACATCAGTCATTGAAGGGTGGCTTGCAGGTACAGCAGGCGGTTAAGAAAGCAAATGGCATGTTGGCCTTCATAGCGAGGGGATTTGAGTACAGGGGCAGGGAGGTGTTACTACAGTTGTACACGGCCTTGGTAAAGCAACCTGGAGTATTATGTACAGTTTTGGTCTCCTAACTTGAGGAAGAACATTCTTGCTATTGAGGGAGTGCAGCGAAGGTTCACCAGACTGATTCCCGGGATGGCGGGACTGACATATCAAGAAAGACTGGATCAACTGGGCTTGTATTCACTGGAGTTCAGAAGAATGAGAGGGGATCGCATAGAAATGTTTAAAATCCTGACCGGTTTAGACAGGTTAGATGCAGGAAGAATGTTCCCAATGTTGGGGAAGTCCAGAACCAGGGGTCACAGTCTAAGGATAAGGGGTAAGTCATTTAAGACCGAGATGAGGAGAAACTTCTTCACCCAGAGAGTGGTGAACCTGTGGAATTCTTTACCACAGAAAGTTGTTGAGGCCAATTCACTAAATATATTCAAAAAGGAGTTAGATGTAGTCCTTACTACTAGGGGGAATCAAGGGGCATGGCGAGAAAGCAGGAATGGGGTACTGAAGTTGCATGTTCAGCCATGAACTCATTGAATGGCGGTGCAGGCGCGAAGGGCCGAACGGCCTGCTCCTGCATCTATTTTCTATGTTTCTATGTTTCTAGTCGAAAGACGTGGTGCTGTTCCTAAAGCTTGCGTTGAGCTTCTTTGAAACAGTGTTGGAGGCCAAGGACAGAGTGGAAGTGGGACGGAGAATTAAAATGGCAAGTGACCGTTTGTGAACTGAACAGAGGTGTTCTGCAAAGCGATCAAACAATCTGCGTTTGGTTTTCCCAAAGTAGAGAAGACCGCATTTCCCTTTTTTGGAAGGTGTTGAGTAAGATACAACTCCACAAGCACTAGTTAGTTCATCCTAAAGGTCATTCTTCAGGTGAGATCTAGGTCAGCGTCAGCAGGGACCAATCGACCACAGCCAAGACACACCCTATCCTCAGCTAATATCTTTACAAACGCACATTTCAGTTCTGGAACCACTAGATAGTGGTTACAAATCGGAATCTTGGCTGATTTTTATCCAACTTTCTCTAACAAAGGGGCACTGAGTGCAATTGAAGCATTCCTGCTGCTACCCTAGCAAAGACCAGAAAATATGGAAATGTTTTCTTAATCTGGCTCTCACAGAAGTGAGATTTTAATGGTTTAGGCTAACTGCTTTAATATCTACAGTATATTGATATCTACATTACATTAATATATACAGTACACTAATAGCTACATTACATTAATATCTACAGTACATTGATATCTACCTGCCTTTCCTCTAACTGGCCTGCTGTGTATGTCATGCATATTCTGTTTTTATTTTATATGTCCCCAATTGCTAGGCCATTACTCTGTGATTTAGCAAGATCTTTTATAAATATCCTTTCATAAAAGAACCAATAGGGTTAATAATGAGCTTTTTGGAATATGTACATCGTGTATATCTTGTACTGATTGTTAGCATCATATTCTAGAAAGGTTAAAAATTGCAAATAAAGACAGACATTCAATGACTTTCTCCAGTGAGGAGTTGTCAGATATACCACAAAATTCCCAGTTCAATCCCCAGTCTGTGCTGAGACAATCTCAGCCTGAACTTGGCTGTGATTCCACATTACCAAAGAACTCGCCAACACCAATTGCCAGCGCTCATCAATGAATAAAGCAGATCCAGGCAAATTCCAGGGGGATGCTGTAAGCACCCCAACAAGGAGTCTTCAAAAGCGTGCAGGAAAGGAGAGAAAATAACTCACCATGATTGATCACCAAAGTTTTGTGAGGTTTTCTTAAATGAGCACAGCCTTCATTGCTCAAAAGACAGCGTTAGGAGACCTAAATGTGGTTTTCATTATGATGTCACACATTACTGATAAAATAGCATGACGTAATGACATGTCGTGACCCAAATGCATCTTGGCCTTGCTGCGTTCGACACAAAAAACATTTTGCCATATATTTGATACGTTTTTAAAGCTGACTCTTCTGTACTGTTTCCTCTCATTGGTGTCTTGTTATTTTGTGTTCAATAGCGCTGGGAACAAAGACTAGACCAGCAGCAACAAGTACGTGTTATGCAAGAAAGAAACCAAAATGCAGGACGCAGTGAGCGTAGTGGTGGTCCAAAGCCAAACTCAAAGAACTCAAACCAAGCTCCTGGCAATCCCAGAAAGACCAACAAAAATAAAAGCAAGAAGGAAGCCAAGAAACTATGAACTGGGAAATTTCAGCAACTACAACTGTCTCGTACTCTGGAGGTCTTATCTTGGCTTCAGTGGCATGCAACAATCTACAGACCATTTCTACCCATATGCAGCCTGGTAATTATTGCACTACTGCATTTCCAAATGTCTGTGTAGCATCAGCAATGCTCTAAAACTTTGCATTTTCATATGCAGACACTGCTAGACACGGTCATTGGATTGCAATACAAAGTGGTGAACATCTTTGTCTGCTTTCATCTCTCTACCTTGTCACATTTCAAAGCAGAGACGTATGTGATATCAATCTCTCCTGTCCAGCTTATGCTCTTAAGTATTTGGACACCTGTGCTACTGACATAGTTGTTTTGCTGTACTGTGTGTGTGTTGACAAAGTGCTCTCTGCAAGCTAATCTCTATATCTGAATTATATCTTCTCATATCATAGATTGTGCCACTGCAATGTAAGATATATTGCATTACTTATTTAAAATATTATTCTTCCAATGTGCCAGTTTAATATATAGAACTGATAAATTTTCAGACTGGATTCTGTCTTCATTTGTTTTCATTATTATTAGCTTTTCAAAGTTTTGAAAAGTTCGTGCCATCTACAAGGATTTTTATTTCTCCAGGAAGGCACCTTAATGAACATTTATTGTACATATTTGCTTCCTGTAAGTTGTATAAAAGAATGATATTGGTGTCTCAGACAATATTAAAACAAGATGCAATTTTTACAAATAAAAGGAATTTGTAAAAGTTGCAAAGCCTGAGGCGAAAACTACACATGCAAAAAACAATGAAATGATCCCTAAAAAATGAAGCTTCAATCGTGGTGGTTTTATTGGCAGCAATAATGTTTTGCTTGGTAGAAGGTGGAACAGATCTTTAGAAGTCATGTAGAATATCTACTTTTGATTGGTCACAGCTGCAATGAACCACAGATTATAACAACATTTTTACATAAATGGTAGAAATTTTTGTACTGAAAGATTTTTAGAGTCTCGTCTGTTCCACATAAGGGCAACATTCCTTCATCTTTTAAACTCCTAGAACTCAACATTCCTCGGTACAGAAATATGAAATAAACTTTAATAGCCAATTTACCCCTTTTTTTTCTTTTGTGTTTTCCTTTTAAGTAACATAATATAAATAACTTCCACCAAAACAATACATCTTCAGACTATTTAAAAAAATTTCTGGTTTTGATGGTGTGCAACTAATAAACACAAACTTGTTCTTTGAATTGCACGAAAATAGTTTTATAAAACATAATTAAAAAGGAATTTTGTGAGGTTCTCCCCTTAAAGAGATACTATTAACTCCTAACATGGAATATACAATAACTATAAACCATGTGTACACAACATTTTATTACACTTATCCTCTCCAAAAAAAGTTAACACTCGGAGAGCTGCTGAAGTAAGTCTGTCCCAAAGTTAGTGATAGTAGAAAAAGGGATGTAGAAAAAGACTAAGTCCATCATAAAATGAAGCAAGAAAATGTACAGTAATAATAAGATTCAAGCTCTAGAAAAATCTAAGCCCCAAAATACCTGGGGCTGGAAAGCGCAGTTACACTGTGGACAAGAGTACTGAAATAGAGGTTGACTCTGCAGGGATTCCACAACACTTGGACCAGACCTTTGGAGTAAGTGGAGCTTCCTAGGGCCCAGGAATTAGTTGCTGTACATGCCTATTGCTTGCTCGATGATGTTCCTTGTGGCAGCAAGGCTCTTTTTGTTGGCATGCTCTGAAGCTGTACGCAGGTTCCTGACTAGAGTCATGTCCAAAGGGGATAACCTTTGTCACCCAACAGCCAACCTGTAACTTAGTGGCCTGGTTGGAATAAAGGTGGCACAGAGGACTAGTGCAGAATAAGTCATGACTGCTGCTGAGATAGCGGGCACAGACATGCGCGTATATTACAAAATGATGCGAGTTAAATTACTTTTTACACTGGCACGATGGACCAAATGACATCCTGTGCTGTATCATTCTATGATTCTATGAATTGAATTTAAATACCAATCGTATAGGCATAATTACCCTGCAAATAATTTTCCAGCATGTGATAAATCGGACTGAAATATGCGCTGTAACCATATGCCTGAAATGATTTTACCTATTGTCCCAATTTTGTGAGAACAGTAGCACCATCAGGAACTTTTAGGCTACAATGTAGAAAGTGGGGCAAGTCGTACATCTATGAGGCTGCTGTATTCAAAGAACTTAAGGGACCATATCCGTGTGATTTATCTTGTTGGATACTGGGGCCAAATTCATTGGTATGTGGAGAATAAACTAATAAGAATTTATGAGTTTATTATGGGAAGAGTATAACTCTTTTTGTTATTATCTACCTTTCCATGATCTTCCTGGGCTCTGCACTAATTGTGGCTGAAACAATGGGTGAATGGCCTTCCTCCATATTCCACCAATGGCACTCTGAATCAACTACTAGAAAATGTACAAGAGTGTTCCAGTGATAACTATCCCTGCCATTTTTCCTGCCACATGGAAGCAACATGACTCTCTTAAGGACTACCCAACAACAATGTCACTGAAATTGGCAGTTGCAGTCATAAACTCACATCCCACCTCTTAATTGTGTTATACATTAGTGTTTCATCATTGTATGATACTAAACCACCCGGAATGAAGTATTTGAATTGGAAGCTAAATCAACAATGATTAATTCAGAACCAATATTTATTGAATTTTTACATGACTCCAAATGATCAAGGTTTTTGACAAATGCAACAACACTATTACAACATATAAAATTATTTACTCTTAGATGCTAATGACAATTTGGGGTCTTATTTAGAATGTTACTAACATTCTAGAGAACCACGGATCTGATGCCAAGATTCACAATTATTTATTTGGTTTGGGCAATTTCTTTTCAGGACCATAAATTCAGTTTGCATAACAAGTTTACTTTAATACTTTAATAGCTAGTGGTAGGATTCTCCACCACTCCAGAGGTTAAATGCCAGTCATAAAGGCTCTATGGAAAAAAAAAAGCTTTTGTTTCCCGATTAATGCGCAGTATGCTTCTGCGCAGCTTCCGGTCATTGACAGGAGTCACTCCATTAATGATACGGAGTGACTGCTGCCAATGAACCGGAAGCTGCGCAGAAGCAGTCTACTCACAACTGTCAGGTCCCAAATTTAAAAAGATAACATTTATCACCCAGGAGGCATTGTGTACTCAAGACTGCCATGCCTGGGAGTCAGGACCAAAGCTAGACATAGCAGAAATTATATTCAGAGCCAAAATCAGGATGAAAAATGATAGCAGTTACATTAATTGAGCAGTTACATTTAGAGGTTAGATTCAGAGCCATCAGCAACAGCATGGGCACCTGGAACGTTGGCATCCATTCCATCGGCTGTACCTGGGTAGCCAGCATAAGATACGTTGGCAGAAGTAGATACTTCTGGGGAGCTATCATCAAGGGGCTTCAGTGGGCAAAAATACATCTTCGGCACCAGCGCTAGGAGCAGATGTCTCTTCAATGCCGGCATCAGGGGCCTCACCAGGAGCAGGTACATCTTCAGAGCCGGCATCAAGGACTTCAGCAGGAGCAGGTACATCTTCAGAGCTGGCATCAGGGACTTCAGCAGGAGCAGGTACATCTTCAGAGCCGGCATCAGAGGCATCACCAGGAGCAGGTACATCTTCGGTGTTGGAATCAGGGACTTCACTATGAACAATTGCATCTTCGGTGCTGGCCTCAGGGACTTCACTAGTAGCAGATACCTCTTCAATGTCAGCATTGGAGGCATCACCAGGAGTAAGTAAATCTTCAGTGCCAGCATCAGAGGCATCACCAGGAGCAGGTGCATCTTCAGTGCTGGCATCAGGGGCTTCACCAGGAGCAGGTACATCTTCAGAGCCGGCATCAGGGGCTTCATCAAGAGCAGATACATCTTTGGTGTCGGCATCAGGGATTTCACCAGGAGCAGGTACATCTTCAGAGCCGACATCAGGGACTTCACCAGGAGCAGGTACATCTTTAGAGCCAGCATCAGGGACTTCACCAGGAGCAGGTACATCTTCAGAGCCGGCATCAGAAGCTTCATCAGGAGCAGGTACATCTTCAGATCTGGCATCAGGGACTTCACCAGGAGCAGGTACATCTTCAGATCCAGCATCAGGAACTTCACCAGGAGCAGGTACATCTTCAGAGGCGGCATCAGAGGCTTCACCAGGAGCAGGTACATCTTCGGTTCTGGAATCAGGGACTTCACTAGGAACAGATGCATCTTCGGTGCTGGAATCAGGGACTTCACTAGGAACAGATGCATCTTCGGTGCTGGAATCAGGGACTTCACTAGGAACAGATGCATCTTCGGTGCTGGAATCAGGGACTTCACTAGGAACAGGTACATCTTCGGTGCTGGAATCAGGGACTTCACTAGGAACAGATGCATCTTCGGTGCTGGAATCAGGGACTTCACTAGGAACAGGTACATCTTTGGTGCTGGAATCAGGGACTTCACTAGGAACAGGTACATCTTCGGTGCTGGAATCAGGGGCTTCACTAGGAGCAGATACCTCTTCAATGCCGGCATCAGGAGCTTCACTAGGAGCAGATACATCTTCAGAGCCGGCATCAGGTGCTTCACGAGGAGCAAGTACATCTTCAGAGCCGGCATCAGAGGCTTCACCAGGGGCAGGTACATCTTGTTTGCCAGCCTCAGGGGCTTCACCAGGAGCAGGTACATTTTCAGAGTCGGCATCAGGGACTTCAATAGGAACAGATACATCTTCAATGCCGGCATCAGGAGCTTCAATAGGAGCAGATACCTCTTCAATGCCGGCATCAGGGGCTTCACTAGGAGCAGGTGCATCTTGTTTTCTGGCCTCAGGGGCTTCACCAGGAGCAGGTACATCTGCAGAGTCGGCATCAGGGGCTTCACCAGGAGCAGATACATCTTCAGAGCCGGCATCAGGTGCTTCACGAGGAGCAAGTACATCTTCAGAGCCGGCATCAGGGGCTTCACCAGGAGCAGGTACATCTTCGGTGCCGGCATCAGTTGCTTCACCAAGAGCTGCTACATCTTGGGACCCAGGTGCAAGCCTAGTGTCAGAAGTAGTTATTTCTTGCTCATCAGTGGGAGCTTCTACGTCCACTAAGTCAGAGTATTCAATAGGAGTGTTACTAGGCACAGCAGAAGGAGCTTCGGACGGTAAAGCTAGACTGGAAGAAGACAGTCCTTCATCTGTAATGGTAAGGAAAAATAATAATTACATTTGGAATTAAAAATTATTTACATTTTGATTTATTTGGTACAATGCCTTGAATGATAGCTTGACTCATTTACCATGGAATAGTTTTTTGAGCTGTCTGTTTCACTTTTACATATCTGAATACGTATCTTAATTAAGTTAAGAATGAGTGGACTTGTTGTATAATTTTAATTTAAAAAAAATTAAATCGCAGAGTTCAAACAATACAGTTTGGTATTTAATTGCATAGCAACAAGGTGCAAAATTTGAATACAGGAATTTAACCATTTCAGAAAATAATACACAACAGGGGTGAATGTACTCAGCGTTTTCGGTGCATTAGTGATGCATACAGGTGCAGGCAATTTTATGATCCAGGAAAATTGGGTAGAAGCTGGTTTTATCTGTTGTGCACCTTTAAAACACTTCCGAGTTTCCTTGTGCTTTTTCATCCTTCCTGCAATCAGCCCGCCAAGTCCCCAATGGTCTCCTTTGCATATGTCGAAATGAGAGCCTACGGTGCAACAGCTGTGAGTTTCCTGTGTTTGCATTGCTATTGCACGCATGGTAAGAGAGGTGTCATTTATGTAACCACAATGTAACACCACTGTATTACATTGTGGTTACATACATGACACCTCTGTATACACTCAACCTAGATGCACACCTTGACCACAAGGGGTGAACTTGTGGGAGACACTCCTTACCTGATCACACAGGTATAAAAAGGGAGGTCCCACGCAGGGTCATCGTCTTTGGAGTTCTGTGAATAAAGAGTTAAGGTCACATATCCCCAGAATGTGCCTCGTGTGGTTTCATACTGTAGAGTAAGGACTTTACATTGGCGACGAGAAACTGGAATTCATGACCCACGAGAATGGCCACCGGAGGAACGGTACTGTGTTGGGGAAGACTGGGACAATTTTGTCGAGAGGCTTCAGCAAAGCTTCGTTACGAAAGAATGGCTGGGGGATGCAGCGGCCAACAAACGAAAGGCTCATCTTTTGACTAGGGGCGGACCAAAGACTTACACGCTCATGAAGTACTTAGTAGCATCCGAAAAGCCGGCGGACAAAACCTTTGAAGAACTTAGCAAATTAATCAGGGAGCACCTCAAACCGGCGAGTAGCATATATATGGCCTGACACAGATTCTACACCCACTGAAGTCGTGAAGGACAGAGCATACCGGACTTCATAGCGGACCTCCGGCGTTTGGCCAGCCTCTGAAAGTTCACAGATGCCTGCAGGGGGGAGATGCTAAGGAACTTCTTTATCGAGGGCATCGGTCATGTGGGAATTTTCCGCAAATTAATTGAGAACAAGGATTTGACCTTGGAAGTGGCGGCGTTGATAGCTCAAACTTTCATGGCAGGGGAGGAAGAGACGAAAATAATATACACGCGCAATTCTGCCTCTAACGCGGCGATGGATCAGGGAGTCAACATCATCAATGCGACTCAGAGTCCCGCAGGCAGGCAGGGACAGTCCGACACTCCCCAGACAGCAATAGACCCCAGAGTAGGACTTCAACAGAGACAATGGCAGGCTGAACGGGCATTCACGCCATCACAGTGGACAATGTGGCCCAGGATGGGGCCATGACAACCACTAATAGGGTACTTAAGAGCAGTCAAAGGGACAGTCAGCGCGGAATGCCTGGCCATAGTCCCTTTGTTCCCAACAACGGAAACTTTAACTCATGTTGGAGGTGTGGGGCAAAACACTCAGCTAGATCTTGCAGATTTCAACAGTTTGTCTGCAGGAAGTGCAATCTCAGTGGCCACTTAGCTCGAATGTGCAGGAAGTCTGCAACCAGACTAATATATGAGGCGGATGGACCAGAAGAGGGTTCTTTGAGGCAGGATGACTTTTGGGGCAAATCGATGGACGCCAAGGTTCACCGGGTCCATGTAGCGAATATTCACAGTTCATACACCAAAACGCCACCAATGATGATGAGGGTTTTATTAAATGGTATCCCAGTACGCATGGAGCTGGACTCTGGGGCCAGCCAGTCACTCATGGGCGTTCAGCAATTTGAGAAGCTATGGCCACTTAAAGCCAGTAGACCCAAATTAACACGTATTGAAACACAATTACGGACTTACACTAAAGAAATCATTCCGGTGCTAGGCAGTGCAATGTTGGCTGTCACATACAATGGGTTAGTGAATCGGCTGCCACTCTGGATTGTCCCGGGCAATGGTCCCGCACTGTTGAGGGGGAGCTGGTTAGCCAAGATGAACTGGAAATGGAGGGATGTTCACACAATGTCATCTGTGGAACGAAGTTCGTGCTCACAAGTCCTACAACAATTCGATTCACTATTCCAACCTGGCATCGGGGTTTTCAAAGGCACTAAAGTAGTGATACACATCACCCCGGACACCAGGCCAGTGCACCACAAAGCCAGACCGGTGCCGTATGTGATGCGGGAAAAGATTGAGAGCGAATTGGACCGGCTGTTGAGAGAGGGCATTATCTCGCCTGTTGAATTCAGTGACTGGGCAAGCCCCATCGTTCCCATCCTAAAAGCGGATGGCTCTGTCAGGATCTGTGGCGACTACAAGGGCACCATCAATCGGGTGTCCCTACAAGATCAATACCCGCTCCCGAGAGCGGAGGACCTCTTCACCATGCTGGCAAGCAGCAAGCTGTTCACCAAGTTGGACCTCACTTCAGCCTATATGACCCAGGAACTGGCCGACGAATCTAAGCTACTGACCATTATAACAGGTGCCCATTTGGCATTCGATCAGCAGCCGCGATTTTTCAAAGAAACATGGAAAGCCTGGTTAAATCCATACCTGGAACGATCGTATTCCAGGACGACATCCTCATCACGGGTCGAGACACCGAGGAACACCTCCACAACCTGGAGGATGTGCTACGCCGATTGGACCGGGTAGGCCTGCGACTCAAGAAGTCTAAATGTGTGTTCTTAGCTCCTGAGGTTGATTTTCTGGGCAGGAGGGTTGCTGCAGATGGGATTCGGCCCATCGAATCCAAAACTGAGGTGATTCGATGAGCACCCAGGCCCTGCAACACATCAGAGCTGGGATTGTTGAACTATTTCGGGAACTTTCTGCCGAACTTGAGCACGTTGTTGGAGCTGCTACACGTGCTCCTGTGTAAGGGTTGCGATTGGTTTTGGGGGGACTGTCAGGAACGGGCTTTTGATCGGGCGCGAAACCTACTTTGTTCAAACAAGTTGTTGACCCTGTACGACCCCTGTAAAAAATTGGTTCTGACATGTGATGCATCATCCTATGGGGTTGGGTGCATGTTGAGGGTCAACTACAACCTGTGGCTTATGCCTCCAGGTCGCTCTCTCAAGCAGAATGGGGATATGGGATGGTCGAGAAGGAAGCGCTTGCATGTGTCTATGATGTAAAAAAAAAATGCATCAGTACCTCTTTGGTCGGAAGTTTGAATTAGAGACGGACCACAAGCCATTAACATCCCTGTTGTCAGACAGCACGGCTATCAATGCCAACACATCAGCTCGCATACAGCGATGGGCTCTCACGCTGGCTGCTTATGACTACTCCATCCGGCACCGTCCCGGCACTGAAAATTACGCTGACACGCTCAGCAGGCTTCCACTGGCCACCACTGAGGGGGCAGCGGAGCAAAGCGCCGAGATGGTCGTGGCTGTCGATGCCTTTGACAGCGCAGGCTCCCCCATCACAGCCCGCCAGATCAAAATCTGGACAAACAGAGATCCCCTCCTGTCCCTGATTAAGAAATGTGTCTTGACTAGGGATTGGGTGCCCGCACATGGAGCATGCCCTGAGGAGGTCAGACCGTTCCACAGACGGATGGATGAGCTCTCCATCTAAGCCAACTGCCTACTATGGGGCAGCCGGGTAGTTATGCCCCAGAAGGGCAGGGAGGCATTCATCAGGGAACTCCACAGCGAGCACCCAGGCATTGTGCTAATGAAGGCCATTGCCCGGTCACACGTTTGGTAGCCTGGAATTGATTCAGACCTGGAACACTGTGTTCGCAGGTACATGACGTGTGCCCAGCTGGGTAATCCCCCCATAAAAGGCCCGCTCAGCCCGTGGCCCTGGCCCACCAGACCATGGTCACGCATTCATGTTGACTACGCGGGCCCGTTCATGGGAAAGATGTTCCTTATTGTGGTAGATGCGTACTCGAAATGGATCGAGTGCATCATTCTGAATTCATGCACGTCATCCACCACCGTGGAAAGCCTATGTGCGATCTTTGCAACCCATGGCTTGCCGGACATCCTGGTTAGTGATAATGGCCCATGTTTCACAAGCTACGAATTCCGAGAGTTTATGTCGGGCAGTGGCATCAACCACGTCAGGACTGCGCCGTTCAAGCCTGCCTCTAATGGCCAGGCGGAACGTGCAGTCCAAATAATTAAGCAAGGTTACTCAGGATTCAAGGACGCCGCCTATCGTATCTCCTGCTGGCCTATAGATCTCGACCGCACTCGTTCACGAGGGTCCTGACCGCAGAGCTACTAATGAAACGGACACTCAAAACTCAGTTGTCCCTCATTCACCCAGTCCTGACCGACATAGTTGAGGTCAAGCACAAGTCACAAAACGAGTACCATGACTGTAATTCGAGGGGGAGATGTATAGAAATAAATGACCCTGTGTTCGTCCTCAATCACGCCATGGGGCCCAAATGGCTTGAGGGCACTGTAATTGACAAAGAGGGGAATAGGACCATTGTGGTAAAACTCAACAATGGTCAGATATGCCGTAAGCATCTGGACCAAGTAAAAAAAAGGTTCAGCATCGACACAGAGGAACCTGAAGAAGACCATGAGATGGAGCTCATAGCACCACCAGTGAACGAGCAACAAGAGCAATCAGAAGAATGCACAGTCCCTGCGGTCAGCCCGAACAGGCCGGAATCACCACAGGTGACAGACACTCACGTCAGTGTCCAACAACCAGAGCTCCACGAGGGAGCGTAGACCACCTGAAAGACTAAACCTATGATCCCAATAAGACTTTGGGGAGGGGGAGGGGGGGTGATGTCATGTATGTGACCACAACGTAACACCACTGTATTACTATATACACTCAACCTAGATGCACACCTTGACCACAAGGTGTGAACTTGTGGGAGACACTCCTTACCTACAGTATGAAAAGGGAGGTCCCATGCAGGGTCATTGTCTTTGGAGTCCTGTGAATAAAGAGTTAAGGTCACAGAGTGACCTTGTTCCCAGAATGTGCCTCGTGTGGTTTCATACTGTAGAGTCAGCCTGAAGAATTTGAACACTGATTTGTACAGGTGTTTTGGAGGGGGATTTATCACTACAAAAAGGTGCAGTGTCTTCTGGTTGATTCTCACAAGGTCAGCCCACTGGAATATTTTCAGAACCCACCCAACACCCATCAGGGCTTCTCAAGAACAAGTAAGTCACTGTATGTCATTATCATAGAGGAGGAGGAGCAGTTCAGGATGGAGCTGAGGGAGAGGCAGGTATCATTTAAGGAGGATATTATAAATTTTTGTTTATTAGTAATAAAAATATTGGAGATAGGGGGTAAAAGGCTGTTTGACTGACAATCAAGCAGAGACCCGGGACCGGCTGATGTGCCAGGAACAGTCAGTGAGGGAGTCAGAGGTTGCAGGGAAAAGAGGGAGACTGGGGATTAGGTGATTGGGGCTCATGGGGAGGGAAAGAGGGAGTGGGACAGGTGTGGGTGTTAAGTATCGAATAACTCCATGAGGCTAAGTACGGTGATCTAGTTCAGGCATGACCTTACTCCAGTTTATTTATTCTCAAAGTGGGGATTCAACATGGCTGAAAACATTATATACATGGCTTGCACGTGTCTGTCAGTGACCATTAGGACTCCGACAGTCGCGCTCTCCGGTGGCAGGTAAAAGCCAGTTAACGTACATAACAGTGGGGACCAGTAGTTTCTGCAGTGCCAGTAGTAACATGGTGAGTGAGAGCAGTGCTGAGAGAATTTTTAGACAGAAAAAATACTTGCATTGTGTTACAGGGGGTCCATGGAAATTTTGTAACACAGGAGGGGGGCTTCAGAAGCAAAAATGTTGAGAACCACTGTATTAGATGATGAAGGGAACAGATTCTGTCAATCATCAGCAATGTGATAGAATGCCAGGCCATGTTTGGGATGGTTATTGAATGTGATTAGGTCAGAACCTGTGATCCGTCCTCGTGTCAAGCTGGTGGATGTGTTCAATGTGTGCTTCTTGAAGCACCAGAACATCGACGCTGTATTTCTTCAATAACCTTTCGAGGTATTCACATTTTGAATGAGAGATGCCTTCGATGTTAAGTTGGCATGTTCGGATGGCTGGGCCTACATGTAGTTTTCTTTGGAGGCTATTTGCTTGGTTTGCTACTGTCACCGGGAGATCGATTTAACGCCAAGTTCGGTGTCCTGTGAGACGACATTCTGTGGAGTTACTGATGAAACGTATACTCAAAACCAGGCTCTCCTTAGTCCGCCCTGACCTCAACGATCAGGCGGAAACTAGGCGTTATCGGCAAAACATGTACCATGATTGCGTGGCTGTATCATGCGACATCAATGTAAACGACCCGGTGTTTGTGCTGAATCATGGTCATGGCCCCGAATGGGTCGATGGCACTGTTTTAGCCAAGGAGGGGAATAAAATGTTTTTTGTCAAACTGCTTAACTGAAAAACGTGCAGAAAGCATTTGGACCAGACCAAATTACGATTTACAGCTAACCAGGAACTACCGGGAGAGGACCTTATCTTCAGCGATCCACCTATACACACCCAATCAGCAACAGACCTAGCTGCCAACCATGAGGATGATCCAACCATCTCCAACAGTCCAGTCAGACCAACAGCGCTGCAAGAAAGCAGTGGCCTGACCAACTCACCCATGTCAGAAGTGACACTCAGACGATCAACCAGGGAGCGCAGAGTTCCGGATCGTCTCAACCTGTAACTAACTCGCATCAAAGACTTGGGGGGGAATGTTGTCATATATGTATACTCTGTACATACTATGCTGGTACCACTAGAGGGTGCAACTGTGGGAGGCCCAGGCAGCAGCTGTATAAAAGGCTGGTCACCACATTGCTGCCTCACTCTGGGTTACATTAAAGAGACTAAGGTCACAGCAGTTCAAGCACAGCACTAGGCCTCGTGGAGTTATTCTACAGATAAGTAGAGACACATTAGTATGAGGAGAAATTTCTTTACCCAGAGGGTAGTGGGAGTCTGGAACTCACTGCCTGAAAGGATGGTAGAGGCAGAAACCCTCACCACATTTAAAAACTGCTTAGATGTGCACTTAAAGTGCCGTAACTTACAGGGCTATGGACCAAGAGCTGGGAAGTGGGATTCGGCTGGATAGATCTTGATTGGCTGGCGCGGACACGATGGGCCAAAATGGCCTCCTTCCGTGCTGTAAATTTCTATGATTCTATGAAGATAACCCAAACCTATGCTTCCTCTCTAAAGACAGCAAAGAAAACCCAATCATTGCCTCCAGAACCATTCTCGATGACTTCCTCAACACAGACCCTCAATCATCAACATTGGCATCAAAATTCCTGTCATTACATCAACACCGGAACCACAATGGAACTTCAAAAAAGCAGACTGGGAAAACTTCCAAAGGTGAGTTGACACTATCAGGTGGATTCCACCAACCACCAATGTCTTCAACAGATTTATAGGAATGCTGCTGCAAAACGCAGTATACCTCGGGAGTTTAGAAAGACATATATTCTTTGTTGGATGGAAGAAAGCGAGGCTCTCAATCAGGAGTATTCTCTGAACAAGAACCCAGCCACAGCCACCGCAATGCTGGAGTCCTTGAATTTGGTGAGACTTGAAAGATGGAGGAGCCTTATAGAGAAGTCTAACTTCACTCACTCCTGCAGAAAAGCATGGACCCTGCTCCATCAACTTGGCAGGGAAAACTCCACATATAAACACAGGACAACCATCAGAGCGGACGCCATTGCATCCCACTTGATACAAACATCAAAGACTCCGGTGGACAAAGATTTTCGATGGCAGATGAAACGGCAATTTTCGACAAACTTGACGGCGGCACCAAGATCTTCAATTATGTCTGATCCATTCACCTTGGATGAAGTAAACACAGCCCTTTCGACATCCAAATCTGGAAAAGCTGCTGGTCCAGATGGTGTTTACCCAGAATTTTTAAAAGCCCTGGAACCCAAGGCAAAGAGATGGTTGACCTCCTTCTTCTCTGAGGTACTGACAACTGGTAAAATTCCACCTATTTGGAGAGAGACTAAAATAATTGCCCTCCTGAAGCGGGGGAAGAATGATTGTGAAGCTTCCAGCTACTGACTGATCTCGTTATTTTGCATTTGTTATAAAGTGCTGGAGGGGTTACTACACAGACTAGCCCCCATCATCGAGCCAACCAGAGAATACAACCGCCGCACCAACAGAGACATGCTGATGTAGGCCGACTTGAACAACCTACCACCAACCCGTCTCAAATCTAGAAGGCCATTTTGGACCATCGCTGAAGTCCCTCAGCGATCTCCCCTCAGCCTTGATGACCAATGGCAAAATGCTTGGAAGAACTGCAACATACGGATTAGATTCCTTATCGAGGACCCCACAGTACATCCTGAAGGATCAAACCTTCCTCGCAAACCGTGGACAACCATCAACCGCTTCAGAACTGGTCATGGTAGATGCTGTCACCTTCTCCATAGGTGGAAGATTAAAGCGACTGTGGAGCTCCTAATCAGACCCCGGAGCACATCATTGAGCACTGCCGTCAGAGGAAATTTGCAGGCAGCCTACAAGATATCCACGGTGTTACACCGGAAGCTTTGGCCTGGATATCCAATTTAGATATTCGGGGCCCAGAAGAGCCGAGGGCCCAGGGGCAGCACAGGCCTGCCCACACTGCGATATGTGTGTGCACTAGGTCTGTGCAGCAGAGCAGGTCTCCAGTTGTCCTGGTTAATCCTTGCCACTGGATAAAGGCCGAGCTCTGTCAAGCCTGTGTGGTGGCTGATGTGCAACGGTCACCACATGTTAAAAACAATCACGCACAGGCATCTTCCACCACTTCAACTGGAGTTCAGGAGTTCAGGACTGGAATATCGGGTCCTTCATTGAAACATCTGTGAACTCTCGTGGAAGCAACTCATCCTCGTTCGAGGGACCGCCTATGATGATGATGATGACATTTGATTTGCTTTGCTACTACCATACGAAAGAAGTTAAGTCTGTACCATCTATATCATCATCACAGACAGTCCCTCGAAATCGAGGAAGACTTGCTTCCACTCCTAAAGTGAGTTTTTTGGTGGCTGAACAATCCAACATGAGAGCCACAGAACCTATCACAGGTGGGACAGATATTCGTCGGGGGAAGGGGGAGTGGCACTGATTTACCACATGCTCCTTCTGCTGCCTGCGCCTGATCTCTTCATGCTCGCAGCCTTGAGATTCGAAAAGTTCAACGCCCTCCCGGATGCACTTTCTCCACTTAGGGCGGTCTTTGGCCAGGGTCTCCCAGGCGTCAGTGTTGATGTCGCACTTCACCAGATAGGCTTTAAAGGTGTCCTTGTACCGTTTCCGCTGCCCACCTTTGGCTCATTTGCCATGAAGGAGCTCCGCATATAGCAGTTGTTTAGGGAGTCTCGTGTCTGGCATGCAAACTAAGTGGCCTGCCCAACGAAGCTGATCTAGCGTGGTCAGTGCCTGAAGGCTGGGGATGTTAGCCTGGGTGAGGACACTAATGTTGGTGCGTCTGTCCTCCCAGGGGATTTGCAGGATCTTGCGGCGACATTGTTGGTGATATATCTCCAGCGACTTGATGTGTCTTCTGTAAGTCGTCCATGTCTCTGAGCCATATAGGAGGGCGGGAATTACTACAGCCCTGTAGACCATGAGCTTGGTGGTAGGTTTGAGGGCTTGGTCTTCGAACACTCTTTTCCTCAGGCGGCCGAAAGCTGCACTGGCGCACTGGAGGCGATGTTGAATCTCCGCATCAATGTCAACCTTTGTTGACAAGAGGCTCCTGAGGTATGGGAAGTGGTCCACGTTGTCGAGAGCCGCGCCGTGAATCTTGATGACTGGGGGGCAGTGCTGTGCAACGAGGACAGGTTGGTGTAGGACCTTTGTCTTACGGATGTTAAGTGTGAGGTCCATACTTTCATATGCCTCGGTGAATACATTGACTATATCCTGGAGTTCAGTCTCCGAATGTGCGCAGACGCAGGCATCGTCCGCGTACTGTAGTTCAACGACAGAGGTTTAGGTGGTCTTGGACCTGGCCTGGAGATGGCGTAGGTTAAACAGCTTCCCACTGGTTCTGTAGTTTAGTTCCACTCCGGCGGGGAGCTTGTTGACAGTGAGGTGGGAGCATAGCAGCGAGGAAGGTTGAAAAGAGGGTTGGAGCGATGATGCAGCCCTGTTTGACCCCACTTCGATGTGGAATGGGTCTGCAATGGAACCGCTGGTAAGGATCACAGCCTGCATGTCGTCGTGGAGCAGGCGAAGGACGTTGACAAACTTTTGGGGGCACCCAAAATGGAGGAGTACCATCTACAAGATGCACAGCAGCAACACTTCTTCGATAGTATCTCCCAAACCCACCACCTGTATTGCCTAGATGGACAAGGGCAGCAGGTGCATGCGAACACCGCCACCTCCAAGTTCCCCTCCAAGTCACACATCATCCTGACTTGGAAATATATCACCATTCCTTCACCGTCGCTGGTTCAAAATCCTAGAACTCTCTCCCTAACAGCACTGCGGGAGTACCTTCACCAGCTGTTCAAGAAGGCAGCTCACCACCACTTTCTCAAAGGCAATAAATGCTGACCTTGCCATGAACTAATTTTTAAAAAGCTTTGACAAAAGCTCCTAAAGATGTTTTGAGCCTTTTCAAATACTGGAAGTATTTTCAACCCACCATTCTGCCATTTGCCTTAAATTGTCTGCATCCTTTAAAATTTCATCCGCACACTGTTTTCTAGTTCCACTGGTGTAAATGGAACTTGTTAATGCTCAGTCCCACCACTAAGCTACCTCATTGCACCTGTCCAAATGTGCAATTGGAACTGTGAATGAGCATGTAAATAGACTGACCTCAGAAAAGTGATTGCTGTCAGTACATGAAAATTGGCTCCCACGGGTTCGCAAATTTGTGTGGCAGTACGGTATGGGAAATGGATTATGTATCACATAGGAGTTGAACTAAGAAATGCAAACACTAGATTTGACTTAGAAATTGGAACTATAATGGAATTACCTAGAAGAACCTCAAGCGAATCCAGGAGTGTATCATCAAAAAATAACTTAATGTGTTCCTTAGCATGTTTTGCATTGGAGGAACCATGAAGTCCATTCTGCAAAATACTTGTGTGAAACTGAGCTCGAAGGGAATTTGGAAAAGACATCTTTGCCAACTCAAGGTCTACAGGTCCCATCAATTCCTTCCAGTCCCTAACAGCATTCTCCTTGGTAAGAATCATGATCATTGATGGATCCCTGAAACAACGAAGGAAAACTGCTAACAGTCTGAAATACACCAACTGATATCCAAAAATGTTACATTTCTGCTTTTGGTAGGGCCTGCTTGAATGGCTGTAATTTAACTTCCACATACAAATATGTAATTATCTTTTAAATGGAAAAATAATGGGTCACTGACTCTGCATCATACGATTCCCCTAATCGCACCTGAGTGTTGGCACTGTTCTAGTGTCACATTCGAAAGAGGAGTCAGCACTCAGACCAGATAATAAAATGTTTACCTTCAGGCACCACAGTTAAGAGAAAGCAAAAGGCAAGTAGGAAGTGACTTTGTATGTGAATAATGAAATATATTTGAAAAATGAGGAAGATGGTAAATGATGTAATCGAAGATTCAGCCACACATGTACAACCTCTTGTGTATTTCAATGAGTAATACAAAATTGTATAGAAAATGAGATGTGCCCTCTGAACTAATTTTGGAGTAAGCTTAGAAAACAAAGGGTGGGTTCTTACGAATGTGCACTCCCAGTGAAGAGCTTTGCATGCCAAGAGTGCATATCGGGAATTCAGACATGGAGGTAAATGAACCCCACTCAACAGAACATAAGAAATAGGAGCAGGAGTAGGCCATTCGGCCCTTAGAGCCTGCTCCGCCATTCAATAAGATCATGGCTGATCTTCTCCCTCAACTCCACCTTCCTGCACTATCCCCATATCCCTTGATTTTCTTCGTATCCAAACATCTATTGCTCTCTGTCTTGAATATACTCAATGACTAAGCATCTACAGCTCTCTGGGGCAGAGAATTCAAAGATTCATAACACTTTGAGTGAAACATTTTCTCCTAAACTCAGTCCTAAATAGCCGACCCTTATTCTGAGACTGTGACCCCTAGTTCTGGATTCCCCAGCCAGGGGCAACATCCTCCCAACATTTACTCGTGTCAAGCCTCTTAAGAATTTTATATGTTTCAATGAGATCACCTCTCATTCTACTAAACTCTAGGGAATATAGGCCTAGTCTACTCAATATCTCCTTATAGAACAATCCCCTCATCCCAGGAATCAGTCTAGTGAACCTCTGTTGTACTTCCTCCAAAGCAAGTATATTATTCCTTAGGTAAGAAGACCAAAACTGTACAGAGTACTCCAGGTGTGGACTTACCAAGGCCCTATGTAATTGTCATAAGACTTCTTTACTCTTATACTCCAATCCCTTTGTAGTAAACTCGATTAATGAAGCTTCATTCTGTTATGGGCAGGCGGGAAACTAATTGAAATCAGTGGTTTCCTGGCAGAAACCCGCTGGCAGTTCGCATTCTCCTTAATGTTACCGAGGTATGTTTAAGCACCAAATTAAAATAATAGGGCTTGCAGTCAGTTGTGGCTCAGTGGGTAGCACACTCGCTACTGAGTCAGAAGGTTGTGGGTTCAAATCCCACTCAGGGACTTGATCACGCAAATCTAGGCTGACACTCCAGTGCTGAGGGAGTGCTGCAATGTCTGAGGTGCTGTCTTTCGGATGAGATGTTAAACCGAGAATGTGCTTATTTGTACTACCAATATAGCCGCATTGTCTCTGGCTCTCCATTATCACAACCTATTGCTGATTGGTCCCCTTGGAAGATAAGCCACACCCTAAGGTTTCTCTAGAATTTGTAACTGGAACTGACCAGCCCAAGTTCTGAATGACTTTGCAAAGTGTAAGTCGATCCATTCTGACTTCAGAAGCCAGAAAGGATAGATCTCCACCAACCCAGCAAAAGCTTCTCAAGTTCCAGCCAAAGTTCTTTACCTCAGTGCAAGTGCTGCCTCCCCCAGCCAAAGTCCATTCCACCAGCGCAAGTGTATCCCTTCCCCAGCCGTAGTCTCTTACCCCAGCACGTGCATGACCTTACCCCACCCCCCCCTCTCCCCCACCATAGATGGGGCATTGTGTGCGAGTCAAGGTTTGGTAATAGGTTTATTGGGTATGAAGTGAATAGTGAGTGTCGTGACTTCTGGATTTCATCCACTCCAATGATGTCCCTTGGAACACACGCACTGAGAAATCGGGTGTCGACGTAAAGGAGGTTGGAAGAACGTGATCTGACTTCCCTGAGTTCCCTCTCACCCCTATCTCCCCCGTGTGTGTTTCTCTCTCTCTCTCCCCCCAGCTCTCTCTCCCTCTCCCTCACTCCCTGGCTCTCTCTCTCTCTCTCTTCCCCCCAACCCCTGGCGCTCTCTCTCTCTCTCCCACCCCCGGTGCTCTCTCTCTTCCCCCTCACTCCTGTGCTCCCTCTCTTCCCCACCCCCGGCTCTCTCCCTTTTTCACCCCCCCTCCCCCCCGGCTCTATCACTTTCTCTTCCCCACCCCACCCCACCCCACACCAGCTCTCTCTCTCCCCTCCCTGTCTCTCTCTCCACCCCACTCCGCCCCCCTTCTCTCTCTCCCCGCAGCCCTGGCTCTCTCTCTCTCTCTCTCCCCCCCTATCTCTCTCTCTCTCTCCCTGCACCACCTGGCTATCTCTCTACCCACCTCCCCCGGCTCTCTCTTTCTCTCTCCCATCACACCCCCCCACCCCCCCCTTGCCCGACTCTCTCTCTCTCTCTCTCGCTCACTCACAATCTCTGATGTTTTGTCTCTCACAGAAGGCCGTGGCAGAAAATGTTTCAGCAGTGATGAGCTCCACGCGGACTCGCGGCCCCACTTACGACTTCCTTGTACACCGCACTGCACATGCACGACCGAATAACAGGATCCATGCTCAAAAAGGGGGCGGGGTCCAATGCGCGAATGTGCAGAAGGACACACAGAACAAGAACAGAAGAAATAGGAGCAGGAGAAGGCCATAAGGCCCCTCAAGCCTGCTCCGCCCTTTAGTACAATCATGGCTGATCCAATCATGGACTCAGGTCAACTTCCCTGCCCGCTTCCCATGACTCCTTAATCCCTTATCGGTTAAGAAACTGTATATCTCTGTCTTAAATTTATTCAATGATCCAGCTTCCACAGCTCTCTGAGGCAGCAAATTCCACTGATTTACAACCCTCTGAGAGAAGAAATTCCTCCTCATCTCAGTTTTAAATGGGCGGCCCCTTATTCTAAGAGTATGCCCCCGAGTTCTAATCCTCTATCAGTGGAAACATCCTCTCTGCATCCACCTTGTCAAGTCCCCTTACATAATCTTATACATTTCGATAAGATCACCTCTCATTCTTCTGAATTCCAATGAATAGAGGCCCAACCTACTCAACCTTTCCTCATAAGTCAACCCCTTCATCTCCGGAACCAACCTAGTGAACCTTGTCTGAACTGCCTCCAAAACAAGTATATCCTTTCTTAAATATGGAAACCAAAACTGCACGCAGTATTCCAGGTGTAGCCTCACCAATACCCTGTATAACTGTAGCAAGACTTCCTTGCTTTTATACTCCATCCCCTTTGCAATAAAAGTAGTACAAACAGTCACGCTGTTAAACCGAGGCCATAGCACTATTTCAAAGAAGAGCAGGGGAGTTATTCCCAGTGTCCTGTCTAATATTTATCCCTCAATCAACATAACAAAAAAACAGATTATCTGGTCATTATCACATTTGTGGGAGTTTGCTGTGCGCAAATTGGCAGGCGCGTTTCCCACATGACAACAGAGACTACACTCCAACTGTACTTCATTGGCTGTAAAGTGCTTTGAGACGTCCAGTGGTCATGAAAGGTGCTATATAAATGCAAGTCTTTCTTTAAAGACAAGTTCAAAGTTCAAATTCGACCCTGATTTTTGTGGCCTAGATCCCTATAGTTGGTTCAGAGATTGATTGGGAGCATTCTTTTCATGACTTAAATAGGGACATTGAGACTGGTTCTGGGGGAGGTGGGACCTGTACTGGATGGGCGGCTTGCACCTCAACATAGCTGAAACCAACATCCTCGCCGGGGGCGGGGGGGGGAGGGGGGTTGGTTGCTAGTGATGTTGGGGAGGGTTTAAACTGGAGGGGGGTGGGCACCAGGATGTAGCATTATAAAGGAGAAACAAGATGCACACAGGATTGGGAGAGACAAATAGCACTAGAGTAAGACATATTACGGAATTAGTTGGGGTCCGACTAAGAGAGAGTATAAGAAGGTCTAAGATAGGTTTACAGTGCAAATGTGTAAATGTATGATGTATGAAAAATAAGGTTGGTGAGCTCCTGGTGCAAATAGATACATGGAAATATGATGTCATGGTGATAATGGAGACCTGGCTCAAAAAACGGCAGGATTACGTACTAGATATTCCTGGATATAAGGCGTTCAGGAGATAGGGAAGGAAAGAAAGGAGGTGGTGTGGCAGTATTGATTAAGGAGAATATTTCAGTGCTGGAGAGAGAAGATGTCCTGGAGGGGTCAAGGACAGAATCTAATTGCTGAGAGTTGAGAAACAATAGAGGTGACATTACACTCCTTGGTGTATTCTATAGGTCGCCAACTAGTGGGAAGGATATAGAGGAGCAAATTTTATAGGGAAATTATCGAGATGTTTAAGAACTATAGAGTAGTGATAATGGGGGACTTCAACTATCCTAATATAGACTAGGATAGTAATAGTGTGAAGGGCCGAGAGGGGGAAGAATTTCTGAAGTTTATTCAGGAGAACATTCTTGATCAGTACTTTTCTGGCTCAATGAGGAAGCAGGCATTGCTGGATCTGGTTCTGGGAAATGAGGTGGGTCAAGCAGAGCAAGCGTCAGTAAGAGAACATTTAGGGAACAGCGATCACAGTATCACTATCAGAAAAGGATAGGGAGCAATCTAGAGTAAAAATACTTAATTGGAGGATGGCAAATTTCTGTGGGTTGAGTATGGATCTGGCCCGGGTAAATTGGAATCAAAGATTGGCAGGGAAAACTGTAATTGAACAATGGGCTCCCTTTAAAGAGGAGATGGTTCGGGTACAGTCGCGGTACATTCCCACGAGGGGGAAAGGTAGGGCAACCAAAGCCAGAGTTCCCTAGATGACGAAAGAGACAGAGAGTAAAATGAAGCAGAAAAAGGGGCCATATGACAGATGTCAGGTTGAAAATACAAGTGAGAATCAGGCTGAATATAGTAAGTTCAGAGAGGAAGTGAAAAAGGAAATAAGAGGGACTAGGAGAAAATATGAGAATAGATTGTCAGCGAACATAAAAGGGAATACAAATGTCTTCTATATGTATATAAATAGTAAACAGATAGTAAGAGAAGTGGGGCCGATTAGGAGACTTACATGTGGAGGCAGAGGGCATGGCTGAGGTACTAAATGAGTACTTTGCATTTGTCTTTACCAAGGAAGAAAATGGTGCCAAAGTCATAGAGATAGCTGAGATACTGCATGGGATAACATTGATGAGGAGGAGGTACTAGAAAGGCTGGCTGTACTTAAAATAGCTAAGTCACCAGGACCGGATGGGATGCATCCTAGGATGTTGAAGGAAGCAAAGGTAGAAATGCAGAGGTACTGGCCATAATCTTCCAATCCTCCTTGGATACAGGGCTGGTGCCAGGGGACTGGAGAATTGCAAATGTTACACCTTTGTTCAAAAAATGGTGTAAAGATAAACCCAGCAACTACAGGCCAGTCAAGTTTAATCTCGGTAGTGGGGAAGTTTTTAGAAACGATAATCTGGCACAAAATTAACAGTCACTTCGACAAGTATGGATTAATTAAGGAAAGCCTACACAAATTTGTTAAAAGCAAGGATCGGTGCTTGGGCCCCAGCTATTCACAATCTATATCAATGATTTGGATGAGGGGACCAAATGTAATATATCCAAGTTTGCTGATGATACAAAGCTAGGTGGGAATGTAAGTGAAGAGGATGTAAAGAGGTTTCAAGGGAATATAGACATGCTAAGTGAGTGGGCAAGAACATGGCAAATGGAATATAATGTGGAGAAATGTGAAGTTATTCACTTTGGTATAAAAAATAGAAAAGCAGTTTATTTATTTAAATGGTGAGAGATGGGAAATGTTGGTGTTCAGAGGGATCTGGGTATTCTTGTACATGAATCACTGAAAGTTAACATGCAAGTACAGCAAGCAATTAAGAAAGCAAATGATATGTTGGCCTTTATTACAAAAGTAAAGACATCTTACTGCAATTATATAGGGTCCTGTTAGGATTGCACCTGGAGTATTGAGTACAGTTTTGGTCTCCTTACCTAAGGAAGGATATACTTGCCACAGAGGGAGTGCAATGAAGGTTCACCAGACTGATTCCTGGCAGGGGGGATTGTCCTATTAGGAGAGATTTAGACTATGCCTATTTTCTCTAGAGTTTAGTAGAATGAGAGATGATCTCATTGAAACAAACAAAATTCTTACAAGGCTTGACAGGGTAGATGCAGGGAGGATATTTCATCTGGCTGGCGAATCTAGAACCAGAGCTCAGAATAAGGGGTCAGCCATTTAGGGCTGAGATGAGGAGAAATTTCTTCACTCAGCGGATGGTGAATCTTTGGAATTCTTTACTCCACAGGGCTGTGGAGGCTGTCTTTGAGTATATTCAAGACAGAGATTGATAGATTTTTGGATATTAAGGTAATCAAGGAATACGGGGATAGTGCAGGAAAGTGGAGTTGAGGTAGAAGATCAGCCATGATCTTATTGAATGGCGGAGCAGGCTCGAGGGGCCAAATGGCCTAATCCTGCTCCTAATTCTCATGTTCTTATGTAAGGCAAATTATGTTTAACTAACTTGATTGATTTTTTGATGAGGTAACAGAAAGGGTTGATGAGGGCAATACTGTTGATGTGGTGTAGATGGACTTATAAAAGACGTTTGATAAAGTGCCACATAATAGGTTTGCCAGCAAAGTTGAAGCCCATGGAATAAAAGGGACAATGGCAGCATTGATACAAAATTGGCTAAGTGACAGGAAACAGAAAGTAATGGTGAACGTTTGTTTTTCAGACTGTAGGAAGGTATACAGTGGTATTCCCCAGGGGTTGGTACTTGAACCACTGCTTTTCTTGATATATATTAATGACTTAGATTTGGGTGTACAGGGCCCAATTTCAAAATTTACAGATGCACAAAACTTGGAAGCATTAGTGAACAGTGAGGAAGATAGTGACAGACTTCAAGAAGACATATACAGGCTGGTGAAATGTGTGGACACATGGCAGATTAAATTTAACGCAGAAAAGTTTGAAGTGATACATTTTGGTAGAAAAAACGAGGAGAGGCAATATAACCTAAAGGGTACAATTCTAAACGGCGTGCATGCACATGCACAAATTGTTGAAGCTGGCAGGGCAAGTTGGAAAGTGGTTAAAAAAGCATACCGGATCCTGGGCATAGGGCGACAAATTGCGTAACGCCCCGTTTAGGGTGATAACTTTTGAATTATCGCAAAAGTATTGCCAGGCAAAAATTATTTTCTGCTCCCGGGAACCTCCGCTTTAGCGCTCCAAGAGGGAAAAGCGCTACCACTTTCCTTAGAGCTCTAAAGTGTCTGAGAGTGGCGGTAGTGACAAAGCTCTGAACAATATTCAGTGCAGTGCTGCCGGCATTAGAGGCTCCTTCCCTTGCTTAAAGGAAATGGCCAGTGATGGGTAGAAACATTCTTATTACTCTTTCTGTGGAACCACTGGACCTGCGTGACTTGCATTAAAGCCCCAAGCACTCTAAGAGAGTGGAGAGCTGAGGAACCGCGCAGGAATCAGTGGTGAAAAGCAATCAGGGGGCACCAGACTGCAGCGAGGAATAACGCGTTTGCTACCTAACCACCACTGCCTTTAAATATCGCTTCCCAAGTGGCCAGCTGAGGTGACAACGCCTCCTTTGGCTGCTGTTGTTGATTCCCGGTGATGCAGCAGGGGGCGGGATAGATTATCACATCTGGGGCAAAAACGGGCGCTGTGCACCTGATGATGTCATGATCTACTCGGTGCAAGAGAGCGAGGTGGTAAGTGTTAGTTCCAGCGCAAAACCACCAGGGAAGTTCGTGGGCACCGGTGAATTCGCCACACCAGGTCGGTAACCCCTCAGCGTCCCGTTACTGCCCCCCGCAGGCACTAACGTGAGGCGCAAAGCTGGCAAACTTCTCCATCATAGAGTACAAAAGGAAGGAAGTTATAATGAACCTTTATAAAATACAGGTTCAGTCTCAACTGGAATATTGTGTCCAATTCTGGGTACTGCATGTTAGGAAGAATGTGAAGACCTTAGAGAGGATGCAGGAAAGATTTACAAGAATGGTTCCAGGGATGAGGGACTTCAGTTACGTGGATAGACTGGAGAAGCTGGGGATTGTTCTCCTTAGAGCAGAGAAGGTTGAGAGGAGAACATAAGAACATAAGAAAGAGGAGCAGGAGTAGGCCATACGGGCCCTCAAGCCTGCTCCGCCCTTTAGTACGATCATGGTTGATCAGATCATGGACTCAGGTCAACTTCCCTGCCCGCTCCTCATAACCCCTTATTCCCTTATCGGTTAAGAAACTGTCTATCCCTGTCTTAAATTTATTCAATGACCCAGCTTCCACAGCTCTCTGAGGCAGCAAATTCCACTGATTTACAACCCTCTGAGAGAAGAAATTCCTCCTCATCTCAGTTTTAAATGGGCGGCCCCTTATTCTAAGAGTATGCCCCCGAGTTCTAATCTTCTCTATCAGTGGAAACATCCTCTCTGCATCCACCTTGTCAAGTCCCCTCACATAATCTTATATATTTCGATAAGATCACCTCTCATTCTTCTGAATTCCAATGAATAGAGGCCCAACCTACTCAACCTTTCCTCATAAATTAACCCCCTCATCTCCGGAATCAACCTAGTGAACCTTCTCTGAACTGCCTCCAAAGCAAGTATATCCTTTTGTAAATATGGAAACCAAAACTGTACACAGTATTCCAGGTGTGGCCTCACCAATACCCTATATAACTGTAGCAAGACTTCCCTGCTTCTATACTCCATCCCCTTTGCAATAAAGGCCAAGATTCCATTGGCCTTGCTGTACCTGCATACTATCCTTTTGTGTTTCATGCACAAGTATCCCCAGTACTGCAGCACTTTGCAATTTTTCTCCATTTAAATAATACTTGCTCTTTGATTTTTTTCTGCCAAAGTGCATGACCTCACACTTTCCAACATTATATTCCATCTGCCAAATTTTTGCCTACTCACTTAGCCTGTCTATGTCCTTTTGCAGATTTTTTGTGTCCTCCTCACACATTGCTTTTCCTCCCATTTTTGTATCATCAGCAAACTTGGCTACGTTACACTCGGTCCTTTCTTCCAAGTTGTTAATATAGATTGTAAATAGTTGGGGTCCTAGGACTGATCCGTGCGGCACTCCACTAGTTACTGGTTGCCAACCAGAGAATGAACCATGTATCCCGACTCTCTATTTTCTTTTAGTTAGCCAATCCTCTATCCATGCTAATATATTACCCCCAACCCCTTGAACTTTTATCTTGTGCAGTAACCTTTTATGTGGCACCTTGTCAAATGCCTTCTGGAAGTCCAAATACACCACATCCACTGGTTTCCCTTTATCCACCCTGTTCGTTACATCCTCAAAGAATTTCAGCAAATTTGTCAAACATGACTTCCCCTTCATAAATCAATGCTGACTCTGCCTGACCGAATTATGCTTTTCCAAATATCCTGCTACTGCTTCTTTAATAATGGACTCCAACATTTTCCCAACCACAGATGTTAGGCTAACTGGTCTATAGTTACCTGCTTTTTGTCTGCCTCCTTTTTTAAATAGGGGCATTACATTTGCAGTTTTCCAATCTGCTGGGACCTCCCCAGAATCCAGGGAATTTTGGTAAATTACAACCAATGCATCCACTATCCCTGACGCTACGTCCCTTAAGACCCTAGGATGCAAGCTATCAGGTCCAGAGGATTTATCTGCCTTTAGTCCCAATTTCTTACTGAGTACCATCTCCTTAGTGATTGTGAGCGTGCTAAGTTCCTCCCCCCGCCCCGTAGCCTCTTGACTATCCACTGTTGGGATATTGTTTGTATCCTCTATCGGAAAGACTGATACAAAATATTTGTTCAGAATTTCTGCCATCTCCATGTTCCCCAGTACTAATTCCCCGGTCTCGTCCTCTAAGGGACCAACATTTACTTTAGCCGCTCTTTTCCTTTTTATATACCTATAGAAACTCTTGCTATCTGTTTTTATATTTCGTGCTAGTTTACTTTCAGAGTCTATCTTCCCTTTCTTTATCATTTTTGTAGTCATTCTTTGCTGGCTTTTAAAAGCTTCCCAATCTTCTGTCCTCCCACTAGTTTAGGCCACTTTGTATGCCCTTATTTTTAATTGGATACCGTCCTTTATTTCTATAGTTAGCCACGGATGGCTATCTTTTCTTTTACACCCTTTTCTCCTCACTGGAATATATCTTTCTTGAGAGTTGTGAAATATTTCCTTAAATGTACATCACTGTTCATCAACCGTCCTACACTTTAATTATTTTCTCAGTCTACTTTAGCCAACTCTGCCCTCATACCTTCATAGTCTCCTTTATTTAAGCTTAGTATGCTGGTTTGAGATCCAACTTTCTCACCCTCCATCTGAATGTGAAATTGAACCATGCTATGGTCACTCATTCCAAGGGGATCCTTTATTAGGAGATTGTTTATTAATCCTGTCTCATTACACAGGACTAGATCCAAGATAGCCTGGTCCCCTGGTTGGTTCCATTGCATACTGCTCAAGGAACCCGTCCCATCCCTTATGCATTCTATGAACTCTTTCTTAAGGTTCTCCTGACCAATTTGATTTGTCCAATCAATATGGAGGTTAAAATCACCCATGATTATTGCTGTTCCCTTTTTACAAGCCCCCATTATTTCCTGGTTTATACTCTGACCAACAGAGTTGCTGCTGTTAGGGGGCCTATAGGTTATGCCCACCAGTGACCTTTTTCCCCTTATTATTCCTTATCTCCACCCAAACTGTTTCAACATCTTAATCATTTGAACCAATATCGTTTCTCACGATTGCCATGATTCCATCCTTCATCAATAGAGCTACCCCACCTCCTTTTCCTTTCTGTTTGTCCTTCCAGATTGTCAAATACCCCATAATATTTAATTCCCAGTCCTGGTCACCTTGCAACCACGTCTCTGTAATGGCTATCAAATCATACCCATTTGTATCTATTTGTGCCGTCAACTCTTCTATTTTGTCATGAATGCTAGGTGCATTTAGACAAAGTGTCTTTACATTTTTTTTTTACCCTTTTTTCCTGCTTATTTCCTCTCTCCAAACTCACTTTGTTTGATAGAGGTGTTCAAAATGATGAGGAGCCTAGATGGAGTAGATGGAGAGAAACTGTTCTCATTGGCAGAAGGGTCGAGAACCGGAGGACACAGATTTAAGGTGATTGGCAGAAGAACCAAAGGTGACATGCGGGGAAATCTTTTTACGCAGTGAGTGGTTAGGATCTGGAATGCACTGCCTGAAAGGATGATGGAAGCGGATTCAATTGTGGCTTTCAAAAGGGAATTGGATAAGTACCTGAAGGAAAATAAATTGCAGGAATTGCAGTGCTACGGGGAAAGGGCAGGGGAGTGGGACGAGCTGAAGTGCTCTTGCAGAGAGCTGGCAAGGGCTTGGCGGGCCGAATGACCTCCTTCTGCGCTGTAACCATTCTATGATTCTATATATAACCATTATACCTGGCAGAGATAACTAGGTACAATTTCCATGAGGGGGTTCTCTGATCTCATGATGTAGCTATGGAGGAACCACGGGAGAAGACGCAATAATGTCTGTTATGCTGTTTGCTTGGACTTTCCACCAATGCTGTGCTGAGGTTAAGGCACAGAAACATCGAAAATAGGTGCAGGAGTAGGCCATTTGGCCCTTCGAGCCTGAACCACCATTCAATAAGATCATGGCTGATCATTCCCTCAGTACCCCTTTCCTGCTTTCTCTCCATACCCTTGATCCCCCTAGCCATAAGGGCCATATCTAACTCCCTCTTGAATATATCCAATGAACTGGCATCAACAACTCTCTGCGGTAGGGAATTCCACAGGTTAACAACTCTCTGAGTGAAGAAGTTTCTCCTCATCTCAGTCCTAAATGGCGTACCCCTTATCCTAAGACTGTGTCCCCTGGTTCTGGACTTCCCCAACAACGGGAACATTCTTCGCGCATCTAACTTGTCCAGTACCGTCAGAATCTTATATGTTTCTATGAGACGCCCTCTCATCCTTCTAAACTCCAGTGTATAAAGGCCCAGTTGATCCAGTCTCTCCTCATATGTCAGTCCAGCCATCCCGGGAATCAGTCTGGTGAACCTTCGCTACACTCCCTCAAAATAGCAAGAACGTCCTTCCTCAGATTAGGAGACCAAAACTGAACACAATATTCCAGGTGAGGCCTCACCAAGGTCCTGTACAACTGCTGTAAGACCTCCCTGCTCCTATACTCAAATCCCCTAGCTATGAAGGCTAACATACCATTTGCCTTCCTTACCGCCTGCTGTACCTGCATGCCAACCTTCAATGACTGATGAACCATGACACCCAGGTCTCGTTGCACCTCCCCTTTACCTAATCTGCCGCCATTCAGATAATATTCTGCCTTTGTGTTTTTGCCCCCAAAGTGGATAACCTCACATTTATCCATATTATACTGTATCTGCCATGCATTTGCCCATTCACCTAACCTGTCCAAGTCACCCTGCAGCCTCTTAGCGTCACCCTCACAGCTCACACTGCCACCCAGTTTCGTGTCATCTGCAAACTTGGAGATATTACACGCAATTCCTTCATCTAAATCATTAATGTATATTGCAAAGAGCTGGGGTCCCAGCACTGAGCCCTGTGGCACTCCACTTGTCACTGTCTGCCATTTTGAAAAGGACCGGTTTATCCCGACTCTCTGCTTCCTGCCTGCCAATCAGTTCTCTATCCATGTCAGTACATTACCCCCAATACCATGTGTTTTGATTTTGCACACCAATCTCTTGTGTGGGACCTTGTCAAAAGCCTTTTGAAAGTCCAAATACACCACATCCACTGGTTCTCCCTTGTCCACTCTACTAGTTACATCCTCAAAAAATTCCAGAAGATTTGTCAAGCAAGATTTCCCTTTCATAAATCCTTGCTGACTTGGACCGATCCTGTCACTGCTTTCCAGATGCGCTGCTATTTCATCCTTAATAATTGATGCCAACATTTTCCCCACTACTGATGTCAGGCTAACTGGTCTATAATTACTCGTTTTCTCTCTCCCTCCCTTTTTAAAAAGTGGTGTTACATTAAGTATCCTCCAGTCCATAGGAACTGATCCAGAGTTGATAGACTGTTGGAAAATGATCACCAATACATCCACTATTTCTAGGGCCACTACCTTAAGTACTGTGGGATGCAGACTATCAGGCCCCGGGGATTTATCGGCCTTCAATCCCATCAATTTCCATAACACAATTTCCCGCCTAATAAGGATATCTTTCAGTTCCTCCTTCTCACTAGACCCTCGGTCCCCTGGTACTTCCAGAAGGTTATTTGTGTCTTCCTTCGTGAAGACAGAACCAAAGTATTTGTTCAATTGGTCTGCCATTTCTTTGTTCCCCATTATAAATTCACCTTAATCCGACTGCAAGGGACCTACATTTGCCTTTACTAATCTTTTTCTCTTCACATATCTATAAAAGCTTTTGCAGTCAGTTTTTATGTTCCCGGCAAGCTTCCTCTCGTACTCTATTTTCCCCTTCTTAATTAAACCCTTTGTCCTCCTCTGCTGAATTCTAAATTTCTCCCAGTCCTCAGGTTTGCTGCTTTTTCTGGACAATTTATATGCCTCTTCCTTGGATTTAACACTATCCTTAATTTCCCTTGTTAGCCACGGTTGAGCCACCTTCCCCATTATATTTTTACACTAGACTGGAATGTACAATTGTTGAAGTTCATCCACGTGATCTTAAATGTTTGCCATTGCCTATCCACCGTCAACCCTTTAAGTATCATTTCCCAGTCAATTCTGGACGATTCACACCTCATACCATCGAAGTTACTTTTCTTTAAGTTCAGGACCCTAGTTTCTGAATTAACTGTGTCACTCTCCATCTTAATAAAGAATTCTACCATATTATGGTCACTCTTTCCCAAGGAGCCTCATATAACAAGATTGCTAATTAGTCCTTTCTCATTACACATTACCCAGCCTAGGATGGCCAGCTCTCTGGTTGGTTCCTCGACATATTGGTCTAGAAAACCGCCCAATCAATATGTAGATTAAAGTCACCCATGATAACTGCTGTACCTTTATTGCACACATCCCTTATTTCTTGTTTGATGCTGCCCCCAACCTCACTACAACTGTTTGGTAGTCTGTACACAACTCCCAGTAGCGTTTTCTGCCCTTTGGTATTCCGCAGCTCCATCCATATCAATTCCACATCATCCAAGCTAATGTCCTTCCTTACTATTGCATTAATTTCCTCTTTAACCAGCAATGCCACCCCGCCTCCTTTTCCTTTCTGTCTATCCTTCCTAAATGTTAAATACCCCTGGATGTTGAGTTCCCAACCTTGGTCACCCTGGAGCCATGTCTCCGTGATGCCAATTACATCATAACCTTTAACTGCTATCTGCGCAGTTAATTTGTCCACCTTATTCCGAATACTCTTTGCATTGAGGCACAGAGCCTTCAGGCTTATCTTTCTAACACACTTTGCCCCTTCTGAATTTTGCTGTAATGTGGCTCTTTTTGTTTTTTGCCTTAGGTTTCTCTTCCCTCCACTTTTACTTTTCTTCTTTCCATCTTTTGCTTCTGCCCCCATTCTACTTCCCTCTGTCTCCCTGCATAGGTTGTCAACCTCCTGCCATATTTAACTTCTCCCCAACAGCACTAGCAAACACTCCCCCTAGGACATTGGTTCCGTTCCTGCCCAGGTGCAGACCGTCCGGTTTGTTCTGGTCTCACCTCCCCCAGAACCAGTTCCAATGTCCCAGGAATTTGAATCCCTCCCTTCTGCGCCACTCCTCAAGCCACGTATTCATCTGAGCTATCCTGCGATTCCTACTCTGACTAGCATGTGGCACTGGTAGCAATCCTGAGATTACTACTTTTGAGGTCCTACTTTTTAATTTAGCTCCTAGCTCCCTAAATTCAGCTTGTAGGACCTCATCCCATTTTTTACCTATATTGTTGGTACCTATATGCACCATGACAACTGGCTGTTCACGCTCCCTTTTCAAAATGTCCTGCATCCGCTCCAAGACATCCTTGACCCTTGCATCAGGGAGGCAACATACCATCCTGGAGTCTCGGTTGTGGCCACAGAAACGTCTATCTATTCCCCTTACAATAGAATCCCCTACCACTATAGCTCTCCCACTCTTTTTCCTGCCCTCCTGTTCTGCAGAGCCACCCATGGTGCCATTAACTTGGCTGCTGCTGCTCTCCCCTGATGAGTCATCCCCCTCAACAGTACCCAAAGCGGTGTATCTGTTTTGCAGGGGGATGACCGCAGGGGACCCCTACACTCCCTTCCTTGCACTGCTCTTCCTGTTGGTCACCCATTCCCTATCTGGCTGTGTACCCTTTTCCTGTGGTAAGACCAACTCACTAAACATGCTATTCACGTCATTCTTAGCATCGTGGATGCTCCAGAGTAAATCCATCTGCAGCTCCAGTGCTGCAATGCGGTCTGTCAGGAGCTGCAGGCAGATGCAGTTCCTGCACATGTAGTTGTCAGGGATGCTGGAAGCATCCCTGACTTCCCACATATTACAGGAGGAACATAACACATGTCCGAGCTCTCCTGCCATGACTTAACCCTTCGATTAACTTAATTTATTCAAGGCAGAAGATTAGAGATTCTCTGTGAAGATATTTCCACTCCACTGATCTCGGTTGTATTACAATTAGATCCCAGTACTGAAAGGATGAGGGCTAACCCATTCTTTGTCTCATTTTTTGGTGATACTGCATTTATTATACATGGACTGGAGATTACTAAGGAGTTGTGCATCTTTTCTGATATTTGGGGTCTTTACAGTACATGGAAAGTGGGTGAACTCAGTTCCAACTAGCAAGGACTATTTGCTTTAGCAGACACTTACTGAGATATGTACTTTATCAGTTCATTGAAGTATGGCTCTTCTTCATAATCTTTGTAGAACTCTGCTGCAATTTCTTGGGACATCTCAACTGATTTCATAGCAGAGATTGTAAAGTTTTCTTCTTGGATCTTGGCTATAATAGCATCTAAGGTTAAAAAAACAAAGACTTGCATTGATATAGCACCTTTCATGATCTATGGATGTCCCAAAGTGCTTTACAGTCAATTAAATACTTTTGAAGTGTAGTCACTGCTGTAATGTAGGAAATGCGGCAGCCAATTTGGTCACAACAAGCTTCCACAAACAGCAATGTGATAATGACCAGAAAATCTGTTTTTTTAGTGATGTTGATTGATGGATAAATCTTGACCAGGACACCAGGGATAACTCCCTTGCACTTTTTGGGAATATAACCATGGGATCTTTTACATCCACCTGAGAGGGCAGATTTTTAATGCCTTAACCTCAGAGGCACCTTCAACAGTGCAACACTCCCTCAGTACTACACTGGAGTGTCAGCTTAGATTTTTGTGTTCAAGTCTCTGGAGTGGGATAACTGAGCAACTGCTGAGAAGAGAATTTGATAGTTCCTTTTATACTGTTGCTAATAAGTGTAATATATATGCTGATGTGCCAGGGTATTAATGAGCACAGTTCTAGGTATTGCATTTGAAAAACAATTATGGATTTTAATGAGACAATTTGTAAGTTTGTTTAAATTAAATGACTATGGGCTAGATTTTCCACTTTTTTTGCATGCTTAACACCCACTTAACGTCCATTTTAATGCTGAAATGACGTATAATGCCCAGATATCACCCATTTAGCCACAAAATGGAAACTGACGCGCATTTTTTTTGAGACTTATCGCCGAGCGTTACTTTCCCCATGTGTGTAACGCAGGGAAAAAATAATACCGCCTGCCCACTTTTTTTGAGCAGAATCATCAGAATGGGTGAGACCAATGTCCATAATATCGCCCAGCATTACTTTCCGCACGGAATTAACGCCAAGATTCAATAATAATGACCGCCCACTTTTTTTTGTCGCAAAGATCACATTTGCCGAAACTAATGCCCAGGTGATTGCCCAGCGTCACTTTCACCACCTCGCACACATATCACCCACAATGTCGCTCACCCAAAAAACTGCCCAGAAAAGGTGGAACTAACCGGAATTACTCACAGCGTTATGGACGCCATGTTCTAAATCACACGTTGCATCATTTAAAAGGCTGCTCTGCTTCAACCTTGGGGGAGTTCGGATGTACTCTGGAGGTCTTTGGAGGTGACGTGAACATCTGTACAAATATCATTATCATACTGTAAATGATTGGAATTTAATAGGTGTCTTCGTTGGAACATTCATTCTTTGTGACCAATCGGTGGAAAACCAATAGCTATTGCAATGGGGCCTATCCTTTCTCACTCTTGCTTGATGACCAATTACATGCTGCAGACTCAAGATGGCCGAAGATACACTCCACAGCATTATGTGCCCAATGTAAGACATGTCAGACTGATGAGGAGGACCAGACGTTACACCCCCCGCAAGTACAGGGAGAAGCAGTCTTACTTGCCCGACATCACCTGTCTTCGGAGACTGCGCTTCCACAAAGAGGTTATCACTAAGGTACGCCAACTCACAAGGAGTGTTCTGCAGCCTGCCAGCACCATCAGTACTGCACTGTCCGTTGAGGTCAAAGTCACCGCGGCACTGTCGTTCTACGTGAAGGGTTATTTTCAGACCTCAGCTGGCAACAGTTGCGGTCTGTCTCAGCATGCCACACATTGCTGCATTAGACAGGTCACTGAAGCCCTGTACGCATGCGAGATGGACTTTATCAGCTTCCCTGTGACCAAAGAGGCTCAGACTGAGAGGGCTTTAGGATTCTACTGAATTGCTAACTTCCCTAAGGAGCAGGGAGCAATAGACTGTACGCACATCGCGATGCGGGCACCTTTTCAGGATGCAGAGGTTTCAGGAACTACAAGGGATTCCACTCCCTGAATGTGCAACTCGTTGTCGACCACCAGTAAATTATTATGGCAGTGAATGCTAAATTTCAGGGCATCATCCATGATGCTCACATCCTGCGTGAGAGTACTGTATCTGACTTGTTTAACAATCAGCCACAAGGTCAATGCTGGATGCTTGGTGACAAAGGATATGGCCTTGCCATTTGGCTTGGTGACAAAGGATATGGCCTTGCCATTTGGCTGATGACCTCCCTGCGTGACATCCACACTGAAGCCGAGAGGCGATACAATGAGAGCCACAGAGCCACTCGCAATATCGTGGAGAAAACCACTGGAGTGCTTAAGCAGCACTTTAGATGCCTGGACCACTCAGGAGGCAAGCTCCAATGCCAACCTGAGCAGGTAGCTCAATTCGTGGTGGTGTGCTCCATGCTGCACAACTTGGCTATCAGGAGGGGATAAGAATTGTCTGAAAAGTCTGACAGTCCACCTCACCAAAGAGAGGAAGAGGAGGACGAGGAGGTGGATGCTGACATAGGCCCAGACAATCAGGCTGATGCTGAAGCCATGCCCCTGCCCCCCTGTAGACCGCATGAAAGGGCCCATGGTGGCATGATAGCTGCAAGAGCCTTACATCAGGAGCTCATCAATGAGCACTTTGCCTGAAAGAACATTGGTGGTATTTACAAGGCTTACACACTGCTGGGTGTGCAGGTCATACATCAATGGTGGGCATCACCTTGGTGACAGTTAAAGTTTAAGTTGATTGAAGTTAAGTGTAATTATATCCATTGATGTTAAGGAATCACCAGCATGTAACGGTGCAGCTATCTGAGCCAATGTGCAACAAGGTTTTGTTAAATAAATAACATTTAAACCGAACATTTGTCTGAAATCATAAGTATATTTGTAAAAAACAACCCTCCCCACCCAACCCCCCTGCCCCCACTTCTCCTCCCCACCTCTATCCCTTTCCCTTCCTTTCCTGACTCCAAGCTGCCTGGCCGAGGAGCTCCTCAGGCGATGCTTTTTTGGGTGGGGTGGGATGACGACCGAACCACTGCTTTGACGGATATGGGAGAGGACGGTCCCAAGGGGGAACGTGCTCCGAGCCAGAAGCAAGGTGTTGCTCCTGGCTCTTGTGTCGTTGGCAATGGGGTTGCGGCACCTTGGGGTGCAGTGCCACGCTCCGGGACCACTGGGAGCCCTCTGCCACCAGTGTTCCTGGCTACCAGCTCCAGGGCCTCCTCCATCCCTTCCATGTTATATATTATTTGTTGGACAAAAACTCCGTGCCAACTATGTTCCTGGTGCTTAGTTGGATTTTTGCTGCTGGTGAATCTCCCTCGTGCCTCCCCGAACAGCCAAACAAGCACACACCACAGCCACACACGCTTTCAGTCCCTCTCAGCTCCCTCTCTCTCTGTCTCCTCTTCTGCACATGTCATGATGACCCTTGACCTCCTGAATCGCGGGAATCGAGCTTTGCCATGCCGTTGCCCGTTGCTAAGGACGGCGACACTTTACGGTAGAAGGTCAAAGAGATTTAACGCTAACGCCCATTTCATATCGCTTATGGTAACACCCAATTTCAAAAATGAAGACCATGGGCTTTGAGAATGGGCGACAAGCCGGCGATCTGAAAACCCATTTTTACCACCCACGCCGGAAATACTGCCCATGTTTGGGCGATCTGCACAAAAGTGTAAAATCTAGCCCAGAATTACTTATGCAAATTATGCACAATTCCTTTTGATTATTCCAGGAATAGAAGAAAGACGAATGGGTCTGTAGTTGCCTCAGTCCGTTTTGTTCCCCTTTTAACTATGGGCATCACATTATCCTGTTTTCAATCTACTAGCGTATCACCAGTGTCCTATGACACCCTCATAATCAATTTCAACACATCACATATCTCCCTCCTTGCTCCTCTCGGCTCTCTGCGATAAATACAACAAAAGCATGCATTTATATAGCGCCTTTAACGTAATAAAATGTCCCAAAGTGCTTCTCAGGAGTGTTAGCATACAAAATTTGACACCGAGGCACATAAGAAGAGATTAGGTGACCAAAAGTGTCATGTATTCAACTATCATTGTAACCCATGTATAAGCTGACCTAAGTTGTACACCTTGAGAACATTGACCACAAGAGGGTGAACTTGTGGGAGACACTCCTAATCTGGACTTTCAGGTATAAAAGAGGAAGCTCCACCCACCTTCATCACTTGAGGTCTTGGTAATAAAGGTAACTGGTCACAGAGTGACCTTGTCTCAAGTATGGGCCTCGTGTGCATTTATACTGTATAGTAAGGACATATCATTGGCGACGAGAAACTAGGATTTAAACCACGTGAGCATGGCCACTAGCGGCACAGAAGAGAGGTACTGTGTTGGTGATGATTGGGACAACTTTATTGAGAGACTACAGCAAAGTTTTGTCACTAAGGAATGGTTGGGATAGGATTCGGCCGACAAACGTAGGGCTCATCTCCTGATGGTTTGTGGATCCAGAACGTACTCCCTGATGAAGGACCTTCGAGCGCCAGAGAAGCTGGCGGACAAGACTTTCCAAGAACTCAGTAAGTTGATCGGGGAACACCTTAAATCAGTGAGCAGCATGCACATGGCGAGACACCTATTTTACACGCACCGGCAGTGAGAAGGGCAAAGCATTCCAAACTTCGTGGCAGATCTCCGGCGACTGGCGAGCCTATGTAAGTTCCCAGATGCATGCAGAGCAAAGATGCTGCTAGACTTTTTTATTGAGGGCATCGGGCACGCTGGGGTTTTCAGGAAACTGATTGAGACCAAAGACTTGACCTTGGAAGCGGCAGCTCTGATAGCCCAGACATTTATATCAGGGGAGGAAGAGACCAGAATGATGTATGACAAAAATCTTGGCTCAAATGCGGCAAACGACCAGGGAGCCAACATTGTTAACGCGGCACACAGTTCTCTAGGCAGACAAGGGCAATCGGACATGCCCCAGCACGTAGTTGAACCCAAAGGGGGAATTCAACAGAAACAATGGCTAGCTGAACGACAATTCATGCCATCACAATGGACAATGCGGCCAGTAATGGGGCCACCAACACCTGTTAATGGTGCGCTTAAGGACAGTTACAGAGACAGTCAGAGACGATCGACTTGTAATGGACCTTTTGTTTCCAACAACGGGGCCTCCAGCTCATGCTGGAGGTGTGGAAGCAAGCACCCAGCCAGAGCTTGCAGGTATCAGCAATCGCCCTGCAGAAACTGCAACGTCAGCGGTCACTTGGCGCAGATGTGCAGGAAGCCTGCAGCTAGGTCAATGTACGAGGAGGACGGGCCCAATGTAAGCACTACGAGGCCAAATGAATACTGGGGGAAATCGCTGGAAGCTGAAGTTCAGCGAGTTCATGTGGAACACATATACAGTTCATATACCAGGATGCTACCGATAATGATGAAAGTGCTCCTCAATGGCATTCCAGTATTAATGGAGCTCGACACGGGGGCCAGCCAGTCCTTGATGAGTATCAAACAGTTTGAAAGGTTGTGGGTGTCCAAGGCCAGGAGGCCAAAATTATTGCCGATTGACGCACAGCTACGGACATATACAAGGGAGATCATTCCGGTGCTAGGCAGCGCCACGGTAGTCGTGACCCACAAAGATTCGGAGAACAGGTTGTCACTCTGGATTGTCCCGGGGATGGTCCCGCACTACTGGGGAGGAGTTGGCTTGCTGTCATGAACTGGAAATGGGGCGATGTCAATACAATTTCTTCTGTGGAGCGAGTATCATGCTCACAGGTCCTGGACAAATTTGACTCATTATTTCAACCCGGCATCGGCACTTTCATGGGGGCCAAGGTAGTGATTCACATAAACCCGGATGCCAGGCCAGTACACCACAAGGCCAGAGTGGTGCCGTACGTGATACGGGAAAAGATAGAATGCGAATTGGTCCGCCTGCTGAGGGAAGGCATCATCTCGCCAGTCGAATTCAGTGACTGGGCGAGCCCGATCATGCCGGTGCTCAAGGCGTGGGTCAGTCAGGATATGTGGCGATTACAAGGCCACCATCAATCGGGTGTCACACCAAGACCAGTACCTGCTACCGAGAGCGGAGGACCTCTTTGCGACGCTATCTGGTGGCAAATTTTTTCAAAATTGGACCTGACCCAGGAGCTGGCGAGTGAGTCGAAGAAGCTGACTATCATCATGACACACAAAGGGTTGTTTGAGTATAACAGATGTCCGTTTGGGATTCGTTTGGCCGCCGCGATCTTTCAGCGAAATATGGAACGCCTCCTCAAGTCGATTCCATGGACGGTGCTTTTTCAAGACATCCTCATCACGGGTCGCAATACTGAAGAACACCTCCACAACCTAGAGGAGGTGCTACGCAGACTGGACCAGGTAGGGCTGCGACTGAAAAAGGCGAAGTGCGTCTTCTTAGCTCCAGAGGTAGAATTCCTGGGGAGGAGATAGCAGCAGACGGGATCAGACCTACTGCGTCCAAAACGGAAGCGATCCAGAGAGCACCCAGACCTCGTAACATGATGGAGCTGCATTCCTTCCTGGGGCTCCTGAATTATTTTGGTAACTTTCTTCCCAAATTGAGCACACTGTTAGAGCCGCTACACGTGCTCCTACGCAAAGGTCGTGATTGGGTCTGGGGAGACAGCCAGGAAAGGGCTTTTGATAGAGCACACAATTTGTTATGCTCCAACAAACTGTTAACGTTATATGACCTGTGTAAGAAACTTGTTTTAACGTGCGATGCGTCGTCCTATGGGGTCGGGTGTGTGTTGCAGCATGTGAATGCCAATGGTCAGTTACAGCCGGTAGCTTATGCCTTCAGAAATCTGTCCAAGGCAGAAAAGGGCTGCGGGATGGTAGAAAAGGAAGCGCCAGCATGTGTATATGCAGTGAAAAAAATGCACCAGTACCTGTTTGGCAGGAAATTTGAGCTGGAGGCAGATCACAAACCGCTAACGTCCCTTTTGGCTGACAACAAGGCCATAAATGCAAATGCATCGGCCCGCATACAGAGGTGGGTGCTCACGTTAGCCGCCTATGACTACACAATTCTGCACAGACCGGGCACTGAAAACTGCGCCGATGCACTCAGCAGGCTCCCACTAGCCACCACTGAGGGGGCAACTGAATATGATGCTGAGATGGTCATGACTGTTGAAGCTTTCGAAAGCGAAGGCTCACCTGTGACAGCCCGTCAGATTAAAGTCTGGACAAATAAAGACCCGCTACTGTCTTTAGTTAAGAAATGTATCCAGAATGGGGACTGGGCAGCCACGTACGGGGCATGCCCTGAGGAATTTAAACAGTTTCATCGGCGCAAGGATGAACTCTCGATTCAGGCCGATTGCCTACTGTGGGGAAACTGAGTAGTCATGTCCCAGATGGGCAGAGAGGTGTTTATCAGAGAACTTCACAATGAGCACCCGGGCATTGTCATGATGAAGGCAATCGCCAGGTCACACGTTTGGTGGCCAGGGATAGATGCAGACCTGGAACTTTGTGTTCGCAGGTGCAACACATGTGCTCAGCTGGGCAATGCACCCAGGGAAGCCCCCGTTAGCCCCTGGTCCTGGCCCGCCAAGCCATGGTCACGCATTCATGTGGACTACGCAGGTCCTTTCATGGGAAAAATGTTTTTGGTTGTAGTAGACACGTACTCCAAATGGATTGAATGTGCCATTTTAAATTCAAGCACATCCTCTGCCACGGTAGAAAGTCTACGGGCAATGTTCGCCGCCCATAGTCTACCGGATGTCTTGGTCAGCGACAATGGCCCGTGCTTCACAAGCACTGAATTCCAGGACTTCATGGCAGGCAATGGAATCAACCATGTCAGAACGGCATCATTCAAGCCGGCCTCAAATGGCCAGGCGGAACGAGCAGTGCAGATAATCAAACAGGGGATGCTGAGAATCCAAGGGGGTTCCCTACAAAGCCGCTTATCACGCCTCGTGTTGGCCAACAGATCCCGACCACACTCGCTCAAAGGGGTTCCACCCGCAGAGCTGCTAATGAAAAGGACGCTCAAAACCAGGTTATCCCTTATACACCCCACTATGAAAGAAATTGTTGAGAGCAGGCATCAGTCACAATGTGACTACCATGACAGGATTGCGAAGGCGCTATGTATTGATGTCAATGACCTTGTTTTTGTCCTTAATTACGCTGCAGGGCCCAAATGGCTTGCAGGCACTGTGATTGCCAAAGAGGGGAATAGGGTTTTGGTAGTTAAACTTACCAATGGACAAATCTGCCGCAAACACGTGGATCAAACTAAAAAGAGGTTCAGCAACACCATAGAAGAAGCAGAGGAAGAACACGACGTAGAGTTTACTCCACCACAGGTGACCGAATGCCGGAACCAAGTGGAAGAGAGCCCAGTCACTGTGGGCAGTTCGGACAGGCCTGAGGCACCGCAAACAGCAGACACTCAGGCCAGCGCCCAACAACCGGAGCCCCAACTCAGGCGCTCTACAAGGGAGCGTAAACCACCAGAGAGACTTAACCTGTGATCCCATTAAGACTTTGGGAGGTGATTTCATGTATTCAACGATCATTGTAACCCATGTATAAGCTGACCTAAGTTGTACACCTTGAGAACATTGACCACAAGGGGGTGGACTTGTGGGAGACACTCCTAACCTGGACTTTCAGGTATAAAAGGGGAAGCTCCACCCACCTTCAACACTTGAGGTCTTGGTAATAAAGAGTGACTTTCTCTCAAGTATGGGCCTTGTGTGCATTTATACTGTATAGTAAGGACATATCAACAAGCTTGGTCAAAGAGTTAGGTTTTAAGGAGCATCGTTAAAGGAAGAGAGAGAGGTAGAGACGCACAAAGATTTAGCGAGGGAATTTCAGAGCTTCGGGCCTAGGCAGCTGAAAGCATGGCTGCCAATAATGGAGCAATTAAAATCGGCGATGCGCAAGAGGCCAGAATTGGAGGAGGGTTGTAGGATTGAAGGAGGTTACAGAGACAGGGAGGGACAAGGCAATGGAGTGATTTGAAAATAAGGATGAGAAAATTAAAATAGAGGCGTTGCTAGACCAGGAGCCAATGTAGGTCAGCGAGCACAGAGGATATGGATGAATGGGATTTGGTGTGAGTTGGATTCGGGCTACAGAGTTTTGGATGCGTTCAAGGAGTGTGCAAGGTGGGAGGCTGACTGGGAGAGCAGTGGAATAGCCGAGATTAGAGCTAACAAAGGCATGGATGAGGGGTTCAGCAGCAGATCAGCTCAAGCAGACAATGTTGTGGATAGAAATAGGCAGACTTGGTGATGGAGAGGATATGGGGTCGGAAGCTCAGCGCAGGGTCAAATAGGAAGCGAAGATTGTGAAACATCGAAACATAGAAAATACGTGCAGGATTAGAACATTCGGCCCTTCGAGACTGCGCCACAATTCAATATGATCATGGCTGATCATGCAACTTCAGAACCCCATTCCTGCTGTCCCTCCATAACCCTTGATCCCTTTAGTCGTAAGGGCCACATCTAACTCCCTTTTGAATATATCTAACGAACTGGCCTCAACAACTTTCTGTGGTAGAAAATTCCACAGGTTCACAACTCTCTGAGTGAAGAAGTTTCTCCTCATCTCGGTCCTAAATGGCTTACCCCTTATCCTTAGACTGTGACCCCTGGTTCTGGACTTCCCCAACATCGGGAACATTCTTCCTGCATCTAACCTGTCCAATCCCGTCAGAATTTTATATGTTTCTATGAGATCCCCTCTCATTCTTCTAAATTTCAGTGAATATAGCCGAGTGGATCCAGTCTTTCTTCACATGTCAGTCGTGCCATCCCGAGAATCAGTCTGGTGAACCTTCGCTGCACTCCTTCAACAGCAAGAATGTCCTTCCTCAGATTAGGAGACCAAAACTGCACACGATACCCAAGGTGTAGTCTCATCAAGGCACTGTACAACTGCAGTAAGACCTCCCTGCTCCTATACTCAAATCCCCTCGCTATGAAGGCCAGCATGCCATTTGCTTTCTTTACTGCCTGCTGTACCTGCATGCCTACCTTCAATGACTGATGTACCATGACACCCAGGTCTCGTTGCACCTCCCCTTTTACTAATCTGTCACCATTCAGATAATAATCTGCCTTCCTGTTTTTGCCACCAAAGTGGATAACCTCACACTTATCCACATTATACTGCATCTGCCATGCATTTGCCCATTCACCTAACTTGTCCAAGCCCCACTACAGTCTCTAGCATCCTCCTCACAGCTCACACTGCCACCCAGCTTAGTGCCATCTGCAAACTTGGGGATATTATTTTCGATTCCTTCGTCTAGATCATTAATATATATTGTAAATAGCTGGGGTCCCAGCACTGAACCCTGCGGCACCCCACTAGTCACTGCCTGCCATTCTGAAAAGGACCCGTTTATTTCAACTCTCTGCTTCCTGTCTGCCAACCAGTTTTCTACCGCCAATACCATGTATTGTGTTCCTAACACAGATGAGGCTGCACACAGGGAGGTTAAAGTAACAGTGACCTCAGGCTTTAATGAGACACTTCAGAGTGAGGAACAGGCCTTAGGGGCCGGCTTATATATAATGCTCCCAAGGGATGCTGGGATCCCTTGGGACTTCAGGGGATGAGCTCCCTGGTGGCAGAACATGGGAGTGCGTGCTTTACAGATACACAACATCACTCCTCCCCAAAGTCAAAGTGAAAACTATTTACAAGGTGAGGCGGTCGGGAGCCTTTCTTTCCCTGGTGGACCGCCTTGGTACAAATGTCCGTTCTGGTGTGTTGGCTGTGCCCTCGCTGGGCTGGCATGTTGTTGGCCCTGCAGGGCTGCTTGGTGAGCCAGGCCTTGCTGGGCTGTTGGGCATGATGGGTTCGATTTCCTGGTCCGGCGTGGCGTCATTGATCCTTTGGGTGTGTGTTGTGGGCTCGACAAAGGTGGTGTCTGCTGTGGATTATTCAGGGCAGTCTGTGAACCGCAGCCTTGTTTGGTCCAGGTGCTTTCTGCAAATTTGTCCAATGTCTAGATTGACTACCAACACCCTATTCCCTTCTTTAACTATCATCGTGCCTGCGATCCACTTGGGACCATGTCCATAGTTTAGCACAGACACAGGTTAATTTAGATCAATTTCCCGTGACACAGTGGCGCGACCATCGTTTACATTTTGTTGCTGCCGCCTGCTCTCTACCTGATCATGCAGGTTGGGGTGAACCAGCGAGAGTCTGGTTTTAAGTGTCCTTTTCATGAGTAGCTCAGCCGAGGGCACCCTTGTGAGTGAGTGGGGTCTCGTGCAGTAGCTGAGCAGTACTCGAGACATGCTGGTTTGGCGTGAGCCTTCTGTGACTCGTTTAAGGCTCTTTTTGATTGTTTGTACTGCCCGCTCTGCCTGCCCATTGGAGGCTGGTTTAAACGGGGCCGAGGTGATGTGTTTGATCCCATTGTGGGTCATGAATTCTTTAAATTCGGCACTGGTGAAACATGGCCCGTTGTCACTGACCAGTATGTCAGGCAGGCCGTGGGTGGCAGACATGGCCCTTAGGCTGTCAATGGTAGCGCTGGTGGTGCTTCCCAACAGTATTTCACATTCAATCCATTTTGAAAAAACATCCACCACCACGAGGAACATTTTACCGAGAAACGGGCCTGCATAGTCGACATGCATCCTCGACTTAGTGGTGCCTCTCTGGGCCCGTTGCTCAACTGAGCACATACGCTGCATTGCTGTACACAGGACTCTAAGTCAGAGTCGATAGCGGGCCACCACACGTGGGATCTGGCTATCGCTTTCATCATTACTAACCCGGGTGTGTGCTGTGGAGATCCGAGATGAAAGTCTCCCTGCCCTTTTTTGGTAACACTAGATAGTTACCCCACAACAGACAGTCTGCCTGAATGGACAGCTCGTCCTTTCGCTGCTGGAATGGCTTGATTGGCTCTTGCATTTCAATGGGGATGCTGGCCCAGCTCCCATGCAGTACACAATTTTTTACTGGGGACAGCAGAGGATCTTGGCTGGTGCAAGTTCTAATCTGGCGGGCCGTGACAGGTGATTTATCATTTTCAAATGCTTCCATGACCATCAACAAGTCTGCGGGCTGCGCCATCATCAACAAGTTTGCAGGCTCCGCCATTTCCACCCCCGTGGTGGGCAATGGTAGCTGACTGAGAGCATCCGCACAGTTCTCGGTGCCTGGCCTGTGGCGGATGGTATAGTTATATGCTGATAGCGCGAGTGCCCACCTTTGTATGCGGGCTGAGGCATTAGTATTTATCCCATTGTTTTCAGCGCGCAGGGATGTGAGGGGCTTGTGATCGGTTTCCAGCTCAAATTTGAGGCCAAACAGGTACTGATGTATTTTCTTTACCCCGAACACACACGCTAATGCCTCTTTCTCAATCATGCTGCAGGCCCTCTCGGCCTTAGACAAGCTCCTGGAAGCATAGGCGACAGGTTGCAACTTCCCCGCAATGTTAGCTTGTTGTAATACACACCCGACTCCGTACGACGACGCGTCACATGCTAGCACAAGTCTTTTACACGGGTTATACAATACAAGCAGCTTGTTGGAGCATAAAATGTTTCTGGCTTTCTCAAAAGCAATTACTTGGTTTTTTCCCCATACGCAGTTGTCACCTTTGTGCAATAACACATGTAGGGGCTCTAAAAGGGTGCTTAACCCCGGTAGGAAGTTACCAAAGTAGTTGAGGAGTCCCAGGAACGACTGCAGCTCCGTGACGTTCTGTGGCCTGGGCGCGTTCCTGATAGCCTCTGTCTTGGTGTCTGTGGACCGAATGCCGTCCGCCGTGATCTTTCTCCCCAAAAACTCCACTTCTGTTGCCATGAAGACGCATTTTGACCTCTTCAGCCGCAGCCCTACGCGATCCAGTCGCTGGAGGACCTTCTCCAGGTTTTGTAGGTGCTCGGCGGTGTCCCGACCCGTGACCAATATGTCGTCCTGAAAGACCATCGTGTGTGGTCCCGACTTGAGTAGGCTCTCCATGTTTCTCTGGAAGATCGCTGCAGCCGACCGAATTCCAAACGGGCATCTGTTGTAGATGAACAGTCCCTTGTGCGTGTTGATGCAGGCGAGGGCCTTAGAAGACTCCTCAAGCTCCTGCATCATGTAGGCCGAAGTCAGGTCGAGCTTGGTGAACGTCTTGCCTCCTGCCAACATCGCAAATAGGTCGTCTGCCTTAGGTAGTGGGTATTGGTCCTGTAGCGAGAGACGATTAATAGTTACTTTATAATCGCCGCAAATCCTGACCGTGCCATCACTTTTGAGTACTGGAACAATCAGGCTGGCCCACTCGCTAATTCCACTGGGGAGATGATGCCCTCGCGTTGCAGCCTATCGAGCTCGATTTCCACTCTCTCCCTCATCATGCGAGGTACCGCTCACGCCTTGTGGTGAATGGGTCGTGCCTCTGGGAACAAGTGGATCCGCATCTTCGCCCTGGAAAAGTTTCCAATGCCTGGCTCAAAAAGGGAAGGAAATTTGTTAAGAACCTGGGTACATGAGGCCTCATCGACATGTGATAGTGCTCGGATGTTATCCCAGTTCCAGCGGATTTTGCCCAGCCAGCTCCTTCCAAGCAGTGTGGGGCCATCGCCCGGGATAATCCAGAGTGGTAGTTCATGCTTCGTACCCTCGTAGGTGACCTTGACTGTGGTGCTGCCCAGGACAGTGATAAGCTCTTTGGTGTACGTTCTCAGTTTCGTGTGGATGGGGCTCAGGACTGGTCTGAATGCCTTGTTGCATCACAGTCTCTAAAACATCTTTTTACTCATGATGGATTGGCTAGCGCCAGTGTCCAGTTCCATGGCTATGGGTATGCCATTCAATTTTACGTTTAGCATTATAGGTGGACATTTCGTCGAAAATGTGTGCACACTGTGTACTTCAGCATCTGCCTCCTCTCTCTGAGCCTCGAACTTGCTTTGATCCACCATCCACGTGTTGTGGTTAGCAGGTTTTGCAGAGCTTGCAGCTCATTTGCAAGCTTGTTGGAGGTGCACCATTGTTCCACAGCTCTTGCAAACATACCCTTTGAAGCGGCATGAATAGGCTGAATGAAAGCCTCCACAACGCCAACAAGGTGTGAATTGCCTTGCATTCATCCTTTGTTGGAAACTCTGAGTCATCTGGGTCACCTGGGGCCTGCTGGCAGTTGCAGACTCGTGGGTTCTGCCCTGTACATTTCTGCTCAGAAACACAGTTCCAGTTAATTTATGAACATTGCTAGCACTTGTATGCTGAGAGATTTGTTTGGTGTTATCACTGGTGGACATAAACGCCTGTGCAACGTCGGTGTCTCGACAGTCAAACGTTTTCGTAGGATGGTCTCGTAACCAATGCCCAGTCCAAAAATTCTCTGAGCATTTGCTCCAGGTAGCCATCAAACTCACATTGTCCTGCAAGTTGCCTTCGCTGAGTGACATAGCTTGCCACTTCCTGACCTTCAGATCGCTGGCACGTGTAGAACCGATACTTCGCCATCAGCACGCTCTCCCTCAGGTTAAGATGCTCCTGAACCAGTGTGCACAGCTCCTCATATGACTTATCTGTGGGTTTCACTGGAGCCAGAAGCTTCTTTATGAGGCTGTAGGTCGGTGCTCCGCAGACTGTGAGGTGGACCGCTCTCCTTTTTGCAGCGCTTCCTCTCCATCCAGCTCGTTGGCTACAAAGTACTGGTCTAACCGTTCGACATAGGCTTCCCAGTCCTCACCCTCCGAGAACTTCTCCAGGATGCCCACAGTTTGCTGCATCTTTGCGTTGGATTCGTATTCTCGTCGCCAGTTATTGTGTTCCTAACACAGATGAGACTGCACACAGGGAGGTTAAAGTAACAGTGATCTCAGTCTTTATTAAGACACTCCAGAGTGAGGAACAGGCCTTAGGGGCTGGCTTATATACAGTGCTCTCAAGGGATGCTGGGATCCCTTGGGACTTCAGGGGATGAGCTCCCTAGTGGCGCAACATGGGAGTGCATGCTTTACAGATACACAACAACATGTGCCTTAATTCTGCAAACTAATCTCCTGTGTGGGACCTTGTCGAAAGCCTTTTGAAAGTCCAAATACACCACATCAACTGGTTCTCCCTTATCCACTCTATTAGTTACATCCTCAAAAAACTCTAGAAGATTTGTCAAGCATGATTTCCCTTTCATAAATCCATGCTGACTTGGACCGATCCTATCACTGCTTTCCAAATTACTATTACATCTTTAATAATTGATTCCAGCATTTTCCCCACCACCGATGTCAGGCTAACCGGTCTATAATTCCCTGTTTTCTCTCTCACTCCTTTTTTAAAAAATGGGGTTCCAATCCATAGGAACTGAACCAGAGTCCATGGAATGTTGGAAAATGACCACCAATACTATTTCTAGGGCTACTTCCTTAAGTACTCAGGCATGCAGGCTATCAGGCCCTGGGAATTTATCGGCCTTCAGTCCCTTCAGTTTCCCTTACAACATTTCCTGACTAATAAGGATTTCCCTTAGTTCCCCCTTCTTTCTAGACCCTTGGTCCCCTAGTAATTTTGGGAGGTTATTCGTGTCTTTCTTAGTGAAGACAGAACCAAAGTATTTGTTCAATTAGTCTGCCATGTCCTTGTTCCCCATTATGAATTCACCTGATTCTGACTGCAAGGGACCTACATTAGTCTTTACTAATATTTTTCTCTTCACATATCTATAGAAGCTTTTGCAGTCAGTTTTTATGTTACCTGCAAGCTTACTCTCATACTCTATTTCCCCCCTCCTAATTAAACCCTTAGTCCTCCTCTGCTGAATTCTAAATTTCTCCCAGTCCTCAGGTTTGCTGCTTTTTCTGGCCAATTTATATGACTCTTCCTTGGACTTTCCCTAATTTCCCTTGTTAGCCATGGTTGAGCCACCTTCCCTTTTTTACTCTTACGCCAGACAGGAATGTACAATTGTTGTAGTTCATCCATGTGATATTTAAATGTCTGCCATTGCCTATCCACCGTCAACCCTTTAAGTATCATTCTCCAGTCTATCCCAGCCAATTCACGTCTCATACCATTGAAGTTTCCTTTCTTTAAGTTCAGGACCCTAGTCTCTGAATTAACTGTGTCACTCTCCATCTTAATGAAGAATTCTACCATATTATGGTCACTCCTCCCCAAGGGGCCCTGTTCGACCAGATTGCTAATTAATCCTCTCTCGTTACACAAGACCCAGTCTAGGATGGCCTGCTCTCTAGTTGGTTCCTCAACATATTGGTCGAGAAAACTGTCCCTTATGCACTCTCGAAAATCCTCCTCCACAGTATTGCTTTCAGTTTGGTTAGCCCAATCAATATGTAGATTAAAGTCACCCATGATAACTGCTGTACCCTTATTGCACACGCCCCTAATTTCCTGTTTGGTGCCATTCCCAACTTCACTACTACTGTTTGGTGGCCTGTACACAACTCCCACTAACGTTTTCTGCCCTTTGGTGTTTCGCAGCTCTACCCATATAGATTCCACATCATCCACGTTAATCTCTTTAACCAGTAATGCTACCCCACCTCCTTTTCCTTCCTGTCTGTCCTTCCTGAATGTTGAATACCCCTGGATGTTGAGTTCCCAGCCTTGGTCACCTTGGAGCCATGTCTCCATAATCCCAATTACATCATATCCGTTAACAGCTATCTGCACAGTCAATTCATCCACCTTATTACAAATGCTCCTCGCATTGAGACTTAAAGCCTTCAGGCTTGTTTTTTTTAACACTCTTTGTCCTTTTAGAATTATGTTGTAATGTGGCCTTTTTAGATTTTTGCCCTTGATTTCTCTGCCTTCCACTCTTGCTTTTCTCCTTCATACCTTTTGCTTCTGTCCCCTTTTTACTTCCCTCTGCCTTCCGGCACAGATTCCCATCCCCCTGCCATTTTAAGTTTAAACCCTCCCTAGCAGCACTAGCAAACAGTCCGCCTAGGACATCGGTTCCGGTCCTGCTCAGGTGCAGACCGTCTGGTTTGTACTGGTCCCACCTCCTCCAGAACCGATTCCAAGGTCCCAGGAATTTAAATCCCTCCCCCTTGCATCATTCCTCAAGCCACGTATTCATCTGAGCTATCCTGCAATTCCTACTCTGACTAGCACGTGGCACTGGTAGCAATCCTGAGACTACTACTTTTGAGATCCCACTTGTTAATTTAACTCCTAGCTCCCTAAATTCAGCTTGCAGGACCTCATCCCGTTTTCTACCGAAATCGTTGGTACCTATATGTACCACGACAGCTGGCTGTTCACCCTCCCTTTTCAGAATGTCCTGCACCAGCTCCGAGACATCCTTGACTCTTGCACCATGGAGGGAACATACCATCCTGCAGTCTCGTTTGCGGCTGCACAAACGCCTATCTATTCCCCTTACAATAGAATCCCCTTATCACTATAGCTCTTCAACTCTTTTTCCTGCCCTCCTGTGCAGCGGAGCCACCCCTGGTGCCATGGACTTGGCTGCTGCTGCCTTTCCCTGATGAGCCAACTCCCCCCAACAGTACCCAAGGTGGTGTAACTGTTTTGGAGGAACATAACTGCAGGGGGTCCCTGCACTACCTTCTTTCCACTGTTCTGCCTGATGGTCACCCATTCCCTATCTGGCTGTGTAACCTTTACGTGCGGTGTGACCAACTCACTAAACGTGCTATTCACGACATCCTCAGCATTGCGGATGCTCCAGAGTGAGTCCATGCACAGCTCCAGTGCCGCAATGCAGTCTATCAGGAGCTGCAGCTGGATACACTTCCTGCACATGTAGTTGTCAGGGACACTGGGAGCGTCCCTGACTTCCCACATAGCACAGGAGGAGCATGACATGGGTATGGGCTCTCCTACCATGACTTAACCCTTAAATTAACTTAATTTGGCAACGATGCCAAGGGTTTCCTACTGAACGGTCTGGATCAGCCTCAGACATTGACCAGGGAGAGCGATGGAGTTGGTGGCTAGAGAACAAAGTTTGTGGCAGGGACTGAGAACAATAGTTTTGGTCTTCCTGATATTTAATTTCAGAATATTTACTATTTTGTGCTTATGCTTAGTTTCCAGCCTGTTTGCACCTTTTCTGGTTTTCTGCCCTTCTCTGAGTACCCTCTTACTGTTTATTGAAATAATTTTTTACAACTGTGTTTAGCCTCTGCAGCTATGCTTCTTTTTATGTTCCTCTTTTGTCCTTTGATTACCCTGTTAGCATGTCTGCATTAGATTCATCCCAGGAAACTTCTCCTTTATCGCTGCAGGATTTGTGGAATTGTTTTCTTCTTTATTTCACTTTTAATTTGATTGTTAATCCATTTAGAGTCATGATTGTGTTTTCCGTGTTTGTCGGTTTTCAGACTGTATTTATTCTGTATGTATAAAGCTGTACCACCTACAAATTTGCTTTCGTTGTTCTTTCATTTCTTTGAATTTAGTCCTTTTAAGTTTATGGGTCCGAAATTGCCCCCCTGCATAAGCTCCATTCCCGCCGAGAGGCCTTACCGACCAGGGGCAGACAGATCGGCCGACCCGACCAAAATTGCCCCTGAGCCGGAAGCGGTCGGAACAGTTTTCCACTCTACCCATTTTCCCGCTGCGCGGGCATGCGTTGACCCCTTACTGACTGGCAGCGACCCCCTTTCCACCCCTCGTGTAGTATTGCCTCACGAGAGCAGCGGTGCCGCCGCCGTTTGGTGCCACTGACAGCTTTCCCTGTTGGGAAGCTATCTGGGGCTGGGCAGCGCATCCGCCCTTAAAGGGGAGGTCGCGCTGTCGCAGTCGCCATAATAATTTTTATTGTTGGTCAACTGCCAGGTTGCCAACAGGCAGCCTGGCACCCGCACTTGGGTGCGAGGCTGCTGGCCTGGCCGAAACCCTCTCTGGTGGCCAAGTGGGCCTAACTGAACTTCTTGCAGAGCTCGCAGCAGCCCTCCCCTTTAACTGAAGAGAAGGGACGTTGTGACGCAAGGCCCCACCACCCAGCAGCAGTGAGCAACCACCTGCGGATGCAGGACGGCTCGCTCTATTGAGCTAGATGGTCCAACTATCAACCACTGGCATGGAGGTAGGTCGCGAGATGCAGCAGACCATGGCTGGGATAGCTACCAGCATCATCACATTCACCCAGCAGCACAATCAAAGGATGGAGCGCCTCCTCACAGTTTTGGAGCGCACATCAGAAAGCATTGAGGCCATAAGGCAGGAGATGACTTCTGCATGCATGTTGCAAGCCCCCGACCCCATACCCTCAAGGCATACAGATGCAGAGGAACAGGAGATCCTGGTGCCTTCGGTCCCGCACCCTATGTTCTCATCGAGACGCACGCGTCTACACACATCCTGTTGCCCTCCTGCACAACCTCCTGAATCAGAGGCAGTGAGGGGCAGGGAGGGCCACTCTGTTGTGTAGTGTGGGGAGGAAGAGGAAAGCAGGCATAGCTGAAAGGGTGTGAAGAGAGGTGGTGGTGCCGGGTAGAGGGGTGGGTGTTGCTTCCTCGTCTAAATGTATGTATATGTGATAATATTATATAATGTTTGTTATTGTGCACTTGTAAATATACTCACATTGTTGACCCTCTATTTGTGCGAGTGTCATTTTAACGTCATATGTGTGGTTCGTTGCTGTCCCTCAGGACATCTGCTTCATCAGGAATATCTTCCCATTCACATCTGACTGCAGTGTATAATGAGCACTGTCATCAGGCCATCGCAAGGCGACAATGAATGCAGGATGGCTGCCATTCAATTACTCTAGTTTACCAAGTTGCAGCGCAGACCTTAAGGCTTGCACTTCAACCTTCTTTTTGCGAGACCAAACATGGAGAAGTGCCATCCCTGAGATGACGTGGTCATCAGTTACATTTCAGTACATTGTGCGAGGCAATTAATGAATCAGCTTGGATGTACAAAATGTGAGATGCTTAACACTTTTCAGTCACTCAAAAATTTTCCCTTCGCTATTGGCCTTCTCAATGAAGGACTTCCAACAAGGTGCAACAAAAAAGCGTCCATTAGCTTAGACACATTTCAGTTGGTTTTATCACATCCAATTTAAACATCACCATCAGCAAGAAAGTAATGCAACATTGACCTCACTTCTTTCCAGCAGTCCCACTAATATGGTGCAGAATCCGACTAGCTGCCGTGATGTGATGGCCACCAGCACTCCCTCCCAGCCGATGTGCGAGTGCTGCCCCATTGCACTCCACCTCTTTCTCTCTACTTCCCACCCACTCGATGTGTGAGTGCTGCCGCATTGCACTCCACCTCTCTCTCTCTCCTTCCCACTCACCCGATGTGCGATTGCTGCCCAATTGCACCGCTACCTGCCTCCCTCCCTCCCACCTGATGTGCCCGATTCCATTGCTGCCTGCCTGCCTCCCTCCCACCCGATTCCATTGCTGCCTGACTCCCTCCCTCCCTCCCACCCAATGTGCTTGATTCCATTGCTACCTGCCTCCCTCCCTCCAACCCAATTCCATTGCTATCTGCCTCCCTCCCTTCCACCCAATTCCATTGCTGCCTGCCTCCCTCCCACCCGATGTGCCCAATTCCATTGCTGCCTGCCTCCCTCCCGCCTGATGTGTGATTGCTGGCCCACTGCCGCCCAGCTCAGACCTGCTTTTCCAGAGTGGTCCTTCTGGCGGGTGGCAGGAGTCCATGAAAAATGATCAAAATGGCGATTAACAGACACCTGGCATGGGCGGGCGGGATGCTGTGACATGTCCACCAATCTTCCGTTGGGCGGAACCTCGACGGGAGATGGGCGGTTCCATTGTTTTTTATATTGTTTTTTGTGATCGCGGGAATATCGTCCATTTTCAAACCTGCTAATTTCCACTTTTTAATGTGGGCGTTAGCCGTAGCGATGTGAAATGGGCGTTAGCGATTTATTGTGTCGTGCAAGGCCGGTGCCCATAGCAACGGTCTTTTCCCGCATTTCAGGATGTTAGGGATCATCTGCACATGCGCAGAAGAGAGTGAAAGAGGAGAGGGAGAGAGAGGAGAAAGCTGGTAGAGAGATTGTAGTGCTGGTATTGTGGAGTGATTATTTGAGAGATTTTGAGAGATTTTTGAGATTCTTTGCTAAAAAAATATGGATGCAATTGAAATGAGTGAAAGAAGAATGAGCGAGGAGGAGGAAGTGGCTTAAGTGGGAGAGATGGGAGGACATAGGCGCGCAAAACGCTTTAGTGAGGAGGCCAATGCTGCCTTAGTGGCAGAGGTGGAAAATAGGTGGGCACAATTGACCCGAGGTGGTCATGGGAAATCACCCCCCCCGGGTTTGTTAAAGGATTTGGGTGGAGATAGCTGAGGTTATATCTGCGAGCACGCATGAGGTAAAGGAGCCCAACCAGTGCCGGAAGCTCTGGAATGATCTGCTTGGATCAGGCAGAGTAAGTATTAAATTTATTTATATAATAAATTGTAATGATGCAATGATTAATTTAAATGCAGATCTGATATATTGTTGTTAGACTGGTAATCGTTTAATCCAAACCTCAATCTTATTCAAGTTATTCTCAGGTGGTAGATATAACCATGCATGCGAAACTATGATTAGCATGGGATGACTAATTGTGGATTGTCTGTGTGTTGTGTTGTGTAATAGTAGTAATAATGATCTGCTACAAAATAATAGTAATCTGCTATCTGTTTTATCTGTAAAAGTACCTAGCAATGATCTTATGCCATGCCATGCTCTTGTCACCTTTGCAGAAGCTTTCGAAGAATAGGACCGAGCAGCGGCGCACGAGTGGCAGCCAAGCTGACATTAGTGCCCTTACTGATTTGGAAGAGAGGGCGTTGGCATCGGTGGGAGTCCACAACAGGTTGACCATCCATGCAGGTGCTGAACCCGTTCTCGCGCCACGTGAGTAATGTATAAACCATTGGGTGATTAAAGTAATTTAATGCCATTCATTTCCGTATAATATATGATTGATGTACTGTTACATAATTAAGAATGGGATCATGAAATATCATTGTAATGCAATGCAGATTCTTTACTATCATGATGTTAATTATATTTGATGTCTGTCAGTATATTTATAGCAGTAGTGTTGCTCCTTGTGCATATGCCTGTGTCGCGTAAGCATTCTCATATGACCCTAGCACCCTCTTCTCTTCTAATTACCTCATTTATGTTTTCTAGCTCACAAGATAGTACAGATGCAAGCCTTCCAGGTACCCCAGGCATCCAAGGATCCTGTTGTTGTTGTTGTCTCTGGAGGCAAGGAGGCAAGAGTGTCGCCCGAGGATAGTGAAGAGGTGGAGGAGACGCCTGCAGCCTTTCCATAAGTGTTCCTGCGGTCACATCCTCTTCAACCGAGGAGGTAGCGGGGCCAAGCGGTTTGCAGCATGACATCCCGAGTGGTTCCATGCCAGCAGCGACCCCGCAGAGGTTGGTTCGACACAGTCTGACTGCTCTGAGAGTGGTGGATCTGAGTGTGGATATGGTTAACTTGTCCAGGACGAGCTTCAAATTGGTTGGGAGCTCCTCCAAGCAATGGGTGGATTATCTGGCCAGGTTGCCACTCTGTCCGAGATCGTCGCAGAGAAGATGACGCGGATAGCAGTGGCATTGGAGAGAATAGTCAGGAACACAGATGCCAGAGGCCAGCCAGTGGTCCTGGAAAATGGCACTGTACTCCACGGAAACGTCCTATCCATCGACTTCCCAATCTATGGATCCGCCGTCACCCCCCCCCCCCCAACTCCTGGACCCTCCCCGCCCGCCTGTTCGAGGTGCCCTACTGCCCTACTGCATAGCGACTTGGAGTTGATAGGGGGAGAGGTGGGGTACAGACCCGGGGGGGGGGGGGGAAGGAAAGGAGGGGCGTGGCCGCAGGTATGCAGGGAGGGAGGGTGGATTATTGCTATTGTTTATTTTTTTTTAATTGTTGAATGTTGGGTATGTTGATGTTGCTGTTATTGTTGTTCATTTTTCAATAAAAACATTTTAAACTTTTTCATTGTTAGGATGGGGTTGGGAAGAGGGATGCATGTGTGTTTATAAAAATCATTGTTGTTGTTTATAAAATTTTTTGTTATTTATAAATGTTTCACTGTTGGGGTGGGGGAGGGGGGTACATGGGTTTTAACTGTTGAGTTGCATTTGTTTAGAAAAACAATTTTAGTAATAACATTAAAACATTTTTATTTAACTTAACATTGTTGTGCAGTGTCTTCAGATAGCAGAAATGTTAAGCATATACAAAGTTTGCAAACACTGGCGAGGCCAGGAAAGACAAAGATTAAACGTAATGTAAATCAACTGTAACTGTCACCAACGTAACGCAAACCGTTCATTTATGAGCTGCAGACACAACAATCTTGCAGTTGCGTAACTACCACCAACATTAGTTCAAGCAAAGCGTTCATTTATGAGCTGCTGATGCAACAGTCTTGCAGCTGCGTAACCACCACGGGCCCTTTCCTGCGGTCTAGAGCGGGGTGGGGGCATGATTTCAACGCCAGCTTGATTGTCCTCCCCTAGGTCCTCGTCCACTTCCTCGTCCTCTTCTTCCGCCTCCCCTCTCTCCTGAGGTGGACCGGCAGTCCCATCTGGCAATTCTTGTCCCCTCCTGATAGCTAAGTTATGCAACATTCAGCATACCACAATGAATTGAGCAACCTGCTCAGGGTGGTATTATAATTCACCTCCTGAGTGGTCCAGGCATCTGAAGCGCTGCTTAAGCACTCCAATTGTCCTTTCGACAATATTGCGTGTGGCTAAGTGGCTTTTGTTGTATCGCTTCTCAGCTTCTGTCTGGGGCTTACGCAGTGGGGTCATCAGCCAGGTGGCAAGGCCATATCCTTTATCCCCCAGCATCCAACCGTGACTTTGTGGCTGACTCTTAAACAGGTCAGAGATAGTGCTCTCATTCAAAATGTGCGCATCATGAATGCTCCCTGGAAATTTTGCATTTACTGCCATGATTATTTGCTTGTGGTCGACAACGAGTTGCACATTCAGGGAGTGGAATCCCTTTCGATTTTGAAACACTTCTGCATCCTGAAAAGGTGCTTCCATGGCAATGTGCGTGCAGTCTATTGCTCCCTAAACTTTGGGGAAGTTTGCTATTCTGGAGAAACCCAAAGCCCTCTCTGTCTGTGCCTCCCTGGTCATAGGGAAGCTTATAAAGTCCATCCTGCGAGCGTAAAGGGCTTCAGTCACCTGTCGAATGCAGCAATGTGTGGCGTGCTGAGAGATACCACAAATGTCGCCAGCTGAGGCCTGAAAGGAGCCCAATGCATAGAAGGAAAGTGGCGTAGTAACCTTGATCTCAATGGGCAGTGCGGTCCTGATGGTGCTGTTCGGCTGCAGATCTTCCTTAATGAGCTGACATATCTCACTGATGACCTTCTTTTGGAAGCGAAGCCACCTAAGGCACGTTTTCTCAGACAAGTTCAGGTCTGACCGCTTATCCCTGTAAGAGTGTCGGGTGTAAGTTCTCCTCCTCCTCATCAGTCTGCCACCTCTTTGATTGGGCACATAATGCTCTTCAATCTATCTTCTCCCATCTCTACTCTGCACCACATGAGTAGTCATCAGTACTGGCTGAGAAATTACAGACCTCATTACTATTACTATGTATTCAGAATGAATAAATTGTTCTCCAAAAACTCATATAAAAAATTCAAATTGATCACAATATGATTAGATGGTTGTTCAAATTTTAAAACCACCTTAAAGGCACTCATAAATTAATTCAAAACTCCCAGAACTTGAAGCAGCCTTTTATATGAAAAGTGCTCTGATTTACAAAATGGCTTCCATACCACTGGGTTCAGGTCAGGTGAGTGCAGCTTTTTATCAGCGATTTTTTGGGTGAGCGATCTTTTGGGTGATCTATGGGCGAGATGCCGAAAGTAACGCTCGGCGATATTCTGAGCGGTTTCTGGGCATTAGTTTCCATTCCAAACAGTATTCTGGGCGGTGCACGATTGTTGACGTCATAATTTAAAAAAAAAATATGGGTGGGCGGTTCAACTAATTCTCGGCGTTAACTTTATGCCGAAACTAACACTGCCGATAAATGGGCAATAAATGGGCGTTAGTTTACAGTTTTAGGGAAAATGGATGATAAATGGGCGTTAGACTTAATCTTAGCAGTTAAATGGGCGGTAGGTGAGCGGTAGTGAGGTGAAACTGATGGAAAGTCTCGCCCCAAATTGCCTCTTTCTATCCTTTCTGCCAAAATGTATCACCTCACACTTCTCTGTATTAAATTATACCTCCCACTTGTCTGTCCATTTTGCTAGCCTATCTATGTCCTGTTGCAGTTGATTGGTATCATCTTCACTGTTTGCCACACCTCCAAGTTTGGTATCATCGGCAAATTTTGAAATTTTACTCTGTATTCCAATATCCAAATAATTTATATATATCATAGAAAGCAGTGGTCCTAGCACTGACCCTTGGGGAACACCACTACCTACCATCCTCCAGTCTGAAAAATAACCATTTACCATGACTTACTGTTTTCTGTCCTTAAGCCAATTTCATGTCCATTCTGACACTGACCCTCCCATTCCATGTGCCTCAATTTTGTTAACCGGCCTTTTATGTGGTACTTTGTCAAATGCTTTCTTAAAATCCATATAGACAACATCCACTGCATTCCCTTCATCAACTTTCTCTCTTACTTCAATTAGATTAGTCAAACATGGTCTGCCTTTTACAAATCCATGCTGGCTCTTCTTAATTAACTTAAACTTCTCCAAGTACCTGTTAATTTTTTCCCTCATTGTTTCTAAAACCTTACCCACCACTGATGTTAAACTGTTGACCTGTAGTTACCAGAATTGTCCTTACACCCTTTCTTAATCAAGGGTGACACATTTGCCACTTTCCAATCCTCTGGCATCTCACCCGCATCTATGATTATGGCAAGCCCTTTTGCTATCTCCACCCCCACTTCCCTTAGCAACCTGGGATGCAATCCATCCAGACAGGCTACTTATCCACTTTTCCAACCTTTCCAGTACATCCTGCCGATCAGTTTTCACCCCATTCATTACCTCTACCATCTCCACTTCTACCGATATTTTGTTAGTATCCTCTTCCTCAGTAAACACCGATACAAAGTACACATAAAGGGCCCAAGTTTCCACATGATTCGCGCCTGATTTTTAGGAGCAACTGGTGGAGAACGGACTATTTTAGAAATCGCAATTCTCCACATTTTTTTTTCTGCAGTTCTAGTCAGGTAGAACAGTTCTAGTTTGGAACAGAATTTTTTCTTCAAAAGGGGGCGTGTCCGGCCACTGACGCCTGATTTGAAAGTTTCCACAGTGAAAATGTACTCCAAACTAAAGTAGAATGGAGTCAGTGAAGATTTTTGTAGAACTGAAAAAACCTGTTCTACACATTAAAAAATCAGGCGCAGGTTACAAATTAGGCGTCCAGAACGAGGTGGGGGGGAGGGGGGGGGGAAGGGAACTCATTAAATTCGACAATAAATCCTTATTTATACTTCTACAAATATTATACAAATAAATCCAACCTGAATAAACATTTATAAGCCAAGAAAAGATGAAATAAACCATCTTCCTATCTGTGTGCAAGTGCTTCAGCCAGGGAGAATTCTGCAGCCGTTCGTGCCGCTGAGCGGGAGGGGGAGAGAGAGAGAGAGAGAGAGAGAGGGGGGGGAGGGGGAGAGAGAGGGGGGGGAGGGAGGGAGGGAGAGAGAGAGAGGGGGGAGGGAGAGAGAGAGGGGGGGAGAAGGAGGGAGAGGGAGGGAGGGGGGGAGAGGGAGAGAGGGAGAGAGAGAGAGGGGGGGCGTCGGGTCGGGGAACAGGAGCGCGGGTCGGGTCAGTCGGGGGGGGGGAGCGGGTCTCGGGTCAGGTCGGGGCGGGGGGGGAGCGGGGGTCGGGTCTCGGGTCGGGGCGGGGGGGGGGGGAGCGGGTGTCGGGTCACGGGTCTCGGGTCGGGGCGGGGGAGCGGGTCTCGGGCCCGGGGGGGGCGGGGGGGGAGCGGGTGTCGGGTCGGGTCGGGCGGGGAGCAGGAGCTGGCCGTGGGAGGAGCCTCATTCACGCAGCCCCAGTGAGGTCATTGGGCCAGGGCTAGGGGCTGCGTGCTTCGGGCCCCTCCCACACAGTTCGGCGCCTGGAGCTACTGCACTTGCGTGCCGACTGTAGCGCGCATGTGCAGAGGTCCCGGCACTGTTTTCAGCGCCGGGACCTGGCTCCGCACCCCCCCACAGCTCGTGCTGACTGCGCCGAGGGCCAGAGGACCTGTAAGTAGGTGGAGAATATTGAGGATTTTTTTAGGCGCCGTTTTAGGCGCGAAAAACGGGCGCCCAGCTCGGAGGGGCGCCCGTTTTTTTTCTTGTGGAAACTTGGGCCCAAAGTATTCCAGCCCAGCCCTGTGCCTCTAAGCATATATCACCTTCTTTGTCCCTAATCGGCCCTACCCCGCCTCTTACTATTGACATGCTGGTAGAAGATTTTTGGGTTCCTTTTATGTTCACTGCCATTCTATTCTCATATTCTCTCTGCCAGTCTTATTTTCTCTTCTTCATCTCCCCTCCCAACTTATTGTATTTGGCCTGGTTCTCACTTGAAGAATTCACCTGACATGCATCTTGCACCCTCTTTTTGTGTTTCATCGTATTCTCTATCTCCCTTGTCATCCAAGGTGCCCTTGTTTTGGTTCCCTTATCTTTCCCTCTTGTTGGAATGTACCTAGCCTGTACCTGAAACATCTCCTCCTTAAAGATCACCCATTGTTCCATTACAGTTTTTCCTGTCAATCTTTGGTTCCAATCTTAGCTAGATCCCCTTTCATCCCAATGAAATTAGGCCTCTTCCAATTTAGAAGTTCCACTTTAGATTGTTCCTTGCTCTTCTCCATTACTAATCTAAACCTTATGATACGATAGTGGGGTAGAAATTCAGGTCCGCCTGAAATGGGTCACACCTACCACTCTTGGAGCCCAAGTTTGCCCAGGAGTTGCTCTGTTTTTTTTGGAGCAACTAGATTTTTCTGGAGTATCTTAAAAATCGCAATTCTGCTCATTTAATTTGCTCCAGTGTAAGTGAGTTAATTAGGTTTTTTTTTTAGTTTAGTTTTTTTTCACTTACACCTGTTTTGGCCATTTAAGCAAGTTTAGACAGCTAAAAGTTACTCCAAACGAACTTAGGCCAGCGTATGTGGCCACTTGTGGCCGCACAGAAAAACCTTGTGGTGAGTTAAGAAATCAGCGCAGGTAGCCAGAGATGGGGGGGTGGGGGGAGGGAAGTGAGGGGAGGGAAGTGAGAGGACCTTGCAAAGCATTAAACACTTTCCAACAACATTAAAGAAGCATAAGTACATTTAAAGCACGGCGCATTAAACAAAGCAATACATTTAAAGCACCAAGCACTAAACAAAGCACAAAAATAAGCATTCAATAACAAATAAAAAATACAAGGAAGCTGAGAGGACCTGCACCTAGCACCAAGACTTACAAGGTACTAGATTAAAAATGGATTGGTGACCTAGCAAATACCTTTTAGCAAGTCCTGTAAATAAGAGTTTCAGCCAAACTATTTTACAGAATTCCTTTGGAAAGCAGATGAAGAGTAAAATTGATTGTAAATCAAACAAGAATTTAGGACCACATAATCAATCAATAAATAAATAAATAAACAAATAAAAAATAGAAGTCCTATCTTCAGCAAAGCTTTACTGCAGAAAAAACACTAGCAGCTGGGTACTGTTGCACAGAGTCTTTAGCAAGCTCTGCACACTCTGGCCGTCGATGAGAAAACCCATTCGGCCAGTGCTAGGGGCGGCGTGCTTCGGGCTCCTCCCACACAGCCTGCAGCACATGCACACAGATCCTGGGGACAAGGAGTTACTGCACATGCGCGCACACTCTAGCGCGCTTGTGCAGAGGTCCTGCACTGTTTTCAGCGTTGGGACCTGGCTCTGCCCCCCACTGCTTGTGCTACACCACGCCAAGGCCTACGACGTTCCAAGGAGCGGGGAGAACACCGAGGTAAGTTTTTGGCATCGTTTTTCGTCTACAAAGTCGGTGCAACTCAGGTAGTTGTGCTATTTTAACTGGAGGGGCAAACTTGAGCCCGTTAAGTGTTTTCTCTGCCGCTGTGAATGAGGTGGCCTTTTTCTCGAAATTCAGTTCTTTGGCAATTTTTTTGAAGCGGGCCGGAAGCCGGTCATAATGGGGGCGGAAGTGCGGCGGTGAGCAATCTAGAGGGGCGGAAGTGAAAGCGAGATGGAGTCTCTGCTGCTGCCAATCATCAGCCTCGTGCTGATGACGTTATGACGCGTGTGCGTCACCACGTCTCTCCCCTTCACTTGAAGGGGACAGCCTTCACCATTTTTAAATTTCGGTCCACTGGGCCACCAGGGAGGGTTTCCCTCTTGGGTGCCAGGCCGCTGGCCCGGTCGAACCTGGAGACATAATTGCCCGACCTGGCAGTCAGCCGACAAAAAAAAAACATGGCGTCCGCGGAAGTGCGCCCCCTTCTGGAATGAGCGCCGCACAGCCATGCCGCACACACTGAAAACACAGTGCACCGACAGAGCAGTTGGACGAAGATTTTTGCAGGTGAATTTAGATGGAGGTACGGGAGATCGGCGGTGCACACTTTGATTACGCACTTAGGAGTTGTTGGCAGCAGTGGGACGGAAGTGAGGACCGCCGGAAAGCGCTCCCCCCCACCTAGGTGAATTTTGGTGGTGGCGGCCATTTGGCCGCAAATCAGCAGCCACTCGACTCTGTTGTTTGGCCACCGCTTTCCGGCGGTAAGAGGCCTTTTCGGGAGGCTAAATTTGGGCCCCAGTGACTCTTATCCATGTGTTCTCCCACAGACGCTTGCTCCACTTGGCTCATTCCCCAGCACCGGATCCAGCAATGCCTCCTTTTTAGTTGGACCAATAACATACTGGTCAAGGAAGTTCTCCTGAACACATTTCAGAAATTCCTCCCTCTCCTTTCCCTTTACTCTAACATTATCCCAATCGATATTTGGGTAATTAAAGTTTCCCAATATTACCACTCTATGGCCCCAAACCTGGTGGAAGCTAAGTTCCGCCCAAGTGCCACCCAAAGGACCGCTGAGAGCCTGACGGTACTTTAGGGCGGAACTTTCTTGAAAAAGTCCTGGAAAGACCGCCCGGTGGCAAAAAAGCGACTTATACTCTGAATCTGGGTGGCAGCAGGCGGGAGCTCCCAATCTCGATGGCAAATGCAATCCTTGGCAAAGTACTGCAGAGGATTGAGTCAGGCCCAGGGAGGGGAGAACAGATACAAATTAAAATTTCCAAAAAATAACAAAAAAAACCACTGGAAAACCTTCAGGGGACCCCATCCACCTGAATTGCTGGAAAAAAAAGTAAAGAAAAGAAGTTTACTAACCTTTTTTTGCAGGTCTTCTTACTTACTGTTGAAGTTAGACCTGCCTCCATGTGACGGTCCTTTCCCCTGATGCAGCAGACTCCCGCCCGGATAAAAACTGGCAGCTCGGCAGTCAGGAGGTCACTTACACACGTTGCACGCCAGCGGACGTCAGCGGGCGGTCCCCAGCAGTCTTCCCTCCCTGCTGACGAGAGGCCTCCACCAAACTCGGTCGAAGGGGAGATTGCCCAGAAAACCCGGTGGCAGCGGGCGGTGAGTCCACCAAGTTCAGCCCCTATAGTTCTTGCACATTTCTGTTATAACCCTGCAGATTTGCTCGTCTATCTCTCACTATTTGGAGGCCTATATCCCCAAAGGCATCCTTGCCCCCTCAAGGACATCCTCTCTTTCTAACAATACAATGTCTTCACTAATCAGTACTGCCATTCCACCTCCCTTTTTACTTTCCCGAGCTTTACTGAACACCTTGTATCCGTGAATATTAAGCGCCCAGTCCGCACCATTTTTAAGCCACATTTCCGTTATTGCCACTACAACATATTCCTACAGAGCTAATCGTGTTTGTAGCTCACCAACGTTATTCATCACACTTTGTGCGTTTACATACATACATTCTAAACCCCCTGTCTTTCTATTCCTCGTAGTTCTGCTCCTATCTAATATGGTACTACTTCCTTCTCTAGTACAGTCCAACTCTCACTCCTTTATGTACCTTATTCCTCTTTTCTATTTCTATATGCTGGTGCCCACCCCTCTGCCAATTTAATTTAAACCCATTCTTAAGGTTCTTAAAAATTTAAGTTTGATTATATTTGACACTCCACAATATTTAAATTTGTTTTTCAGGGCCACAATGTTTGATTAGCAGTCAATATGCTGTTAAATCCCCAGTTACACCTAATCCAACAAGGCCTAACTTTTAATGGGATATTTAACATTGATATTACTGTGGAAAAGCTCAAGTTTTAGACAGTTTCACTGATTTCACTGCGGGGGGGGGAGGCGGTGGGGCGGGCCACAGTGCAGCCAGTGTCTGAGCAGTGAATGACTGACCCCAACTTCAGGATTTCTGCGTTTAGATGCATGTGCATTACATCCTGAAGTTGTGGCCAGTTTCAAAGGGGTAATAACCGGGAACGCTGTTAATTCACCATTATTACCAGCCGCAAATTGCGTGCCATTATTTTGTATCTCTTACTCTGAAAAGTTTAAACAAAGAAAAAATATATATGTACTCATTGAAACACTTTAAAAAATTTTCAAAATCAATATCTAGCATTTCCTGGTTGCATCAAAACTTCATAAAATTACATAGGGCTGGACTTTCCACTTCACATCTACGGCCCAGCTATTGCCCAAAATGGACCTCTGTTGCCCATTTTGAGCAAAAAGTGGAAACTAGGCCCAAAACATCGCCGGAAAAACAGGTGCACAAGTTTCCATTTTGATTGCTGAGATGATCGCCCAAATGATCGCCCACACAAGGCCCATCCCAAGTTTCGGCACCTAGCATGCACTTCGCTGGGCTGATGCAAGGACCAAAAGAGTGCTGAGAAATAGTTGCTTTTACTGGGCCTAAGAGAAGGAAATGGGTATTACGGATACCATTTTGAACTTCAGAGGAAGGGTGGAGGATTAGTTGTGAGTTATTTAGAGAGTTAATTTAAAGATAATTGTACTCAGAATATTGGGACAGGGAATATAAATAGATATTATCAAGTTATTTTTGGTAAATAGCTTTTATATATTGAAATTATTTTGTAAATAGCTTTTACATAGTGATGTTATTTACTGATATTGTTGGGGCCTATCAAACTGATTGGTATACAGCGTAGAGAGTACAGAGAGTGCAGAGTACAGTGATTAGAGAGTATAGAGTAGAGAGATTATTAAAAGTGAAAGTAATTATCGATAGTGATGGGGCCCATGCTTTCCCTGCCTTTAATTGCAACTGCTCACACACTGGTTACTGAAAGGATCAATCGAAGAGGTGGCAGAGAAATGTGAAGACGGAGACGAAGGCGGAGGAGACCACTGTACAGCCAACGAAGGTACTTGGAAAAGCAATCTTACCTGAACTTGTCTAAAAATGCTTGTCTTACGAGGCTGTGATTCCAAAAGGAGGTCATCGATGAGGTATGTCAACTCATCAAGGGTGATCTGCAGCCTTCCAGCACCATCAGAACCGCACTGTCCGTTGAGGTGAAGGTTACTGCTGCCCTAGCCTTCTACGCATCGGGATCTTTTCAGGCTTCAGCTGGCGACATCTGCCATATCTCTCAGCACGCTACACACTGCTGCATTCGATAGGTGACTGAAGCCCTTTACGCTCGCAGGATGGACTTCATAAGCTTCCCAATGACCAGGAAGTCACAGACCGAGAAGGCTTTGGGTTTCTCGAGAATAGCAGACTTTCCCAAGGTGCAGGGAGCAATAGACTACACGCACATTGCCCTGAAAGCACCCTTAAAGAATGGGGAGATGTTTCGAAACAGAAAGTGGTTCCACTCACTAAATGTGTAGCTTGTTGTCGACTGCAATCAAACAATTTTAACAGTGAATGCAACATTTCCTGGCAGCATCCATGATGCGCACATCTTACATGAAAGTGCTATCCCTGACCTGTTTGTCAATCAGCCAGAAGGTCACGGTTGGATGCTGAGGAATAAAGGATATGACCTTGCCAGTTGGCTGATGACCCCTCTGCGTAATCTTGTCAGTGAAGCACAGAATCGGTATAATGAAAGTCACATAGCGACTCGCAACATCGTTGAAAAGACAATTGGAGTCCTAAAGCAGCGCTTCAGATGCCTGGATCATTCTGGAGACAGCCTGCAGTACCATCCTGATCAGGTAGCAGAGTTTATTGTGGTGTGTTGCATGCTGCATAACCTACCTATAAAGAGAGAACAAATAATGCCAGATCATGCTGCAGGTCCACCTCCAGAAGGAGATGAGACAGAAGAGGTAGTCGGTGAGGATGAAGAGGAGGAACAGGCGGGAGAGGACGTGGACGAGGACATAGGGGAGCTTAATCAGCCTGGCGATCTAGCACCGGTACCACCACACCTCTCCCGAAGACCAGTAGTCAGTGGCAGTTAAACGGCCGCTAAGCTTTTGTGTCAGCAGCTCATTAATGAACGCTTTGCATGAACTATTAATTGTGGATATTCAAATGTTCAATTACAGTTAGGGTTAATCAAAAGTTTCATTTGCGTGGGGTTTCCTTGTTGTCTTTCCTGCACTGGCCTATCATCTGAATTAGTTTAAATAAAGTTTAAAGTACTGGCAAAGTAAAAGTACTGGTATAATAACAGAATAAACAAACAAATATGCATGAAAAACTGTATGTTTGAAAACTAATGTAACTAAGAGAGAAGGCACAAAAGTTGTTGAATAATTTTTTTTTAATAACAAAGATAGTATTTTTTTTATTAACTAATGAACAACACCCTCCCTCCAACCCCCCGCCCCCTGCATCAACCCACCCTTCCCCCAAATCCCCAAAACGTTATAACATGAAGAAATTGTACATTTAAGTAACAATAACATTTATGGAACTATTGAAAAACACTCCCCCCTCCCTACCTGTGGCCACGTTTCCCTCCAGAACCTGTCCTACCCCGTGTTCAAACCCCACCCTCCTGTTTTTGTCTACGCAGACCGACACGAACGAGTTGTGCAGTTTGTGACGGCAAGACTTCCTGATGTGGTGGAGGTGATGGAGCAAAAGCAGAAGCCTCAGGCTGCACTTCCAAGTCAGGAGGGACTGTGTCCTCCGTACTCGTTTGAATGCTTGGGGTCTCGCTGCGAGTGGACACGACACCTTGGGGTACAGCGCCGTGTCTAGCCAGCAACGCTTGCCGTAGGGCATTTGTTGCGGCTGTCTGCTCCCTAATCGCCTCCAACATCTCCCGAGCAGTCTGTGACTGCTCAGAAGACCAGCTGGAGAAGCGCATGCAGAACTCGCTCCAGGTTTGGAGAACTGGCTCCAATTTGATGAGAAACCCGCGAACCCCTGGATAAGGTCGCGACCGATCGCGACCGTCTCCCTGCACAGGGATAGTAAGCTCTCTGTCTGGTCCTCTGTGGTAGACGATTGCATAGCACACTGACTGGACTTCCGTGGGGTCGGCGTGTGCAATGTCACGCGCCTTGGCGTCACCACCTGCACACTGCTTGGTCCCGATGCCTCATCCATCTCAAAAGAGATGGCCGCAGGTCGTTCCTCCCCCACCACAAAAAAAATCTCTTCTTCTTCCTTCTCCTCCTCCTCCTCCTCCTGTTCATGCACAGCAGCAGGAGTCTGCAGTGACTCCTCCTCTGGCTCTTCCTCCTGCAATGTTCCTGAAGGGTCAGTGGTGACCTTTGAAAGACAAATTAAATTTATAAACAATGTTTAACAATTCAAATCAATGCATCTCAATTTTTCAAGAACTCAAAACATTACACTGCTTTCCATTAATTCATATGCACAAATGATCACCAGGCCTAACGTGACCTCATTCGAAGATCAATAGTACATCTCAATTATATATAAAATTACATTATAATTGCATAACATTACATGCGTAACTAAGATATATGTAGTATTTACTATTGATTCACACATTGCACAATGCACAGTTCTCATTACTCACGTGACTCAAGGGTGGGTTCGACCACACCACGGGTTGTGACCGAACGGCTTTCTGGCCCCACCAAGGCCACCGCAAGCTCCTCGTAAGCACTTAAAGACTGGAGCATGGCAGAGCCCCCACCCGTCCTGCGTTGCTCGCGGTGGTTGATAGATATCTTCTTCTGTAAATGATAAGATAACATTGCACGGCATAAGCAAATGGATTTGGCAATAAACATTTAAGACTGACAGATTTAAATGTTCAATTACAAATTTGCATTACATTGCATAGGAATAAAATATTTCATACTATAACATTTAACTTTATGCTGGGGTGCATAAATTTATTCATAATTTAGTTATGTTTAAAAATTACGAAATAACATTGCAGATTCTAGTTACAATTTCCATACATTATTAAATAATATGTATGGATGATTTCAAATATAAATTTCAACTTACTCTGGCAGCCGCCAGTAGGCTGTTCCATCTTTTGCAGCACTTGTCCGGTGTCCACGCTTCATTTGATGCCGACGTGACCACGTCGGCAATCTCTGTCCAAATCCTCCGATATGCATGGGGTGGAGGTTTCCCATGCCCACCCCGTGTCAGATCCTCCCACCTCTTGCTGACTATATTCATGAGGGACTCATTGGCCTCCTCGCTGAAGGGCTTGGCCCTTCGCTTTTCCATTGATCCCTCCATTTTCAAAGAATAAAATGCTGATGATAAATTTTTAAATTAAATTCTAAGTAGTAATATCACTGCACTTAACAGTATTTAAAATTTGTTAAAATGCGAAAATAATTTGAAATATGTGTAATATTATCAGATAAATTCAAACAATCCAGAAACTCCTTTCTCCTTTCTCTTTTCTTCTTTCTCCTCTCTCTCTCTCCCCGACCCTCACAGAGATTCTGAGGATGTGTGATGACCCCTGACCTCTCAAAACACGACAAAGAAAATCAACCTAAAAAAAAAATCAAGCTACACATGCGCAATATAGCGTTGCTAGGGAAGCTTTTTTTTTTCATTAATTTCTGTTTTCTTTGGGTGATCGTGAGATCGCCGAAAAATCAGATCGCCCATTTGACATCGCCGGGGTAAGGCCGAGTGGAAAATTGCAACAAAAAAATGGGCCTTGTGCCGGTGATCAGCACGGGCGATATGTCCCACATCGCTGGAACAAGGCCAATTTATTTGGGCCTTAGCCACCTAATGGATAGTCTAGCCCATAGTATTTACATCACAGAAACATCAACATATCCTTCTATTCCTTTCTCCCTCATGTACTTACCTGGTTTCCTTTTTGTGATTTTAAACAAATATTGTATAATGGTCCTGAAATTTCGGTCGGAGGCTTCTTTCGAATGAACGCCTCCGACTGGAGAATTTTTCTGAAAGTATCTGTGGGCCCGGAGGAGCCTACAATGGTGGTGAGGAGGGTTTCTCTTCCCGCGCTGCTTAGCACGCTCCCGTCCTCCAGGTTCGGACGCAGAAGGTGCAGTCACGTGTGACTGCACAACTAATTAGGTACAGTATTCCACAGCTTTCTGATTAAAATAGCAATGAGAACTCCGTATCTCCAAGTTTTCATTGCTATTAATGAGGAAAAAAAAACACAATAAAAAATAAAAAACACCTCACTTAATTAAAATTAATTGAAATTAAAGTTAATAAATGTCTTGGAAAATGTTTTTTCCCCGATTTTTAAAAAAGTTTTTTAAAATTATGGTTTAAAATAAACTTACCATAATGGGTAGGATTTTTAACAATAAAATGTGTTTTTAAATTTAGTATGTTTTTGTGTGTTTTAAAACTCTTACACCTGTAAAAGTAGGCTATGTGCCTGCTTTTATCAGTCGCAAGAGTTTTCAGGACATCTGCTGGGCAAGATATGGGTAAATACCGCAATCTTGCCCATGCGAATGTCCTCGTTCCCGAGATGCGGAGGATCTGTCAAGCTCCAGCTTTACAGATCAGAAAAGCTGGTTTTCAGCGCATGCGCATTGTACGCTGAAAACCGGCTTTTGCGATGCTTTCCCGTGTCCGTACACACTCCGTATAGACCCGAGTAGGCTTGGATTTCTGGGCTATTATCTGTGCTCTATGTTACTTATTGCCTACCTCTATATTTTCGTACAGCATCAGGTTTAATTGCCACCAACGTGTGTTCAAGAGGAAAGAAATATCGCAACTCCTTCATTGCAATTTCAATGTTACGACTCCCATGTAGCTGGTTAAATGGAACATCTTCTACTGCAAATCTTGCACGTAGGCTAAAAAATGGAACAAAAAAAAAGAACAAGGAGTTCAGATGTAAATAACTTGACCCAGAATTTACTGAAACGGTGTAACCAGCAAGTTATGCAGAAATTTATGCCGATCTTCCCATTGATGAATAATGCCGAAATTTCCTGAGAATCTTATTAGCCTATGAAAATTGCAGCTTGTGCAAGACTGGATGTCAGACAAGCAGTCTAACAGCACAGAGGCACTGAAAGGGATAGGAGAGATGATTGCAGAGCATGCAAATGAGGACGAGGAAGCGGCCAAGGATAGATCCTTGGGGGACTCCAGAGCTATGGGTGTGAGAGTGAGAAGGGAAGTATTTGTTGGATATGCTCCGGCTATGATTGGATAAATAAGAGTGGAACAAACAATGGCAGTCCTATTGCTAAGAGGAATTGGAGGAGGATGATTGACCATACAACCATGGATGTCAACAACAAAGGACAGGTCAAAGTGGATCAGGAGGGAAAATGCCCGATGGTCATAGAATGAGCCCAGCATGGTGAGCGGAGGTACGGTCCTTGCGTGGTGGGTGGGGGTCTGAGCCCTGCATAGTGAGTGGGGGTTCGTGCCCTGCATGGTGGGCGAGGGTCAGGATTCAGCCTGAAAGGTTCAGGGTCTGGATTCGCTTGGGGAACAGAAATTTGAGTGCATCCAGGATGTTGCGAGCGTTTCACGCTGGAGCAGTGGGATCTGAAGACAGCAGAGGCTTGAGCCTTCCTTGCAGGGCCCAGGGGGCACTGCTGATCCCCTGGACCCCACTAAGGAAAGTTTTAAAACTCTACAGGTTCACCTGGCAGGGGGTTCATGCCAGGGGCTCTGCTCTGGAGTGGGTTAAAGTTCCATCGGGGTCCAATGTATGTCACAGCATTGCAATTTGGATTTACTCATGAGACTCCCACCAGAGTCTGGTAGAAGCCTATTCCACTGCCAAAAATCAGCAACATTAAAATCGTAGAACAGCGGGAAATGGAACTGCTCCATTTTAGCTGCTCCGTTAATCCAAGAGAGTTGAAATTGTTCTGTAAAGAATTGGTTTTGCATAAGAAATGATGTCCATTTATGAAATAGGTTAAACACATTTTGGTGTTTAGACATGTAAATCATAAGGGGAGACTGAAATGCCTATTGAATAGCAAATCAGGGTCAACTTTATTATTCTCCCTGATCTTTTTTGATTTCTACCAATATGTAGCTGATCAGTAAGACATAGATGTGATCAATTGTGGCACACACCAGACATAGTATGCAGCCATACAAGCTCATAAATATACTTATTTGATCTTTCTGTCTGTTAGAGAGGTCTCGGAAATATGAATCACTGTAGTAATCACAAAATATGTAATCATCTGACCAAATGGTCTACCTTAATGGATAATCCTGCTTTGCTTGCTCGATGTCGTGAGGTCCCAATAAGTTTCTCCAATGTTTTATTGCATTGTCTCTAGACAAAGCTAACACCAATATTGGACCACTGTAACACAGGCAAGTTAAAAATAACTCCATTCTTTTGACCTTCAGGAATAAAAAAAAACAACATATGAATTATTCCTTTAGATTCATTAAGATGATGGCAGGAATGAGACTTTAGTTATGGGGACAGACTGGAGAAACTGGGGTCCCTGTCATTAAAGAAGAAACGATTAAGGGGAGATTTGATATAGATATTGAAAATGATAAAGAGTTTTAATAAGGTAAATAGAGGAAAACTATTTTCACTAGTCAGTGAGTAGGTTAACTAAAGGGTGTAACTTTAAGAATATTGCTAAAATGAATGAATGGATTAGGAGAATCTTTTTATTCAGAGGATTGTTAGGTCATGGAATGGTAGCAGCTCTTTCAGAGAACTGGCACAGACAATGTGGCTGAATAGTGTCCTCCTATGTTGTAAAATTCTTATATAATAAAACGGGCACAAAGATACCGATAGCTTTTGACATCAATTATCATTCTTCAAGAATGAATACTTCAGGAATGATAATGGAAAAGTCATGAAACTTTTTAAAGGTAGAATCCATGTGATTATCTCCTTTGCTCAAAAAAAGAATTCCCTCATTCCATCATCACCACCATCCCAGCCATCTTTTGACCACATAAATCTTGTTTATTCTAAGAGCATCATGAGGTTAAACAACAGAAATAATTTATATATAATATATATATCATAGCATTACTCATGGGTAATCTGGGATATGTGCCATAGAGTAATGGAGTATGAGAAGAATGGATAATATAACATAGGACCAGAGAGCATAGCACTTGGAAGGAGTTAGAACTGGAGCAGGTGCTTGACTTGATTTGAAGCAGGGATGGAGTGGGTTTGGTTTCTATTATGTAACAACTGGGAGGAGCAAAATTTGAAGCCTAATGCAAACAAAGACATTTCTGGTGCAGCGGCTGTGAGTTGTGGCATTCCCAGATCTAAAAATGAGAAGTGGATGTTACTGGGGATGAGGATGGGAGTAGAGGTGCTCCTGGGAGCTGAGGTACGCATGCATCAAGCAAGTGACAAATGCTATGTTTACAAGGAGCAACACGTTATCACTTTTCCTTTGAAAGAAGGCATCAAGTGGACAGGACACAGCACAGGACAGGAAGAAGTACTTCAATTGGAAGACAATGTGGATGACACCTATGTAGTCATTAGGAACATCAGTGGTTTGTACTCAGCTACTGTTCAGTGCTATCTGATCACAGAAACATTATTGTACACATCAATGGTCATTTTTCAGGAAGTAGCAATAACATAGCAATCCATGGTTCCTACATTTTCATAAGAACTCTGGAGGAATGGCTTTTAGCAGACTATGGGGCCGAAATTCAGCCTCCCGATAAAGCCTGTTACCACCAGAAAGTGCCGGCCATGTGGCAGTGTCATATGGCTGACGGTTTGTAGTTGAATAGCTGCCACTTGCAAAATTCTCGTCGGGGGTTTTTTGCAGTGGTGTGGAGATCCATCCCACTCCTGCAGATGCGTCATTAAAGATGTCATCAGAGCGCAGCCTCTCCGCCCCGGATTCTAAATTCACTTTTCAAAGTCAACTGGCCACCTGTCGGTGCCCGCAACAATTTTTTGTGTCGGTGCACTGTGCCGGCTCAAGACCGCCAGTGGACTTTAAAGGCGTGTTGCGTGCATCTTCATTTGTTTGGCCGATAATTTTTTTAGAGTTCTCAAAACTTTTTCACTCGCCCTTTTCATAGTGGCGTTGAATGCTAGTTGGCTGGGGGCCTCATTCTGTACTACACAGAGGCCTCATTGTGGATGTTGAGCTTGCAGAGGCAATGGGCGCAATGCATGCAGCGGAATGCCTCCTGCACATTGTGCACGGCAGGGAGGCATGCAGGAGAAGCCAGCGCCGTCAGTAACGGCTCCACTGGCAGCGGGCAAGGGACGCAGCAGCCATTGATGCCCAAAATAGAGAAGGGCCTGGAAATGACGACAGACCTCAATGCAGAGAGCTGGCTCAGGAAGGACCTGCCATGAGGAGGTCAGGTATGCTGACCACCCCGCACCAGATAGCGGGCGAGATAGAAAGAAGGCAGGATGCACAGGAGGCAGATGCTTGCCAGCAGCTGGCTTCAGAGGCCGAGGAGCATGAAGAGCATGAGGGAGAAGGCCATGAGCTAGCTGCCATAGGAAGAGCTAACCATAGAGTTGGGGGAAGAAGGTCCTATCGTGCAAGGGTCTACAGGCAGCAGTTTTCCTTCATCGACCTTACGGATGACCAGAGCCTCCGCAGACTTAGATTCAGCAAGGACATCATCAGAGAGCTGTGCAATGTCCTGCGGCCAGATCTGCAGCCTCACACAAGGCTGAGGACAGCTCTGAGCATCGCAACCAAAGTGACGATTATGTAAATTTCTATGCCACTGGCTTTTTCCAATCTGCGACTGCAGACATTTCGAACATTTCTCAGTTCTCCGCCCATCACTCCATCTGTCAAGTGACAGATGTTCTCAATAAGAGAAGGGGCGAATACATTTCTTTCCCGATGAGCAGGGAGAAGCAGATGGAGCGGCAGACCTGATTTGTGCGCATTGCGGGCTTCCCCAGGGGTCAGGGCACCATAGACTGCACCCACGTTGCATTGAGGGCACCACAAATCAATGCGGAGATGTTCATCAACTGAAAAGGATTCCACTCCCTTAACATCCAGCTGGTGTGCGACCACCACCACAAGATCATGGCAGTTGATGCCCGGTATCCTGGCAGTAGCCACGATGCCTTCATCCTACACCAGACTGCTGTGCCCAGCGTGTTTTCCGGTCCAAACCAAAATTGCGGGAGGGTGCTTGGTGACAAGGGCTACCCACCGTGCACTTGGCTGCTGACTCCCCTTCGCAACCCCAGGACTGCTGTGCAGCATGCCCACAATGACTCTCATTCAGCCAACCAGATGCCTAATTGAGCAGTGCATTGGGATTCTTAAACAGAGGTTCCGTTGCCTGGACTGCTCTGATGGAGTGTTGCAGTACTCGCCTGAGCGGATCTCCCTATTCGTGATCGTCTGCTGCATGCTTCACAGCCTGGCAATCATGAGGGGCCAGCCATTGGAGGACAAGCCAGCAGTAAGACCCAAGGAGGAGGTGCAGGAGGAGGAGGAGGGGAACCAAGATGCGGATCGCCGTCGCCATCCAAACCCGTCTCATTGCTGCTCATTTCCGATGAGTTAATGGCCACTTCACCCTTCATCTTTGCATTTCCATGGCCATCCCAATGAGCCCATTCACACATCATTGCCCCACAGTGAAATGGTACACCTGCACAAATATGGGAACACAAAATAAAGATTTATTACAAAATAAAGAAAGGTGCAAGAAATACACATAATTATTTCTCACCCTTGTGCATCTCCTTATAACCCATGTTATGCAAGCCTATTCTGGAACTACGCCGCAGTGTCTCTTCTGTGGCTGCCTCTTGGGTATGGGAAGGCTGCTGTCTTTCAGGTGTAGAAGCTCGAGATGTCCTTCTCGGACGCCCTCGACCAGCTCTAGCCCTGGAAGGGCAGGCTGTATACTGGCCAGCACCCTCCTCGGTGTATTCAGTCAGCCTTGGCTCGGGCGAATCTATGCTTCTCGGCAATGGCGGAGTGACAGGTCTGGGATCAGGAATGCTGTGATCCTGAGAGAGCACATCATCATCATCCTGGTCCGAGGAGCTTGCGCCAGTTCCCGGGGGCAGCACATCACCATCGCTACCAATCTGAGGGAGCACAGGTCGGTGGTGTGGCGTGACACTGGAAGGTCCCCCGTGGACCGTGGAGGATCCAGCTGTGATGGCAACAGTCAGGTCTCGCGTGTCATCCAGCTGAGATTGCATGAGAGCAGACACAGTCTCGATGCCAGCAGAGACTACAGCAGTAAGACGTTCCATGGCCTGTTGCCCAGAGTGCATAAGAGAATTCTGAGCTTCCAGGATCACAGCCATCCTATCCAAAACAGCAATGATGCACTCGTTCCCTTGCGCCTGTACAGCTAGATCTGCACGGTCACTCTGGGAGACTACCATCGTCTGAACACTGGCAACGATGGGCTCCATGGTGTGCGCAGAGCTGTCCTCAATGCGGGGTCTCCTGATCAGTTGTGACAGGCTCTCCGGCACTCTTGCCACTGCCATCTGGGAATACATGGCCTCCACCCTTCTTTCATAAGCCGCAATATCAATGGGCTCGTCTGAGTCCTCTTGAGCAGAACTCGCATGCGCATTTGCCCTCCCAGAGAGATAGCACCCAAGGTTCCCTTTGCCCCTCACCATGCTGCAGCCTGCTAGGCTCCAGTGCAACACCCAGTGCAGACCCCTCTGATATCTCTAACTAGAACATAAGAACATAAGAATTAGGAACAGGAGTAGGCCATCTAGCCCCTCGAGCCTGCTCCGCCATTCAACAAGATCATGGCTGATCTGGCCGTGGACTCAGCTCCACTTACCCGCCCGCTCCCCGTAACCCTTAATTCCCTTATTGGTTAAAAATCTATCTATCTATGACTTGAATACATTCAATGAGCTAGCCTCAACTGCTTCCTTGGGCAGAGAATTCCACAGATTCACAACCCTCTGGGAGAAGAAATTCCTTCTCAACTCGGTTTTAAATTGGCTCCCCCGTATTTTGAGGCTGTGCCCCCTAGTTCTAGTCTCCCCGACCAGTGGAAACAACCTCTCTGCCTCTATCTTGTCTATCCCTTTCATTATTTTAAATGTTTCTATAAGATCACCCCTCATCCTTCTGAACTCCAACGAGTAAAGACCCAGTCTACTCAATCTATCATCATAAGGTAACCCCCTCATCTCCGGAATCAGCCTAATGAATCGTCTCTGTACCCCCTCCAAGACTAATATATCCTTCCTTAAGTAAGGTGACCAAAACTGCATGTAGTACTCCAGGTGCGGCCTTACCAATATCCTATACAGTTGCAGCAGGACCACTCTGCTTTTGTACTCCATCCCTCTCGCAATGAAGGCCAACATTCCATTTGCCTTCCTGATTACCTGCTGCACCTGCAAACTAACTTTTTGGGATTCATGCACAAGGACCCCCAGGTCCCTCTGCACCGCAGCATGGTTGTAATTTCTCCCCATTCAAATAATATTCCCTTTTACTGTGTTTTTTCCCAAGGTGGATGACCTCACATTTTCCGACATTGTATTCCATCTGCCAAACCTTAGACCATTCGCTTAACCTATCTAAATCTCTTTGCAGCCTTTCTGTGTCCTCTACACAACCTGCTTTCCCACTAATCTTTGTGTCATCTGCAAATTTTGTTACACTACACTCTGTCCCCTCTTCCAGGTCATCTATGTATATTGTAAACAGTTGTGGTCCCAGCACCGATCCCTGTGGAACACCACTAACCACCGATTTCCAACCCGAAAAGGACCCATTTATCCCGACTCTCTGCTTTCTGTTAGCCAGCCAATTCTCTATCCATGCTAATACATTTCCTCTGACTCCGCGTACCTTTATCTTCTGCAGTAACCTTTTGTGTGGCACCTTATCGAATGCCTTTTGAAAATCTAAATACACCACATCCATCGGTACACCTCTATCCACCATGCACGTTATATCCTCAAAGAATTCCAGTAAATTAGTTAAACATGATTTCCCCTTCATGAATCCATGCTGCGTCTGCTTGATTGCACTATTCCTATCTAGATGTCCCGCTATTTCTTCCTTAATGATAGTTTCAAGCATTTTCCCCACTACAGATGTTAAACTAACCGGCCTATAGTTACCTGCCTTTTGCTTGCCACCTTTTTTAAACAGAGGCGTTACATTAGCTGCTTTCCAATCCGCTGGTACCTCCCAGAGTCCAGAGAATTTTGGTAGATTATAACGAATGCATCTGCTATAACTTCCGCCATCTCTTTTAATACCCTGGGATGCATTTCATCAGGACCAGGGAACTTGTCTACCTTGAGTCCCATTAGCCTGTCCAGCACTACCCCCCTAGTGATAGTGATTGTCTCAAGGTCCTCCCTTCCCACATTCCTGTGACCAGCAATTTCTGGCATGGTTTTTGTGTCTTCCACTGTGAGACCGAAGCAAAATAATTGTTTAAGGTCTCAGTCATTTCCACATTTCCCATTATTAAATCCCCCTTCTCATCTTCTAAGGGACCAACATTTACTTTAGTCACTCTTTTCCATTTTATATATCTGTAAAAGCTTTTACTATCCGTTTTTATGTTTTGCGCAAGTTTACCTTCATAATCTATCTTTCCTTTCTTTATTGCTTTCTTAGTCATTTTTTGCTGTCGTTTAAAATTTTCCCAATCTTCTAGTTTCCCACTAACCTTGGCCACCTTATATGCATTGGTTTTTAACTTGATACTCTCCTTTATTTCCTTGGTTATCCACGGCTGGTTATCCCTTCTCTTACCGCCCTTCTTTTTCACTGGAATATATTTTTGTTGAGCACTATGAAAGAGCTCCTTAAAAGTCCTCCACTGTTCCTCAATTGAGCCACCGTTTAGTCTGTGTTTCCAGTCTACTTTAGCCAACTCTGCCCTCATCCCACTCTAGTCCCCTTTGTTTAAGCATAGTACGCTCATTTGAGACACTACTTCCTCACCCTCAATCTGTATTACAAATTCAACCATACTGTGATCACTCATTCCGAGAGGATCTTTTACTAGGAGATCGTTTATTATTCCTGTCTCATTACACAGGACCAGATCTAAGATGGCTTGCTCCCTTGTAGGTTCTGTAACATACTGTTCTAAGAAACAATCCCGTATGCATTCTATGAATTCCTCCTCCAGGTTACCCCGTGCGATTTGATTTGACCAATCGATATGTAGGTTAAAATCCCCCATGATTACTGCCCTTCCTTTTTCACATGCCTCCATTATTCCCTTGATTATTGCCCGCCCCACCGTGAAGTTATCATTTGGGGGCCTATAAACTACACCCATCAGTGACTTTTTCCCCTTACTATCTCTAATCTCCACCCACAATGATTCAACATTTTGTTCATTAGAGCCAATATAGTCTCTCACAACTGTCCTGATATCATCCTTTATTAACAGAGCTACCCCACCTCCTTTCCCTTCTTGTCTATCTTTCCGAATCGTCAGATACCCCTGTATGTTTAATTCCCAGTCTTGGCCACCCTGCAACCACGTTTCTGTAATGGCCACCAAATCATACCCATTTGTAATGATTTGTGCCGTCAACTCATTTACTTTATTTCGAATGCTGCGTGCGTTTAGGTAGAGTGTTTTAATACTAGTTTTTAAACCATGATTTTTAGTTTTTAGTTTTGACCTCTCCTGCAGCCTCTTTATATTCAGTGGCCCTTTTTGTTTTTTGCCTTGGGTTTCTCTGCCCTCCACTTTTACTCATCTCCTTTCTGTCTTTTGCTTTTGTCTCGGAGACGTGGCTCCAGGATGATCAGGGCTGGGAACTCAACATCCAGGGGTATTCAACATTCAGGAAAGATAGAATAAAAGGAAAAGGAGGTGGGGTAGCATTGCTGGTTAAGGAGCAAATTAAGGCAATAGTTCGGAAGGACATTAGCTTGGATGATGTGGAATCTATATGGGTAGAGCTGCAGAATACCAAAGGGCAAAAAACGTTAGTGGGAGTTGTGTACAGACCTCCAAACAGTAGTAGTGATGTTGGGGAGGGCATCAAACATGAAATTAGGGGTGCGTGCAATAAAGGTGCAGCAGTTATAATGGGTGACTTTAATATGCACATAGATTGGGTTAACCAAACTGGAAGCAATACGTGGAGGAGGATTTCCTGGAGTGCATAAGGGATGGTTTTTTAGACCAATATGTCGAGGAACCAACTAGGGGGGAGGCCATCTTAGACTGGGTGTTGTTTAATGAGAGAGGATTAATTAGCAATCTCGTTGTGCGAGGCCCCTTGGGGAAGAGTGACCATAATATGGTGGAATTCTGCATTAGGATGGAGAATGAAACAGTTAATTCAGAGACCATGGTCCAGAACTTAAAGAAGGGTAACTTTGAAGGTATGAGGCGTGAATTGGCTAGGATAGATTGGCGAATGATACTGAAGGGGTTGACTGTGGATGGGCAATGGCAGACATTTAGGGACCGCATGGATGAACTACAACAATTGTACATTCCTGTCTGGCGTAAAAATAAAAAAGGGAAGGTGGCTCAACCGTGGCTATCAAGGGAAATCAGGGATAGCATTAAAGCCAAGGAAGTGGCATACAAATTGGCCAGAAATAGCAGCGAACCCGGGGACTGGGAGAAATTTAGAACTCAGCAGAGGAGGACAAAGGGTTTGATTAGGGCAGGGAAAATGGAGTACGAGAAGAAGCTTGCAGGGAACATTAAGACGGATTGCAAAAGTTTCTATAGATATGTAAAGAGAAAAAAGTTAGTAAAGACAAACGTAGGTCCCCTGCAGTCAGAATCAGGGGAAGTCATAACGGGGAACAAAGAAATGGCGGACCAATTGAACAAGTACTTTGGTTCGGTATTCACTGAGGAGGACACAAACAACCTTCCGGATATAAAAAGGGTCGGAGGGTCTAGTAAGGAGGAGGAACTGAGGGAAATCCTTATTAGTTGGGAAATTGTGTTGGGGAAATTGATGGGATTGAAGGCCGATAAATCCCCAGGGCCTGATGGACTGCATCCCAGAGTACTTAAGGAGGTGGCCTTGGAAATAGTGGATGCATTGACAGTCATTTTCCAACATTCCATTGACTCTGGATCAGTTCCTATGGAGTGGAGGGTAGCCAATGTAACCCCACTTTTTAAAAAAGGAGGGAGAGAGAAAACAGGGAATTATAGATCGGTCAGCCTGACATCGGTAGTGGGTAAAATGATGGAATCAATTATTAAGGATGTCGTAGCAGTGCATTTGGAAGGAGGTAATATGATAGGTCCAAGTCAGCATGGATTTGTGAAAGGGAAATCATGCTTGACAAATCTTCTGGAATTTTTTGAGGATGTTTCCAGTAGAGTGGACAAGGGAGAACCAGTTGATGTGGTATATTTGGACTTTCAGAAGGCTTTCGACAAGGTCCCACACAAGAGATTAATGTGCAAAGTTAAAGCACATGGGATTGGGGGTAGTGTGCTGACATGGATTGAGAACTGGTTGTCAGACAGGAAGCAAAGAGTAGGAGTAAATGGGGACTTTTCAGAATGGCAGGCAGTGACTAGTGGGGTACCGCAAGGTTCTGTGCTGGGGCCCCAGCTGTTTACACTGTACATTAATGATTTAGATGAGGGGATTAAATGTAGTATCTCCAAATTTGCGGATGACACTAAGTTGGGTGGCAGTGTGAGCTGCGAGGAGGATGCTATGAGGCTGCAGAGCGACTTGGATAGGTTAGGTGAGTGGGCAAATGCATGGCAGATGAAGTATAATGTGGATAAATGTGAGGTTATCCACTTTGGTGGTAAAAACAGAGAGACAGACTATTATCTAAATGGTGACAGATTAGGAAAAGGGGAGGTGCAAAGAGACCTGGGTGTCATGGTACATCAGTCATTGAAGGTTGGCATGCAGGTACAGCAGGCGGTTAAGAAAGCAAATGGCATGTTGGCCTTCATAGCGAGGGGATTTGAGTACAGGGGCAGCAAGGTGTTGCTACAATTGTACAGGGCCTTGGTGAGGCCACACCTGGAGTATTGTGTACAGTTTTGGTCTCCTAACCTGAGGAAGGACATTCTTGCTATTGAGGGAGTGCAGCGAAGGTTCACCAGACTGATTCCCGGGATGGCGGGACTGACCTATCAAGAAAGACTGGATCAACTGGGCTTGTATTCACTGGAGTTCAGAAGAATGAGAGGGGACCTCATAGAAACGTTTAAAATTCTGACGGGGTTAGACAGGTTAGATGCAGGAAGAATGTTCCCAATGTTGGGGAAGTCCAGAACCAGGGGACACAGTCTAAGGATAAGGGGGAAGCCGTTTAGGACCGAGATGAGGAGGAATTTCTTCACCCAGAGAGTGGTGAACCTGTGGAATTCTCTACCACAGAAAGTTGTTGAGGCCAATTCACTAAATATATTCAAAAAGGAGTTAGATGAAGTCCTTACTACTAGGGGAATCAAGGGGTATGGTGAGAAAGCAGGAAGGGGGTACTGAAGTTGCATGTTCAGCCATGAACTCATTGAATGGCGGTGCAGGCTAGAAGGGCCAAATGGCCTACTCCTGCACCTATTTTCTATGTTTCTATGTTTCTATGTCTCCTTTTTGTTTCCCTCTGTCTCCCTGCATTGGTCCCCATCCCCCTGCCATATTAGTTTAACTCCTCCCCAACAGCACGAGCAAACACTCCTCCTCGGACATTGGTCTGACCATGTACTCACAGTATCTGAGCCGGCGCGTTTGACTGTAGGAAGTGTTATGTATGTAAGCATTGTAACTGTGTAAGACTTGCCACCAGAGGGCGCAACTGTTGGAGGCCCAAGTGTCACCTGCACACCTCGTGCAAGGGAGTATAAAAGGTTTTCTGCCATGCTGCTTAGGCACTCCGGAGTTGTATTAAAGAGACTAAGGTCACATCAGTTTTAGCTCACAGTATTCAGTCTTCTTCCATACTTAACAATTGGCGACGAGTAACAGATTACAAACTTTCAGGCGGTCATAGAGAGATTTGTAGACGGTGATGATTGAGAGCCTTTGTTGAGCATCTTGACCAGTGGCCAACGAGCTGGATGGGGACGATACAGCAATCAAACGCAGGGCGATTCTCCTCACCGTGTGTGGGTCCACAATATACGGCCTCATCAAGAATCTGCTAGCACTGGAGAAACCAACGGAGAAGACATATACAGAGTTATGTACGCTGGTTCGGGAACACCTCAAGCTGAAGGAGAGTGTCTTAATGGCCAGGTATCGCTTCTACACGTACCACCGCTCCGAGGGCCAGGACGTGGTGAGTTATGTCGCTGACCTGAGACGCCTTGCGGGAACTTGTGAATTTGCTGGATTTTTGGGGGAAATGCTGCGGGACTTTTTTGTGCTTGGCATCGGCCACGAGGTCATTCTTCGCAAGCTGCTGTCTGCCGAATCCCTAGACCTGAGCAAGGCCATCACGATAGCCCAGGCATTCATATCCACGAGCGATAATAATAGACAGATATCTTCCCAGCATCGAAGCTCACCAGCAAGTACTGTGCATAAAATAACGTCGCTAGCAGGCAGAACTGCATATGGCAGGGCCTACACGTCTGCAGCTGCAAGACCTAGGATGACACAGAGTCCGCCATTGGGCGTGAATGCAAATCCATTAGCACCATGTTCGCGCTATGGGAGTAATCATCGAGCTCATCAATGTCGATTCAAGCACTACATGTGCAAATGCTGCGAAACAATGGGACACCTCCAGCGAATGTGCAAGAGTGCTGCGACTCAGCACGTGGCAGAGTCGGCAGAGGATGAGCGATCTGGTGCGGATCACGCAGAACAAACAAGAGAAGCAACTCAACCGGAGGAAGAAGTGAATGGGGTACACACCTTCACCACCAAGAGCCCTCCTATTATGTTGAAAGTCAAATTGAACGGTATTCCGGTATCAATGGAGTTGGACATGGGGGTGAGTCAGTCAATTATGAGCCAGAAGGCTTTAGAGAAACTGTGGGGCAACAAGGCACAAAGGCCCAAATTGAGCCCAATTCAGACAAAGCTGCGCACCTACACCAAAGAGCTCATACCAATCATTGGCAGTGCGGTAGTTAAGGTATCGTACAATGGAGCTGTGCATGATTTATCACTGTGGATTGTACCAGGTGATAGCCCAACACTATTCGACAAAAGCTGGCTGGGAAAGATTCGATGAAACTGGGACGACATCAACGCACTATCTTCAGTGGATGATGCCTCGTGCGCCCAAGTGCTGAGCAAGTTTCCGTCGCTATTTGAACCATGCACCGGCAACTTAACAGGCACCAAGGTGCAGATCCATCTAGTCCCTGATGCAAGGCCCAGGGACCAGATAGATTTCAACGAGAGGGAATCATATTGCAAGTCGAGTTCAACGAGTGGGCCAGTCCGATCGTTTCGGTGTTGAAAAGCGATGGCACAGTCAGAATCTGCAGAGACTACAAGGTAATGATCAACAGATTTCCATTACAGGACCAGTACCCGCTATCCAAGGCAGATGACCTGTTCGCAACGTTAGCAGGGGGGAAGTCGTTCACCAAGTTGGACCTAATGACACAGGAGCTGGCTGAATCTTGGAAAAGATTGACGTGAATCAACACGCACAAGGGACTGTTTATATACCATGGGTGCCCTTTTGGGATTCGCTCTGCTGCTGCCACATTCCAGAGGAACATGGAAAGTCTGCTGAAATCGGTTCCGCGCACTGTTTTATTTCAAGATGACATCTTGATCACTGGTCGTGACACCACCGAACACCTGCACAACCTGGAAGAGGTTCTAAGTCAACTGGACAGAGTGGGACTCAGGCTGAAATGCTCCAAGTGTGTTTTTCTGGCACCAGAGGTTGAATTTTTGGGGAGAAAGATTGCAGCAGATGGCATCAGACCCACATACTCAAAGACAGAGCCCATCAAGAATGCACCCAGACCACAGAATGTGACGGAGCTACGTTCGTTCCTGGGACTCCTCAACTATTTTGGTAACTGTTATGTCCCAAATAAAGCAATGTGACTGAATACTGTAGTCTTGAGTAAGTGTGACCTTAGTCTCTTTATTCTGACTTCAGAGTCCTGGCACAGCATGGGAGGCCTGCTTATATACAGTGCTCCCAAGGGATGCTAAGATCCCTTGGGACTCCAACAGATGTACCCACTGGTGGTAGTAGAATGCTGGTTACAAGGTGTTGCATACATAACATCACTCCCCCCCAAAGTCAATAGTACACTTATTTACAGGGTGAGACAATCTGGGGCTTTCCGCTCCCTAGTCGATCGTCTCGGTACAAACAAATGTGCAGGTGAGTTGTTTGGGCCTTCGTTGGGCTGCTGCGCAGTTGGCCTTGCTGGGCTGCTGAGGATGATGAGTTCAGCTTCGTGGTCAATCGTGATGTTGATTGCCGCTTGTGTGTGTATCGGAGGGTCGAAGTTGGTGGTTTCCTCCTCAGGTTGCTCGTGGCTGTCTGTGAATCACAGTATGGTTTGGTCCAAATGCTTTCTGCAAGTTAGTCCATTTGCAAGTTTGACCTCAAACACCCTACTCCTTTCTTTGGCTACAACAGTGTCAGCAAGCCATTTGGGACCATATCTATAGTTAAGTACATATACAGGGTCATTGACTTCAATATCGCGTGACAAATTTGCGCGATCATGGTACATGCTTTGTTGATGCTGCCTGCCCTCAACATGATCATGGAGATCAGGGTAGACTAGAAGGAGCCTTGTTTTGAGTGCCCTTTTCATGAGCAGTTCGGCAGGGGGAACCCCGGTGAGCGAGTGGAGTTTGTGCGGTAGCTGAGCAGGACTCGAGACAGATGGGTCTGCAGGGAGCCATGCGTTTCAAGCTTTGCTTGATGGTTTGGAATGCCCGTTCTGCTTGACCGTTAAATGCGGGCTTGAACGGGGTAGATGTGACGTGCTTGATCCCATTGCGGGTCATGAATTCCTTGAATTCAGCACTGGTAAAGCACGGCCCATTGTCGCTGACAAGGACATCAGGCAGGCCGTGCATGGCAAACATGGCTCGTAGGTTTACGGTGGTGGCAGTGGACGTGCTTACAGACATTATTACACACTCAATCCATTTTGAATAAGCATCCACAACAACCAAGAACATTTTGTCGAGAAACGGGCCAGTGAAGTCAACGTGGATCCTAGACCACGCTTTGGAGGGCCATGACCACAAACTTAGCGGTGCCTCCCTGGGTGCATTGCTCAGTTGAGAGTAAGTGTTGCATTGGTGCATGCAAGACTCCAAATCTGAGTCGATGCCGGGCCACCACACATTGAATCTGGCTATAACTTTCATCATTACTATGCCTGGGTGGGTACTATGTAGGTTGCATATGAACGGTTCCCTGCCTTTCTTAGGCAAAACCACGCGATTACCCCACAAAAAACAGTCCGCCTGTATGGACATTTCGTCTTTGCGCTGCTGGAACGGCTTGATCTCTTCATGTGTCTCCGCTGGGATGCTGGACCAGCTCCCATGGAGGACACAGTTTTTTACAAGGGACAGTAAAGGATCCTGGCTGGTCCAGGTCCTGATCTGGCGGGCCGTAACGGGTGACTTTTCGTCACTGGCCTCCAGGGTGTCGTCCAGGCATGCGCTCCCAATGGTCTCTAGGGTGTTTGCATGGCCATGGCTGCCAGTGCTCTCAAGGTTCTCTTCCAGGCTTTGGTTCTCAATATCATAATGAATGTCTCCCTGGCTTCGGCTGCCAGTGCCCTTAAGGCTGTTGTCCTGGCTTGCCATTTCACTCACATCAGCACTCTGTCCCTGGCCTTGGCTCACACTTGGGCTCTCATCTGCAAGCATAAATTGCACAAAGTCTGCCGTGAGTGGGAGGTAGGGCATTGACACATGCAGGCTGCAACTTGCACACTATCATAAGCAAACGCGCAGTAGGCGCTGGCACTTTCGGGGAGAGATGGCATTAAAGGCTTTCACTTACCCACGCTGCCCCCAGTGGAATCGGCACGACTGGTGGCCACAGGGAAGGCAACATGTGGGCCCACTAGCATCTGGACCCTTTCTTCCAGGGGAGTGGGCTGCTGTGTATCTCTGTATATAGTCCTCTATTGCTCCACACGGTTGTGAGCAATCTTCGCCTACAAAACAAAGAAGGCTTGCTGAGTAGCAGTGTCATGAAGCCTCAGCAATGAGTGCACAAGTATGTGTCCCTGACGTGTAGCTGTAACTGTGACATGAAAGGGAGCCTCCATTGTGAGAATGCACAAGTATATATATATATATATATAGATATACAAGCCTCAACAATCAAATGCTGCTTCAGTGACAATATAGTGAAGGTGGGAAATAAGAGGTGAAGGAGAGACTCGCAGATGGAAGGTCAGGCGTTGGGGGAACATGTACTCACTTTCATCAGGCGTATGATGTCGTCAGCCTTTTGCAGCATTGGGTCATGAATGGAGGTCTCTGATACCGCCTCAGCAATCTCTCTCGAGGCATTCATGAAAAAAATCACAAGTTGGTCTGCCTGTATCGGGGTACAGGACGCACCTCCTTCCCTCCACAGTCTCCATGAGGGTCTCCAGTTCAGCATTGGAAAATCTGCTGGCCCTCCTTGCTACTGCTGCATTGGTCATGGCCTCCACTCAAATGGTTTCCCTGCTCAGGGCCTAGCTGCAAACCCTGCCCTTTAAGAAGGCCAGGGAGCAGCTGGCTCGTTAGCAGCAAATCACCTGTAGGTGAATTTTGCGGTCCAAATGCCACTCTACACCCACACCACTGCAAACTGCTGATTCCCGCCAACTAATACCGCTCTGCTCCATTTTTTCAGCAAAATTGCTGAATTTCGCTCCAATGGCTGCCGCAACCAATGCGGCGGTAATGACCGGCAAAGGGGCGGAGGTGAATTTCTACCCCCAGGGCTCATTTCATGGTTACGGACACCATTAATAAACCCCCTAAAAGCAAAGAGCCTGGTCTGGAAATGTGAATATCTGCTTGCTGTTTTATGCTCCTTCGTTGCACTTCCTGCAGCAAGACCGCCAACACTTTAGCATCAAAGGAAGTCTTTGGACCTCCACTATTCCTAGCTTTTCACCATTTAAGTAATACTTGGATTTATCCTTTTTTGGTTCAAAATGGATGACATCACACTTACCTGCATTGAAATCCATCTGCCACAGTTTCGCCCACTCACTTTATTATTGTCGCTTTGTAATTTTATGCTCCCATCTACTCTACTTACTGTAACACCAATATAAGTGTCATCGTCAAACTTGGATATATCACTTTACTTTGTTATCTAAGTCATTAATAAATATAGTGAATCGTTGAGGCCCCAGCACAGGTCCTGTGGAACACCAATAGTCACCTCTTCCAATTCGAGTACATACCCATTATCCTTCCTCTCCTTCTTCCATCGCCTAACCATTCTCCTAACACGATCAATAATTTGCCTTCAATTTCATGAGCTTTAATTTTAGCTAATAGTCTTTTATGTGGAATCTTATCGAATGCCTTCTGGAAGTCTGTATAAACTACATCCAGATACATTCCCTTGTCTACTACTTTGGTTACATCCTCAAACAATTCAATTCGGTTCATTAGAACAAGCACAGATTTGATTGAGTTTCTTGATGAGGTAATAGAGAGGGTGGATGAGGGCAGTGTGGTTAATGGATAGTTATATTATTGGACTAGTACTCCAGAGGCCTGGATTAATGATCTGGAAATATGAGTTCAAATCCCACGGCAGCTGGGGAATTTAAATTCAACTAAATAAATCTGGAATAAAAAGCTAGTATCAGTAATGGTGACCATGAAACTACCGGATTGTTATTAAAAACCCATCTGGTTCACTAATGTCCTCAGGGAAGGAAATCTGCCATCCTATCCCGGTCTGGCCTATATGTGACTCCAGACCTACAGCAATGTGGTTGACTCTTAACTCCCCTCTGATTTGGCCTAGCAAGTTACTCAGTTGTATGCAAGAAGGCGGCTCACCACCACCTTCTGGCCTTGTTGGCGATGTCCCCATCCCGTGAATGAATAAAAATAAATGTGCATATGGACTTTCAAAAAGTGTTTGATAAAGTACCACATACTAGGCTTGTTAGCAAAATGAAGCCCATGGAATAAGAGGAGCAGTAGCATCATGGATACAAAATTGGCTTCGGGATAAAAAACAGAGAATGGCTGTTTTTCAGGAGGTATACAGTGACGTTCCCCAAAGTTCAGTACTAGGACTACTGCTGTTTTGATATATATATTAATGACTTGGACTTGGGGTACAGGGCACAATTTTGAAATATGCAAATGACACGAAAACTGGAAATGCAGTAAACAGTGATGAAGATAGCAATAGACTTCAAGAAGACTTAGACAGGCTGGTGGAATGGGCGGACACATGGCAGATGAAATTCAATGTAGAGAAGTGTGAGGTGATACATTTTGGTAGGAAGAATGGGGAGAGACCATAAACACTAAATGGTACAATTTTAAAGAGGGTGCAAGAACAGAGAGACATGGAGGTGCTTGTGCACAAAACTTTGAAGGTGGCAGGACAGGTTAATAAAGCAGTTATTAAAGTACATGGGATCCTGGGCTTTATAAATAGAGGCATAGGACCCGAGTTTGGTGAAATCTTAGGCCCGCCCTTTTTTCGGCGCTCCCCGGGCGGTGTGTGATGTTTTGCCATCCGCTATCGCTGGGGCCAGTCAGGCGCGAGTTTCATCACGTTTTTGTTCACGGGAGCGGGAGTCGGCGGACGGTAGCGGGCGGTAGCAGCAGTGGGCAGTAGGTGCAGGCCTCTCGACTCGGGAAACATCGAAGGCCATGCACCGCGCATGGGCGAGATTGGGATTTTTTTTTGTAGTTTCTTTTGCCTGATGACATCACTTTTCCCACTGAGGGCTGAGCTGCGCATGTGCATAAAATCTCGTAACTCATTTGCACCTGATAGTTGCAGAGGGGAGTGATTTAGAGAGCGTCAACAGATTCAACAGCCATCCACCTTACAATGGCAGAAAAGCTGCCAAGAGGTTCAATGGATGGAGTCACAGAGCTCCCTGGTTTACTGATGATGAGCTGGAGGCACTTGTCTCTGAGGTGGAGCGCTGTTATAAAGACCTCACCCGGGATAGTCTTGGCAAGCCAGCCCCGCCCCAATATAAAAGCATTTGGCTGGAGATTGGGGAGGCCGTGTCCGCAGTGGGCACCATGGTTCGGGTTGGAGACCAGTGCAGGAAAAGATGGAACAATGTGGTAATGTCAGCAAGAGTAAGTAAACATCTTATTGTTGCACTCCTGTAATACTCAAAAATTATTATTTGAACGTTTTGTGTGTGTGTGTGTGTGTGTGTGTGTGTGTGTGTGTGTGTATGTTGCATGTGCAAACCAGTTAAAGCTTGCAACTTTTATTTCTGCAGAAGAACAGCCAAAACATCAAAGCAGTGTGGGGCCCATCAGATGTCATCGAGGTGACTGACATAGAGGAGCATGCCTTGGCGTTGGTGGGTGATCACCCCCGTGCTACCACACATGGTGGTGCCGATCCCATGCTTGAGCATGTTACGTTTATACGACTCACCGATCTGTGTTATGCTCATGTCATGCAAGGTCATGTTATGTGATGTAAAATGCATTTTAATGTATTGTGTGTCGGTCATTTAGGATGTGATGTTATAGCGATGGTAGTCCTTGAAATAAGAATGTGAAATGTCATGGTTCTCATGTCAGCATGACCAACCCCACCCCCCTGCTAAACACTTAAATGTACTTGCAGCCGACCTAGGCATCCCATCCACCTCTGGCATACAAAGGCAGTGTCAAACACCAACACCGTCCACCTCATCAGGAGCTCGTCACAGCAGCTCCTTCCACCACCCCCCACCCACCCCCATCCCCCCAAGATCCCCCATAGCCACCGCATCCACCTCCGCAACCCACAGAGACGAAGACCAGGAGGAAGAGGAGAGAGAAGGCCCAGTGTTTGTCCTACTTGAGGTCGAGGAGGTGGAAGAGGAGGACTCCACCCTCCTGACATGTGTGCCACCTGTGCACCCAACATCGGTCTCCGAGTTTTTGGGCTTCGAATCGGAGGAAGCGGGATCAAGTGTTGTGTGGCGCAGCAGACGTGCCGCTAAAGTCACCAAGCCGCCTCCACCCAGGATGATGCATCAAGCAGATGATGATGCAAGATGGGTGGCAGCAATGCAGGAGATCGTGCAGCTGTTGAGGACGAGCGTCGACCTAGGTCGAGATCTGCTCCAGGCCATGGCTGGGATAGCTGCCAGCATCGCCACCTTTGCAAAGCAGCATACTACCAGGATGTCGCGGCTGATCAGCACAGTGGGGCGAACCGGTGACTCTGTAGATACCATGCAGCTATTGATGCTCTCGAGCCATGTCAAGGAACCCCTCTGATGGGATACCAGCGACGCCGACAGAACCCGAGGATCCGGAGATGCCAGCGTCTTCCATCTCACGGCCTACGTTCTCTCCACGACGAACATGACAGCAGCGCTCTGGGTGCCCTCCTGCACAACATGATGGTGTCGACGTGGTGAGGGGCAAGGGTACGGGTCGACGAGGGGATGGCCAACCCATGAAGAGGACAATGGGCCTCACTTCGAGGGGTGGGGGGGGGAAGAGAGGTAGTGGGAGTGGGTAGAGCATTGAATGTTGGTCTTGGTGATGTTAGTATACTTGTTAATGTTGTTGGTGTTTCAGATGGTTCCTTTTGATGGTTAATTTACTGACTTTTGAAATAATGTAAAATATTTTGCTTCATATTTTTGAATGTTCAGGCACTTTTGAATGCTGTACAATTCAATACAGAAATTTTTTTGAACAACCCTTGGTCAGTATTTAACTTTTAGATAATGAGGGGTACGTTTTGAGAAACATACAAATGTCCTTCAAATGTACTGGTTTCTGAGCAATAGCTTGCCGTACACATATATTGCGACTCTTTAATGGGTTCTGACATCACATCATTTAGCTACGACAAGTAAGGGTCACCAATGCAGGAACAGTGCCATTGAATGACAGATAGTTGCAGAACTTGGAAGCCCGACATTATGGTTGGCATTTGAGACCGGGTAAGGACAGCTGGTTTTCTTCCCTAAAGGACATTAGTGGACCAGATGGGTTTTTATGACAATCTGGTAATTTGTATCAAATCTGCTCAGTTGTATTAAACCATTACGAAAAATAATGAAAAGAATAAAACCGGATGGATAACCCTACCACATCTAGTTGTGAATGATAGTGGGCAATTAAGCAACTAACGGGAGGAGGAGGTTCCATGAGCATCTCCAACCCCAATTACGGCTCAATGCTCACCAATGGTCTATTTGTGTTCCGACAGGACTACTCAGTCATTGCAGCCTTGATCCAAACATGAACAAAAGAGCTGAATTCCAGAGGTGAGGTGAGAATGACTGCCCTTGATATCAAGGTAGCATTTAACCGAATGTGGCTTCAAGGATCCCAAGTAAAATTGAACTCAATGGGAATCGGGGGTGTGTGGGGGACCAACCAGCTCCATTCCAGGACATCACTGCATGAAACTGTGAATGGGGCTGCACAAAAAAAATTGTAGGGAACATTGTTCCATATCCAATGATACAGCTCCCTCTTGTCCAGGTACTGGCGCCAGTGATCCATCAAATGGAACCCCTTCTTCTTGCACCACACCTTTAGCCATGAACATAAGAACATAAGAAATAGGAACAGGAGGAGGCTATCTGGCCCCTCGAGCCTGCTCCACCATTCAATAAGATCATGGCTGATCTGATCTTCGTCTCAACTCCACTTCCCTGCCCTCTCCCTATAACCCTTGACTGTCTTATTGTTCAGAAATCTGTCTATATCCACCTTCAATATATTCAATGACCCAGCCTCCACAGCTCTCTGGGGTAGAGAATTCCAAAGATTCACGACCCTCTGAGAGAAGAAATTCTTCCTCATTTCCGTTTTAAATGGGCGACTCCTTTTTCTGAATCGAAGACCCCTAGTTCTAGATACTCCCACGAGGGGAAACATCCTCTCTGCATCTACCCTGTCAAGCCCCCTCAGAGTCTTCTAAACTCCAATGAGTATAGGCCCAACCTTTCTTCATATGACAACCCCTTTATCTCAGAAATCAACCTAGTGAACCTACTCTGAGCTGCCTCCAATGCAAGTATATCTCTCCTTAAATAAGGAGACCAAAATTGTATGCAGTACTCCAGGTGTGGTCTCACCAATGCCTTGTACAGCTGTAGCAGGACTTCCCTACTTTTTACTCCATCCCCCTTGCAATAAAGGCCAACATTCAATTTGCCTTCCTAATTACTTGCTGTACCTGCATGCTAACTTTTTGTGTTTCATGTACAAGGACCCCCAGATCCCTTTGTACTGCAGCATTTTGTAATCTCTCCCCATTTAAATAATAATTTGCTTTTTTTATTTTTCCTACCAAAGTGGATAACCTCACATTTTCCTACATTATACTCCATCTGCCAAATTTTTGCCCACTCATTTAACCTATCTATATCTCTTTGCAGATTCTTTGCATCCTTCTCACAACTTGCTTTCCCAGCTATCTTTGTATCATCAACAAATTTGGCTACATTTTACTTGGACCCTTCATCCAAGTCATTAATATAGATTGTAAATAGTTGAGGCCCCAGCTATGATCCCTCTGGTACTCCACTAGTTACAGTTTGCCAACCTGAAAATGATCCATTTATCCCGACTCTCTGTTTTCTATTAGTTAGCCAATCCTCTATCCATGCTAATATATTACCTCCATCGCCGTGAGCTCTTATCTTAAGCCAACCTGTTATGTAGCACCTTATCGGATGCCTTCTGGAAATCCAAATATACGACATCTACTGGTTCTCCTTTAGCCACCCTACTCGTTACATCCTCAAAGAACTCCAGAAAAATTGTCAAACATCATTTCCCTTTCATAAAACCATGCTGATTCTGCTTTACTGCATTATTATTTTCTAAATGTCCTGGTACTACTTCCTTAATAATGGACTCCAGCATTTTCCCAATGACAGATGTTCACCATATTCTGCCATAACCACAACTTCTTCTTTAAAAGTCAGCTGCAGTCCTTTAAAACTGGAAAATATTGGAAGTATATAGGTCAGTCAGTTTTCAGGATGGGTTGCTCCTGGAATGTTAACTTGACTGTTCTCTCCATAGATGCTGATGAACCTGATGTGTGTTGCCACCATTTACTGATTTTATTTCACATTTTTAACTTCTGCAGTATTTTGCTTTTTATTTGCCCTTTAAGAATTGCTGCCTCACCAGATTTTACTGCCCCTCACCACCCCCCACCCCCGCAACCAAACGTGCTCAAGATTAAGCTCTCTGGGCAAGCTTTTTATGTGCAAGTAGCCTATTCAGATTGGAGGAGAAACTTCATTTGCAAAATTGGGCATAGTAGACCCTCGAAACTGTTGGTTCAGGGGAATCTAAGTCATGAACCCTATTCATGTCATACTTGTAAATTTGAAGTTGTGTAACCATCACCTGTCTGGAATTTTGCATGATTCTTCATGAGGCTTGTGCCCTTGCTCCAAATAGTGCAATTCTCCTGAATTGCATCTGCATGAGCAGCACCTTCAAGCTACCATCCGAAAACATTTGGGCTTTTTCTGCTGCTTCATTGGCAGCTTTAACTCTGTGCTTTGAAAACCTGCTGATTTTCCTATCCACCATGTCGTGAGCTCCTAAAATGGGCCACAGAATTCAGTGTATGGTCCACATTCAACTAAAGCATGTCACACTGTCCACTTCTTCCTTGGACAGCATAAGGTCTACATTTGTGTCTTTGTGCCCCATAGACTTAAAACTGCCAAGTATATGAAAGCAATGACATGAAACAGTACAACTGAAGCCTTGAGATGGAAGGAATAGCACTGAAAGCCTGCTAAAAGTGAATGTGTGATGCAGCATGGTGGGGGAATGATCACCCAATGCAGGTGGGCAGATATCCTTAGGGAGAGTTTTCGTAGTGTCTTTAAATGGTCATTTGTTATATTGGAGTTTGAGTGTATGAAGATGAGTGAACTATCATTTGCCAGTTGATGAGCTCATTTGAGCTGAGAAATAATCCATCCTAACAACCTGGTGTAGGAATATGCTAGCTCTTGTTCATCCTACAATTAATGGTAGCACTCAGCCATTAAAGGGGCTTTTTGTGTATAGATAAATAACATTTTTCCTACACAGACATTAATATGAAACATTATCCAGGTACCATGGGAGTGAAATTCTGGCCCACCGGATATCGGACCGCATTAGATTGAAGACGTTGCTGCGAGAGGAGACCATGAAGGCAAGTACTGCAAGTTGGGCTGCTGCACCATGACAGGTAGGAGAGTGACCGTGGCCTCGGTGGGTGGGAACGTGATTGGTGAATCGGGGGTGGGGAGAGTGAGTGAGGTCTCGGGTGGGAGGTGTGATTTGGGCACGGGGTGGGGGGGGGGGCGGCAGCGTATGATTGGGGCCTTGGGGGAGTGTCTGATTGGGGCCTCGAGGTGTGGAGAGTGATGATTGGGGCTTCGGGGGAGGTGATTAGGGCCTCGGAGAGGGGTGATTGGGTCCTCAGGAGGAGTGGGGGGGGAGAAATCCGGGGTCAGAGGGGAGGGAGATTGGAGATCGGTGGGGGCTGGAGATCAGTTTCTGGATGAGGGAGGGACATCGGAGGTCAGGGGTCCTGTGTTCTGGATAGTGATTGTGGTAAGTAACTTACCTTTTTTTATTTAAGTTGTCTATAGATTTGGCTTCCTTGATTACGTGGCACTGGCTGCCTCAGACAAACCAATGTTGGAGCAGGGGCCTGAAGCAGGTATTTGCATATGCATATGGTCTAATGCCTGCTTCGGTGTGGGTAAAGGATGTTTCTTATTTGTCCTTACCGAACACTTACTGCCTGCCATTCTGAGGCTTTAGGAAGCTCAATTTAACTTTTTTTGTTTTTATAACAAGAAATTACCTGATCATGTATTCTATAAATTCTGGAGGCAAGTCAGTTTTCTCATTTAACGTGTAAAATTTTGTCACTTGGTGTTCTCTGAGTTCAATTTCTTTTTGTCGCCCAATAGTAAATCTTGCATTTGCGATCTCCTCCAAAATCTCATCTAAAGAGAATGCATACATTACTAAATAAAAAACACATCACTGATGCACAAAAAGGCACAGTACACTCAGGCATATTTTACACACTTTTAGGTTCAGTAGTCATGTTTCTTAAACATCAGTTTTATTCCACATACCATGGGTAAAGGTATTGTTTATACAAAGCAGGCAGCTGCGAGTCTTCTTCCCTAGATTTGATAACCCCCTTTGCTTTCGCATCTTTAGATCTCATGAACAAACAGGAGGCACTTGAGCCAAGGCATATGTGAAAGATTCACTGATCCACTCCCATAGGAATTAATCTTTCAATGGTAGATCACTTAGCAGAGATGTAATTCTTCCTATTCTTTGAACAATGCTTTACTGATGCTTCATAAAGTCTTCCAGAGTAGATTCCACTTGCTACCCAAACAGATTATCTCCAGAAGGTGAGCTACAAGCACGTACTCTAGATCCTGGGGAAGTCCCAGGTTCCTTTACCACATAAATCTGCAAAATACTACTCCGTGGTTGGGGACATTACATCTGGAATCTAGAAGGAAAATGAAATTGCCCCATCCTTGCTGTAATAAATCCTTGTTTCCCATTGACTCAGTGATTTCTCAGGCTCTGTTCACTCTACCATATCAATGACCACTATCACTCACTATGCAACTGTGATGTCTCTAAAATCACCTTCCTTCAGTCATTGCACATACTCCTCTCGAAGTAGAATTAATCGGCACCCGATTCATAGAATCATAGAAGTTTACAGCACAGAAGGAGGTCATTTCGGCCCATCGTGTCTATGCCGGCCAACAGAGGCTATCCAGCCCAATCCCACTTTCCAGCTCTAGATCCATAACGGCACTTCAGGTGCACATCCAAGTACTCTTTAAATGTGCTGAGGGTTTCTGCCTCTACCACCCTTTCAGGCAGTGAGTTCCAGACCCCCACAACCCTCTGCGTGAAGAAATGTCCCCTCAAATCCCTTCTAAACCTTCTACCAATTACTTTAAACTTATGCCCCCTGGTTGTTGACCCCTCTGATAAGGGAAATAGGCCCTTTCTATCCACTATATCTAGGCCCCTCATTATTTTATACACCTCAATGAGGTCTCCCTTCAGCCTCCCCTGTTCCAATGAAAACAAATCCAGCCTATCCAATCTGTCTTCATAGCTAAGATTCTCCACTCCCGGCAACATCCTCGTAAATCTCCTCTGCACCCTCTCCAGTGCAATCACATCCTTCCTGTAATGCAGTGACCAGAACTGCATGCAGTAATCTAGCTGTGGCCTAAACAGTGTTTTATACTGTTCAAGCATAACCACCCCCTACTCTTGTATCCTATGCCTCGGCTAATAAAGGCAAGCATTCCGTATGCCTTCTTAATCACCTTATCTACCTGGCCTGCTACTTTCAGGGATCTGTTGACATGCACTCCAAGGTCCCGTTCTTCCCCTACACTTCTCAGTATCCTACCATTTAATGTGTATTCCCTTTCCTTGTTAGCCCTCCCCAAATGCATTACCTCACACTTCTCTGGATTAAATTCCATTTGCCACTGTTCTGCCCACCTGACCAGTTGATTGATATCTTCCTGCAGTCCACAGCTTTCTTCATTATCAACCACACAGCTGATTTTGGTATCATCTGCAAACTTCTTAATCATATCCCCTGTATTCAAGTCTAGATCAATGATGTATATCACAAAAAACAAGGGACCTAGTACTGAGCCCTGCGGAACCCCAATGGAAACATCCTTCCAGTCACAAAAACATCATCAACCATTACCCTTTGCTTCCTGCCTCTGAGCCAATTTTGGATCCAACTTGCCACTTTGCCCTGGATCCCATGGGCTTTTACTTTTATGACCAGTCTGCCATGTGGATCCTTATCAAAAGCTTTGCTAAAATCTGTTATATATGTAAATTTGTATATACCTTGTGCAGCCACCAGAGGGCTCATCCCATGGAGTCCCAAGGGTTCCCACAATTCCTTGGGAGCACAGGTACTTAAGGAGGCCTCACAGGCTGGAGAGGCACTCTGGAGACCTGCATTAAAAGACCAAGGTCACACCTTACTTTGAGCTTACAGTATCCAGTCAGAATCTGTATTCATACACAACAACAGGCGACGAGATACAGATGATGAAGGCAACAATGCAGAGAACAGTGGGCATCCTGGAGAAATTGTCGGAGGGAGATGATTGGGAAACCTTCGTGGAGCGACTCGACCAATACTTTGTGGCCAATGAGCTGGAAGGAGAAGGGAACGCTGCCAAATGAAGGGTGATTCTCCTCACTGTCGGCAGGGCCTCATGAAAAATCTGCTTGCTCCAGCGAAACTCACAGAGAAATCGTACAATGATTTGTGCACACTGGTCCGGGAGCATCTGAACCCGAAGGAAAGCGTTCTGATGGCGAGGTACCGGTTCTACAACTACAAAAGGTCTGAAGACCAGGAAGTGGCGAGTTATGTCGCCGAGCTAAGACGCCTTGCAGGACATTGCGAATTTGAAGAACATTTGGAGCACATGCTCAGAGACTTTTTTGTACTTGACATTGGCCATGAAGTGATACTTCGCAAACTTTTGATTGTAGAGACCCCAACCTTGAGTAAGGCCATAGCGATAGCCCAGGCATTCATTGCCACCAGTGACAATACTAAGCAAATCTCTCAGCACATGTGTACTGCTACAAGTACTGTGAACAAGGTGATGTTGTTTTCAAATCGCAACGTACAGGGCAGGCCCCACTTGCCTGCAGCTGCACGTCCGCAGATGTCTCAGAGTCCACCATCACGGGTGATGAATGCAAGGCCATTAACACCTTGTTGGCGCTGCGGGGGTGATCATTATTTCCATTCATGCCGCTTCAAAGGGTACGTCTGTAAGCGCTGTGGAACAATGGGACACCTCCAATGTATGTGCAGGTGAGCTGCAAACCCTGTTAATCCTGCAAACCACCATGTTGCAGAGGACAGATCCACGGCGGATCACGATGAATCAGAGCCTCAGACCAAGGAGGCAGAGGGGTGCACACATTTACCACAAAGTGTCCCCCGATAATGCTGATGGTTGAATTTAATGGACTCCCGGTGTCAATGGAGCTGGACACGGGCGCGAGCCAGTTCATTATGAGCAAAAAGACTTTCGAAAAATTGTGGTGCAGCAAGGACTCAAGGCCAGTCTTGACTCCCATTCGCATGAAACTGAGATCTTACACAAAGGAACTGATTCCCGTAATTGGCAGTGTTACTGTAAATGTCTCCTATGATGGACCTGTGTACAAGCTACCATTCTGGGTGGTACCGGGCGATGGTCCCACGCTGCTCGGCAGGAGCTGGCTGGGAAAGATACGCTGGAACTGGGATAATGTCCGAGCGCTCTCATCCGCTGACGACACCTCGTATGCCCAGGTCTTAAACAAGTTCCCCGCGCTGTTCGAACCATGCATCGGGAAGTTCCAAGGAGCAAAAGTGCAGATCCACCTAATTCTGGGGGCGCGACCCATCCATCACAAGGCGAGAGCAGTACCGTACATGATGAGAGAAAGGGTAGCGATCGAACTAGACCGGCTGCAAAGAGAAGGCATCATTTCGCCGATCGAATTCAACGAGTGGGCCAGTCTGATTGTTCCAGTCCTCAAGGGAGACAGCACCATCAGAATCTGTGGTGATTACAAAGTAACTATCAATCATTTCTCACTGCAGGATCAATACCCACGACCAAAGGTTGATGACCTTTTTGCTACACAGGTGGGAGGAAAGACGTTCACAAAGCTGGACTTGACCTCGGCCTACTTGACACAGGAGCTGGAGGAATCATCGAAGGACCTCACCTGCATCAACACGCACAAAGGTCTTTTCATTTACAACAGATGCCCATTTGGAGTTTGATCAGCCGCGGCGATATTCCAGAGAAACATGGAAAGCTTACTGAAGTTGGTCCCGCGCATGGTGGTCTTCCAGGACGACATCTTGGTTACAGGTCGGGACACAGTCGAGCATCTGCAGAACCTGGAGGAGGTTCTTAGTCGACTCAACCGCATGGGGCTCAGGTTAAAATGCTCAAAGTGCGTTTTCCTGGCACCTGAAGTGGAGTTCCTGGGAAGGAGGATTGCGGCGGACGGCATCAGGCCCACTAACGCAAAGATGGAGGCAATCGAGAACGCACCGAGGCAACAAAACGTGACGGAGCTGCAGTCGTTTCTAGGACTCCTGAACTACTTTGGTAATTTCTTACCAGGTCTCAGCACACTGTTAGAACCACTGCATGCCTTACTGCATAAAGGAGACGAATGGGTATGAGGCAAAAGCCAAGAAAATGCCTTTGTAAAAGCTAGAAAATTGTTATGCTCAAATAAATTGCTTGTGCTGCGTTTGGTACTAGCATGTGATGCGGCATCATACGGCGTCGGGTGTATATTGCAACAAGCTAATGATTCTGGGAAATTGCAACCGGTTGCTTATGCATCCAGAAATCTGTCTAAGGCTGAGAGAGCCTACAGCATGATTGAAAAAAAAGCGTTAGCGTGTGTCTATGGGGTAAAGAAAATGCATCAATATCTGTTTGGGCTAAAATTTGAATTGGAAACTGACCATAAGCCACGAATATCCCTGTTTTCTGAGAGTAAGGGGATAAATACAAATGCATCGGCCCGCATCCAGAGATGGGCGCTCACGTTGTCCGCATACAACTACGCCATCCGCCATAGGCCAGGCACAGAAAACTGTGCCGATGCTCTCAGTAGGCTGCTGTTGCCCACCACGGGGGTGGAAATAGCGCTGCCCGCAGATTTAGTCATGGTTATGGAAGCATTCAAGAGTGAGCAATCACCCGTCACAGCCCGACAGATTAGAACCTGGACAAGCCAGGACCCCTTACTGTCCCTAGTAAAATATTGTGTGCTTCACAGGAGCTGGTCCAGTGTCCCAGTGGAAATGCAGGAAGAGATAAAGCCATACCAGCGACGCAAAGATGAAATGTCTATACAGGCAGACTGCCTTCTGTGGGGCAATCGGGTAGTGGTCCCCAAGAAGGGCAGAGACACTTTCATCAGTGACCTCCACAGTACCCACCCAGGCATCGTAATGATGAAAGCGATAGCCAGATCCCACATGTGGTGGCCCGGTATCGATGCGGACTTAGAGTCCTGCGTGCACAGATGTAACACATGCTCGCAGTTAAGCAATGTACCCAGGGAGGCGCCACTAAGTTTATGGTCTTGGCCCTCCAAACCGTGGTCCAGGGTTCATGTCAAATATGCAGGCCCGTTTTTGGGTGAAATGTTCCTTGTGGTTGTAGATGCATACTCCAAATGGATTGAATGTGAGATAATGTGGGCAAGCATGTCCGCTGCCACCACTGAAAGCGCGCGGGCCATGTTTGCAACGCACGGACTACCTGATGTCCTTATGAACGACAACGGGCCATGTTTTACCAGTGCCGAGTTCAAAGAGTTCATGACCCGTAACGGGATTAAACATGTTACATCTGCCCCGTTCAAACCAGCATCCAATGGTCAGGCAGAGAGAGTAGTGCAAACCATCAAGCAGGGTTTGAAGAGGGTAACTGAAGGCTCACTGCAGACTCGCCTATCCCGAGTCCTGCTTAGCTACCGCATGAGGCCCCATTTGCTCACTGGGATTCCACCTGCTGAACTGCTCATCAAAAGGGCACTTAAGACAAGGTCTCGTTAGTTCACCTTGATCTACATGAACAGGTAGAGAGCAGGCAGTTTCAACAAAGGGCATATCATGATAGCGCAAATGTGTCACATGAAATTGAAATCAATGATCTTGCATTTGTTTTGAATTATGGACAAGGTCCCAAGTGGCTTCCCGGCACCATTGTGGCCAAAGAGGGGAGCAGGGTATTTCGGGTCAAACTTTCAAATGGACTGATTCACCGGAAACACTTGGACCAAATCAAACTCAGATTCACGGACTATCCTGAGCAACCCACATTGGACCCTACCTTCTTTGACCCCCCAACATAGACACCAGTGGCAACCGACACTGCGGTTGGCCACGAAGCAGAACCCATCACCCGCAGCAGCTCAGCAGGACTCACCACACCAGGCAGCCCAGCAAGGCCAGCTGCACAGCAGACCAGCGAGGGCTCAACAAACAATTCACCAAAATCAGCATTTGCACCGAGACGATCAATCAGGGAAAGAAATGCCCCTGATCGACTCACCTTGTAAATAGTTGCATTGTTGACTTTGCGGGGGGATGGGGGTGTTGTTATATATGTAAACTTGTATATACATTGTATAGCCACCAGAGGGCTCATCCCCTGGAGTCCCAAGGGATCCCACAATCCCTTGGGAGCACAGGTATGTAAGGAGGCCTCGCAGGCAGGAGAGGCACTCTGGAGACCTGCAATAAAAGACTAAGGTCACACCTAACTTTGAGCTCACAGTATCCAGTCAGACTCTTTATTCATACACAACAAAATCCATATTTACTACATCATACGCTTTTCCCTCATCGACCCTCCTGGTTACTTCCTCGAAAAATTCAATCAAGTTAGTCAGACACGACCTTCCCTTAACAAATCTGTGCTGACTGTCCTTGATTAATCTGTGTCTTTCTAAGTGAAGAATTATCCTGTCCTTCAGGACTTTTTCCAATATTTTCCCCACCACTGTGGTTAGGCTGACTGTTATTACTCGGTCTATCCCTTTCTCCCTTCGTAAACAAGGTACCACATTATCAGTTCTCTGGCACCACACCTGAAGCCAGAGAGGATTGGAAAATGATGGTCAAAGCCTCTGTTATTTCCTCTTTTGCTTCGCTTAACAGCTTGGGATATATTTCATTCGGGCCTGGGGACTTATCCACTTTCAAAGCTGCTCAACTCCTTAATACCTCCTCTCTCACTATGTTTATTTCATCTAATATTTCACACTCCTCTTCCTCAATAGTAGTATCTGCATCATCCCTCTCTTTTGTGAAAATAGACGCAAAGTATTCATTCAGAACCATACCCACATCTTCCGCCTCCACACACAGATTACCCTCATGGTCTTTAATAGGCCCTACCCTTTCTTTAGTTAACCTCTTGCTCTTAATATATTTATAAAACATCTTTGGGTTTTCCTTGATTTTACTTGCCAAGAATTTTTCATGCTCTCTCTTTGCTTTGCTACTATCCTTTTTCATTTCACCCCTGGACTTTCTACACTCCTCCAGAGATTCGCTGGTATTTAGCCCTCAGTATCTGTCATAAGCCTCCCTTTTTTTTTTAATCCTACCCTGTATGTCCCTCGACATCCAGGGGGCTCTGGATTTGTTAGTCCCACTCTTTTTCTTTAAGGACACATATTTGGCCAGAACCCTACGGATCTCCTCCTCGAATGCCTCCCACTGCTCTGACACTGGTTTACCTTCAAGTAGCTGTTTCGAGTCGAATATGGCCAAATCACCTCTCCACTTAGTAAAGTTGGCTTTCCCCCAATTAGGAACTTTTATTCCTGGTCTATCCTTGTCCTTTTCCATAACTACCTTAAATCTAACTGAATTATGGTCACTAGCACCTAAATTCTCGCCCACTGATACCCCTTCCACCTGTCCAGCTTCATTCCCGAAAACTAAATCCAGAACTGCCCCCTCCCGTGTTGGGCTTGCTACATACTGGCTAAAAAAGTTCTCTTGAATGCATTTTAGGAATTCCACACCCTGTGGGCATGAAGCTGGTAATATAGCTGGGAGGCCCAATTTTAGGCTGGTCTCGGGCCTCATTAATATTAATTGGCCAAGCTGCCAGCGCTGGTGCGCAGTGGGGTGTGTGGGTGGTGGGGTGCGTGGGGTGGGAATGTTATGTCTTGGATAAAGAGTCAGACTAGATACTGCAAGCTCAAAGTAAGAGTGACCGTAATCCTTTATTGCAGATTTCAGAGTGCCCCTACAGTCTGTAAGGCCTCGTTATATTCAGATGCTCCCAAGGGATTATGGAATTCATTGGGACTCCAGGGGATAAGCCCTCTGGTAGTTAGACATGGTAATTACAGCATTACATACATAATAACACTCCCCCTCCATCCCCCACCCCCCCCAACCCCAAAGTCAATAGTGTAACTATTTACAATGTGAGTCGATCTGGGGCCTTCCTTTCCCTGGTTGATCGTCTCGGTGCAAATGCTGGTGTTGGTGAGTCGTTTGTTGGGCCTTCGCTCGGCTGCTGCGCAGCTGGCCTCGCTGGACTGCTGGGGGTGATGGGTTCTGCTTTGTGGTCAACTGCTGGGTCGGTTGCTACTTGTGTGTGTGTTGGAGGGTCGAAAAAGGTTGAGTCTATTGTGGGTTGTTCTGGATAGTGCGTAAATCTGAATTTGGTTTGGTCCAAGTGTTTTCTGCAGGTGAGTCCATTTGCGAGTTTGACCACAAACACTCTACTTCCCTCTTTGGCCAAAACAGTGCCAGCAATCCACTTGGGACCTTGCCCATAGTTCAACACAAATACAGGATCATTTACTTTAATTTTTTGTGACACATTTACATGATCATGATATGTATTCTGTTGAAGCCGCCTGCTCTCTACCGGTTCATGTAGATCAGGGTGGACTAACGAGAGCCTTGTCTTAAATGCTCTTTTCATGAGCAGTTCAGCGGGAGGGACCCCGGTGAGCGAATGGGGTCTTGTGCGGTAACTAAGCAGGACTCGGGATAAGCAAGTCTGCAGTGAGCCTTCAGTTACCCTTTTCAAGTTCTGCTTGATTGTTTGAATTTCTCGTTCTGCCTGACCATTGGACGCTGGCTTAAACGAGGCAGACGTGACATGTTTGACCCCATTGTGGGTCATGAATACCTCGAATTCGGCATTGGTAAAGCACGTAGGCTTTCAATGGTGGCAGCGGACGTGCTTGCCGACATTATCACACATTCAATCCACTTGGAGTATGCATCTACAACCACTAAAAACATTTTTCCCAAGAATGGGCCTGCATAGTCGACATGAACCCTAGACCACGGTTTGTAGGGCCAAGACCATAAACTTAGTGGTGCCTCTCTGGGTGCATTGCTTAACTGGGAACATGTATTACATTTGTGCACACAGGACTCTAAGTCTGCATCGATACCGGGCCACCGCACGTGGGATCTGGCTATCGCTTTCATCATTACAATGCCTGGGTGGGTACTGTGGAGATCACTAATGAAAGTGCTGCTGCCCTTTTTTGGCACAACCACCCGATTACCACATAGGAAGCAGTCTGCCTGTATGGACATTTCATCTTTGCGCCGCTGGTACGGCTTTATTTCTTCCTGCATCTCTAACCGGACACTAGACCAACTCACGTGGCGCACACAGTTTTTTTACTAAGGACAGTAAGGGGTCCTGGCTCAACCAGGTTCTAATCTGTCAGGTGGTAACAGTGATTGCTCACTCTTCCATTACCATAACTATATCTGCAGGCTGTGCCATCTCCTCCCCGGTGATGGGCAATGGCAGCCTACTGAGAGCATCGGTCCAGTTTTCTGTGCCTGGCCTGTGGCGGATGGCATAGTTGTATGCAGACAACGTAAGCGCCCATCTCTGGATGCGGTCTGATGCATTCGTATTTATCCCCTTATTTTCAGAAAAGAGGGATATAAGTGGCTTATGGTCGGTTTCCAATTCAAATTTGAGCCGAAACAGATATTGATGCATTTTCTTTACCCTGTAAACACATGCTAACGCTTCTTTTTCGATCATACTGTAGGCCCTCTCGGCCTTAGACAGACTTCTGGATGCATAAGCAACCGGTTGCAATTTCCCAAATTCATTAGCTTGTTACAATACACACCCGACCCCGTATGACGACGCATCACATGCTAGTACCAAACGTTTACATGGATCGTACAACACAAACAATTTGTTTGAACATAATTGCTTCCTAGCTTTCTCAAAGGCATTTTCTTGGCTTTTACCCCATACCCATTCATCTCCTTTACGCAGTAAAGAGTGCAGGGGTTCTAACAATGTGCTAAGACCCGGCAAGAAGTTACCAAAGTAGTTCAGGAGTCCTAGAAACGACCGCAGCTCTGTCACATTCTGTGGTCTTGGTGCGTTTTTGATTGCCTCTGTCTTCGAAACGGTGGGCTTGATGCCGTCCGCCGCAATACTTCTTCCCAGGAACTCCACTTCAGACGCCAGGAAAACGCACTTCGAGCGTTTTAACCTGAGCCACATCTGATTAAGCCGACTAAGAACCTCCTCCAGGTTCTGCAGGTGCTCAACGGTGTCCCGACCTGTAACAACAATGGCGTCCTGGAAGACCACGGTGTGCGGGACTGACTTCAGCAACCTTTCCATGCTCCTCTGAAATATCGCCGTGGCTAATCGAATCCCAAACGGGCATCTGTTGTAAATGAAAAGACCTTTGTGCATGTTGATGCAGGTGAGGCCTTTTGAAGATTCCTCCAGCTCCTGCGTCATGTAGGCCGAGGTCAAGTCCAGCTTCGTGAACGTCTTTTCTCCCGCCAGTGTAGCAAATAGGTCCACTGCCTTTGGTGGCGGGTATTGATCCTGCAGTGTGAAATGATTGATAGTTACTTTGTAATCACCACAGATTCTGACGGTACCGTCTCCCTTGAGGACTGGAACAATCGGACTAGCCCACTCATTGAATTCGATCGGCAAAATGATGTCCTCTCTTTGCAGCCTGTCCAGTTCAATCTCCACACTCTCTCTCATCATGTAAGGTACCACTCTCACCTTGTGATGGATGGGTCGCGCCCCCGGAATCAAATCGATCTGGAACTTCCCGATGCCTGGTTCGAACAGCGCAGGGAACTTGCTTTGGACCTGGGTACATGAGGTGTCGTCGATGGAGGAAAGCACTCGGACGTCATCCCAGTTCCAGGGTATCTTTCCCAGCCAGCTCCTACCGAACAGCGTGGGGCCATCGCCCGGTACCACCCAGAGTGGTAAATCGTGCACCGCTCCATCGTAGGAGACCTTTACGGTAGCACTGCCAATTACGGGAATCAGTTCCTTTGTGTACGTTCTAAGTTTGGTACGAATGGGAGTCAGGACTGGCCTTGAGGCCTTGCTGCACCACAATTTATCAAAAGTCTTTTTACTCATTATGGACTGGCTTGAGCCCGTGCCCAGCTCCATGGACACTTAGAGTCCATTTAATTCAACGTTCAGCATTATCGGGGGACACTTTGTGGTAAATGTATGCACCTTATATACCTCTGCCTCCTCGGTCTGAGACTCTGGTTTGTCATGACCCATGGATCTGTCCTCCTCTGCAACATGGTGGTTTGCAGGATGAGCAGGACTTGCAGCTCGCCTGCACATACATTGAAGGTGTCCCATTGTTCCACAGCCCTTGTAAACGTATCCTTTGAAGTGGCATGAATGGAATCGATGATCACCCCCACAGCGCCAACAAGGTGTTAAGTGCCTTGTATTCACCACCCTTGATGGCGGATTCTGAGCCATCTGTGGATGTGCAGCTACAGGCGTGTAAGTCTTGTCATGTGCCTTTTGATTCGAAAACAACATTACTTTGTTCACAGTACTTGCAGCAGCACTAGTGCGCTGGGAAATTTGTTTGGTATTGTCACTGGTGGAGATAAATGCATGGGCTATCACTATTGCTTTACTCAAGGTTGGGTCTCTACAGTTAAAAGTTTGCGAAGTATTACTTCATGGCCAATGCTAAGTACAAAGAAGTCCCTGAGCATATGCTCCAAGTGTCCTTCAAAATCGCAATGTCCTGCAAGGTGCCTTAGCTCGGCGACGTAGTTCGCCATTTCCTGGCCTTCAGATCTCTTGTACGTGTAGAACCGATACCATGCCATCAGAATGCTTTCCTTCGGGCTTAAATGCTCCCGGACCAGTGTGCACAACTCATCGTATGACTTGGTCTGTGGGTTTTGCTGAAGTGAGCAGGTTTTTCATGAGGTCATACATTGGTGCCCCACAAACGAGGATCGCCTGTCGTTTGGCAGTGTTCCCTTCCCCTTCCAGCTCGTTGGCCACGAAGTATTGGCCAAGTCGCTCCACGAAGGTTTCCCAATCATCTCCCTCTGAAAATTTCTCCAGGATGTCCACAGTTTTCTGCATTGTTGCATTGGGGTTCATCATCTGTATCTCGTCGCCAGTTGTTAAGTCTTGGATAAAAAGTCAGACTAGATACTGCAAGCTCAAAGTAAGAGTGGCCGTAGTCCTTTATTGCAGATCTCAGAGTGCCCCTCCAGCCTGTGAGGCCTCCTTATATACAGGTTCTCCCAAAGGATTGTGGGATCCCTTGGGACTCCAGGGGATAAGTCCTCTGGTGGATAGACATGGTCATTACAGGTTTACATACATAACAGGGAAGGAGGTGGAGTAGGCTGCCAATCCTCGAAGATTGTCCTGGATTCTCTCCAGGAATTAAAAGATTCATCTCCAGGACACTGCAGCAAGCATTATGATTTTTTTCATCTTCTTTGAGCACTTTTGATTATTAATTATAAAAATATTGGAGGTGGGTCATGAATCCTTCAATAAGTAACGAAGAGTTTGTTCACTTTCCAATTGGCGTGGGAAGATGGCGAGGATGGGAGTTCATGTGATGAAACCTCCTGGAATACGCCTAACCAGACCTGGCAAACCTGGGCCGGGGGGCACTGGTGGTGATTGGGATACTGTGGAGTTGGAGAGCACTCTTGCTCCACAGCAATGTTTTGTAATCTATTTATTTCAATAAACTTATCTTTTGTTGGTGGCTGCAGCAGCCACAAAAAAAATCTGGCTCTGCGATATCCAATTTTTGCAAGTCGGCATAAAATAGACACTCGCCTTCGTATTTACATATGTAAGGGGATTAATGAAGGTTTTTGGCAGCTGCTGGGGATGCCTGAAAATTGGTCCGACCGAGTATCAGGTCGGACTTTCAGGCATCCTTTTCGAGTAGGTCATTGGTTCCTGAAATTGGACCTTGTTGTGTCTGTAAAATAATAGCTTCCTCCATACCCTTTGATGGAACAATGAATGGATTTCTTCGAGGTTTCTCCCACACTGCTGCTGCAACTTCAGCATTAACTTGTGTAAACAGCGTTTCCACCAAAGCCATCGGGTCCAGGGGACTTGTCCGTCTTTATTCCCATTATTTTACTGAGTACTACTTCTTTAGTGACCCCTCTCTATAGCCCCTTGATTATCCCGTATTGGGATGTTTTTAGTGCCTTCTACTGTGAAGACCGATACAAAATATTTGTTCAAAGTCTCTGCCATATCCTTGTTCCCCAGTATTAATTCCCCAGTTTCATCATCAGCATAGGCAGTCCCTCGAAATCTAAAATGCTTCCACTCTAAAAGTGAGTTCTCAGGTGACTGGACAATCCAATACAGGAATTACAGTCTCTGTCACAGGTGGGACAGACAGTCGTTGAAGGAAAGGGTGGGTGGGGAGTCTGGTTTGCCGCACGCCCCTTCTCCTGCCTGCGCTTGTTTTCTGCATGCTCTTGGCGAGGAGACGCGAGGTGCTCAGCGCCCTCCTGGATGCTCTTCTTCCACTTAGGGCGGTCTCTGGCCAGTGATTCCCAGATATCGGTGGGGATGTTGCACTTTATCAAGGAGGCTTTGAGGGTGTCCCTGAAACATTTCCTCTGCCCACTTGGGGCTCACTTGCCGTGTAGGAGTTCCGAGTAGAGCGCTTGCTTTGGGAGTCTTGTGTCAGGCATGCGGACAATGTGGCCCGCCCAACGGAGCTGGTTGCGTGTGGTCAGTGCTTCGATGCTGGGGATGTTGGCCTGATCAAGAACACTGATGTTGGTGCGTCTATCCTCCCAGGGGATTTGCAGGATCTTGCGGAGACATCATTGGTGGTATTTCTCCAGTGATTTGAGGTGTCTGCTGTATATGGTCCATGTCTCTGAGCCATACAGGAAGGTATTACAGCCCTGCAGACCATAAGTTTGGTGCCAGATTTGTGAGCTTGATCCTCCAATACTCTCTTCCTCTGGTTTCATCCTCTGGGGACCAATATTTACTTTAGCCACTCTTTTCCTTGTTATGTACCTGTAGAAACTCTTACTGTTTTTATATTTTGTGCTAGTTTACTTTCATAATCTATCTTCTGACTCTGGATCAGTTCCTATGGATTGGAGGGTAGCTAATGTAACGCCACTTTTTTAAAAAGGAGGGAGAGAGAAAGCGGGTAATTATAGACCGGTTAGACTGACATCAGTAGTGGGGAAAATGTTGGAATCAACCATTAAAGATGAAATAGCAGCCCATTTGGAAAGCAGAGAAGGACCCGTTTATCCTGATTCTCTGCTTCCTGTCTGCCAACTAGTTCTCTATCCACTTCAGTACATTACCCCCAATACCATGTGCTTTAATTTTGCACACGAATTTCTTGTGTGGAACCTTGTCAAAAGCCTTTTGAAAATCCAAATACACCACATCCATTAGTTCTGCCTTGTTCACTCTACTAGTTACATCCTCAAAAAATTCGAGAAGATTTGTCAAGCATAATTTCCCTTTCATAAATCCATGCTGACTTGGGCCGATCCTATCACTGCTTTCCAAATGTGCTGTTATTTCATCTTGAATAATTGATTCCAACATTTTCGCCACTACTGATGTCAGGCTAACTGGTCTACAATTACCTGTTTTCTCTCTCCCTCCTTTCTTAAAAAGTGGTGTTACATTAGCTACCCTCCAGTCCATAGGAACTGATCCCGAGTCGATAGACTGTTGTAAAATGATCACCAATGCATCCACTATTTCTAGGGCCACTTCCCTAAGTACTCTGGGATGCATACTATTAGGCCCCGGAGATTTATCGGCCTTCAATCCCATCAATTTCCCTGACACAATTTCCCGCCTAATAAGGATATCCTTCAGTTCCTCCTTCTCACTAGACCCTCGGTCCCTGAGTACTTCCGGAAGGTTATTTGTGTCTTCCTTCGTGAAGACAGAACCAAAGTATTTGTTCAATTGGTCTGCCATTTCTTTGTTCCCCATTATAAATTCACCTGAATCTGACTGCAAGGGACCTATGTTTGTCTTCACTAATCTTTTTCTCTTCACATGGTGGTGGAAGTGCTTGGGGGATCCCACCGCACCCCCATGCTAAAATTCCGGGTTCTCTACCCCCAAATGTCTGCATATGGGGCAAAAATATTGTCAGCTTTAAAAATAGCTTCCATGTATTTTTACTAGCAGCAGTCTAAACTTGGAGCACTTACTATGCAGCCTCCTCCCCCAGCGCCATTTACATTATGATGAGGTCAGTGACCCAAAATCTGGGGTCATCGAACCTCACAATTTAGATGTTAACACTGAGCGGGGCGACCTGAATTTAATCCCCAAAGGCTGTAAATGTAAAATAAACTATTTTCCTGTAAAAGATAAGGGGGGAGAAATTCAGCTGGATGGCGCCCCTTGCGAGGCGCTAAAGGTTTACATTCGTGCCACTCGGCATATTCAATGTACCGGTACCAGCAGCACTGAGGAGTATCGCCTGGGAGTGTAGCGCCGGTGTGCAATGACCTGGTATCGACACGGATGTAACATTTGGTTTGTGCTGCACCCAAAGCGTCCGTAATTACACCGCCAGGGAAAGCTGGCGTGCAGAGCTGTCCCGGGGTGCTAAGGGAAGGAATGACTGCATGAGGTAAATGTGATTGATTTTTTTTTGTGATTTATCTTTATTTGGGGGTGAGTAATATATAGGGGATGTTTTTTGTGGTTTTTGTTCCGATTCTTTTTTTTTGCAGGGAGGCCTCTCTTCGGGTGCTACAAAGCCGGCTCTTTAGCATGGTATTCAGTAGCTCACCCGTCCTAACGCCTTAAGAGAAGTGTGGAACGCTTCCCTTAGCACTCAGCTCCACTCTCAGGACGCAACCATTGAATTTTGTGGCTGCTGTCGCTAACCATTTTCCGGCGCTAAATTTAGCGACCCCCCTAACATTAGCGCCTTAAAAAACCTTCATCCGGATTTACAGCACAAGAACTACAATTACAAATTTTCATTAATTCTTCTGACAATATAGCCTTGTACCTTTTTGTAGTTCAAGAAGTTGTGGTCTGATGATAGCTAGTGTCTTTTCAGTTTTCTGAAATTTTTCATAAATCTTAGGAAAGAAGAAGCTGAATAGCCTGCAGGCTAGGTCTCTGATGTCACTGAGGGGAAAACCACATTCAAAGTAGTTTATTTTCCTGCAAAGTTGTATAAAAATCTTAATCCATAAATCCACTACTTCTTGGGGTAGAATTCTGGTGTACCAGAGGCTGAAAAAGTGAAATGTCAGAGTGGTCACCTGCTGCTCCAAGGGTGAGGCAGATTGGGCAGAGGATAATAGTTGAAATGCCATTTTGATTTGCAGGGTTTCGACCCCATTTCTCAAGTCAAGCAAATTCAGAAGGGTGGGGGTTGGATCCTCTGCCCTTGTGCCCTACATCCCAACAGCAGTTTGATAATGCACTTGGGATATTCCCAGGCTACTCTGAGAATTCCATCAGATATGCTTCCAATAGGCTCAGCAAAAGACCCGAGAATAAGGGGTCGGCTATTTAGAACTGAGATGAGGAGAAATTTAGTCACTCAGAGGGTTGTGAATCTTTAGAATTCTCTATCCCAGAGGTCTGTGGAAGCTCAGTCGTTGAGTATATTCAAGACAGAGATAAATAGATTTTTGAATATTAAGGGAATCAAGGGATATGGGGAGAGTGCAGGTAAGTGGCGTTGAGATAGAAGATCAGTCATGATCTCACTGAATGGCAGAGCAAGCTCGAGGGGCCAAATGGCCTACTCCTGCTCCTATTTCTTACGTTCTTATTTTCTTATGACACCTGCAGAGAGCAGGTGTCAATTCAGTTCTGGGCCACATGTGGGGTCCACAAAGACCATTTCAAATGGCAATCAATCCCAGGAAGATCAATTGCCATTTGATTTGGACACATTAGTATCCTGGAAGCAAAAGGTCAGGCTGACATTTCACCGCTCATCATAAACCTGACCTGCCCGTGGATCTCCTTCTTGGAGTGATATGCTGCCGCTCTGACACTTCATGTAGGTAGGAGCCCTGTCACTACAGGGTAGGGTGCCTGCCTCATGTTAATTAACCTGTCCATGGGATTTGGGACGGGTTCACAAGGGGGTTAAAGAGGTGAGTAAGTATTCTGCCCTTTTGCACTTCCAGTGGCACAACAGTGCAACCGGGATTTCTCTTCTCTTGACTCAAAAATGCCTATTAAAGCCAAAGAAATACGGCAGATTAAGTAATAATAGTTTGTACATTGAACAGATATTTTGGATGAAGGGTAAATCATAGACTTTAAAAGCTAATCATTGCAGAGTTCTGAGGAGGCAAGCACCCATAGTGTACCCATATGTACCCATAGTGCCTGCCAACTGCATGCAAATGATGTGCCCTCCTGCTGACCCTATGAACTATGACGGGGTCTGTGTAACTGCCAGGATTGTAGCCCTCAGATCTTTAGGGTCAGTATACTTAACCCCACTTTAGTCAATAATCTGCTTGAAGCACCACACAAAGGAAAATAATGAAGATTATTGATGTATTTAAGCAGGCTAAATAGGGGAAACATAGGAGGTGTAGGTGACAAAGACTAGCTATTCTTATGCACTGAGTCAGCTCTCAGAATTTCTGGTGCCAAGCAACTTCAAATCCTAATCATAGGTGGTCCCTAGAAACGAGGATGACTTGCTTCCATGCCAATAAAGGATGAGTTCACAGGTGTTTCGAATGAAGGACCCGAACTACATCCTCAAGGGTGGAAGATGACTTTGCGTGGATTTTTTATTGTGTGGTGGCCATTGCACGTCAGCCACCACACGGGCTTGACAGAGCTAGGTCTTGGTCCAGTGGCAAGGATGACCCAAGACGACTGGAGACCAGCTCTGCTGCAGGGACCTAGTGCGCACACATATCGCAGTGTGAGCTGGCCCGTGCTGCCCCTGGGCCCCTGGACGAGAACTCACGCCTCCACGGGCCCCGATCCTAATACATTATGCATAAGGTCATAAACAATGTTTTACAACCTTAGCTACTCTGCAAAATGCCCACGGCATTCAAGCATAAAGTTCTTCTCTTTGCAGAAGAAAGTGGCCTTCAATAAGGGATAGTTCCTCAGAAGAGTAGTTGGTGGCTCAGTAAATAAAATTCTTCGATATAAAAACAAAATACTGCGGATGCTGGAATCTGAAATAAAAACAGAAAATGCTGGATATCTTAGCAGGTCAAGCAGCAAATAAAATCCTTTACCTGCTTCAAAGAGGAGCTCATGGGAATCATCATCTGGAAGGCTCTATAGAGCCTGGGTGGTACACAAGTTAGTGGACATGACAACATCCTGGCTTGTACAACTGTAATCACGTATGTTAATTTTGGCAGTGAATGTAAGTTTCAGCAGATGTAAAGTAGTGGCTGTGGTGCGCCACAAAAAATTCCATGTACCTTCTACGAAAGAACATACCTAACTGGAAATGTACTTATTTTCACAGATAACATAAAAAAACTAAGGAGGACCATGCCAAACAAGCCTCAATATTATACTCCAGGGTTTGAGCACATAAATCTAGTTTGACATTCCAGTGTAGTGCTGAGGGAGTGCTGCACTGTCGGAGGTAACACCTTTCGGATGAGGCATTAAATTGAGGCCCTGTCTGCGCTCTCAAGTGGACGTAAAAGACCCCATGGCACTATTTCGAAGAAGAGCAGGATAGTTATCTCCAGTGTCCTAGCCAATATTTATCCCTCAATCAACATAAAAAAACAGATTATCTGGTCATTATCACATTGCTGTTTGTGGGAGCTTGCTGTGTGCAAATTGGCTACACTCTAAAAGTACTTCTTTGGCTTGAAAAGCGCTTTGAGTCGTCATGAAAGGCCCTATATAAATGCAAGTCTTTCTTTCTTTTTCTACATTAACAGCAGAACTTGAAGTTGGTATCAGTTGAGATACACACATTCCATGGTGTGTTAGAGAGGGAATACTAGGTTAGTTACTAATTTTAGGTTAAAAGGGCTGACACTGCTACCAAAACCTGAGTTATTCCATGGTTCTGACCTCATTAGGCCACATGAAATGGCAGATACTTTCTATTAAAGAACATCAGCACTAGTCATTTGTCACAGCGCAGAACATGCTGAAATAGCTCAATGCTGTGATAATTTTTGCAGCATACACCATCAATGGCAACTATTTTTCCCGTTCATTTGTGCCGTTTTTTTGCCGCATGCCCTTTTTTTTGCGTATTTATTTTTTTCAAAATTTCCCTCTGCGATCTGCACCGGTGTAACTGACTTAGTTACGATTTTTCTCGACCAGTTTCTTTTTACGTCATGAGGGGTGTTCCCTCATGTCTGTGCCGGTTTTTTCAATTGTTCGCAGTTTGGCCAACATTTTTTTCTCTTAGGTCGGTATATCTGGCCACGCACAAAAAACCTTCTGGTGATTTAAGAAAACCAGTGGACATTCACAAATCTGTGCTGAAAGACTCCATTGTTTCTAACTCGAAGATTTTGGAGGCAGTCAAGAACATTGTCAAAATCAATAATAAAGTTCAACTTTTTTTTACCTGTCAATGTAGAAGTGAAAATTTGTTGGATATCAGAAGTTCTCTCATTATTTTACTCACTCACAAGCCATCACCGAACGCCTTGAAGCAGGGCTGGAGGGTCGTAGCTGTGGTCGGCAGAATCAGTCCCGTGCCCGGACACAGCGGCTCGGGGCTCGGCAACAAAATAAGCCGTGGGGAGGCGGGGAGGGGGAGGTGGAGTAGAGAGCGAGGTGCAGATCAGAAGGCTTCGAGCCCAGGGAGCGAGGTGCCTTCTGCACTGAAGACTGCAATGAGTGCGGGGGGTGGGGGGGGGCGCGCAGGGAGAGGGAGAGAGAGAGAGAGGTCACAAGACTCCAATTAGTAATGGGGGGGGAGGGAGAGAGGAGATGTCACAATACTCCAAATAGTTAAGTGGGGGGGCGGGTGGTGAGAGAGGTTAAGTCACAAGATCTTTGGGTGTGGTCCATCTATACAGACCTTGGGGGGGAGAGAGAACTGCAAACCTGTCCTGCTAGCCTGTTTTCCTGCTGTTTTGAGCTTTTTTCAAAGGTTAAATTTAAGTATGGGGTCAATACTGACAATGCCATACATTGTGCGAGCCTTCTGCATCATTGTGCTACATAGGAGACAATTGATTCGACTTCATCGCATCAGGAACATCGGAGCCCATAGGGTGCTGGGCAGGAGGCCTTATCCACCTCGGGTATATTGAGATAGGCATTCGTACCTCCACCTGAGTGATGCAGACTGTGTCAGAAGGCTGAATTCCGCAAAGAAGTTGTAAGTGAGATCTTTGAGTTGGTCAAAGCAGACCTACAACCTAGAAGCATCAGGAGGATAGCTTTGTCAGTTGAAGTGAAGGTTACAGCTGCACTTTCATTCTATGCCTCTGGATCGTTTCAAGCTGCAACTGGGGATGTGTGTGCCATCTCTCAACATGCAACACATGTCTCCATTTGCCATGTCACGGCTGCACTGTATGTGCGTAGGAATGACTTCATAAAGTTCCCCATGACCGCCCAAACAATTCATGACAGGGCTGTGGGCTTCTCCAGGATTGCTGACTTCCCAAAGGTAATTGATTGTACCCACATCGCATTGCGAGCACCTTTGGAGAATTCTGAGATGTACTGGAACAGAAAAGACTTCCACTCCATTAATGTGCAGCTCGTGTGTGACGACATGCATCATATCATGTCAGTCGATGCAAGATAGCCTGGCAGCACCCATGGTGCGTTCATCCTATGTGACAGCGTTATATCTGTCATGTTATTAATGAACATGATATAATTGGGATTACGGAGACATGGCTCCAGGGTGACCAAGGCTGAGAACTCAACATTCAGGGGTATTCAACATTCAGGAAAGATAGACAGGAAGGAAAAGGAGGTGGGGTGCCATTGCTGGTTACAGAGGAAATTAACGCAATAGTAAGGAAGGACATTAGCTTGGATGATGTGGAATCTGTATGGGAATCTGCTGTGGAATACCAAAGGGCAGAAAACGCTAGTGGGAGTTGAGTACAGACGACCAAACAATAGTAGTGAGGTTGGGGACAGCATCAAACAAGAAATTAGGGATGCGTGCAATTAAGGTACAGCAGTCATCATGGGCGACTTTAATCTACATATAGATTGGGCTAACCAAACTGGTAGCAGAACGGTGGAGGAGGATTTCCTGGAGTGTAGTAGGGATGGTTTTCTGGACCAATATGTCGAGGAACCAACTAGAGGGCTGACCATCCTAGACTAGGTGATGTGTAACGAGAAAGGACTAATGGGCAATTTTGTAGTGCGAGGCCCCTTGGGGAAGAGTGACCATAATATGGTAGAATTCTTCATTAAGATGGAGAGTGACACAGTTAATTCAGAGACTAGGGTCCTGAACTTAAAGAAAGGTAACTTTGATGGTATAAGACGTGAATTGGCTAGAATAGACTGGCGAATGATACTTAAAAGGTTTACGGTGGATAGGCAATGGCAAACGTTTAAAGATCACATGGATGAACTTCAACAATTGTACATCCCTGCCTGGAGTAAAAATAAAACGGGGAAGGTGGCTCAACCGTGGATAACAAGGGAAATTAGGGATAGTGTTGAATCCAGGAAGAGGCATATAATTGGCCAGAAAAAGCAGCAAATCTGAGGACTGGGAGAAATTTAGAATTCAGCAGAGGAGGACAAAGGGTTTAATTAGGAGGGGGAAAATAGAATATAAGAGGAAGCTTGCTGGGAACATAAAAACTATCTGCAAAAGCTTCTATAGATATGTGAAGAGAAAAAGATTAGTGAAAACAAACGTAGGTCCCTTGCAGTCAGAATCAGGTGAATTTATAATAAGGAACAAAGAAATGTCAGACCAATTGAACAAATACTTTGGTTCTGTTTTCACGCAGGAAGACACAAATAACCTTCCAGAAATACTAGGGGACCGAGGGGCTAGCGAGAAGGAGGACTGAAGGAAATCCTTATTAGTCAGGAAATTATGTTAGGGAAATTGATGGGATTGAACGCCGATAAATCCCCAGGGCCTGATAGTCTGCATCCCAGAGTGCTTAAGGAAGTGGCCATAGAAATAGTGGATGCATTGGTGATCATTTTCCAACAGTCTATCGACTCTGGATCAGTTCCTATGGACTGGAGGGTAGCTAATGTAACACCACTGTTTAAAAAAGGGGGGGGAAGAGAGAAAATGGTGATTTATAGACCGGTTAGCCTGACATCAGTAGTGGGGAAAATGTTGGAATCAATCATTAAAATTGAAATAGCAGCGCATTTGGAAAGCAGTGACAGGATCGGTCCAAGTCAGCATGGATTTATGAAAGGGAAATCATGCTTGATAAATCTTCTAGAACTTTTTGAGGATGTAACTAGTAGAGTAGACAAGGGAGAACCAGTGGATGTGGTGTATTTGTACTTTCAAAAGGCTTTTGACAAGGTCCCACACAAGAGATTGGTGTGCAAAATTAAAGCACATGGTATTGGAAGTAATGTATTGATGTAGATAGAGAACTGGTTGGCAGACAGGAAGCAGAGAATGGGGATAAACGGGTCCTTTTCAGAATGGCAGGCAGTGACTAGTGGGGTGCCGCAGGGGTCAGTGCTGGGACCCCAGCTATTTACAATATACATCAATGATTTAGATGAAAGAATTGAGAGTAATATCTCCAAGTTTTCAGATGACACTAAGCTGGGCGGTGGTGTGAGCTGTGAGGAGAATGCTCAGAGGCTGCAGGGTGACTTGGACAGGTTAGGTGAGTGGGCAAATGCATGGCAGATGCAGTATAATGTGGATAAATGTGAGGTTATTCACTTTGGTGGCAAAAACATGAAGGCAGAATATCATCTGAATGGCAGCGGATTATGAAAAAGGGAGTTGCAACGAGACCTGGGTATCATGGTACATCAGTCATTGAAGGTTGGCATGCAGGTGCAGCAGGCAGTGAAGAAGGCAAATGGCATGTTGGCCTTCATAGCTAGGGGATTTGAGTTTAGGAGCAGGGAGGTCTTACTGCAGCTGTACAGGGCCTTGGTGAGGTCTCAGCTGGAATATTGTGTTCAGTTTTGGTCTCCTAATCTGAGGAAGGACGTTCTTGCTATGAGGGAGTGCAGTGAAGATTCACCAGACTGATTCCCGAGATGGCAGGACTGACATATGAGGAGAAACTGGATTAACTGGGCCTGTATTCATTGGAGTTTAAAAGAATGAGAGGGGATATCATCGAAACATATAAAATTCTGACAGGACTGGACAGGTTAGATGCAGGAAGAATGTTCCCGTTGTTGGGTGAGTCCAGAACCAGGGGTCACAGTCTAAGATAAGGGGAAGGCCATTCAGCACCGAAATGAGGAGAAACTTTTCACTCAGAGAGTTGTTAACCTGTGGAATTCTCTTCCGCAGTGAGTTGTTGATGCCAGTTCGTTAGATATATTCAAGAGGGAGTTGGATATGGCCCTGATGGCTAAAGGGATCAAGGGGTATGGAGAGAAAGCAGGAAAGGGGTACTGAGGTGAATGATCAGCCATGATCTTATTGAATGGTGGTGCAGGCTCGAAGGGCTGAATGGTCTACTCCTGCACCTATTTTCTATGTTTCTATGTTTCAGCAGCAGCTGCCAGAACAGCAGAGCAGGCTACTGGGAGACAAAGGGTATGGCCTCGCCACCTGGCTCATGATGCCCATACGCGTAATCCGGACGGAAGCTGACTATCAATACATCATGTCGCACATTGCGATGCACAGCATCATGGAGAGGACTATTGGCATCTTGAAACAGCGTTTCCGATGCCTGGACCATTCCGGAGGCTACTTGCTGTACTCCACTGAGATTGTCGGTCAGTTCACTGTTGTGAATTGCATGCTGCATAAGTTAGCCATCAAGTGGCAGCAGCACCTGGTAGTGGAAGACCCACTTGCGGTGAGAGTGGCTGATGATAATGATGTGGAAGATGCAAGTGACGAGCAGGAGGGGGAGGAAGAGGAAGAAGAGAACGGCGAGGATGAGGAAGCCATGCAAGTGCCTGAGGCTGGAGCACGACGGAGGAGGAGGGTGGTGTGGGACCTCCCTTTATATACCTGTGTGACCAGGTAAGGAGTGTCTCCCACAAGTTCACCCCCTGTGGTCAAGGTGTGCATCCGAGTTGAGTGTATACAGTAATACAGTGGTGTTACATTGTAGTTACAAACATGACATAACCTTCCCCCCCAAAGTCTTACTGGGATCATAGGTTTAGTCTTTCAGGTGGTCTATGCTCTCTCATGGAGCGCCGCAGTTGGGGCTCTGGTTGTTGGACACTGACGTGAGTGTCTGTCACCTGTGGTGATTCCGACCTGTCCGGGCTGACCTCAGGGACTGTGCATTCTTCCGATTGCTCTTGTTGCACGTTCGCTGGGGGTAGTGTGAGCTCCATCTCATGGTCTTCTTCAGGTTCCTCCGTGTCCACGCTGAACCTTTTTTTTACTTGGTCCAGATGCTTACGGTACATCTGGCCATTGTTGAGTTTTACCACGATGACCCTATTTCCCTCTTTGCCAATTACAGTACCCTCAAGCCATTTGGGCCCCATGGCGTGATTGAGGACAAATACAGGATCATTTATTTCAATACATCTCCCCCTTGAATTACGGTCATGGTACTCGTTTTGTGACTTGCGCTTGCCCTCAACTATGTCGGTCAGGACTGGATGGATGAGAGACAACCGAGTTTTGAGTGTCCGTTTCATGAGTAGCTCTGTGGGCGGGACCCCCGTGAGCGAGTGTGGGCGGGATCTATAGACCAGCAGGAGGCGCGATAGGCGGCATTGTAGGGAGGGTCCTTGAAACCTGAGCATACCTTGCTTAATGATTTGGACTGCCCGTTCCGCCTGGCCATTGGAGGCTGGCTTGAACGGCGCAGTCCTGACGTGGTTGATGTCATTGCCTGACATAAACTCCAGGAATTCATAGTTCGTGAAACACGGGCCATTATCACTAACCAGGATGTCCAGCAAGCCATGGGTTGCAAAGATCGTACGTAGGCTTTCCACGGTGGTGGATGATGTGCATGAATTCAGGATGATGCATTCGATCCATTTCGAGTACGCATCTACTACAATGAGGAACATCTTCCCCATGAACGGGCCCGCATAGTCAACGTGAATGCGTGACCATGGCTTGATGGGCCAGGGCCACGGGCTGAGCGGGGCCTCCCTGGGGGCATTACCCAGCTGGGCACAGGTCGTGTACCTGCGAACACAGTGTTCCAGGTCTGAATCAATTCCAGGCCACCAAACGTGTGACTGGGCAATGGCCTTCATCATCACAATGCCTGGGTGCTCGCTGTGGAGTTCCCTGATGAATGTCTCTCTGCCCTTCTGGAGAGCTCATCCATCCGCCTGTGGAACGGTCTGACCTCCTCAGGACATGCTCCGTGTGCGGGCGCCCAATCCCCAGTCAGGACACATTTCTTAATCAAGGATAGGAGGGGATCTCTGTTTGTCCAGATTTTGATCTGGCGGGCTGTGATCGGGGAGCCTGCACTGTCAAAGGCATCAACAACCATGACCACCTCAGCGCTTTGCTCAGCTGCCCCCTTGGTGGTGGCCAGTGGGAGCCTACTGAGCGCATCAGCGCAGTTTTCAGTGCCGGGCCGGTGCGGATGGAGTAGTCATAAGCAGCTAGCGTGAGAGCCCACTGCTGTATGTGAGCTGATGCATTGGCATTGACAACCTTGCCGTCTGACAACAGGAATGTGAGTGGCTTGTGGTCCGTCTCTAATTCAAACTTCCTACCGAAGAGGTACTGATGCATTTTTTTTACACCATAGACACATGCAAGCGCTTCCTTCTCGACCATCCCATATCCCCGTTCTGCTTGAGAGAGCGACCTGGAGTCATAAGCCACAGGTTGTAGCTGACCCTCAGCATTACCCTGCGACAACACACACCCAACCCCATAGGACGATGCATCACATGTCAGAACTAAACGTTTACAGGGGTCGTATAGGGTCAACAACTTGTTTGAACAAAGTAGGTTTCACGATTAAAAGCCCGTTCCTGACAGTCCCCCCAAAACTAATCGCAACCATTACGCAGGAGCACATGTAGCGGCTCCAACAACGTGCTCAAGTTCGGCAGAAAGTTCCCGAAATAGTTCAACAGTCCCAGGAATGAACGCAACTCCGATGTGTTGCAGAGCCTGGGTGCTCGTCGAATCGCCTCTGTTTTGGATTCGGTGGGCCGAATCCCATCTGCAGCAACCCTCTTGCCCAGAAACTCAACCTCGAGAGCTAAGAACATGCATTTAGACTTCTTGAGTCGCAGGCCTACCCGGTCGGCGTAACACCTCCTCCATGTTGTGGAGGTGTTCCTCGGTGTCTCGACCCGTGATGAGGATGTCGTCCTGAAATACGATCGTTCCCGGAATGGATTTAAGCAGGCTTTCCATGTTACGTTGAAAGATCGCGGCCACTGTTATACGCTAAACGGCGCACCTGTTATACGCAAACAGTCCCTTGTGCGTGGTGATGGTGGTCAGTAGTTTGGATTTGTCGGCCAGTTCCTGGGTCATATAGGCTGAAGTGAGGTCCAACTTGGTGAACAGCTTGCTGCCTGCCAGCGTGGTGAAGAGGTCCTCCGCTCTTGGGAGCGGGTATTGGTCTTGTAGGGACACCCGATTGTCTTAAGTACCCTATTAGTGGGTGTCAATGGCCCTATCCCGGGCCGCATTGTCCACTGTGATGGCGTGAACGTCTGTTCAGCCTGCCATTGTCTCCGTTGAGGTCCTGCTCTGGGGTCTGTTGCTGCCTGGTAAATGTCGGACTGCCCCTGCCTGCCTGCGGGGCTCTGAGTAACATTGATGGTGTTGACTCCCAGATCCATCGCCGCGTTAGAGGCAGAATTGCGTGCGTAAATCATTTTCGTCTCTTCCTCGCCCGCCATGAAAGTTTGAGCTAACAACGCTGCCGCTTCCAAGGTCAAGTCCTTGGTCTCAATTAACTTGCGAAAAATTCCTGCATGACCGATACCCTCGATAAAGAAGTCCCTTCGCATCTCCCCCCTGCAGGTGTCTGTGAACTTACAGAGGCTGGCCAAACGCCGGAGGTCCGCTACAAAGTCCGGTATGCTCTGTCCTTCACGACGTCGGTGGGTGTAGAATCTGTGTCGAGCCATGTGTATGCTGCTCGCCAGTTTGAGGTGCTTCCCGATTAATTTGCTAAGCTCTTCAAAGGTTTTGTCTGACGGCTTTTCGGGTGCCAGTAAGTCCTTAATGAGCGCATAAGTCTTTGGCCCGCAGCTGGTCAGGAGATGAGCCCGTCGCTTCTCGGCCGCTGCATCCCCCAGCCAGTCTTTAGTAACGAAGCTTTGCTGAAGCCTCTCGACAAAATCGTCCCAGTCTTCCCCAACACAGTACCATTCCTCTGTGCTACCGGTGGCCATTCTCATGGGTCGTGAATTCCCATTTCTCGTCGCCAATGTAAAGTCCTTACTCTACAGCATGAAACCACACGAAGCACACTCTATGACCTTAACTCTTTATTACAGGACTCCAGAAGTGATGACCCTTTATATATCTGTGTGATCAGGTTAGGAGTGTCTCCCACAAGTTCATTCGCTGTGGTCAAGGTGTGCATCTGAGTTGACTGTATACAGTAATACAGTGGTGTTACAAATCTTTTAGAGACCGTGGTGTTACATTGTAGTTACAAACATGACAGTTGGGCCATCATGCCCCTTTAACAATTGCTCGAGCCTTGTGCCAGCAGCTCATCCATGAACCCTTTACTGATGCCTGATGGCTCAGCGACAACTATTCCACATGGACCTGTTTACTGTTTGGAGCTGTTCCGTAATATTCTGTTGTGTTAATGGAACATGATTCAGTTTTAATGTAAAATATATTTTATTCCCAAGTTTACAATGTACTTAACTTAACTTTAATAAAATAATTTTCTTGCATGAAATTTTACTTTAATATCCCTCTTTATGATCACTTAAAACCTTTAAGATCACTTATAAACTTGTAAATTTACATAACTTACAAAAATGTTTTTATTTGAGAACAGTAACAATAATAATAACAACAATGATACAGCAGCAGCAGCAGCAAAGAAAGGCTGCACCCATCTCTCATCCTCCTTATTCTAAGACTGCCCGCTGAGCTTGGTCTTGGACACTCCACCACCCCTGCCTGCGGGTGGTGGTGCAATGTTTCTGGGCTTGGTACCAAGCTTATTCTTTCTAACATCTCGGGTACTGTGCACCTCTTGAAGGGTGGGGGGGCGTCGGTTTCAGGCGGCAAGTTGAAGGACCTGGCTTGGGGCTCTTCAGAGGCTGGTGTGGGGATTGGAGTGGGAGTGACAGTTGATTCTGTCAGTGGGCGCGGGGTCTTGGCGTGTTCCCTTATTCCAGCAGCTAACTCCAACATGCCATCCATCATGCACCCTGACAGTGTCTCTGCAACCTGCAACATTCCCTCCCTGATGTTGAGTAAAACTGTCTGAACTACCTGCAACATTCCTTCCCTCATGGCCACTATTTCCTCACTGATGGTCCTGGATATTGTTCCCATTTCTCGTGTCATTGCTGTTACTTTTCTTGACAGTCCCGCTACCTCATCAGTCATCCCACTTATGGCGTCCAGGAGCGATCGAGTAAGGTCAATGCTCTCCGCACTCAAGGACATCATCTGAACCACATCTGTTAGATCCTGCACTTCAGGAGAGCATGGTCGAGCTCTCCTTCCCTTCCTCCCCACGGGTGTGGCTCGCACCCCAATACTGGGACCCGCAACCTCAGAAGGTGGGGCCCTGGATGTGCCTCGCTGCACCACATCACTGGGACCCGCAACCTCGGAAGGTGCGGCCCTGGGTGTGCCTCGCTGCATCCCACCACTGGGACCCAAAACCTTGGAAGGTGTGAAACCATGGAATGTCCCACCAACACTCAAACCATTAGTCACGGAAGGGGCTGTGACCTCCATGAGCGGCACCTCCTCCAAAGTCAGTACAGCAGTGGGAGCTTCATCCAGTTCCATCCCCTCCCCCTCAGCCCCATGTTCTTGGTCTGGAGGGTTGGATTGGAAAATGTTCTCCTCTTCAGGCTCATCCTCATCTGAATCTTCTTCTGCATCGTCAGGGTTGGCCTCAAATTCTGCAAAAGATAACAGAACAGTCAAAGGATTAGCACCAGAGGAGGGGGCAGGGTGGGTGGCATGAGTAGGCTCACACATCGCAGGTCAGGCAGCAGGCTGATTTGAAGGACCATGATGAATTTGCAGGCTTACCCTCACCATCGAGTGTGGGCTCAGCTTGTGCAGTATTGATTGCTTTTTTCCAGGCAGGACCCATCAAAGCAGTGACCCTCTCTTCCAAGGGTGTCAGTCGGTGCAGAATTGCCGGGCCTCCTCCTGTTCGAGTTCTTTCCCTTTTATTATGTGCCACCTTCCTCTGCAAAGATGAAACTGCAACTTTTTAAGAGAGGGTGTCTTTCTGCTGGGTGGAAGATATACAGCTTGGCACATTTACAATTGCAATTCCATTGAATAAATGAAAATATTACTTACACTAACTACTTGACCAAGGTCCTGCCACTTCTTTTTACATTGGCCTCTAGATCTCATGGTAGTCACCATGGCGCAGTAATCTTCTGCAACTTGGTTCCAGCGTTTCTTTATTTCTTTGGGTGGAAGTTTTATGTCACCTCTGCTGGTGTCCAGCTCCTGCCATCTGTTCTCAATCACAGTAACTAGTGCCTCCACTTCTTCCTGTAAGAAATTATTGGTCCTTGCACCGCATTGCAGCTTGTATTGCTCCTGCTGCGATTTTTCCAAAGCTCTCACACAGCATTCCTTCTCACACACACAACTGGGTCTTTAAAAATGGTTGATTGCCAAATTCAAGCTGTACTGAGCATGCGTGTCCATTGGAACGGCGTCATAAACAACTTTTTTTCTCTGCGCATGCGCAGAAGGTTCATTTTTTGGCGCAGACAGCAGGCTCCACACCCCGAGGCGACTGGACATGCTGCGCGGCACCAAATTCAAATTATACATCGGAGAAACTTTGGCAAATTATTTCTGACGCATTTCAGGCCTAGAAATACAGGCGTAACTCTGTCAATACGCCAGAAAACAGCCTTGGGGAAAATTGAGCCCATATATCGGGACTATAATAGCTGCATTTCTCAGAATGCTTTCATTGATATTGGCAGGGCAATCACATTTAAAATTGCAGATATACAAATTCAATATAAATTTAGATGCACTTGGGACAACCATCAGGAACAGTTTCAGAGACCTCATATATGATAACTCCATAACTGTCAAATTCGGATGATAACCCTTTTCTGATACCCTGTATTAGTGATTCAAATGATGTTCCTATTGTGCTATTTTAATACCAGAGCTTTGCCGGCCAGCAGTGTATATCAGAAATTCACGTGCATGTTACACATGATTTTCTGACTAATAATATGAATGGTTGGAAAATTGTGGGCAGAGTGAATTTGTGAAGCACACTGCCAGTCAGAGAGGCACACTATCACTAATGTGGACTCATAAATTGGTCCGTATGTTCCCACTTTCAATAATTTGCCGCACAGTACTCTTATGCCATAGAAAGTTTACATCTCTCCTCCCTTAGGATAACCTGACCAAAAATTTCTGCAACAATGTTGGTGCCATTGTTGGTACATGTCCATTTGCATGCTAAATGGTCACTTTCAGTCCTTTGCATCATGAACATAAGAACATAAGAAATAAGATCAAGAGTAGGCCATATGGCCCCTCGAGTCTGCTCCGCCATTTAATACGATCATGGCTGATCCGATCATGGACTCAGATCCACTTCCCTGCCTGTTCCCCATAAACCCTTAATCCCTTATCGGTGAAGAAACTGTCTATCTCGGTCTTAAATTTATTCAATGTCCCAGCTTCCACTGCTCTCTGCGGCAGCGAATTCCACACATTTACAACCCTCTGAGAAGAAATTCCTCCTCATCTCAGTTTTAAATGGGCAGCCCCTTATTCTAAGATTATGCCCCCTAGTTCTAGTCTCCCCTATCAGTGGAAACATTCTCTCTGCATCCACTTTGTCAAGACCCCTCGTAATCTTATATGTTTCGATAAGATCACCTCTCATTCTTCTGAATTCCAATGAGTAGAGGCCCAACCTCCTCAACCTTTCCTCATAAGTCAACCCCCTCATCTCCGGAATCAACCTAGTGAACCTTCTCTGTACTGCTTCCAAAGCAAGTATATCCTTTCATAAATAAGGAAACCAAAACTGTACACAGTATTGCAGGTGTGGCCTCACCAATACTCTGTATAACTGTAGCAAGATTTCCCTGCTTTTATACTCCATCCCCTTTGCAATAAAGGCCAAGATTCCATTGGCCTTCCTGATCACTTGCAGTACCTGCATACTAACCTTTTGTGTTTCATGCACAAGTACCTCCAGGTCCTGCTGTACTGCAGCACTTTGCAATTTTTCTCCATTTAATAATAACTTGCTTTTTGATTTTTTTCTGCCAAAGTGCATGACCTCACACTTTCCAAAATTATACTCCATCTGCCAAATATTTGCTCACTCACTTAGCCTGTCTACGTTCTTTTGCAGATTTTTTGTGTCGTCCTCACACATTGCTTTTCCTCCCATCTTTGTATCGTCAGCAAACTTGGCTACGTTACACTTGGTCCTTTCTTCCAAGTCATTAATATAGTTTGTAAATAGTTGGTGTCCCAGCACTGATCCCTGCGGCACCCCACTAGTTACTGATTGCCAACCCGAGAATGAACCAGTTATCCCGACTCTCTGTTTTCTGTTAGTTAGTCAATCCTCTATACATGCTAATATATTACCCTCAACCCTTGTGCAGTAACCTTTTATGTGGCACCTTGTTAAATGCCTTCTGGAAGTCCAAATACACCACATCCACTGGTTCCCCTGTATCCTCCCTGTTCGTTACATCCTCAAAGAATTCCAGCAAATTTGTCAAACATGACTTCACCTTCATAAATCCATGCTGATTCTGCCTGACCGAATTATGCTTTTCCAAATGTCCTGCTACTGCTTCTTTAATAATGGACTCCAACATTTTCCCAACCACAGATGTTAGGCTAACTGGTCTATAGTTTCCTGCTTTTTGCCTCATACCCACCTCCTTTATTTAAGCTTAGTAGCTGGTTTGAGATTCAACTTTCTCACCCTCCATCTGAATGTGAAATTCAACCATGCTGTGATCACTCATTCCAAGGGGATCCTTTACTAGGAGATTGTTTATTAATCCTGTCTCATTACACCGGACCAGATCTAAGATAGCCGGCCCCCTGGTTGGTTCCGTTACATAATGCTCAAGGAACCCGTCCCTTATGCACTCTATGAACTCTTCCCTCAAGGTTACCCTGGCCAATTTGATTTGTCCAATCAATATAACTTCAAATGCTTTGGCATAAGTGCAGTAGAGTAGGACTCCAGCATGCCCACAGTGACAGACCCTACCCCTTTCCCAACTCCCACATTCCTGACAATGATACAGAAAATTGGAGAGGTACCCTGCCACTCTGATGGGATATGAAGAGACCATAAAATGGTCGAAGAACTGCAGTCCCTCTCTGCCTGAAGAGATTAAAAGGACTGTTTAGAGAAGAAAATGACCTTTATCTGGTGCAGTCCTGGGACCTTTTCTAGGGCTTCCACAGAACTCACACCAGCGCTCAGCTGGCAAGAATTCTGCTGAGGGTGTAAAGGGCAGAATTCCTTGGGTAGCCAAGGAACAGCCCCTTGACATGGAAGGGGAAGAGGTGGCAAAATATTCTCCCATGGCTTCCCCCCTGGAATTTTTCTGGCCTTTCTAAACGGTGTGGAATCCCTGCGTCACTGAGTCCATCCTTAGCTTAATAGAGGTATCCCACAGGCAAAAAGATTGTATTTATATATAGCGCCTTTCATAGAAAGATAGAAACATAGAAAATAGGAGCAGTCGTAGGCCGTTTGGCCCTTCGAGTCTGCACCGCCATTCAATATGATCATGGCTGATCCTCTATCTCAACACATGACCACTGGACATTGCAAATCGCTTTACAACCAATGAAGTACTTTTGAAGTGTAATCACTGTTGCAATGTAAGAAGTGCAGCAGGCAATTTACGCAAAGCAAGCTCCCACAAACAGCAATGTGATAATGACCAGATAATTTGTTTTAGTGATGTCGGTTGAGGGATAAATATTGGCCAGTACACCAGCGATTACTCCCCAGCTTTTCTTCAAAATAGTGCCATGGGATCTTTTACGTCCACCTGAGAAAGCAGATGGTACCTCGGTTTAACATCTCATCTATAAGACAGTACCTCCAACAGCGCAGCACTCCCTCAGTACTGCACTGGAGTGCAGGTCGAGCAAAGTCAGGAAATTACCCCAGAAGTATTAACCTTATGGCTTCATGGATGTGCTCACTTGTCTTGGTGTGATTGGTCTGCAGGCGTTGGCAATGAATTAACTCATGTAGTAGCAGCTGGTTTAGTATTTTTTTTAAATGTCAAGGATTGCCTTAATTGTAATAAAAACAGAAAATGTTGGAAATACTCAGCAGGTCAGGCAGCATCTGTGGAGCGAGAAACAGCGTTCAAGTTTCAGGTCGATGACCATTCGTCAGAAATGGAAAAGGAACCTTTTCCAGTTCTAATGAAAGGTCATCAACCTGAAGTACGAGCTCTGTTTCTCCCTCCATAGACGCTTGCTGACCTGATGAGTATTTCCAGCATTTTCTATTATTATTTCAGATTTCCAGCATCCATATTATCTTGCTTTTGTATTGCCTAAACTGTGCCTATGACACCAAAATGTCAATTTTTTATGAGCTGAAATGTTGACTGATTGGACAAACTGATCTTTAACGCTGATGTTAAGGCAATTGAAAGCCAATTGTTCCCACTTCCAGGATGGACAATGCGAACCAGAAGGAAAACGAACACAGCTAAGAAAATAATTTAAATCTTTTTTCAGAGAGATTAAAAAGTTATAATAATTAGATTAAATAGAAAAAACATAAAATTGAAGCTATGATAATAAAAAATGTGAGAGGCAATGGGAAAAGAGAATGGGAGGAGAAAGGAAGATTGAGAGAGGAGAAGCAAATTGTTATTCATTTTTAGTTAATATTGTGCTATTAAACATTTATTTTTTAAAGTTATTTTTCTAAACTATGCTACTCCAAGCATTTTGAATAGTTTTATCACTGTAATATTAGTTTATTTTAATATCATGGTGTGAGCGAAAAATTCCTTAGAGCTATCACAGTCCAATAGTTTACTGGAGGATGCAAGTGATGACCAATGTCAGTAGTTAGACAAATACGTTTATCATGCTCATAACCATTAAACAGCTCATACCTGTCTTCATCATTTATTTTGGTAATTTCAGCTTCGTCCACATCAAATACATACTCCAAATCTTTCATTTCACCTTCTTCAGATAATAACAGTACATCACAAACACCACTTGACATTGTTTGCACGATCTCTTCATAGTTACGCTGATCAAGAGAATGATTTATCATGAGAATTCGTCAGACCAATGTTACCATCATGTTCATATATTTTGACTATTAAAGAACTTTTATTGTTTGAGCTGATTGAACAAACGGATCTTTAGTGCCAATTGTCTACAAGCCCTCCTGCCTCTCCTTCAAAATCCTCAATGTTTGCCACCCTCCCAAGCCCCCTAGTGATTTACTCATTGAAATCTAATTTCTATTTTTCGAACTTAGTTGTTGCAGTGCAACTTCTCATCTTTAAAGACTTCAACTATACTTAAATTTCCTTTGCTCCTCTCTCCTGATTTCTAAGTCCAGACACACCTTTATATAATGCATAGGGTGGGATCACATGGGTATAATTTTCCAATTTCATGAGGTCAAAATACCTTTTTAAAAATTTATTCTCGCGATATGGACGTCACTGACAAAGCCAACATTTATTGCCCATCCCTAGTTGCCTTTGAGAAGGTGGTGGTGAGTCGCCTTCTTGAACCGTTGCATCCATGTGATGAAGGTGCTCCCACTATGCTGTTAGGTAGGGAATTCCAGGATTTTGACCCAGCGACGATTAAGGATCGGTGATGTATTTCCAAGTCGGGATGGTGTATGACTATGAGATAATGATGTTCCCATGTGCTGCTTCCCTTGTCCTTCTAGGTGGTGGAGGTTGCGGGTTTGGGAGGTGCTGTTGAAGAAGCCTTGGTGAGTTGCTACAGTCATCATCATCATAGGCAGTCCCTCGGAGTCGAAGAAGACTTGCTTCCACTCTTAACATGAGTTCTTAGGTGGCTGTACATGTAGATAGTACACATTGCAGCCACAGTGCGCAATTTTACAAGGCAATTGCTGTCAGTCCTGCCACATCCAGCGGTATGTGAATGATGGCCGAGAATAAAGAAAAAACTAGTACACAATGTTTGGCAAAGGAAGATTTGAAAAATTCTACCAGAGTGGGATTCAACTCTTAACACTGGAATCCAACAGTTGAATCCATTAGTCATAAGATCTGGGTACAACCCAAAATTATTATTTCCCTAACTTCCTTCTTGCTTTTTATTCTTCTTGCTTTTTATTTTTTTGTTTTTCTCTCCTTACTGTTTCATTCTTTGGGCCCGAATTTGGTGAAGGACCCCCCTCGCCCATGTGCCACCTAAATGACCGCCGATGGCCGCCGAAGTACCTGATGGTACTTTGGGCGGGATATTCATCGTGAAAGTCCTTCAAAGGGTGGCGGGCAGCAAATGAGCGACTTATGCTGCCAATCTGAGCGGCAGCCGGCGGGAGCTCTCATTTTCGGCGTCAAAGGCGCTTGTCGCCCAAGTGCCGCCAAGGATGGAGGCGGGCTCACAGAGGGTCGAAGACCTGCAAAGAAAAATCATCAGGAAAAAAAAACATCGGAAGACATTCACGGGACCCCATTGAGGAAAGTTGCTATGGAAAAAAAAATGTTTATTAACCTTTTTTTCAGGATCTTCATATTTACCGTCGGGGACAGACCAGCCTCCAGTCAGCGGTCCACCCCCGTTCTGGCGCCGACTTCCGCCCACACCAATCTGGCATCTCGGTGGGCGGGAGGTCAGTTGCGCCACTTAGCCGTCTGCTGACGTCAACAGGCGCTTCCTGGCTGTTCTCCCCTCCTGCCCGCTCCAGCCCACATCGAAAGTGGCACTGGGTGGATCTTTCAAAGGAATGTCGGCATCAGTGGGCGTCATTCGGCGGCACTGGGCGGTGAGTTCATCAATTTCAGGCCCTTTATCTTTTATCTTTGCCATTTTTTGTCCTAATTTTTCTAGTTTTGTTAACCTGCTATGCCTTTTTCTCTTTTCTTGCTTGTTTGTTTTCCTCTAGCATTGAGGACACAATTGCAGTGTCCAGCTGCATTACTGTTGCATGCTCAGATTTGGTTCTAACTAAACTTTTTTTCCAAAGGTAAATTTCCAAAACCTGTTGATGTGATATGATGTTTAAACACCATGTGGCCTGACCGGCATAACACACTAGTGATTTTCTGGGAAACTGCCTACCTGATGCTTTTTGTGTTCATACAATTCTTTGGCTTCTTCTTCAGTCAATTGCGCCATTTCTTCTGCCACAATTTGGAATCCTGCGTCACTAATCTTTGGAGAACATAATAAGCAAATGCTAGCTTCTTTATTTTCTGAAAATGTTTGAACTGATCAATGCTTGATAACTGGGCTTTGATATCACTTACCTGTTCTTTGATATTATTGTCATTTCCAGTAATGATTGCATTTGGTTTTATTACCACAATTGTAAATAACTTGTCTGTAATAAATAAAACAATAAAAAATATGTTATTGCGACACTGTCAAATTGTACAGTCGGACACATCAGCAGACTATTGCGTTCTTTTATTTTGATAAACAACGACCCAGAAAGTGCACATGCCAGCGATCCCAGCAATTGCATCATGATACTGTCCGCTGGTGATCCCTGGTGCTGACTTCTCTAGACTTTGTGGGGACAGTGGCAGATCACCTCATTTGAATAGAACTGGTGGGTACCCATGCCACTAGGAGCATATCTTCCTCAGAGGCCAATTTCTGGTTCCAGGAGGGGTTTTGGGTCTTCCCCCGGAAAAAAATGGAGTGGTGCCCCCAATGGCCCATTTTCAGGAGGCCACAGTAAAATATATTAAAAAAGTTAACTGAACAATCTTCAGGAGTCCACGCTATGATTCAGATGGGAGCCATTTCCACCCTTCAGCTGGTAGCTATGCCTGGTCTCACCAGGTGTATTGCTGCCTATCGTGTCACCACCCTCTGATGGCCAGAGATAGGGAAAATCACAGTGTGGGCAGTCCTTGCTCCAAAATTTACACCCTACTGCAATGATAGCCTTTTAAGGGGCAGGCAGAATCTCTGTCCCTAACAAGGCCCTGGGAACTTCACGGAGTTGGGGTGTGAGTATGCCAAAAGGCTCAAAGATTTTCAGCCCTGAAATGATTCATCCTCCTACTAACTCTCCAAGAGGCTGGAATTTTACCCACCTGGGCAGGTCAGGTCCGGACACAAAACGACTTTACATCAATAGGGCCTATTAAGTTCATCCTGCGCTTTACCCGGCCCAATAAAATAGTGCGGGTCTGCTGACGTCATCCATGACGTGTTTTCGGCCGGGATATTTAAAGGGGCCATGGCCACATTACATTTGAAGGTTAATCTAAAATAGTGCAGTCAGTGCACTACAGTATTAGTGTGCTGCAAACACTTTGGAAATGGCTGCAAAGATGCAGAGGGCTGTACCCAGGTTCTCTGCTGACTCCCTCCATAACCTTGCAGAGGGAGTCAGAGCACGCAAGGAGGTCCTCTTCCTTTCCAATGGGTGGAAGAGACCTCCCCAGGAGACCGAAACAGCCTGGTTGGAGATTGCAGAGGAGGACAACAGCAGGGATGTGGTCAGAAGATTCTGGGTGCAGTGCCACAAACGTTTCAATTATCTCATTAGATCAGGAAACGTGACTGCACAGTCACACTCAACTTCATCCTGCTGTGCCTCTCATCACATCCCCATCACTCTGCCTTCCCAACCCTACTCCTGCACATCCTTATTCACACCAACCTACCTTGCACCTCCACCCATCCCTTTCTATCTACATTATCACATCCCCATCTGACTAACCAAGGACAGCAGTGGAGACTCCTCGCTGGAGGGCGCAGAACACTTCTAGCTCTGCTCAGTTGTATGCAGACACTGAGCCTCAGGGGCCATTCAGAAAGAGGGCGATCCTGGAGCTGCAGGAAGAAGTGCAGGGGGCTCGTACAGGTTTTGTGAGCACAATGTCTGCAAATGTTCATAGAATGGAGGAGTCCATCTCCAACATGAGCAGCACCATGTCGCAGGCGATGGCGACTGTATTTCAACGTTCCCAACTGATCCACCTCTGTTCGCACCCGGAATTCTCTGGGGTCCATATGGGCGCGTGCAGAGGCGGATCGGGTGAGAAAGTTGAAATATCTTGGAGAGGGTCGGGAACTCGCCATCATCCTACCTCTTCGCGCCTTTACCTCAGCCGCTTTTGCCAGAGTGGCAGCGACCCGAACGGCAAAGGCAGGCGACCTAATTTAAAGGATTAATAGCTGTTGTCAGACCCTTAAGAGTCTTTTTACTCTTACGTTTCCAATTTCACTGGATGCCCACGGGACTCACGCTGCTCAGGAACCACATCTGTCAATCTAAAGTGGGAGTTGAATGGCCATTGATCCAGCTGATTAGTTGACATCATCAAATGTAATTTCAAAGCTCCCACCTGACAACTGATCACTTTCCTCAGACAGAAGCTGTTGCTGACTGCTTTCCCACCACAGATTGAGCTTTCTGTAGGCTGCAAGTCTTTTCAGCAAAGTCTCTATCCAGTGTCACCTCATTGGAAGAACTTCTCTCACCATTGACGTACCACTTCTGTCATCTCTACTTCACTTGCCATGTATTCCACCAACATGGGTGCCATTTATACTGTCTCACCTTGGTCCTTAGAAACTGACCACAATGAGCCGCAACACCAGCAGCACCAGGCACACCAGCAGCATCAACACCAACCTTCTCCGCAATTACCTGATGCTGCACGGGACAGAGGGCATCAGCACCCGAGCATATTGCTGCCTGGGAGGCCAGGGATGGCCTCATCATGGCAAGAATTACTTAACTTTATGCTGTACACACATATGGCTGCCACATGATGTGCCAGGTTGGCATTACCCCACACCAATACTGTAAAGCATTCTTACAATGACCAAGCCATTCCTTTCACACTGATCACCATTGTTGGAGGTACCGTTATGTCTCACCATTCACTGCAACGCACTAAGGCACTTCCAAAGGTCCACACCAATCTGTGCAAGACCAGAAAGTGTTGAAAATATTTTTTTTAATGTTTGACAGCACATAAACATTGGATAAAACACCCAAGTGGCTACCCTTGTGAATCTATTTGCGTGTCATCTTTCTGTTCTGCATGCTTCTACAAGGTGCTACCCCTGTGGCTTCAGCAGAGATGGAGGCAGCCTGCTCACTTCCCTGCTGCCAAGGAGCAGGAGAGCTCCTTGCTGTACATCAGTGCGGGGGGGCATGAGAACCCGCATCTACACTGTCATCCCTGCTGGGAGGAAGCTTTTGAGCCTCTGCCATCTATTCTCCATAGAGACCATGTGCTCCTGTGAGTGGCACATTAGCTGCTCCAGATAGGTGACTATCCTATCCATGAGGAGCCTACAGTCATCATCACCTATGACACGGTGATGCTCATGTTGGAGATGGACTCCTCCATTCTCTGAACATTTGCAGACATCGCAGTCTCAGAACCTGTCAGAGCCACCTGCACTTCTTCCTGCACCTCCAGGATCGCCCTCTTTCTGGATGGATACTCTTAGGCTCAGCGTCTGCATGCAGCTGAGCAGAACTAGGAGCGTCCTGCGCCCTCCAGCGAGGAGTCTCCACTGCTGTCCCTGTCTCCACCATCTGCTCTTGTTCACTTATGAGACACCAGGTGACAACAATACCTCTGGGCCCACCCAGGTGTGTGTAACTGCGCTGGTGCTGTCTGTTGACGGTGTGTAACTGCGCTGGTGCTGTCTGTTGACAGTGCGCCCTCAGAGGCTGGATGCTCCTCTGTGGAGTTGTCTTTCGCTTCCTCCTGGACAGTGGGGGGTGGGGGAGGGGGATTTTGATGGACGCGTGGGAGAGTAAAGAGATGAGTTAGATATGCCATATGAAGAATGGGTACACATACCATTATGTACGTGATGACCATTCAGTGGCTGATGACATAAGTCCCCATATGTGTGACTCATATATGCCATGTAGCTGTGTAATTCTGCTATGTATTTCTGTAACCAGGTTGCTGTGATGTCCCTCCCTCCCCGTCTCCCACCTCCAGCTGCTCGGCCACTCCCGATACTTCCAACGCAGCCTCCTCTGCTGTTGTGAGGGTGGCAAATGAAGGAGGCCCACCAGTTCTCTCTCTCTTACTGTGGGCTCTCTTCTCCTGCAAGGTGGGAAAGATGAGAAGGTTGAATGAGAGTGATGGTATGAGTGTAAGGAATGAATTGGTTATATCTTTAGGGGGAGACTATGATGGATTGGGGTGGCAATGTCAAGTGGCCTCTTTGTGTGTTGTTAGTTGGTATGATTGAATTAGAATGAGGCTGAGTGTGGGGAGTGGCTAGTAAGATGGGGATGTGATAATGTAGCTAGAGAGGGATAGGTGGACGTGCAAGGTATGTTGGTGTGAGTAAGGATGTGCAGGAGTAGGGTTGGGAAGGCAGAGTGATGGGGATGTGATGAGAGGCACAGCAGGATGACGTTGAATGTGGCTTTGTACTCACCTTTCCAGATCTAATGAAACGTTTCCAGTACTGTTCCCAGGTCCTCCTGAACACATCCCCATCACTCTTAATATGACCCATTAGCGCAAAGTCGATTTCGGAGACGTGGCTCCAGGGTGATCAGGGCTGGGAATTCAACATCCAGGGGTATTCAACATTCAGGAAGGATAGAATAAAAGGAAAAGGAGGTGGGGTAGCATTACTGGTTAAAGAGGAGATTAATGCAATAGTTAGGAAGGACATTAGCTTGAATGATGTGGAATCTATATGGGTAGAGCTGCAGAACACCAAAGGGCAAAAAACGTTAGTGGGAGTTGTGTACAGACCTCCAAACAGTAGTAGTGATGTTGGGGAGGGCATCAAACAGGAAATTAGGGGTGCATGCAATAAAGGTGTAGCAGTTATAATGGGTGACTTTAATATGCACATAGATTGGGCTAGCCAAACTGGAAGCAATATGGTGGAGGAGGATTTCCTGGAGTGCATAAGGGATGGTTTTCTAGACCAATATGTCGAGGAACCAACTAGGGGGGAGGCCATCTTAGACTGGGTGTTGTGTAATGAGAGAGGATTAATTAGCAATCTCATTGTGCGAGGCCCCTTGGGGAAGAGTGACCATAATATGGTGGAATTCTGCATTAGGATGGAGAATGAAACAGTTAATTCAGTGACCATGGTCCAGAACTTAAAGAAGGGTAACTTTGAAGGTATGAGGCATGAATTGGCTAGGATAGATTGGCGAATGATACTTAGGGGGTTGACTGTGGATGGGCAATGGCAGACATTTGGAGACCGCATGGATGAATTACAACAATTGTACATTCCTGTCTGGCGTAAAAATAAAAAAGGGAAGGTGGCTCAACCGTGGCTATCTAGGGAAATCAGGGATAGTATTAAAGCCAAGGAAGTGGCATACAAATTGGCCAGAAATAGCAGCGAACCCGGGGACTGGGAGAAATTTAGAACTCAGCAGAGGAGGACAAAAGGTTTGATTAGGGCAGGGAAAATGGAGAACGAGAAGAAGCTTGCAGGGAACATTAAGGCGGATTGCAAAAGTTTCTATAGGTATGTAAAGAGAAAAAGGTTAGTAAAGACAAACGTAGGTCCCCTGCAGTCAGAAACAGGGGAAGTCATAACGGGGAACAAAGAAATGGCAGACCAATTGAACAAGTACTTTGGTTCGATATTCACTAAGGAGGACACAAACAACCTTCCGGATATAAAAGGGGTCAGAGGGTCTATTAAGGAGGAGGAACTGAGGGAAATCTTTATTAGTCGGGAAATTGTGTTGGGGAAATTGATGGGATTGAAGGCCGATAAATCCCCAGGGCCTGATGGACTGCATCCCAGAGTACTTAAGGAGGTGGCCTTGGAAATAGCGGATGCATTGACAGTCATTTTCCAACATTCCATTGACCCTGGATCAGTTCCTATCGAGTGGAGGGTAGCCAATGTAACCCCACTTTTTAAAAAAGGAGGGAGAGAGAAAACAGGGAATTATAGACCGGTCAGCCTGACCTCAGTAGTGGGTAAAATGATGGAATCAATTATTAAGGATGTCATAGCAGCGCATTTGGAAAATGGTGACATGATAGGTCCAAGTCAGCATGGATTTGTGAAAGGAAAATCATGCTTGACAAATCTTCTGGAATTTTTTGAGGATGTTTCCAGTAAAGTGGACAAAGGAGAACCAGTTGATGTGGTATATTTGGACTTTCAGAAGGCTTTCGACAAGGTTCCACACAAGAGATTAATGTGCAAAGTTAAAGCACATGGGATTGGGGATAGTGTGCTGACGTGGATTGAGAACTGGTTGTCAGACAGGAAGCAAAGAGTAGGAGTAAATGGGTACTTTTCAGAATGGCAGGCAGTGACTAGTGGGGTACCGCAAGGTTCTGTACTGAGGCCCCAGCTGTTTACATTGTACATTAATGATTTAGACGAGGGGATTAAATGCAGTATCTCCAAATTTGCGGATGACACTAAGTTGGGTGGCAGTGTGAGCTGCGAGGAGGATGCTATTAGGCTGCAGAGTGACTTGGATAGGTTAGGTGAGTGGGCAAATGCATGGCAGATGAAGTGGATAAATGTGAGGTTATCCACTTTGGTGGTAAAAACAGAGAGACAGACTATTATCTGAATGGTGACAGATTAGGAAAAGGGAAGGTGCAACGAGACCTGGGTGTCATGGTACATCAGTCATTGAAGGTTGGCATGCAGGTACAGCAGGCGGTTAAGAAAGCAAATGGCATGTTGGCCTTCATAGCGAGGGGATTTGAGTACAGGGGCAGGGAGGTGTTGCTACAGTTGTACAGGGCCTTGGTGAGGCCACACCTGGAGTATTGTGTACAGTTTTGGTCTCCTAACTTGAGGAAGGACATTCTTGCTATTGAGGGAGTGCAGCGAAGATTCACCAGACTGATTCCCGGGATGGTGGGACTGATCTATCAAGAAAGACTGGATCAACTGGGCTTGTATTCACTGGAGTTCAGAAGAATGAGAGGGGACCTCATAGAAACGTTTAAAATTCTGATGGGTTTAGACAGTTTAGATGCAGGAAGAATGTTCCCAATGTTGGGGAAGTCCAGAACCAGGGGTTACAGTCTGAGGATAAGGGGTAAGCCATTTAGGACCGAGATGAGGAGAAACTTCTTCACCCAGAGAGTGGTGAACCTGTGGAATTCTCTACCACAGAAAGTAGTTGAGGCCAATTCACTAAATATATTCAAAAGGGAGTTAGATGAAGTCCTTACTACTCGGGGGATCAAGGGGTATGGCGAGAAAGCAGGAAGGGGGTACTGAAGTTTCATGTTCAGCCATGAACTCATTGAATGGCAGTGCAGGCTAGAACGGCTGAATGGCCTGCTCCTGCACCTATTTTCTATGTTTCTATGTTTCTGCAGCAGGATGGAAGCAACAATGGGGTTGCGACCCGCCATGACGACCACCCACACCCGACTCGCCCAGATGCAGAAAATTCGGGCCTATGTGTTCCAAGACTAAACACAGTTACTAGCAACCTTGAGCCTTCAGCTGGTGAGTTTGACGAATCACAAGTGAGGAAAGAGCAAGTGGAGATGGCAGGAGTGGAAATTGTAAAATCTAGTGAGGCTGTGAGCCTTTTGCCAATAAATTGGTATCCTACTGGGCCTACTTTCAGACAGGAGTTAATCCACAAGCAAAATAAATTTGAAATCTCTTTCGTGTCCACCTTGAACAACCTCCAGCATCTGTCACAGAACATGCAGCAGTGGACTTTTGACATCATTGAAGTGCTGCAAGAAAGATTCATTGATATGTTGAGGACCATGGTGCGAGTGGCATCTTTGAGCCATCTGCAGAGGAGTTCAAAAAAGTGAGGGAGCAAGCACAGAAGAGTTTTCTTACAGACTCTCTGACAGATATCATTGAGACCTTGGACAGTCAGTTGCAGGAGGTTGTAACTGCTGGATTTCATACACTGGGTGGGAATTTGGAAATAGCTGTGACAGCAGTTTCATCTGCATTGGAAACACCTTATGGACTGCCGTCATGAAGATCACAGGGAATCCCACTTGGAGGCCGGAGCAGGAGAAGGGTCAAAGGAGCTGGTCTTCTCTCAATGAGCTGGCACATGTTTGCACTTCAAACAAATCCTCAAAGGAGTGAGACAGTGTCATGTTGCAGGAGGGTGTTAGCAGTCACTGTATCACTATATAATCTTGCACTCACAAGTTCTAGACTACAACAAAGACAATGAGCCGACATCAGCCCAAAACAACTTACAACTATGTTGTTACCCACTTCAATAAACACTTTTCCATAGTGTTAGGTTGAGGAATAGGACAAGCACATCGTATCGGGCTATCAAAAGGAAGCACGGCATCGCGGTTAGTGTTTGGTACAATGTAAATAGCAATAAATAAATAAATAAATAAGAAGTGATCTTTTTATTTATCAGTTGTCTGAGTACTGTTTATCAGTTGTGATTGTTGCAAGATTGTAAGTGCTGGTACGGGCAGAAAGAGGGAAATGCAGGTCATAAGAAATAAGAAATAGGAGCAGGCGTAGGCCATTCGGTCTTTCGAGCCTGCTCTGCCATTCAATAAGATCATAGCTGATCTTCTACCTCAACACCTTTCCGTACTAACCCCATATCAAAAGTCAAGCGATGGAAATATGTGCCTTACTCATGGAATCTACAATGTGTTTACATTCATAGCACAACCACATCCGGACAGTGGCAGGAAATGTCCATTTCTGAAAGTAGTTAGCGATCAGTGTATTTTGCTCCAGTCTGCTTATTTGCACATCAGCTCGCTCTATGTGGGCCTCCTCCTCCGGCAGGGTTCTGTGGTCCCACTGGGTTACTGATGGTCATTCTACCTCTGATGGCTAAATTATGATGGATATAGCAGACCATTCTTACCATGGCTGAACTGTACAGGATATCCATGTGAGCAGTCCAAATAATGGAAGTATTGCTTGAGCATACCATTACAATATTCTAGTGGAACCATGGGTTTCATTATAGTAACGCTTTGCTTCTGCATGAAGGTTTATGTTGGGTGTCATCAGCCAGGGTTGCAAAGGATAGCTCTGGTCTTCTAAAGGTCATTGATTCCTTCAGTTAGGTCTTTCAAATAGTTGCCACATAGTGGACTGCGATAGAATGAGTCAGGGGTGGTACCAGGAAAGCAGACATTGATGTACAGCGTGACATTTGTTTGGTTAGTAATTACCTGTGCATTTATGAAGTGGAACCCTCTCCTGTTTATATAAATGTTAGGGTTCACACGTGGAGTCCTGATGGTTATATTGGTGCTATCTACAATGCTTTGTACTTTTGAAAACATTCCACTTTGAAAAATTCCTGTGCCCACTCCAGTTGCTGAGGCCTTCCAGTCATGGATGTAGTCTGAAGATCAGCTAGCAGAAGGCCAGTATCTCAGCAACTGCCTCTCTGCTGAGGCAAAGGCATTGGAGAAAGTCTCCTTTGACATCCTCATGTATGTGTGGTGTTGTCTGCAAATGCACATAGCACTTGTGGTACCTTTGTACCCCAAGATGGTGTTGCCTCATGTATTCATACTCCTCAACCAGGAATACCAGAAGAGATTCCCATCATCCCACCTTGGTTTCTTTGAATATTGTGCAATAACAGCCAAAAATTACAGAAAAATTGAACGTTAACAAAATGCAGGCTGCAGCAAGTGACCAAAAAAGGAGTCTTCTACATATCTGCAAAATATAAAATGTAGTAATACACAAATGCCTAATAAATGGCAGCAAAACTGAGCAAAAATTGACAAAACTGCTAAAGCACAGGTACAAAAAGGCTAATGGTATCATAGAATCATACATCACAGAAGGAGGCCATTCGGCCCATCGCATCTGTAATGTATTTGCTTAATGGATTCTTGCTTAAGAATTCATAGCAACACATTGATATTTAGAAGTAGTTGGTTTATTAACAAAGGTTTAACAATCAAACTGCACATTACCAGTTCAACCACTATACTCACAACTGCATACCTCATCGTGGATGACCTGGACCCAACTGACTGGGGTTTTATTGAGTCTCGTAAACATCACGTAACTGGCTAAGCCACTCACAATGCAACAGCTCTACAACTATTTTAGTTGCATCTGTAAATCAAATGCCCCTTATTACAGGGGTAAATTAGATGGCAAACTTTAATACGTGCCCCCTGGCTAAAAGGTCGGGGGGGTGGGCACTAAAACCGACAAACTTAAATAAATTAAACTTTAGACATGGTTCAAATTAAAATTTGGTTGCCGGGGTGATGATGCACTCCAGTCCCTCCGGCGCCCACCTCTCGCAGAAGGCCAAGAGCATACCGGTGGACACCGCGTGCTCCATCTCCAGGGACACCCTGGCTCGGATGTAACCACGGAAGAGAGGCAGGCAGTCGGGCTGAACGACCCCCTCAACCGCCCGCTGCCTGGACCGGCTGATGGCCCCCTTGGCCATGCCCAGGAGCAGTCCTATGAGGAGGCCTTCCGACCTGCCCACTCTCCTCCGCACAGGGTGCCCAAAGATCAGGAGTGTGAGGCTGAAATGCACCAGAATTTGAGGAGCAGCCCCTTCAGATATTGGAAAAGGGGCTGCAACCTTGCACACTTAACATACACATGGAACATGGACTCCTCTAGACGCAACAGCTCTACAAACCTGTGAGCATACTCACAGTTGCATCCATTACAGCACCTGTATTGGGTCTTTGAAAGAGCTATCAATTAGTCCCACTGTCCCATTCCCCTGCTCTTGCCCCATTTCCATACATTTTTTCCTTTTAAGTATTTATCCAATTCCCTTTTGAAAGCTACTATTGAAACTGCATCCACCACCCTTTCAGATAGTGCATTCCAAATCATAACAACTCGCTGAATAAAAAAAATTCTCCTCATCAACCCCCTGGCTTTTTTGCCAAATATCTTAAATCTGCATCCTCTGGTTACTGACCCACCTGCCAGTGGAAATAGTTTCTCCCGAACTACTTGTTCAAAACCCGTCATAATTTTGAGCACCTTTATTAAATCTCCCCTTAACCTTCTTTGCTCGAAGGAAAACATCCCAGCTTCTCTAGTCCCCCCACAAAACTGAATTCCCTTATCTCTGGTACGATTCTAGTAAATCTCCTCGGCATCCTCTCCAAGGTCTTGACATCCTTTTTAAAGTGTGGTGCCCAGAATTGGGCACAATACTCCAGCTGAGGTCTCACCAGTGATTTATAAAGGTTTACTTTAACTTCCTTGCTTTTGGACTCTATGGGGCCCGAACTTGGCCAGAGTATCGCCCGCAGCCGCCGAGGTATAGCCCGAGAAAAATGTTTTCTGAGAGATTCCTGACGTATTGCCCATTTGTTGCCCAGGTCCCGCCCGGTGGGAGTTTCCTCCGTGAAGTACCGCTGGCGCAACTTCCTGCAGCCCGCCCATCCCGGAGGCTCCAAAAATGGGATTTTCCTTGTGCATGATCCTCTAAGATCATGTTCCCGCCTGCCTGAATGACCACTGGCAAAAAGGTGGTCAGAGCTGGCTCTAAATCAGGCGGCAGGGAGAATTGCGCAGAGTGCTCCAGTGCTGCACATCCCGGGTAGCGTCCATATGCTGAACCACTATCAGAGGCTCAGAATGAGTTCTCAGATCAACCTTAAACTGCACAGAATGACTTCACAGATGTAAATGAAAAGTACTCCGTTGAAGAGCAGGTGTGGTATAGGAAGGGGCAACGAGTTCCAAAACACAGTCAAGACTCCTTGGAGATGCCCTAAAAGGGTTTTTAGACCATTGCAGGCAGAACAGAGTTATTGACAGAATGTGAGTGCACAGATGGTATGAGCTTCTGTCAAACTATATAGGCAATAATGAAATCATGTAATGCTCTGTGAGGTGGCAGGATGTGATAGTGAGAACAGCATGAGCTCAAGTATATAAGACAAAAAAGATATATAATGGACTGCAAGGTCACTGAGGAACATGTCATATCAGGGGTGGGACTCCGTGATGTTGGAACTAAGAAAATGTGGACTGAAGTGCAAGCTTTAATGTGTGCCCTTCAAGTTGTGCAACTGTCTCTCATTCAATGGCAGCCTTCCTGCATTGGTCACCCTTACTTGTCGTAGCGCAATCGCCTGATGACAGGACCCATTAATAAGTCGCATCATATGTGGATGGCAAGATATTCCTCAGACAGCAGTACACCTGAAGGAGATTGGTCTGTTTCTCAGCAGCTACCCCAGATGATGTAAAAGTGAGACACTGACCAAGAGTAGGTTAACAATGTGTCTGTATTGAATAGTGCAGCATACCAAAGTGACAGAACATGCAAACAATTGAATCCAACATATGTACATTATCTCAGAAAATAGTCTAGTCACATTCACAACGAACGATGTGAAACAACAGCTACAACTTAATGAAAAGTAAATAACATCTCCACCAACAATACCCAACCCCCTACCCACTACCACCACCTCTCTTGCTCCCCCCTCTCGATGTGAGGCCCATCGTCCTCTTCATGGCTCTTCCTTCATCATGGCGACCCACACCACTGCCCCTCACTGCCTCCGCTGCATGACGTGCAGGAGGGCAGCCGGAGCGCTGCTGCCGTGTTCGTCTTGGAGAGAATGTAGGGGGCGAGTTGGAAGCTGCTGGCATCTCCGGCTCCTCGGTATCAGTTGGCCTCGATGGTGTGGGCTCGGGGGTTGCATGACATGTCCCGAAAGCATCGATAGCCGCATGGCTTCTACAGAGTCGGTGTTGTGGTCCACCGCACTAATGAGCCGCGACATACTGGCAGTATGCTACTCACCAAAGGTGTCGATGCTGGCAGCTATCCCAGCCACGGTCTGCAGCAGATCTCGAGCTAGGTCGTCGCTCGTCCTCGACAGTTGGACAATCTCCTGAATTGCTGCAAGCCGTCCTCCATCCTCATCGGATTGTTGCGTCATCCTGGGGGCTTGCGGCTTGGTGGCTTTTCCGGCACAGCCTCTGCGCCTCTCATCACTTGTTCCTGCGTCGTCCGATTCAAATCCCAAAAAATCGGACCTCGACACAGATGTTGGTTGAACAGGTGGCACACATGTCAGGAGGCTGGAGTCCTCCTCTTGCAGCTCCTTGAATTCAAGTGGTTCGAAGACTGGCACTTCTCCCTCCTCTTCCTCCTGGTCTTCGTTGTCTCTAGATGGTGGATGTGGATGCGGTGGATATGGGTGATCTTGGGGGAGGGGGGTTAGAGGAAGGAGCTGGTGTGTTGGTCTGCTGATAACGTTGAGGTGGAAGACGTTGGTGTCACACATTGCCTTTGGGTGATAGAGGTGGATGGAGTGCATTGCTCTTTGCTGTCCGAATCAACATCTGCAAGTAAAGGACAACATCTAGGTGTATAGCTGGGGGTGGGGTTACTCAAACTGACATGTGATCCATCACATTTTACATTCTTACTTCAAGGACTTCCATCACTACATGAGCACACCATTAATGGTCGACACACAATGCGTTAAAAGGCATTTGACTTAACATTGCATGCATGATCTTACATGACATGAGCGTAACGCACACACCGGAGATTAGTAGAAGCTTACCATGCTCTAGCATGGGATCTGCAGCATCCTTTGTGGTAGTACGGGGGTGGTCACTCACCAACACCAAGGCACGCTCCTCTAGGCTGCTCAACTCGATGCCATCTGGTGGGCCCCCTCAGGCTTGATGCGTTGGCTGATCTTTTATTCTGCAGCCTTTACCCGTTTTGCTCATGCAACACACGCACACACACATAACTGCCACAGAACCTTTTGGAGTAGTAGGGGAGTGCAACAATAAATGTTTACTCACTGTTGCTGACGACACCACATCGTTGCATCATTTCCGACACTGGTCTCCATCCTGCACAATGTTGCCCACTGAAGACATGGCCTCACCAATCTCCCTCCAAAGGCATTTATGTTGGGGTGGTGGAGGCATGCCTTGACCATCCCGGGTGAGGGCTTTATAACGGCGCTCCACCTCACATACAAATTCCTCCAGCTCCTCTTCATTAAACCAGGGAGCTCTGGGCTTCCCTCCATCAGACTTCTTGGAAGCTTTTTTTTTGCTCTCATTATAAATTCCCGATATGGATGGCTGATAAAGATTTTGTTTCTCTCTCTCTCGAAATATGACCTCTCTGCAACTGACAGTTGCAAGTGAGTACAGCTTTTATGAACATGTGCAGCTGTGCAATCAACCCCAATGTGCAGTCAGCACCAAAAGTGATGTCATTGTCTACAAGAAACTACAAAAAAAACAAATCTCGCACATGCACTGTGCAAGGCCTCCGATGTTTGCTGAGTCAAGAGGACTGCACCTACCGCCCACTGCTGCCGCTGCCCGCTCACGCCCGCTCGCCGATTCCCACTACCTGTCGCTCCCGCTGACAGAACTACGGTGAAACTCCCGCCCGACTGGCTCCAGCAGCAGCGGGCATCAAAAACTGAAGTTCCGCCCAGGGACCGCCGAGAAATGGGCGGGCCTTAACTCTGACCAAGTTCAGGCCCTCTGTCTCTATATATAAAGCCAAGGATCCCATTTGCTTTTTTTTTTAAACAGCTCCACTTGTCCTACTACCTTCAAAGATTTTTGTATGTGAACCCCCAGGTCTCTCTGTTCCTGCACCTACTTTAAAATTATACTATTTAATTTATACTACCTCTCCTCAGTTTTCCTTCCACAATGCATCAGCCGTGGCTCAGTTGGTAGCACCCTCGCCTCTTAGTCAGAAGTTTGTGAATTCAAGTCTCACTTCAGAGACTTGACCACAATGGGCTCGAAATTGATGCACTCACCTCCAACTGCCGCCGACATTCTTCCTCGGGTTCTGCCCAGTGCCAGTTTCGATCTGGTCTGGAGCGGGCGGGAGGGTCGAGCCGCCGGGAACCGCCCGCTGATGTCAGCGGATGGCCGAATGGCATAAGTAAACTCCCGCCCGCTGAGATGGTAGATTGGTGCGGGCGGGAGTCGGCGCCAGAACGGGGGTGGACCGCTGCGAGGAAGCTGGTCTATCCCCGACGGTAGGTTTGAAGGTGAGTAAACATTTTTTTCTTTACAAGGACTTACCTGTATGGGGTTCCCTGAAGGTGTTCCGATGTTTTTATTTTGATGCTTTTTCTTTGCAGGTCTTCGACCCTCCGTGGGCCCGACTCCACCCTCAGTGACACTTGGGCGGCAAGCGCCTTTGCCACCGAGATTGGGAACTCCTGCCGGCTGCCGCCCAGATTGACGGCGTAAGTCCCTCATTTTCCACCCTTTGAAGGACCTTCACAATGAAAACCCCACCCAAAGTACCGTCAGGTATCTCGGCGGCCATCGGTGGTCCTTTGGGCGGCACTTGGGCGGGTGCCTTCACCAAATTCGGGCACAATAAATATAGACTGACACTCCAGTGCTGAGGGAGTGCTGCACTGTCGGAGGGGTCTTCTTTTATACGAGACGTTAAACCGAGGCCCCGTCTGCTTTCCCAGGTGGACGTAAAAGATCCTATGGCACTATTTCGATGAAGGGCAGGGGAGGTAGCTGTGCACAAATTGGCTGCTGCATTTCCCGCATTACAACAGTGATTACACTTCAAAAAGTACTTAATTCTTACTTATTTACTGACTTACTTTCTTTCTTTGCATTTCATCAGTCTGTCTATGTCCTCCTGAAGTCTATTACTACCCTCCTCACTATTTACTACATTTCCAAGTTTTGTGTCATCTGTAAACTTTGAAATTATGCCCTGCATACCTAATTCCAGGTCATTAATATTTATCAAATGGTCCTAATACTCACCCCTCAGAGACATGACTCTATACCTCCCAACAGTCTGAAAAGCAACCACTACACTTGGCTTTCTGTCCCTTAGCCAATTTCGTATCCACTGACCGTTTAATCCCCTGAGCTTCAATTCTGCTAACAAGTCTATTATGTGTTACTTTATCAAACACCTTCTGAAAGTCCATATGTACAACATCAACTGCACTACCTTCATCGACCCTCTCCATTATTTAATCAAACTCATTCAAGTTAATCAGACATGATTTTCCTTTATCAAAATGATGCTGGCTGTTGTTTATTAACCCATGTTCTTCCAAGTGACAATTAATTTTGTCTTAGATTAGTGTCTCTATAAGTTTTCCCACCACCGATGTTAGGCTGACTGGCCTATAGTTGCCGAGTTTGTCTCTCTCCCCTTTTTTAAACAGGGGAGTAACATTTGCAATCCTCCGGTACTCTGGTACCACCCCCATAACTATGGAGGATTGGAAGATTGTGGCCAGAGCCTCCGCTGTTTCTATCCTTACATCCCTCAATAACTTAGGATAAAGAGATTGATAGGGTAGATACTGAGAAACTATTTGCTTTGATGGGGAATCCCATCTGATTGACAGATCGATAGACTTTTGTTGGTAAGGGTGTCAAGGAATATGTAGAAATTGCAGGTAAATGGAGCTGTGGTACATGATCAAATTGAATTTAAAAAAGATTGATGTCTGAATATTTCTTTTTATGGATATATGCTATTTCTTCAGAATCACTCACCAGCTTTTTTGGATGTTGCAGCTAGAATAAATTCTTCTATTTCATCTTCCACATCATATAATTGAACTGGTTTAACCTGGTTAAAAATAAAACAGGTACTTAATCCCTTCTTACATGACAGAGTTCAAGAAGCAATAACCATGCTAAATCTTGTCACAATCTCCTGGGTTTGGTTGGATGGATCTGGTAACATGAAAGCTTCATAATGCGGAAATCTTCACTTCAATGGTAAGTGACACCCCATTCCAGGTGTTGTTTGCAGGTCATCCTGCAACACATGGCACAACAATGGAATTCCTTCCTTGTGATGCAGATATGATAAAGACAGATCCATGACGAGGGGTTTACAAAGAGCTCAGAGTAGTGATGGGCATGTACAAAACAGGTCAGTGGTGTTGTACCTCCATTTGTTGATCCCTCATGAATTCATTTAAATTATGTAACAACATTGGACTCCTAAGGGAATTCCTATCTAATTGAAAAAAGCCCCAAAATAACAGACTAACCAGCAAAACCGACTAATGCACGGAGCTAAATGCAATTGCAATGATCAACTTGCTGTCAGTACAGTCAATTTAGCTTTAGTTTTTTTAGCATTCAGCAACAGTATAGCAAGTCTAGCAGGAACAGCACACCCCAAAAGGTGATAACCATTGATAATAATCTACGAATTAAGGTAGTAGAGACAAAAAACATCAGGGGCATTCAAATTGAGAGGGTGGAGCTTTTGTTGGCCAGGTGGTCTTTTCTGGTGCTTAACTTTTTCTTTTAAATGTTTTAAAATGTTCTTAATGTTACTCTATTCCATATCAGAACATGTGTTTTCAACTAAAAGTACTTAAAAGTTAGAAGATGTCTTTTCATAACTACAATAAGTTGCTGATAAAACCTACTTCTTGACGTTCAACTCCTTTTTCGTAGAATTCGACTTCCTCCTCCAAAAGTGCAACAATCTTTTTGTTAATAACTGGAGCATTGACACCTTTCACGTAATCCACGATTTTACCAGCCTGACAAGAAATGTAATTAAAAATGTCATAATTCTGTAATTTATTTAAATAGCCATCAGTATTTTTAACTCACCACAATGAATATGAAGGCAGGTTCACACTTTCCTTCAAATCCTTTTAACAAGGGAATGAGACTAGCTTGAACCTAGGAAATAAAATTAAAAGTTGTAACAAGTAACACCTGCGTTAAATGCAGCATTTTTCAAAATAATCTTTTTTATACTTTGCAAATACTCACTGTATGAAAATGTAACAGCTCATCCCCAAATTCCATTTTCAATTTTCTGAACATACTTAAGATTGCTTTACATGGTCCACACCAGCCTTGATGAACATCCACTACTGAAATATTGCACAGTAAGCACAGTAATTTATTTGCAGAAGTACATCCATCAGCTAATTAATACTAGACCTTGTTATTCTATTAGTTCTTGATATAAATTACTGCTAACTAATATATAAATATTAGATTTGGCAGCACAGGCAATGTGTCGAGACTGTGATATGTGGGAGTTTGTTGAAAACGAGACTGTCCCAGATTGCTACATCTGCAGTAAATGTCTCTGGCCTGAGACACTCTTGCTCGAGCCACTCTGGCTCAGAGTCTTTGAACTGGAGTGCGAGTTAGAGACACTCCAATCGATAAGGGAGGGGAGGAATGTTTGGATAGTTTTCTCCAGAGTACAGTCACACCTCAGAGGAAAGCACAGGTGCAGAAAGGGGAGAGTATGACCGTTAGTCAGCAGGCTAAGGGGAACCAAGGGTAGATAGACAAGGAGGTCCTGCAAGCACTGGTCTGTCCAACAGGTACAATGTAATTGCTACTTGTGAGAATAAGGATGGAGGCTGCGGTGTGCATCACCAGAATGCTAACTATGGCACTGTGGAGCAGGAGGCATTCCGGGGGTGGTAGGGGAAAGGAATTAGAGCAGACTAGAAAGGTTGTAGTCATAGGGGATTCGATAAATAGGGCGATAGATAGCACCTCTGCAGGCGCGACCCAGAGTCCAGAAGGGTGTGTTGCCTACCTGGTGCAAAGGTAAAGGATATCCCGGAGCAACTGGAAAGGGAGGGGGAGGATCCAGTTGTTGTAATCCTTGTTGGGACCAATGACATAGGGAAGAAAAGGGAGGAGGACCTGCTAAGGGAATATCAGAAATTAGGAACTAAATTAAGAAACAGGACTTAACAAGTGATAATCTTGGGATAACTACCCGGGCCACGTGCTAATTGGCATAGGCGTAGGCAGATCAGGAAGGTGAATGCATAGCTGAAAGACTGATGTGGGAAGAAGGGGTGCCATTTAATGGAACCAAGACTGGGACAGGAAGGAGGTGTACCAATGGGATGGGCTCCACCTGAACTGGAGTGGGACCAGTGTCCTAGCGAAAAGGATAAACAGGGATGCCGATAGAACTTTAAACTAGTAAGATGGAGGAGGGATCTGGTGAACATAACATAAGTCTGAAGATAAAGGATACAGGAGATGAGAGTAAAGGTCAGACTAAGTTAAGGAACAAGAATAACATAAACGGCCAGAGAACTAATAAAGTTATAAAACAGAAGAATAAAAGGATTGTTAAAATAATGTAAAAGGGACAATTATTGAAGTCAAATTAAACTGCCGGTACAGCAATGTGGAGAGCATTCATAACAAAACAGGGGAACTGGAGGTAATAATCTACAGCGAGGAACCAGATAGAAACATAGAAACATAGAAATTAGGTGCAGGAGCAGGCCATTCGGCCCTTCGAGCCTGCACCGCCATTCAATAAGATCATGACTGATCATTCAACCTCAGTACCCCTTTCCTACTTTCTTTCCATACCCCTTGATCCCTTTGGTCGTAAGGGCCATATCTAACGCCCTTTTGAATATATTTAACGAACTGGCCTCAACAACTTTCTGCGGTAGATAATTCCACAGGGTAACTACTCTCTAAGTGAAGAAGTTTCTCCTCATCTTGGTCCTAAATGGCTTACCCCTTATCCTCAGACTGTGACCCTGGTTCTGGAACTCCCCAGCAATGGGAACTTTCTTCCTGCCTCGAACCAATCCGGTCAGAATTTTATGTTTCGATGAGATCCCCTCTCATTCTTCTAAACTCCAGTGGATACAAGCCCAGTTGATCCAGTCTCTCCTCATATGTCAGTCCTGCCATCCCTGGAATCAGTCTGGTGAACGTTCGCTGTACTCCCTCAATAGCAAGAACGTCCTTCTTCAGATTAGGAGACCAAAACTGAACACAATAGTCAAGGTGTGGCCTCACCAAGGCTCTGTACAACTGCAGTAAGATCTCCCTGCTCCTATACTCAAATCCCCTCGCTATGAAGGCCAACATGCCATTTGCCTTCTTCACCACCTGCTGTACCTGCATGCCAAACTTCAATGACTGATGTACCATGACACCCAGATCTCGTTGCACCTCTCCTTTTTCCTAATCTGTCGCATTCAGATAATATTCTGTCTTCCTGTTTTTGCCATCAAAGTGGATAACCTCACATTTATCCACATTATACTACATCTGCCATGCATTTGTCCACTCATCGAACCTGTCCAAGTCACCCTGCAGCCTCTTAGCATTCTCTTCACAGCTAACAGCGCCACTCAGTTTAGTATCATCTGAAAACTTGGAGATATTACATTCAATTTATTGTGTTCCTAACACAGATGAGACTGCACACAGGGACGTTAAAGTAACAGTGACCTCAGTCTTTATTAAGACACTCCAGAGTCAGGAACAGGGCTTAGGGGCCGGCTTATATACAGTGCTCCCAAGGGATGCTGGAATCCCTTGGGACTTCAGGGGATGCACTCCCTGGTGGCGGAACATGGGAGTGCATGCTTTACAGATACACAACATCACTCCACCCCAAAGTCAAAGTGAAAACTATTTACAAGGTGAGGCGGTCAGGAGCCTTTCTTTCCCTGGTGGACCGCCTCGGTACAAATGTCTGTTCTGGTGTGTTGGCTGTGCCATCGCTGGGCTGGCGTGTTGTTGACCCTGCAGGGCTGCTGGGTGAGCCTGGCCTTGCTGGGCTGTTGGGCGTGATGGGTTCAATTTCTTGGTCCGGGGTGGTGTCGTTGATCCTTTGGGTGTGTGTTGTGGGCTCGAAAAAGGTGGTGTCTGCTGTGGGTTGTTCAGGGCAGTCTGTGAACTGCAGCCTCGTTTGGTCCAGGTGCTTTCTGCAAATGTGTCCATTGTCTAGTTTGACTACATACACCCTACTCCCTTCTTTAGCTATCACCGTGTCCGCGATCCACTTGGGACCATGTCCATAGTTTAGTACATACACAGGGTCATTCAGATCAATTTCCCGTGACACAGTGGCGCGACCATCGTTTACATTTTGTTGCTGCTGCCTGCTCTCTACCTGATCATGCAGGTTGGGGTGAACCAGCGAGAGTCTGCTTTTAAGTGTCTTTTTCATGAGTAGCTCAGCCGGGGGCACCCCTGTGAGCGAGTGGGGTCTCGTGCGGTAGCTGAGCAGTACTCGGCACAGGAGGGTTTGGAGTGAGCCTTCTGTGACTTGTTTGAGGCTCTGTTTGATTGTTTGTACTACCCGCTCTGCCTGCCCATTGGAGGCTGGTTTAAACGGGGCCGAGGTGACATGTTTCATCCCATTGCGGGTCATGAATTCTTTAAATTCGGCACTGGTGAAACATGGTCCGTTGTCACTGACCAGTATGTCAGACAGGCCGTGGGTGGCAAACATGGCCCTCAGGCTTTCAATGGTGGCAGTGCTTCGCGACATTATTTCACATGCAATCCATTTTGAAAAAGCATCCACCACCACCAGGAACATTTTACTGAGAACGGGCTCGCTTAGTCGACATGGATCCTTGACCATTGTCTGGAGGGCCAGGACCAAAACTTAGTGGTGCCACCCTGGGTGCGTTGCTCAACTGAGCACACACGCTGCATTGCCGTATACAGGACTCTAAGTCAGAGTCAATATCGGGCCACCACACGTGGGATCTGGCTATCGCTTTCATCATTACTATACCCGGGTGTGTGCTGTCGAGATCCGAGATGAACGTCTTCCTGCCCTTTTTGGGTAGCACTACACGGTTACCCCACAACAGGCAGTCTGCCTGAATGGACAGCTCGTCCTTTCGTCGCTGGAACAGCTTGATTGGCTTTTGCATTTCAACGGGGATGCTGGCCCAGCTCCCATGCAGTACATAGTTTTTTACTAGGAACAGCAGAGGATCTTGGCTGGTCCAAGTCCTAATCTGGCGGGCCGTGACAGTTGATTTATCATTTTCAAACGCTTCCATGACCAACAACAAGTCTGCGGGCTGCGCCACCACCAATAAGTTTGCAGGCTGCGCCATTTCCACCCCCGTGGTGGGCAAAGGTAGCTGACTGAGAGCATCCGCACAGTTCTCGGTGCCTGGCCTGTGGCGGATGGTATAGTTATACGCTGATAGCGCGAGTGCCCACCTTTGCATGCGGGCTGAGGCATTAGTGTTTATCCCCTTGTTTTCAGCGAACAGGAATATGAGGGGCATGTGATCGGTTTCCAGCTCAAATTTGAGGCCAAACAGGTACTGATGCATTTTCTTTACCCCGAACACACACGCTAATGCCTCTTTCTCAATCATGATGTAGGCCCTCCCAGCCTTAGACAAGCTCTCGGAGGCATAGGCGATAGGTTGCAAATTTCCCGCAATGTTAGCTTATTGTAATACACACCCGACTCCGTACGACGATGCATCACATGCTAGCACAAGTCTTTTACACGGGTTATACAATACAAGCAGCTTGTTGGAGCATAAAATGTTTCTGGCTTTTTCAAAAGCAATTACTTGGTTTTTTTCCCCATAACCAGTTCTCACCTTTACGCAATAACACATGTAGGGGCTCTAAGAGGGTGCTTAACCCCAGTAGGAAGTTACCAAAATAGTTGAGGAGTTCCAGGAACAACTGCAGCTCCGTGACGTTCTGTGGTCTGGGCGCGTTCCTGATAGCCTCTGTCTTGGCGTCTGTGGGCCGAAAGTCGTCCGCCGCGATCTTTCTCCCCAAAAACTCTACTTCTGTTGTCATGAAGACGAATTTCGACCTCTTCAGCCACAGCGTTACGCGATCCAGTCGCTGGAGGACCTCCTCCAGGTTTTGTCGGAACTCGACGGTGTCCCGACCCATGACCAATATGTCGTCCTGAAAAACCACCGTGCATGATACCGACTTGAGTAGGGTCTCCATGTTTCTCTGGAAGATCGCTGCAACCGATAGAATTCCAAACGGGCATCTGTTGTAGATGAACAGTCCCTTGTGTGTGTTGATGTAGGTGAGGCCCTTCGAAGACTCCTCCAGCTCCTGCGTCATGTAGGCCGAAGTTATGTCGAGCTTGGTGAACGTCTTGCCTCCTGCCAGGGTCGCAAATAGGTCGTCTGCCTTAGGTAGCGGGTATTAGTCCTGTAGTGAGAAACTATTAATAGTTACTTTATAATCGCCGTAAATCCTGACCGTGCCATCACTTTTGAGTACTGGAACAATCGGGCTGGATTCCTCTGGGAAGATGATACCCTCGCGTTGCAGCCTGTCGAGCTCAATTTCCACTCTCTCCCTCATCATGTGAGGTAGCACTCGCGCCTTGTGGTGAATGGGTCATGCCTCTGGGACCAAATGGATCCGCACCTTCGCCCCGGAAAAGTTTCCAATGCCTGGCTCAAAAAGGGAAGGAAATTTGTTAAGAAACTGGGTACATGAGACCTCATTGACATTTGATAGTGCTCGGATGTCATCCCAGTTCCAGCGGATTTTGCCCAGCCCGGGACAATCCAGAGTGGCAGTTTGTGCACCATGCCCTCGTAGATGACCTTGACCATGGCGCTGCCCAGGACAGTGATAAGCTCTTTGGTGTACGTTCTCAGTTTTGCGTGGATGGGACTCAGGGCTGGTCTGGGTGCCTCGTTGCACCACAGTCTCACAAACATCTTTTTACTCATGATGGATTGGCTAGCGCCAGTGTCCAGTTCCATGGCTACAGGTAAGCCATTCAATTTTACATTTTGCATTATAGGTGGAGATTTCATCGAAAATTTGTGCACCCCGTGTACTTCAGCATCTGCCTCCTCTCTCTGAGGCTCGAAATTGCTTTGATCCACCATGGACCGATCTTCCTCTGCCACGTTGTGGTTAACAGGTTTTGCAGAGCTGCAAGCTCGTTGGAGGTTCCCCATTGTTCCACAGCTCTTGCAAACATACCCTTTGAAGTGGCATGAATAGGCTGAATGGAAGCCTCCCCAACGCCAACAAGGTGTGAATTGCCTTGCATTCATCCTTTGTTGCGGACTCTGAGTTATCTGGGTCACCTGAGGCCTGCTGGCAGTTGCAGACTCATGGTTTCTGCCCTGTACATTTCTGCTCACAAACACAGTTCCAGTTAATTTATGAACATTGCTAGCACTTGTGTGCTGAGAGATTTGTTTGGTGTTATCACTGGTGGACATAAACGCCTGTGCTATCGCAATGGCCTTACTGAGGGTCGGTGTCTCTACAGTCAAAAGTTTTTGTAGGATGGTCTCGTGGCCAAAGCCCAGTACAAAAAAGTATCTGAGCATTTGCTCCAGGTAGCCATCAAACTCACATTGTCCTGCAAGTCGCCTTAGCTCAGCAACGTAGCCCGCCACTTCCTGAACTTCAGATCGCTGGCACGTGTAGAACCAATACCTCGCCATCAGCACGCTCTCCCTCGGGTTGAGATGCTCCCGAACCAGTGTACACAGCTCCTCATACGACTTATCTGTGGGTTTCACCGGAGCCAGAAGATTCTTCATGAGGCTGTAGGTCGGTGCCCTGCAGACCGTGAGGAAGACTGCTCTCCTTTTTGCAGTGCTTCCTTCTCCGTCCAGCTCATTGGCTACAAAATACTGGTCTAGCCGTTTGACATAGGCTTCCCAGTCCTCACCCTCCGAGAACATCTCCAGGATGCCCACAGTTTGCTGCATCTTTGCGTTGGATTCATATACTCATCGCCAGTTATTGTGTTCCTAACACAGATGAGACTGCACACAGGGAGGTTAAGGTAACAGTGACCTCAGTCTTTATTAAGACACTCCAGAGTCAGGAACAGGCCTTTGGGGCCAGCTTATATACAGTGCTCCCAAAGGATGCTGGGATCCCTTAGGACTTCAGGGGATGCACTCCCTTGTGGCGGAACATGGGAGTGCATGCTTTACAGATACACAATACAATTCCTTCATTTAAATGATTGATGTATATTGTAAATAGCTGGGGTCCCAGCACTGAACCCTGCGGCACCCCACTGGCCACTGCCTGCCATTCTGAAAAGGACCCGTTTATTCCAACTCTCTGCTTCCTGTCTGCCAACCAGTTCTCTATCCACGACAATACCATGTGCTTTAATTTTGCACACTAATCTCTTGTATAGGACCGTGTCAAATGTCTTTTGAAAGTCCAAATACACCACATCCACAGCACTAGCAAAATTCCCCCTAGGACATTGGTTCAGGTCCTGCCCAGGTGCAGACCGTCCGGTTTGTACTGGTCTCACCTCCCCCAGAACCGGTTCCAATGTCCCAGGAATTTGAATCCCTCCCTCTTGCACCACTCCTCAAGCCACATATTCATCTTAGCTATCCTGTTATTTCTACTCTGACTCGGACGTGGCACTGGTAGCAATCCTGAGATTACTACCTTTGAGGTCCTAATTTTTAATTTAACTCCTAGCTCCCTAAATTCAGCTTGTCGGACCTCATCCCGCTTTTAACCTATTTCGTTGGTACCTATATGCACCACAACAACTGGTTGTTCACCCTCCCCCTCCAGAATGCCCTGCAGCCGTTCCGAGACAACCTTGACCCTTGCACCAGGGAGGCAACATACCATTCTGGAGCAGAAACGCCTATCTATCCCCCTTACAATAGAATCCCCTACCATTATAGCTCTCCCGCTCTTTTCCCTGCCCTCTTGTGCAGCAGAGCCACCCACAGTGCCATGAACTTGGCTGCTGCTGCCTTACCCTGGTGAGCCATCTCCCCCAACAATATCCGAAGCAGTATATCTGTTTTGGAGGGAGATGACAGCCAGGGACTCCTGCACTGCCTTCCTATCCTGCTCTGCCTGATGGTCACCCATCCCCTATCTGCCTTTGTAACCTTTACCTGCAGTGTAACCAACTCACTGAACGTGCTATCAACGACATCCTCAGCATCGCGCATGCTCCAGAGTGAATCCATCCGCAGCTCCAGTGCCGTCATGCGGTCTAACAGGAGCTGCAGCTGGATAAACTTCCTGCACACATAGTCGTCAGGGACACTGGAAGCGTCCCTAATTTCCCACATGGCACAGGAGGAGCATGACACGGGTCTGGGGTCTCCTGGCATGATTTAACCCTTAAAATAACCTAATTTGGCAACAATGCCAAAGGTTTCTTACTGACAAGATAAGGAAAAAAGAAAAACTACTCATCAATCAACCAGCCAATCACTTACCCTCTTGGCTGTGACGTCACACTTCGTTTTATTTTCCTCCCAGGTTGGGGAGTCAGCACTGGTGGGGAAAACAAGACAAGGCAATACATCCTGCTCCCACTTGCCCAAACTCTCGCACTTACCAAACTCTTATCTTTGCACTCTGAGCTGCTGCTGCTGATGTAGTATGAATAACTGACACATGGCTACATAAAGAACAGGACTGGCAACTAAATACTGCAAGTTGTAACATAATCAGAAAGGAAGAAGTGGATGGGATAGCTTAACTAATTAGAGATAACATAATGGGTTAAATTTTCAACCAAAGCTTTTTTTTGGCATACTTGAAGAGTTATGCCCATTTTTTGGGGCCCAAGTGTGGCAAAAAAAAACGTTCTAAGTTTCCCCGTTGGATTTCTTCATTTTGGCATGACTTAACCTGTCCTTTAGTTTTGGGGGTGGAGCTTTGATCTGCACCAAAAAGATTGGGTTGCCACAGTAACCAGGGACACAATGCGAGCTGAGGCAGCAAAGTGAAACATACAGCCCACTCGCAACACATTAAAACATATTGCATCAATTTAAAAACAGATTAAAATATATTGCAGCAACTCACCTGCAATTATTAAAGCTGGTCCGGCTCCTCGCTCCGAGTCGAGGGGCTTGCCGGTCTGCTTCCCTAGCCTGCTCGGCGGAGCCCCTTGCCTATGCCGGTCCAGCTCGAGCTCCCCCACGCCCCCTGCCGCTCCGAGAGTGCCTTACCAGTCCCCCGTCCCTAGCCCTGGCCGAAGGGCTTGCCGGTCCCGGTCTCCCCCCGCCGCCCCCAGCCCCGAGGGCCTTACCGGTCCTGCTCCTAGCTCAGGCCAAAGGGCTTGCCGGTGCCCCCCCCCCCCCCCACCGCCGCAGCCCCGAGTGCCTTGCCGGTCCGATCCCTTCTCCCCCCAACTCCACCCCCACCCCGCAGACCCAGTGCCTTACTGGTCCCACTCCCCGCTCCTAGCCCTGGCTAAATGTCTTGCCAGTCCGATCCGCCGCCCGACCCTAGCCCCGTGTGCCTTACCGATCCCACTCCTAGCCCAGGCCGAAGGGCTTGCCGGTCCGCTACCCCTCCCCTATCCCAGGCCGAATGGCCTCCTCCCTCCCAGTCCCCGCACCTAACTACATCCTAAAGGCTTCCCCCCACCCCCTCACCACCTCTTCCACATCCCCCCCCCCCGCCACACCCCCTTCCACCCCCCACCTCTCCCCCTTTCTCTTATCTTTCCTGCTGCTGCTATCCGGGCTTCTGCTGCACTTACCTGCGCCAATTTCTTTAACTCTCCAGAGGGTTTTTCTGCAGAGGCCACATACGCTGGCCTAAGCAGATTTAGAGTATCTCTCAGCTGGCCAAAGTTCCCTCAATGGCCAGAATTGGCGCGGGTGGCAGGTTATGCCCCCTTTGGCTGAAAAAAAACGTACCTAAAAAAATCATAACTAACTGAGTTACGCTGGTGCAAATTGATTGGGGAAACTGTGGATTTTTAACTAAGGCCAAAAAAAGCAGCCTGCTCCAAAAAAACAGCACAAATCACTGGGGAAAATTGAGCCCAATGGTAGGACAAAAAAGGGACAAAACTAACAGAAGGTTAGAAACAGAATTAATATGGATGGAAATAAAAGATAAGAAGGGATTGATCACGCTAATAGGGGTATACTACAGACCACCTAATTGTGCAAAGGAAGTGGAGGAAGAAGTATGTAAGCAAATATGTGAAATTAATAAAGGACATAGATTAATAATCATGGGAGATTTTAACTACCCCTAAATAAACAGGCAAGAAGAGGAATGGGGGCTTCAGTGTGCTTCGCCAGAATGCTACCCATGGTACTGTGGAGCAGGAGACAGTCCAGGGGTGGTGCAGGAAAGGGGTACAAGGAACAGAGTTTAATAATGTTTGCAGGACTCCTTTCTTACCCAGAATGTAAAATGCCCAACAAGAGAGGGAGTACTGCTGGATCAAGTAATGGGAAATGAACTAGAGCAGATGAGAGATGTAAGTGTAGGGGAATACCTAGGCAATACCAATCACAACATAAGGCTTAAGATAAAGATTGGGAAAGACATAAGTAAGACAAATACCAAAGCAATAAATTGGAAATAGCTGATTTTAAGGGAATGAGAATGGACTGAGGGAAAATAAACTGGAAAGATTTACTGATAAACAAAGAAATAGAACAGCAATGGGAAACATTTAAAACAGTGATCAATGGAGTCCAGGAGAAATATATCCCACTAAAAAGCAAGAATTAATTAGCCAGTAATGACACACTATAGAAACATAGAAAATGGTGCAGGAGTAGGCCATTCGGCCCTTCGAGCCTGCACCACCATTTAATAAGATCATGGCTGATCATTCCCTCAGTACCCCTTTCCTGCTTTCTCTCCATACCCCTTGATCCCCTTAGCCGTCAGGGCCATATCTAACTCCCTCTTGAATATATCCAATGAACTGGCATCAACAACTCTCTGCGGCAGGAAATTCCACAGGTTAACAAATCTCTGAGTGAAGAAGTTTCTCCTCATCTCAGTCCTAAATGGCCTACTCCTTATCCTAAGACTATGTCCCCTGGTTCTGGACTTCCCCAACATCGGGAACATTCTTCCTGCATCTAAGCTGTCCAGTCCCATCAGAATCTTATACGTTTCTATGAGATCCCCTCTCATCCTTCTAAACTCCAGTCAATAAAGGCCCAGTTGATCCAGTCTCTCCTCATATGACAGTCCAGCCTTTCCCTGAAATCAGTCTGGTGAACCTTCGCTGCACTCCCTCAATAGCAAGAACGTCCTTCTTCAGATTAGGAGACAAAACTGCACACAATATTCCAGGTGAGGCCTCACTAAGGCCCTGTACAACTGCAGTAAGACCTCCCTGCTCCGACACTCAAATCCCCTAGCTATGAAACATAGAAACATAGACATAGAAAATAGGTGCAGGAGTAGGCCATTCGGCCCTTCGAGTCTGCACCGCCATTCAATGAGTTCATGGCTGAACATGCAATTTCAGTACCCCATTCCTGCTTTCTCGCCATATCCCTTGATCCCCCTAGTAGTAAGGACTACATCGAACTCCTTTTTGAATATATTTAGTGAATTGGCCTCAACATCTTTCTGTGGTAGAGGATTCCACAGGTTCACCACTCTCTGGGTGAAGAAGTTTCTCCTCATCCCGGTCCTAAATGGCTTAACCCTTATCCTTAAGACTGTGACCCCTGGTTCTGGACTTCCCCAACATTGGGGACATTCTTCCTGCATCTAACCTGTCTAAACCCGTCAGAATTTTAAACATTTCCAGGAGATCCCCTCTCATTCTTCTGAACGCCAGTGAATACAAGCCCAGTTGATCCAGTCTTTCTTGATATGTCAGTCCCGCCATCCCGGGAATCAGTCTGGTGAACCTTCGCTGCACTCCCTCAATAGCAAGAATGTCCTTCATCAAGTTAGGAGACCAAAACTGTACACAATACTCCAGGTGTGGCCTCACCAAGGCCCTGTACAACTGTAGCAACACCTCCCTGCCCTTGTACTCAAATCCCCTCGCTATGAAGGCCAACATGCCATTTGCTTTCTTAACCGCTTGCTGTACCTGCATGCCAACCTTCAATGACTGATGTACCATGATACCCAGGTCTCGTTGCACCTCCCCTTTTCCTAATCTGTCACCATTCAGATAATAGTCTGTCTCTCTGTTTTTACCACCAAAGTGGATAACCTCACATTTATCCACATTATACTTCATCTGCCATGCATTTGCCCACTCACCTAACCTATCCAAGTCACTCTGCAGCCTCATAGTATCCTCCTCACAGCTCACACTGCCACCCAACTTAGTGTCATCCGCAAATTTGGAGATACTACATTTAATCCCCTCGTCTAAATCATTAATGTACAATGTAAACAGCTGGGGCCCCAGCACAGAACCTTGCGGTACCCCACTAGTCACTGCCTGCCATTCTGAAAAGTACCCATTTACTCCTACTCTTTGCTTCCTGTCTGCCAATCAGTTCTCAATCCACGTCAGCACACTACCCCCAATCCCATGTGCTTTAACTTTGCACATTAATCTCTTGTGTGGGAACTTGTCGAAAGCCTTCTGAAAGTCCAAATACAACACAACAACTGGTTCTCCCTTGTCCATTCTACTGGAAATATCTTCAAAAAATTCCAGAAGATTTGTCAAGCATGATTTCCCTCTCACAAATTCATGCTGACTTGGACCTATCATGTCACCTCTTTCCAAATGCGCTGCTATGACATCCTTAGTAATTGATTCCATCATTTTACCCACTACTAATGTCAGGCTGACCGGTCTATAATTCCCTGTTTTCCTTCTCCCTCCTTTTTTAAACAGTGGGGTTACATTGGCTACCCTCCACTCCATAGGAACTGATCCAGAGTCTATGGAATGTTGGAAAATGACTGTCAATGCATCCGCTATTTCCAAGGCCACCTCCTTAAGTAGTCTGAGATGCTGTCCATCAGGCCCTGGGGATTTATCGGCCTGCAATCCCATCAATTTCCCCAACACAATTTCCCGACTAATAAGAATTTCCCTCAGTTCCTCCTTCTTACTAGACCCTCTGACCCCTTTTATATCCGGAAGGTTGAATGTGTCCTCCTTAGTGAATACCGAACCAAAGTACTTGTTCAATTGGTCTGCCATTTCTTTGTTCCCTGTTATGACTTCCCCTGTTTCTGACTGCAGGGGACCTACGTTTGTCTTTACTAACCTTTTTCTCTTTACATATCTATAGAAGCTTTTGCAGTCCGTATTACTGTTCCCTGCAAGCTTCCTCTCGTACTCTATTTTCCCTGCCCTAATCAAACCCTTTGTCCTCCTCTGCTGAGTTCTAAATTTCTCCCAGTCCCCGGGTTCGCTGCTATTTCTGGCCAATTTGTATGGCACTTCCTTGGCTTTAATACTATCCCTGATTTCCCTTGATAGCCACGGTTGAGCCACCTTCCCTTTTTTATTTTTACGCCAGACATGGATGTACAATTGTTGTAGTTCATCCATGCGGTCTCTAAATGTCTGCCATTGCCCATCCACTGTCAACCCCTTAAGTATCATTCGCTAATCTATCCTAGCCAATTCACACCTCATACCTTCAAAGTTACCCTTCTTTAAGTTCTGGACTATGGTCTCTGAATTAACTGTTTCATTCTCCATCCTAATGTAGAATTCCACCATATTATGGTCACTCTTCCTCAAGGGGCCTCGCACAATGAGATTGCTAATTAATCCTCTCTCATTACACAACACCCAGTCTAAGATGGCCTCCCCCCTAGTTGGTTCCTCGACATATTGGTCTAGAAAACCATCCCTTATGCACTCCAGGAAATCCTCCTCCACCGTATTGTTTCTAGTTTGGTTAGCCCAATCTATATGCATATTAAAGTCACCCATGATAACTGCTGCACCTTTATTGCATGCATCCCTAATTTCCTGTTTGATGCCCTCCCCAACATCACCACTACTGTTTGGAGGTCTGTACACAACTCCCACTAATGTTTTTTGCCCTTTGGTGTTCTGCAGCTCTACCCATAGAGATTCCACCTCATCCAAGCTAATGTCCTTCCTAACTATTGCATTAAACTCCTCTTTAACCAGCAATGTTACCCCACCTCCTTTTCCTTTTATTCTATCCTTCCTGAATGTTGAATACCCTTGGATGTTGAATTCACAGCCCTGATCATCCTGGAGCCACGTCTCCGTAATCCCAATCACATCATATTTGTTAACATCTATTTGCACAGTTAATTCATCCACCTTTATTACAGATACTCCTTGCATTAAGACATAAAGCCTTCAGGCTTGTTTTTTAACACCCTTTGTCCTTTTAGAATTATGATGTAGTGTGGCCCTTTTTGTTTCTTGCCTTTGTTTACTCGGCCTTCCACTATTGCTTTTTACCTTTCTACCATCTGTTTCTGACTCCATATTACTTCGCCCTGTCTCACTGCATAGGTTCCCATCCCCCTGCCATATTAGTTTAAACACTCCCGAACTGCATTTGCAAATGTTACCCCCAGGACATCAGTTCCAGTCCTGCCCAAGTGCAAACCATCCCTTTTGTACAGGCCCCACTTTCCCGAGAACTGGTTCCAATATCCCAGGAATTTGAATCCCTCCCTCTTGCACCACTGCTCAAGCCACGTATTTATTCTAACTATCCTGCTCCATCTACTCTGATTAGCACATGGCACTGGTAGCAATCCAGAGATTACTACCTTTGAGGTTTTACTTTTTAATTTAACTCCTAGCTCCCTAAATTCAGCTGGTAGGACTCTTTCCACTTCTTACCTATATCGTTGGTACCTACATGAAGGCCAACATACCATTTGCCTTGTTCGCTGCCTGCTGTACCTGCATGCCCAATTTCAGTGACTGATGAACCATGACACCCAGATCTCGTTGCATCTCCCCTTTTCCTAATCTGCTGCCACCCAGATAATATTCTGCCTTCGTGTTTTTTACCCCAAAATGGATAACCTCACATCCACATTATGCTGCATCTGCCATGCATTTGCCCACTCACCTAACCTGTCCAAGTCACCCTGCAGCCTCTTAGCGTTTTCCTCACAGCTCACACCGCCACCCAGTTTAGTGTCTTCCGCAAACTTGGAGATATTACACTCAATTCCTTCATCCAAATCGTTAATGTATATTGTAAAGAGCTGGGGTCCCAGCACTGAGCCCTGCGGCACTCCACTAGTTACTGCCTGCCATTCTGAAAAAGACCCGTTTATCCCGACTCTCTGCTTCCTGTCTGCCAACCAGTTCTCTATCCATGTCAGTACATTATCCCCAATACCATGCGCTTTGATTTTGCACACCAATCTCTTGTGTGGGACCTTGTCAAAAGCCTTTTGAAAGTCCAAATACACCACATCCACTGGTTCTCCCTTGTCCACTCTGCCAGTTACATCCTCAAAAAATTCTGGAAGATTCGTCAAGCATGATTTCCCTTTCATAAATCCATGCTAAGTTGGTCCGATCCTGTTACTGCTTTCCAAATGCGCTGCTTTTTCATCCTTAATGATTGATTCCAACATTTTCCCCACTACTGATGTCAGGCTAACCGGTCTCTCATTGCCCATTTTCTCTCTCCCTCCTTTTTTAAATGTGGTGTTACATTAGCTATCCTCCAGTCCATAGGAACTGATCCAGAGTTGATAGACTGTTGGAAAATGATCACCAATGCATTCACTATTTCTAAGGCCACTTCCTTAAGTACTCTGGGATGTAGACTATCAGGCTCCAGGGATTTATCAGCCTTCAATTCCATCAATTTCCCTAACACAATTTCCCACCTAATAACGATATCCTTCAGTACCTCCTTCTCACTAGACCTACTGTCCCCTAGTACAATCGGAAGGTTATTTGTGTCTTCCTTTGTGAAGACAGGACCAAAGTATTTGTTCAATTGGTCTGCCATTTCTTTATTCCCCATTATAAATGAATGAATAAAGAAATAAGAGCAACATTAAAACTAAAGAAAACTAAAGAAAAACTAAGTACATAGACAAAAAAGGAGAGAATGACAAAAGGGAATTTGAAAAGATTAGGAAAGAAGCCAGAAAAACAATTAGGAAGGCAAAGAGAAACTTCAAAATTTAATTATCAAGGAATGAATAAAAAGTAAAATATTCTACAGACACATAAATAACAAGGAAAAAAATCAGGATGCATGATAAACTCAAAGGCAGAATTATTAAATAATTACTTTGCCTCGGTAATTACCAGTGAGACTAACATGCTGGACATGACAGTAGAAGAAGAGTTTAAAAAAGATATAAAGAAATTTAAGATAGAAAGGGCCCATTTCTATGCTGTAAATACATTGTAATATTACGTAAAAGCAGAGATCCTGTGGACTGGGAGTGTAATAAAGAACAGCAAAGAGATACAAAGAAAGTGGCATGAGCTGCAAAAAGGGAATATAGGTGCAGTGTCCCGAAACCGGAACTCTCGGATTTTGCGTTTTGCTAGATTTTGGAACGTCTTTCTGACATCACGAATCCGGAAACACCCGAGCCCAGGTTCGGGTATTTACGGATTTCGGAATGTCAGAAATTTGGCGGGGGGGGGGGTGGTGAGGGGTGGGGGGGGAGTGGTGCCCATCAATGAACTGTTCGGGTTGCCGGGTGGGGCCCCACCACTGTGGAAGTGTTCGGGGAGGGCCTCGCCGCCGTGGAGTTGTTCGTGCGGGCCCCACTGAAGAGGAGATGTTTGTGCCAGGCCCCGCTGAGGAGATGTTCGCGCGGGCCCCGCCGAGGAGATGTTCGGCGGGCCCCGCCGAGCAGATGTTCGCACGGGGACCTGCTGCTGAGATGTTCGCGCAGGGCCCTGCCAAAGAGATGTTTGCGCGGGGCCCCACCGGCGTGATGTTCGCGCGGGCCCAGCTGAAGAGACGTTCGGGCAGGGCCCCGCCGAAGAGGAGATGTTCGGGCGGGCTGGCGAGGTGGAGCCCAAGGTGGCGGCGAGGGGCAGTGAGGCGAGGCCCAAGGTTGGGCAACGGTGAGGGGCGGTGCGGCAAGGTCCGAGGTTGGGCAGCGATGAGGGGTAGTGCGATGAGGTCCGAGGTCGGGCAGCGGCGAGGGGCAGTGCAGCGAGGTCCGAGGTTGGGCAGCGATGAGTGGTGCGATGAGGTCCGAGGTCGGGCAGCGGCGAGGGGCAGTGCAGCGAGGTCTGAGGTTAGGCGGCGCCGAGTCGTGGTGCAGCGAGGCCCGAGGCCGGGCAGTGGTGGCGTTGATGTGAGACCTGAGGTCGGTCAGCGAGGTGAAGCCCGAGGTCGGGCAGCGGCGAGGGGTGGTGTGGCGAGGCCCAAGGACGGGTAGCGGCGGCGAGGTGAGGCCCGAGATTGGGCAGCGGCGGCATCGTAAGATCGGCAGGGTCCGGATTCCGGAATATTTTACGGATTCCAGACAACCCTGCCTCCAATCGGTCCGGAGTCCGGATTCTGGAACATTCCGGATTCTGGAACTCCGTACTTTGGACGCTGCACCTGTATGAGAAAAAGCTTGAGAGTGATATGAAGAACAGCACTAAAGGTTATTTCAAATATATTATGAGAAAGCTGGTGGCTAAGAGTATTGTGACATTTCTTTGTAATATTTTGGTGGGCTCGTTAATAGTTAATATGTCTTGGGTGGGTTGCTCTTTTAAATTTGTTTCCTGATGGAAATATTAGCTTGGTAATCGCAATGAAGAGTATTGTGAGCTCCTTAATGAGAGACGCAGATGCTATTGTAATTGGTAATCAAGAAATGGCATACTTACTAAATAGCTACTTTGTATCAGTTTTCAGAGTATGAGGATAAAGTACCAGAGATACAAGGAAAACTAAAAACTAATTCAAGGGGAGGAACTAACTAGATTAAATTTGAGCAAAAAAATGGTGGTGGAGAAACTAATAAAATTAAGGTTAGACAAATTTCCAGGACCTGATGGTTTCCATCCCAGGGTATTAAAAGGTGAGGAAATTGTTAATGTATTAGCTTCCAAAACTCTCGATTCAGGAATTGCCCCGTTGGATTGGTAAATTGCCAAGTCACTCCACTATTTATGAAGGGTAAGAGAGATAAACTAGGAAATTATAGGCCTATTAGTTGAATGTCAGTTGTGGGGAAGTTACTAAAGATCTGTTATTAGGAACAAAGTGACCGAGCATTTGGACAATATGAGCTGATCAGAGAAAGCCAGCATGGATTTGTAAAGGGTAAGTCATGTCTAACGAACTGAGATTAATTTATTATAAGGAGGTACAAACGTGGTAGCTAAGGAAGTTTCTATGGATGCTATTTATATGGACTTCCAGAAGGCATTCGACAAGGTTCCACATAAGAGATGGTTAACAAAAATGAGAGTGCATAGAATTAGAGGCAACCTATTGATGTAGGTAGGGAATTGATTAGGAGGTAGGAGACAGAGAGTAGGAAATTGGTCAGGAGGTTGGAGACAGAGGGCCCAAGTTTCAGGCCACACCTAAAACGGCGCAGCCCGGACCTGGACGCCCATTTTTCATGCCACAAAGTGCGCCTAAAAAAACCTCACCTATTCTCCGGCTCCCTGCAGGTCCTCTGGAGCTGGGCGCGGCGCAGCATGAGCTGTGGGGGGCGGAGCCAGGTCCTTCGCTGAAAACAGTGCCGGGACCTCTGCACATGCGCGCTACAGTGGCCGCGCATGTGCATTAGCTCCAGGCGCCCAAAACTGTGGCAGCGGCCTAAAGCACGCAACCCCTAGCCCTGGCTGAATGGCCTCACTGGGGCTGTGTGAATAAGGCTCACCTCCCACCCGACCGGACCCGACCCGACTTGACTCCTGCTTCCCGGACCGGACCGGACCGGACCCCCGCTCTCCCGTACCCTACGCCCCGGCGACTCAACCTCCGCTCCCCCACCCCCGCCCCCCCGCGACCCGACCTCCGCTCCCCCCCGCCCCCCGGCGACCCGACTTCCCCAATCCGCCCCCCCCAGCTCCCCCGACCTCCGCGACTCTCCCCCATCCCCCCCGACCTCCGCGACTCTCCCCCACGCCGACCTCCGCAACTCTCCCCCCCCGTCCCGCCGACCTCCGCGACTCTCCCAAAACCCGACCCCCCGACCTCCGCGACTCTCCCCCCCTGACCTCCGCGACTCTCTCCCCCCCGATCTCCGCGACTCTCCCCCCACCCCCCCGACCTCCGCGACGCTTTCCCCCCCCCGACCTCCGCGACTCTCCCCCGCCACCGATCTCCGTGATTCTTCTCCCCCACCCCCGACCTCCGCGACTCTCCCCCACCCCGACCTCCGCGACTCTCCCCCCCCGACCTCTGTGACTCTCCCCCCCCGACCTCCGCGACTCTCCCCCCCCGACCTCCGCGATCCCCCCCACCCCGACCTCCGCGACCCCCCCCCCCACTGTGACCCGGGACCCGAGACCCGACACCACTTACCTGTAAATCCTGCCCGAAGTCTTGGGCCCGGCCGTTCAGCCTACTTCTCTCCCTCCCCCGCCTCTCCTCTCCTTCCCTCCCTCCCTCCCTCCTCCTTCGCTCCCTCCCTCCTCCCCTCCCTCTCTACTTCCCTCCTCTCTCCTTCCTTCCCTCCCTCCTCCCCTCCCCCTCCCCTCCCTCCCTCCTACCCTCCCCCCTCCCCTCCCTCCCTCCTTTCCTCCCTCCTCTCTCCTTCTCTCCCTTCCACCCCCATCTCCCTCCCTTCCCCCCTTCTCCTCCCTTCCTTCTCCTCCCTCTCTCCCTCCCCCCCTTATCCTCCTTTTCCCCCCGCTCCCCTCTCCCTCTCCCCCCCTCCTCCCACCCCCCACCCCCCTTCTCCCCTTCCCCTCGCTGTCAGAAACACAGACACTGACAGACAGAGAGTGAGAGACATACACACAGTCAGACAGAGAGATAGAGACACTGACAGAGACACACTGGGGGGCGGGGACATCCCAGCACGCTGTTGGAGGACTCCCGGTGCTGCAGTCGGTAAGTAGAAAATGTTTTATTTATTGATTTTTAATTTTTTTTTATTTTTAATAAATTTTTTTTGATTGATTTATTCGTTGATTTATTGATGTATTTATCATTTATTATTGATGATGGCTCTTTATTTGTAAAACTGAAGTGTTTAATGTTTGTAAACTTCCCTTTAAACCCCCCCCCCCCCATTCCCTACGCCTGATTTGTAACCTACGCCTGATTTTCTAAGTGTAGACAAGGTTTTTCTGAGCGTACAAAAATCTACACTTACTCCATTCTAAGTTAGTTTGGAGTATATTTTCACTGCCTAAACTTTCAAAACGGGTGTAAGTGGCCGGACACGCCCCCTTTTGAAAAAAAAAATCTGTTCCAAACTGAAACTGTTCTAACTGACTGGAACTGGAGCAAACTAAATGCCGAGAATTGCAATTTCTAAGATACTCCATTCTAAACCAATTGCTCCAAAAAAACAGGAGCAACTCAGGCTGAAACTTGGCCCCAGAGAGTGGGGATAATAGGTATGTACTCCAATTGGTAGGATGTGACTAGTGGTGTCCCTCAGGGTTCTGTATAGATGCTGCAGCTTTTCACCATATTTATAAATGACTTGAAGGAAGGAATAGAGAGTCGTATATCCAAATTTGCTGATGACACTAAGTTAGGTGGCATAAATATCAATAGTGCAGATGGGAGTAGAAAGTTGCAAAGCAACATTAATAGATTAAGTGAGTGGGCAAAATTGTGGCAGATGGAGTTCAATGTGGGAAAGTGTGAAGTCATCCAATTTGGACCAGAGAAAAATGGATCAGAATATTTTCTAAATGGCGAGAATCTAGGAACTGTGGATAAGCAGAGAGATTTAGGAGTCCAAGTACAGAAATTGGTGCTGCAACCTAGGGGGAGTCCTGCCCTGTCTGCAGCATGGCAGCAAGATCACGGTGAGAGGAGCTGACTGTCCAAAAGAGACCAAGGTAAGTTTAAGCAAATTGCTTCTGTTTGAATTCCTTGTGGGCCAGGAGGAGCAGGAGTGCTCCCTTCAGCCTTTTAAGGAGTCCTCGGGCCTCCTCAGCCCCGGTCTCCACCCGACCCACGATTGCCTCCAGACCTAACTCCTGGGAATCCTTCCTGCCTCCAAATTCCCGCTCCGGCCAGCCGACCTGGTGTTGGCCGGGACTCTGGGAACTTTTATTTAAATGATGCTCTGCTGTTAAGATCAGTAGGGCCTCCACATCTCCAACCTCCAAACTCTCCTCTTGTTCTGTGTGCACCGTTCACGCCCCAGAAGAACTTCAAAGATATGCCAGCAACTTTAATGTTAGGTCTTGGACTGAGTTAAGGTTTTGGGGACAGAGAAGAGGAAGAAGTACTATCTTCCTCCAAAAGGGCATCAGCCACTTCCCTAAGAACTACCAGCACTCCTGTTCTGCCTATGGCTAGTGAGATCAGCAGTGGAAGGCAGGGAAATGGGACAGTTTTCTGGCTCCGCTTCCCAGCTGACACTTGCATGCAGTGGATGGTCATGGGATGGCCAACAGCCTTCCTAACGAGGGCAGGTGGAACAAAAGAGGTTGTCGGGGGACGCAACAATAGATAGGCCTCACTGCCCAATGTTCCTGCATCGATATCACACAAAGCAGTACCAAATTGTTATTTCCACTACTGTAAAGGAAGCATTAAAATAAACAGCTCTGCATTACAATAGCGATGAGAGAAGATTATAGTGCAAGAGCTTTAAGCGATCGTATGTTAATATTGCCAGCAACAGTTATTTTTAGCCTATTGTCTTACATTGCCAGTAAAATTAACGGAATAGAAATGAATGATATAAAGGCTACTGTAATGTATACACCTGCGAGTATGCTCACAGGTGGGTGGAGCTGTTGCCTGCTCATTTGCAGCAGGCAGCAGTGAGGGAAGGAACTCCTGCTTTTGCTCCCGCCTGGAGGCCTGTGAACCACCCGAGGAAGAGGAGGAAGGGGCTTGCTACTCTACAGTTCATCCAGAGGGAGAGGAGGAGAGCAGAATTACAACATCTACACTGCTACAGAGAGTTGGAAAGAGGGGGAAATAATAACATCAGAACCTGAGAAAACACCATCCAGTGTGGAAGGAGGGAGAGTCAATAACATTCTACAGGTGGGTGTACTGGTGCATTCCCCTAAAGACTTTGTTTTGTCGGTGGGGGAGGAAAGAAAATAAATTCGAGGGCCGGAACATCGCGGGGGGTGTGTGTGTGTGGAAGTGTGTGTGGGGGTCTTGCTCACAACTAGGCCCCACACACCACTGAAGCACCCCTCCCCCATTGCCTAGCCTGGGATAGCTGGAGCTGCCTGGGTGAAGAATCTTTGGTATCCTATTAACAGCGTTGGGAGTGTTGTGCCTGGGTAGTTCCAGCTGCCCCAGGTGAAGACATCTTCTTCCCCCATCCGAAGACCATCAATAAGACTTTGCTTTTCCACCATCTGGGGAGTGCACCCCAGCAAACACCCACCCAGCACTGTGAGGGGAGACCTGCCCTCACAGCGTCCCTCTTTCCCACCACCCCTCTCTCTCGCTCTGTAACTCTTTATCTCTGTCTCTCCCCTCTCTCTCTGAGACCCGTTTTCCCCTCTTAATTAAACAAATTAAGACAACTGAGCAGAGGGAGCAAGGCCCCTCCCCAAATCGTTAATTGGGGAGAGGTGTGCCTCCTTAAGAGCTCCCTCTGCTCATATATTAAACGAGGCCGTTAAGACCATTAAGGCCTGTGACTTTGGGGTGAGTGTAGCCCTTAAAGGGACCCTGTGATGGCGACCCCATCCACGCCGGTGGCAGGGCCAGCAAAAACGTACGCGCAGGCGGCATCGGCATCCACGGCGCCTCCTGCGCCTCCTGCTGCCCTGCCACCGTTCAGACTAATTACAAAGAAAAATGGGGTCAAGAGCTATACTCACCCCACTATGAGCATTGAGGAGTGCGTGCGGGCGATGGCTGGGGTAGTCGGCCCCTCGGCCATTGTCGCAGCCTCCAAAATGTCTGGGAAGGCTGTGTTCTTCCTGGGGTCGGAGCAGGCGGTGTCCCTGGCCCTTGAAAAGGGGCTCACGGTGGGCGGGACGTTCCTGCCAGTGGACCCTCTCGAGGCCACCGCGCAGAGGGTCATATTATCTAACGTTCCGCCCTATGTTCCCGCTGAGCTCCTCCTCCCCCACCTATATCAACTGGGGGAGGTAAGGTCGGCGATTAACCCCATACCGCTCGGCCTCAGGGAGAACAGCCTGCACCACGTGTTCTCCTTCCGCCGCCAGCTCTTTGTCCGGCTGGCGTGGGAGGAGATGACGGAGGGCACTTTTAGCGTGGTGCACAAGGGGACTGCCTACCGCGTCTTCTGGACGTCGGACGGCGTGCGGTGCCATGCCTGTAGGGAGGTGGGGCACGTTCGTAAGAACTGCCCCGCCTCCAAGGCCACCAAACCACCAAAGGTGGCCAAGACTGGCGCTGCCGCCACCCCTCCCCCGAGTATCGTCCGCGTACCGGGAGCCGTAGGTGCGCGGGCATCGTCGGAGGCATTTGTCTTCACGGCCTCCAGCGGGGGGGGAGGGAGAGAGTCCGGGCGGAAAGAAGGCCTGGAGGAAGAAAAAACACCTCGAGGAAGGTCCCCTCAGTGCGCCAGACAGTCCCATCACCGCGCTCAGCCCAACCCTGTCACCGGCGAGCGCGGGGTGCCCTGAGCCCGTGCCCGAGCCCTTGACCAATACCGCAGAGGGGCTCGGGCGCGGGCAAGAAAAGAAAAAGGGGGGAGTGGAGCAGGAAGCCTCGGCAGACATGGAAGTCTCCCTGCCGCCGCGCCCCCACAGGAAAAAAAGGAGGCGCCGCTCCAATGAGGTGGAGGGGGAACAACATCCCTCCGCGGAGGAGTCGGTGCCCGTCGCGTGTCCCGCGTCCCCCACCAGCGCCCCCAAACTGCGCCGTAGGCGGGAGGAATCTGTCCCCGGGGAAGGTCAGACAGTCGAGGCTGCCCAGCCTCTGCCTCCCGGGGATGGCAAGGAAGATCTGCCTGTCGTGGGGGGTGTGGGGCCGGCGGAGGAATGCGTTGCCGCTGGGTCGAGCGTCCCGGGGACTGAGGCGGGCGGGGCCGAAAAGGCCGAACCTGAGCCCGCCCAGCCATTATCCAACTTCCCCCGGGACTTGCTCGATCCGGCAGATATAGAAAATTTAAAACATTTTAATGAATCTGCACACGCTGGGCCGGGGGGTGGCGGCGGGGAGGGGGAAGAACACCAACCCTCGCCCCCAACTTTGGAGCTGGGGGACTTGGAGGACCAGGAGAATTTCTTAAACCAGGTCTCTCCATGTTCCCCGGTCCCTGGGGCAGAGGAGGAACCCCTTCCGCTGCCGCTTCCTGACCCGGCACCACATTTAAAAGAGCCCAGTGGAGACTCCTCTGCCGAGGAGGTGGGATCGGGGCAGAGCCAGGGCCGGATGGAGCGGCCGGGCCGTTTGCCGTACCTCGTGCGGTCGACGGGCCGGCTGCTGGCGGCGACCTCCCGGAGGGGGACGGGGTCTCGGTGGAGGATGCGGGAGAAGATCTGGAGTCCATCGCCAGTGAGGCGGTGGATCTCCTCGCGCCCGCCGCTGGGTCCCCCCTCATTCCTGTAAAGGAGCTCCGGGACTTTTTGGACCAGAGCCAGGGTCGCCGCAACCGAGCCCATCTGGCCCTGGAAAAATGGTCCGAGCCGACGCTGCTCATCACGTCCATCCGTGCCGCCGCTAAAACCATGGCCGCGGGCGGGCCCTTATCAAAGGTGCAAAGCCTTGAGCTGCGCCGGCTCAAAACGTTCCTCGCTGGGTTGCTGAGGGAGTGGAGGTCAACAAACGACTCCACTTCCCCCCCACAATAAGTTAGGTAGAGGTTGCACTATGCTTTTGTCATGAAGATAACCATAGCCAGCCTCAACATCAACGGCGGCAGAGAGACACGCCGTAGATTTAACAATTTTTCGCTCCTGCGGGAGGGGAAGTATGCGATGTGCTTCCTGCAAGAAACTCACACCGTTCCGGGAGACGAAGCCACATGGCTCCTGGAATGGCAAGGAGAGGTCCGCATGAGCCACCTCACCGCCACTTCTTGTGGGGTGGCCATCTTGCTGGCCCCGCATTTTCAGCTGGAGATCTTGGGTGTCGACGAGCCCGTGCCAGGCCGCTAGCTGCACGTCACGGTTCGCCTGGGGGACGTGTCGCTCCATCTCGTGAACGTGTACGCCCCTCAGCCCGGCCCGCAGCAAACGCGCTTCTTCGAAGAAGTGTCCGCTCTTCTTGGCTCCGTCGACGTCGGCGACTGCATTGTCCTCGGGGGGGATTTTAACTGCACCCTCGAGGCGAGGGACCGCTCCGGTGCCCCGCAGAGCATGACGGCGATCGAGAAGTTGAGGGACCTGGTCGGGTCCTTCGACTTGGTGGACGTCTGGCGAAATCTCCACCCCGACTCCAGCGCCTTTACTTGGGTGAGGCCTGGAGTAGGATGGTCCAGAACCGACCGCCTTTACGTGTCTCGGGCGTACGTTTCCTACGTCCCGGCGGCCTCCATGCAGCCGGTGCCGTGTTCGGACCACCACCTGGTGTGGGTGGAGCTCGCTTCGCTCCGCACGAGGACGGGGTCCGCGTACTGGCATTTTAAGAACCAGCTGCTGGAGGACGAGCGGTTCCAGGACTCGTTCCGTCGTTTCTGGGCCGACTGGAGAAGGAAGCAGGGGGGCTTCCCCTCCTTGAGGCGATGGTGGGATGTGGGCAAGGCTCACGTCCGCGTCTTCTGTCAAGAGTATGCGAGGGGGTCGACCAAGAGGCGGGCAGCCAGGGTCGGGCGCCTAGAAAAAGAAGTGCTCGACCTGGAGTCCCGTCTCGGTCAAGTCGTCGAGGACCCGGCCCTGCGGACGGTGTACGAAGCGAAGAAGGCCGTGCTGAAGGACCTGCAGTTCGTCGGGTCCCGAGGCGCGTTCGTGAGGTCGCGAATCCGGTTCCTGCAGGATCTGGACCGCGGCTCCCCCTTCTTCTACTCACTGGAAAAAAGGCAGAGTGTCCGTAAGCAGCTCTTGACGCTGCTGGCCGACGACGGCTCTCTCGTCTCGGATCCGGTGGGCGTCAACAACAGGGCCCGTGAATATTACAGGGCTCTGTTCTCTCCGGAGCCGTCCAGCGAGGAAGCACGTAGAGTTTTGTGGGAGGACCTGCCGAAGGTCAGCCCGGAGGGTGCCGAAAATCTGGAAGCTCCGCTAAGCCTGGCGGAGCTGACCGGTGCCCTCGCCCGGCTCTCGAGGGGAAAATCCCCGGGGCTGGACGGGCTGACCGTGGAGTTCCACAGGGCGTTCTGGGACGTCCTGGGAGGCGACTACGCCCGGGTCCTGGGGGAAAGTCTGGCGGCCGGGGAGATGCCCCTCTCTTGGCGCAGGGCAGTCATCGTCCTGCTGCCTAAGAAGGGCGATCTCCGCCTCCTTAAGAACTGGCGCCCGGTCTCCCTCCTCAGCACGGACGACAAAATCTTCACCAGGGCGATGTCTGCTCGCCTTGGTGCCGTGCTGGACCACATGATCCACCCCGACCAGTCCTACACGGTCCCGGGCCGGACAATCCACGACAACATTCATCTGGTCCGGGACCTCATCCATCATTCCCAGGAGGCTGGTCTGTCGGTCGCCTTCCTATCACTCGACCAAGGGAAGGCGTTCGACAGGGTGGATCACGACTATCTGTTCGGAACACTGGGTGCTTTCGGGTTCGGGACGCATTTCGTCGCCCTGATCCGACTTTTGTACGCCGCCGCGGATTGTCTGATAAGGTTAACGGGTCCTTGACGGCGCCCCTTCGCTTTGGGAGACGGGTGCGCCAGGGATGCCCCATGTCCGGCCAGTTATATGCCATTTGCGTGGAGCCTTTCCTGCGACTCCTGCGGACAAGGTTGACGGGACTGGCTCTGCAAGGGCCGGGCGTGGAGGTCGTCCTCTCGGCTTACGCCGATGACGTGCTCCTCACGGTAGAGGATCCCGCTGACCTGCGGAGGATGCGTGAGTGCCAGGAGATTTACTCGGCCGCATCCTCCACCAGGATCAACTGGGAGAAATGTTCCGGATTCCTGGTGGGTCAGTGGCGTGTGGACTCCCTGCCGGAGGAGCTCAGGCCTTTTGCCTAGAGCATGACCCATCTCCTCTATCTGGGAGTCTACCTTAGCCCCGATGAGGAAGCCTGGTTGGCGAACTGGCAAGAGCTGGAGGCCAAGGTCGCTGCTCGCCTAGGGCACTGGACAGGACTGCTCCGAGTGCTGTCCTACAGGGGTCGAGCGCGAGTCATAAACCAGCTGGTGGCCGCTATGCTGTGGTCTCGGTTGGTCACTTTGACCCCTCCCCCTGCATTTGTCGCCAAGATACAGAAGAAGCTGGTGGACTTCTTCTGGAACAACAGGAAGCACTGGGTCTCTGCCGCGGTCTTGAGTCTCCCGCTTAGGGAGGGCGGTCAGTCGTTGGTGTGTGTCAGCACCCAGCTAGCGACTTTCCGTCTTCAGACCCTGCAGAGATACCTTTAAGTTGAGCCCCCTCCAAGGTGGCGTGCGCTGGCGACGTATTTATTCCGCCAGCAGCACGGCCTCAACTATGACTCAACGCAGCTCCTGTTTGTGAGCTTGGGGGGCGTCAGGACCGCCGTCCAGGAGCTGCCTGTCTTTTATAAGGAACTCACCAGGGTCTGGAACAAAGTCTCCACCAAGCGCAGCTCTCCACCGGCTGGAGTGGCGGCTGTCCTACAGGAGCCGCTGCTCGGGAATCCGTACCTCCACGACCGAGGTTTTAGGTGGCAGTCGGACGAGAGGGCTGTGGCTGGTGAGGTGACCAGGGTCAGGGACCTGCTCAATGGTGGAGGAGCGGGCTGGATGGCGCCAGACACGCTGGCGCAGCGCCTAAATTCGGCCGACGTCCGCCGCGCGGCCGATGCCATCGAGTCGCTAAAAACAGCTCTGGGCCCTGATTCCGTTAGGTGTATCGAGGAGGCTCAAGCACGTGGGGAGATCCCATCCGAACTGACCCCCGTCCGGACGGAATTCCTCATCGGCGCCAAACCCCGGAACCTCCCTCGGGAGCCAGCGCCTCATAACTTGAGCCGCCTCGGGGAAATCCCCTCCGTGCCTTTCAGTTCTGCGCGGAGGGGTTTCCTGTACGGGCTGCTCCTGCACACTCTCAACTTTGCCATCCTCGCCTGCCGTCCGGAAACGCCATGGCGTACCATCTTGCCGTCCGGAGGAGGCGGGGGTCCCCGATGGAGGGCACTCTATGCGGGAGTCCTCCCACTATTTATCGGGGACTTGGCCTGGAGGGTGGTGCACGGAGCAGTCCCGTGCAACAAATTTTTAAGCCGGTTCACGGGCTCCCAGGCTGCCTGCAATTTCTGTGGTCTGGAAGAGTCCGTGTTCCACGTTTTTATTGAATGCACGAGGTTGCAGCCCCTGTTCCAATATTTAAAGGGGCTGCTCCTGAAATTCTGGCTGCACTTCAGTCCCACACCCCTGATCTTTGGGCACCCTGTGCGGAGGGGAGCGGGTAGGTCCGAGGGCCTCCTCGTAGGACTGCTCCTGGGCACGGCCAAGGGTGCCAGCAGCTGGTCCAGGCAGTGGGCGGTCGAGGGGGTCGTTCAGCCTGACTGTCTGCCTCTCTTCCGCGCCTACATCCGGGCCAGGGTATCCTTAGAGATGGAGCACGCAGTGTCCACCGGTACGCTCGCGGCCTTCTGCGAGAGGTGGGCACCGGAGGGACTGGAGTGCATTATAACCCCCGGCAACCAAATTTTAATTTGATTTTATTTAATTTACAGTTTAATTTGTTTTAATTGCTGGTTTTAGTGTCCCCCTCCCCTTTTATAGCGGGCACTTGTAAATTATATGATTTTAATACCCCAAAAAAAATCACAAAAGGAAAAAAACACACAAAAGAAACCAAAAAAAAAAGAGGGCAGGTATAAGTGTCTGGAGTGTCCCCCAGATCGGGGGGCACTTGATTTAATGTTTATTTTGTCTCCCCCTAAAAGAATTGTGGCCTGCTCATTTGCAGCAGGCAGCAGTGAGGGAAGGAACTCCTGCTTTTGCTCCTGCCTGGAGGCCTGGAAACCTGACTGAACACCCCAGGAAGAGGAGGAAGGGGCCTACTACATTTCCAGCTATCCAGAGGGAGAGGAGGAGAGCAGCTACATCACCAACACTACTGCTACAGAGAGTTGGAGAGAGGGGGAAAAGAATAATATCAACGTCATCCAGTGTGGAAGGAGGGAGAGCCATTAACATTCTACAGGTGGGTGTAATTTGGTGCACTCCCTAAAGACTTTGTTTTATCGGTGTGGGGAGGAAAGAAGACAAATTCGGAGGCCGGAACATCGCGGGGTGTGTGTGTGTGTGTGTGTGTGTGTGTGTGTGTGTGGGGGGGGGTCTTGCTTACAACTAGGCCCCACACACCACTGAAGCACGCCTCCCCCATTGCCTGGCCTGGGTTAGCTGGAGCTACCTGGCTGAAGACTCATTTAACCAATAAATTAACATCGTTTGGAGTGCTGTGCCTGGGTAGCTCCAGCTATCCTGAGTGAAGACATCTTCTCCCCCCACCCGAAGACCATCCAATAAGACTTTGTTGTTCAACATCTGGGCAATGCACCCCAGCAAACACCAACCCAGCACTGTGAGGGGAGACCTTCTCTCACAGCTTCCCACTTTGCCACCCCCCCTTTCTCTCTCTCTCTCTCTCTCTCTCTCTCTGTCTCCCCCCTCTCTCTCTGAGAGCCCCTTTCCTCCTCATTTAAAATCAATTATTAGACAACTGAGCAGAGGGAGCAAGGCCCCTCCCCAATCGTTAACTAGGGGAGAGGTGTGCCTCTTTCAGAGCTCCCTCTGCTTAAAAATAACGAGGCCAATTAAGACCTTTAAGGCCTGTGACTTTGGAGTGAGTGTAGCCCTTAAAGGGACCCCGTGATGGCGTCCCCATCCACGCCAGTGGCAGGGCCAGCGAGGACGTATGCACAGGCGGCGTCCGCAACCACGGCGCCTCCTGCGCCTCCTGCTGCCCTGCCATCTTTCAAGTTAATGACAAGGAAACACTGGGTCAAGAGCGACACTCACCCCAATATGAGCATTGAGGAGTGCGTGCGGGCGATGGCTGGGGTTGTCGGCCCCTCGGCCATTGTTGCGGCCTCCAAGATGTCCGGGAAGGCTGTGTTCTTCCTGGAGTCGGAGCGGGCGCTGTCCCTGGCCCTTGAAAAGGGGCTCACAGTGGGCGGGACCTTCCTGCCAGTGGACGCTTTCAAGGCCACCGCGCAGAGGGTCATTCTTTCGAATGTCCCGCCCTTTGTTTACGCTGGGCTCCTCCTCCCCCACCTACATCAACTGGGGGAGGTAAGGTCGGGGATTAACCCCATACTGCTCGGCCTCAGGGAGGCCAGCCTCCGTCATGTGTTCTCCTTCCGCCGCCAGCTTTTTGTTCGGCTGGCGCGGGAGGAGACGACGGAGGGCACCTTCAATGTGGTGCACGAGGGGACTGCCTACTGCGTCTTCTGGACGTCGGATTGTGTGCGGTGCCATGCCTGTAGGGAGGTGGGGCACGTAAGTAAGAACTGCCCCGCCTTCAAGGCAGCAAAAACATCAAAGGCGGCCAAGGCTGCTGCCGCCGCCACCCCTCTCCCTAGTAGCGTCTGCGTGCCAGGAGCCGTAGGTGCGCAGGCATCGTCAGAGGCCTTTGTTTTCACAGCCTCCGGCGGGGGGGAGGGACAGCGTCCGGTCGGAAGGAAGGCGCGGCGGAAGAACAAACGTCTCGAGGCGGGTCCCCTCAGTGCGCCAGACAACCCAATCACCGCGCTCGGCCAACCACTGTCACCGGCGAGCGCGAGGTGCCCTGAGCCCGTGCCCGAGCCCTTGACTAATACCGCAGAAGGGCTTGGGCACGGGCAAGAAAAATCAAAGGGGGGAGCGGAGCCGGAGGCCTCGGCAGACATGGAGGTCTCCCTGCCTCCGCGCCCCCCCAGACAGAAAAGGAGGCACCGCTCCAATGAGGCGGAGGAGGAACAACATCCCTCCGCGGAGGAGTCGATGCCCGCCGCGTGTCCCGCGTCCCCCACCAGCGCCCCCAAACCGCGCCGTAGGCGGGGGGGAATCTGTCCCCGGGGAGGGTCAGACAGTCGAGGCTGCCCAGCCTCTGCCTCCCGGGGGTGGCGAAAAAGATCTGCCTGTTGCGGGGGACGCTTGGCCCACGGAAGAATGCATTGCCGCCGGTTCGAGTGTCCCGGGGACTGAGGCGGGCGGGGCCGAAAAGGCCAAACTTGAGCCCGCCCAGCCGACAATCAACATCCCCCGGGATTAGCTCGACCTGGCGGAAAAAGAACATCTTAAAGATTTTAATGAACCTACACCCGCTGGGCCGTGGGGTGGTGGTGGGGAAGGGGAGGAATACCAACCTTCGCCCCTAACTTTGGAGCCGGGGGAGTTGGAGGACCTGGAGCAGTTCTTCGCCCCAGTTTCTCCATGTTCCCCGGTGCCTGGGGCAGAGGGGGAACCCCTTCCGCTGCTGCTTCCTGACCCAGCAACACAAGAAAAAGAGCCCAGGGGGGACTCCTCTGCCAACGATCCTGGGGTGGCATTGGGGCAGAGCTAGGGCCGGATGGTGCGGCCGGGTCGTTTGCCGTACCTCGTGCGGTCGACGAACCGGCTGCTGGCGGCGACCTCCCGGAAGGGGACGGGGACTCGGTGGAGGGCGCGGGAGAAGATCAGGAGTCCATCGCCAGTGAGGCGGTAGATCTCCCCGTGCCCGTCGCTGAGTCCCCCCTCAGTCCTGTAAAGGAACTCCAGGACTTAGAAACATAGAAACATAGAAACATAGAAACATAGAAAATAGGTGCAGGAGTAGGCCATTCGGCCCTTCTAGCCTGCACCGCCATTCAATGAGTTCATGGCTGAACATGCAACTTCAGTACCCCATTCCTGCTTTCTCACCATACCCCTTGATTCCCCTAGTAGTAAGGACTTCATCTAACTCCTTTTTGAATATATTTAGTGAATTGGCCTCAACAACTTTCTGTGGTAGAGAATTCCACAGGTTCACCACTCTCTGGGTGAAGAAATTCCTCCTCATTTCGGTCCTAAATGGCTTCCCCCTTATCCTTAGACTGTGTCCCCTGGTTCTGGACTTCCCCAACATTGGGAACATTCTTCCTGCATCTAACCTGTCTAACCCCGTCAGAATTTTAAACGTTTCTATGAGGTCCCCTCTCATTCTTCTGAACTCCAGTGAATACAAGCCCAGTTGATCCAGTCTTTCTTGATAGGTCAGTCCCGCCATCCCGGGAATCAGTCTGGTGAACCTTCGCTGCACTCCCTCAATAGCAAGAATGCCCTTCCCCAGGTTAGGAGACCAAAACTGTACACAATACTCCAGGTGTGGCCTCACCAAGGCCCTGTACAATTGTAGCAACACATCCCTGCCCTTGTACTCAAATCCCCTCACTATGAAGGCCAACATGCCATTTGCTTTCTTAACCGCCTGCTGCACCTGCATGCCAACCTTCAATGACTGATGTACCATGACACCCAGGTCTCTTTGCACCTGCCCTTTTTCTAATCTGTCACCATTCAGATAATAGTCTGTCTCTCTGTTTTTACCACCAAAGTGGATAACCTCACATTTATCCACATTATACTTCATCTGCCATGCATTTGCCCACTCACCTAACCTATCCAAGTCGCTCTGCAGCCTCATAGAATCCTCCTTGCAGCTCACACTGCCACCCAACTTAGTGTCATCCGCAAATTTGGAGATACTACATTTAATCCCCTCGTCTAAATCATTAATGTACAGTGTAAACAGCTGGGGCCCCAGCACAGAACCTTGCGGTACCCCACTAGTCACTGCCTGCCATTCTGAAAAGTCCCCATTTACTCCTACTCTTTGCTTCCTGTCTGACAACCAGTTCTCAATCCATGTCAGCACACTACCCCCAATCCCATGTGCTTTAACTTTGCACATTAATCTCTTGTGTGGGACCTTGTCGAAAGCCTTCTGAAAGTCCAAATATACCACATCAACTGGTTCTCCCTTGTCCACTCTACTGGAAACATCCTCAAAAAATTCCAGAAGATTTGTCAAGCATGATTTCCCTTTCACAAATCCATGCTGACTTGGACCTATCATATTACCTCTTTCCAAATGCACTGCTATGACATCCTTAATAATTGATTCCATCATTTTACCCACTACCGATGTCAGGCTGACCGGTCTGTAATTCCCTGTATTCTCTCTCCCTCCTTTTTTAAAAAGTGGGGTTACATTGGCTACCCTCCACTCCATAGGAACTGATCCAGAGTCAATGGAATGTTGGAAAATGACTGTCAATGCATCCACTATTTCCAAGGCCACCTCCTTAAGTACTCTGGGATACAGTCCATCAGGCCCTGGGGATTTATCGGCCTTCAATCCCATCAATTTCCCCAACACAATTTCCCGACTAATAAGGATTTCCCTCAGTTCCTCCTCCTTACTAGACCCTCCGACCCCTTTTATATCCGGAAGGTTGTTTGTGTCCTCCTCAGTGAATACTGAACCAAAGTACTTGTTCAATTGGTCCGCCATTTCTTTGTTCCCCGTTATGACTTCCCCTGATTCTGACTGCAGGGGACCTACGTTTGTCTTTACTAACCTTTTTCTCTTTACATATCTATAGAACCTTTTGCAATCCGTCTTAATGTTCCCTGCAAGCTTCTTCTCATACTCCATTTTCCCTGCCCTAATCAAACTCTTTGTCCTCCTCTGCTGAGTTCTAAATTTCTCCCAGTCCCCGGGTTCTCTGCTATTTCTGGCCAATTTGTATGCCACTTCCTTGGCTTTAATGCTGTCCCTGATTTCCCTTGATAGCCACGGTTGAGCCACCTTCCCTTTTTTATTTTTACGACAGACAGGAATGTACAATTGTTGTAGTTCATCCATGCGGTCTCTAAATGTCTGCCATTGCCCATCCACAGTCAACCCCTTCAGTATCATTCGCCAATCTATCCTAGCCAATTCACGCCTCATACCTTCAAAGTTATCCTTCTTTAAGTTCTGGACCATGGTCTCTGAATTAACCGTTTCATTCTCCATCCTAATGCAGAATTCCACCATATTATGGTCACTCTTCCCCAAGGGGCCTCGCACAACGAGATTGCTAATTAATCCTCTCTCATTACACAACACCCAGTCTAAGATGGCCTCCCCCCTAGTTGGTTCCTCGACATATTGGTCTAAAAAACCATCCCTTATGCACTCCAGGAAATCCTCCTCTACCGTATTGCTTCCAGTTTGGTTAACCCAATCTATGTGCATATTAAAGTCACCCATTATAACTGCTGCACCTTTATTGCACGCACCCCTAATTTCATGTTTGATGCCCTCCCCAACATCACTACTACTGTTTGGAGGTCTGTACACAACTCCCACTAACGTTTTTTGTCCTTTGGTATTCTGCAGCTCTACCCATATAGATTCCACATCATCCAAGCTAATGTCCTTCCGAACTATTGCCTTAATTTGCTCCTTAACCAGCAATGCTACCCCACCTCCTTTTCCTTTTATTCTATCTTTCCTGAATGTTGAATACCCCTGGATGTTGAGTTCCCAGCCCTGATCATCCTGGAGCCACGTCTCCGTAATCCCAATCACATCATATTTGTTAACATCTATTTGCACAGTTAATTCATCCACTTTATTGCGGATACTCCTTGCATTAAGACACAAAGCCTTCAGGCTTGTTCTTTTAACACCCTTTGTCCTTTTAGAATTTTGCTGTACAGTGGCCCTTTTTGTTCTTTGCCTTGGGTTTCTCTGCCCTCCACTTTTCCTCATCTCCTTTCTGTCTTTTGCTTTTGCCTCCTTTTTGTTTCCCTCTGTCTCCCTGCATTGGTTCCCATTCCCCTGCCATATCAGTTTAAATCCTCCCCAACAGCACTAGCAAACACTCCCCCTAGGACATTGGTTCCGGTCCTGCCCAAGTGCAGACCGTCCGGTTTGTACTGGTCCCACCTCCCCCAGAACCGGTTCCAATGCCCCAGGAATTTGAATCCCTCCCTGTTGCACCACTGCTCAAGCCACGTATTCATCTGCACTATCCTGCGATTCCTACTCTGACTATCACGTGGCACTGGTAGCAATCCCGAGATTACTACTTTTGAGGTCCTACTTTTTAATTTAGCTCCTAGCTCCTTAAATTCGTTTCGTAGGACCTCATCCCTTTTTTTACCTATGTCGTTGGTACCAATGTGCACCACGACAACTGGCTGTTCTCCCTCCCTTTTTAGAATGTCCTGCACCCGCTCCGAGACATCCTTGACCCTTGCACCAGGGAGGCAACATACCATCCTGGAGTCTCGGTTGCGGCCGCAGAAAAGCCTATCTATTCCCCTCACCATTGAATCCCCAATCACTATTGCTCTCCCACTCTTTTTCCTGCCCTCCTGTGCAGCAGAGCCAGCCATGGTGCCATGAACTTGGCTGCTGCTGCCCTCCCCTGATGAGTCATCCCCCTCAACAGTACCCAAAGCAGTGTATCTGTTTTGCAGGGGGATGACCACAGGGGACTCCTGCACTACCTTCCTTGCACTGCTCTTCCTGTTGGTCTTCCATTCCCTATCTGGCTGTGGACCCTTTCCCTGCGGTACGACCAACTCGCTACACGTGATACTCACGTCATTCTCAGCATCGTGGATGCTCCAGAGTGAATCCACCCTCAGCTCCAACTCCGCAACGCGGTCTGTCAGGAGCTGGAGGCGGATACACTTCCCGCACACGTAATCGTCAGGGACACCGGAAGTGTCCCTGAGTTCCCACATGGTACAGGAGGAGCATAACACCCGACCGAGCTCTCCTGCCATGACTTAACCATTATATACACTTAAATTGGCAACAACAATGTTAAAAGTTTACTCACTGATATAGAAGAGAAAAAAGAAAAACTACTCACCAATCACCAGCCAATCACTTACCCTCTTGGCTGTGACGTCACGTTTTGATTTCTTTCTACTTCTTTTTTGCCTTCTCCCTGTAGCTGCACAAGTACGCCTTTTATAGGCCTCTCCACGCACCTCCTCTACGCTGGCCCCGGACTCCCTGCTGTGCCTTTTATAGGCCTCTCCACGCACCTCCTCGACGCTGCTCCCAACTGCCGCTGACGCTGGCCCCGGACTCCCTGCTGTGCCTTTTATAGGCCTCTCCACGCACCTCCTCGACGCTGCTCCCGACTGCCGCCGACGCTGGGCCCCGGACTCCCTGCTGTGCCTTTTATAGGCCTCTCCACGATGCTCCCGACTGCCGCCGACGCTAGCCCCGGACTCCCTGCTGTGCCTTTTAGAGGCCTCTCCACGCACCTCCTCGACGCTGCTCCCGACTGCCGCCGACACTGGGCCCCGGACTCCCTGCTGTGCCTTTTATAGGCCTCTCCACGCACTTCCGACGCTGCTCCCGACTGCCGCCGACGCTGGGCCCCGGACTCCCTGCTGTGCCTTTTATAGGCCTCTCCACGCACCTCCGACGCTGCTCCCGACACTTTTTGGTCGAAAGCCAGGGTCGCCGCAACCGAGCCCATCTGGCCCTGGAAAAATGGTCCGAGCCGGTGCTCCTCATCAGGTCCGTCTGCGCCGCCGCTAAAACCATGGCCGCGGGCGGGCCTTTATCAAAGGTGCAAAGCCTTGAGCTGCGCCGGCTCAAAACGTTCCTCGCTGGGTTGCTGAAGAAATGGAGGTCAAAAAACGACTCCACTTCCCCACCACAATAGCTTAAGTAGAGGTTGCACTCTGCTTTTGTCATGAAGATAACCATAGCCAGCCTCAACATCAACGGTGGCAGAGAGGCACGCCGTAGATTTAACAATTTTTCGCTCCTGCGGGAGGGGAAATATGCGGTGTGCTTCCTGCAAGAAACCCACACCGTTCCGGGAGACGAAGCCACATGGCTCCTGGAATGGCAAGGAGAGGTCCGCATGAGCCACCTCACTGCTACTTCTTGTGGGGTGGCTATCTTGCTGGCCCCGCATTTTCAGCCGGAGATCTTGGGGGTCGAGCAGCCTGTGCCAGGCCACTTGCTGCACGTCACGGTTCGCCTGGGGGACGTGCCGCTCCATCTCGTGAACGTGTATGCCCCTCAGCCCGGCCCGCAGCAGATGCGCTTCTTCAAAGAAGTGTCCACTCTTCTTGGTTCCATCGACGTCGGCGACTGCATTGTCCTCGGGGGGGGGGGGGGATTTTAACTGCACCCTCGAGGCGAGGGACCGCTCCGGTGCCGCGCAGAGCATGATGGCGATCGAGAAGTTGAGGGACCTGGTCGGGTCCTTCGACTCGGTGGACGTCTGACGAAATCTCCATCCCGACTCCAGCGCCTTTACTTGGGTGAGGCCTGGAAGAGGATGGTCCAGAATCGACCGCCTTTATGTGTCTCAGGCATACGTTTCCTGCGTTCCGGCGGCCTCCATGCGGCCGGCGCCGTGCTCGGACCACCACCTGGTGTGGGCGGAACTCGCTTAGCTCTGCGCGAGGATGGGGTCCACGTACTGGCATTTTAACAACCTGCTGCTGGAGGACGAGCGGTTCCAGGACTCGTTACGTCGTTTCTGGGCCGACTGGAGAAGGAAGCAGGGGGGCTACCCATCCTTGAGGCTTTGGTGGGACGTGGGCAAGGCTCATGTCTGCATCTTCTGCCAAGAGTATGCGAGGGGGTCAACCAAGAGGCGGGCGGCCAGGGTCAGGCGCCTAGGAAAAGAGGTGCTTGACCTGGAATCCCGTCTCGGTCAAGTCGTCGAGGACCCGGCACTGCGGACGGTGTACGAAGCGAAGAAGGCCGCGCTGAAGGACCTGCAGCTCGTCGGGTTCCGAGGCGCGTTCGTGAGGTCGCGGATCCGGCTCCTGCGGGATCTGGACAGCGGCTCCCCCTTCGACTCGCTGGAAAAAGACAGGATGTCCGTAAGCAGCTCTTGACACTGCTGACCGACGACGGCTCTCTCGTCTCGGATCCGGAGGGCATCAGCAACAGGGCCCGAAACTATTATGGGGCTGTGTTTTCTCCAGAGCTGTCCAGCGAGGAAGTGCGTAGAGTTTTGTGGGAGGACTTGCCGAAGGTTGGCCCGGAGGGCGCCGAAAATCTGGAAGCTGCGCTAAGCCAGCTCTTGAGGGGAAAAGCCCCGGGGCTGGATGGGCTGACCGTGGAGTTCCACAGGGCGTTCTGGGACGTCCTGGGGGGCGACTACGTGCGGGTCCTGGGGGAAAGTCTGGCGACCGGGGAGATGCCCCTCTCTTGGCGCAGGGCAGTCATTGTGCTGCTGCCTAAGAAGGGCGATCTCCGCCTACTTAAGAACTGGCGTCCGGTCTCCCTCCTCAGCACGGACTACAAAATCTTCGCCAGGGTGATGTCTGCTCGCCTTGACGCCATGCTGGACCACATGATCCACCCGACCAGTCCTACACGGTCCCGAACCGGACAATCTACGATAACATCCATCTGGTCCGGGACCTCATCCATCATTCCCAGGAGGCTGGTATGTCAGTCGCCTTCCTATCTCTCGACCAAGAAAAGGTGGATCACGACTATCTGTTCGGAACCCTACGCGCTTTCGGGTTCGGGATGCATTTCGTCGCCCAGATCCGACTTTTTGATTTAGGTTAACGGGTCTTTGACGGCGCCCCTTCGCTTTAGGAGAGGGGTGCGCCAGGGATGATCCATGTCCGGCCAGTTATACGCCATCTGCGTGGAGCCTTTCCTGCGCCTCCTGCGGACAAGGTTGACGGGACTGGCTCTGCAAGGGCCGGGCGTGGAGGTCGTCCTCTCGGCTTACGCCGATGATGTGCTCCTCACGATAGAGAATCCCGTTGACCTGCGGAGGATGCGTGAGTGCCAGGAGATTTACTCGGCTGCATCCTCCGCCAGGATCAACTGGGAGAAATGTTCCGGACTTCTGGTGGGTCAGTGGCGGGTGGACTCCCTGCCGGAGGAGCTCAGACCTTTTGCCTGGAGCACGACCCATCTCCTCTATCTGGGAGTCTACCTTAGCCCCGACGAGGAAGCCTGGCCGGTGAACTGGCAAGAGCTGGAGGCCAAGGTCGCCGCTCGCCTAGGATTGCTCCGAATGCTGTCCTACAGGGGTCGAGCGCTAGTCATAAACCAGCTGGTAGCCGCTATGCTGTGGTACCGGCTGGTCACTTTGACCCCTCTCCCTGCGTTTGTCGCCAAGATACAGAAGAAGCTGGTGGACTTCTTCTGGAACAACAGGAAGCACTGGTTCTCTGCGGCGGTCTTGAGTCTCCCGCTTAGGGAGGGCGGTCAGTCGTTGGTGTGCGTCGGCACCCAGCTAGCGACTTTCCGTCTTCAGACCCTGCAGAGATACCTTTACGCCGAGCCCCCTTCTAGGTGGTGTGCGCTGGCAACGTATTTCTTCCGCCAGCAATACAGCCTCAATTATGACACGCAGCTCCTGTTTGTGAGCCTGGGGGGCGTCAGGACCGCCATACAGGGGCTGCCTGTCTTTTACCAGGAACTCATCAGGGTCTGTAATAAAGTCTCCACCAAGCGCAGCTCTCCACCGTCTGGAGTGGCGGCTGTCCTGCAGGAGCTGCTGCTCAGGAGTCCGTACCTCCACGACCGCGGTTTCAGGTGGCAGGCGGACGAGAGGGCTGTGGCTGGTCAGGTGTCCAGGGTCAGGGACCTGCTCGATGGTGGAGGAGCGGGCTGGATGGCGCCAGATGTGCTGGCACAGCGCCTAAACTGGGCCGACGTCTACCGCGCGTCCGATGCCATTGAGTCGCTAAAAACAGCTCTGGGCCCTGACTCCGTTAGGTGTGTCAAGGAGGCTCAAGCACGTGGGGAGATCCTGTCTGAACTGACCCCCGTGAGATGGAATTCCTCATCGGCGCCAAGCCCTGAAACCTCCCTCGAGAGCCGGCGCCTCACAATTTGAGCCACCTCGGGGAAATCCCCTCCGTGCCTTTCAGTTCTGCGCGGAGGGGTTTCCTGTACAGGCTGCTCCTGCACACACTCAACCTTGCCATCCTCGTCTGTCGTCCGGACACGCCATGGTGCACCATCTTGCCGTCCGGAGGAGGCGGGGGTCCCCGATGGAGTGGCACTCTACGCGGGAGTCCTCCCACTATTTATCGGGGACTTGGCCTGGAGGGTGGTGCACGGAGCAGTCCCGTGCAGTAAATTTTTAAGTCGGTTCACAGGCTCCCAGGCCGCCTGCAATTTCTGCGGTCTGGAAGAGTCCGTGTTCCATGTTTTTATAGAATGTGCGAGGTTGCAGCCCCTGTTCCATTATTTAAAGGGGCTGCTTCTCAATTTCTGGCTGCACTTCAGTCCCACACTCCTAATCTTTGGGCACCCTGTGCGGAGGGCAGCGGGTCCGAAGGCCTCCTCGTAGGACTGCTCCTGGGCATGGCCAAGGGTGCCATCAGGCGGTCCAGGCAGCGGGCAGTCGAGAGGGTCGTTTAGCCCGACTGCCTGCTTCTCTTCCGTGCGTACATCCATGCCAGGGTGTCCTTGGAGATGGAGCACGCGGTGCCACCGGTACGCTCGCGGCCTTCCGTGAGAGGTGGGCACCGGAGGGACTGGAGTGCATCAACACCCCGGCAACTAAATTTTAATTTGATTTTATATATTTTAAAGTTTAATTTGTTTTAATTGCCAGGTTTTAGTGTCCTCCTCCCCTTTTATAGGGGGCGCTTGTATATATTTATCTTTGAGCCCAAAAAACCCCCACAAAAAATACAAAAAAAAAGGAAAAAAACAAAAAAGGGCCTGGAAAAATGTTTGCAGTGTCCCCAGGGGACACTCGATTTAAATGTTTAATTTTGTTTCTAATGAAAAGAGTTGTAGCCCTTAAAGGGACCCCATAATGGCGACCCCATCTACGCCATGGCAGGGCCAGCAATGTCATATGCGCAGGTGGTGTCTGCATTCACGGCGCCTCCTGCTGCCCTGCCACCATTTAAGTTAATAACAAAAAAACATGGGGTCAAGAGCTACACTCACCCCAACAAGAGCATCGAGGCGTACGTGCGGGCAATGGCTGGGGTAGTCGGTCCCTCGGCCATTGTCGCAGTCTCCAAGATGTCCGGCAAAGCTGTGTTCTTCCTGGGGTCGGAGCGGGCGGTGTACCTGGCCCTTGAAAAGGGGCTCACGGTGGGCGGGACGTTCCTGCCGGTGGACCCTCTCGAGGCCACCACGCAGAGGGTCATCGTGTCAAACGTCCCGCCCTTTGTTCCCGCTGAGCTCCTCCTCCCCCACTTACATCAACTGGGGGAGGTAAGGTTGGGGATCAACCCCATACCGCTCGGCCTCAGGGAGGCCAGCCTCCATCATGTGTTCTCCTTCCGCAGCCAGCTTTTTGTTCAGCTGGCATGGGAGGAGACGACGGAGGGAGCCTTCAATGTCGTCCATGAGGGGATTGCCTACTGCGTCTTCTGGACGTCGGACGGCGTGCGGTGCCACGCTTGTAGGGAGGTGGGGCACGTTCGCAAGAACTGCCCCACCTCCAAGGCCGCAAAAACACCGAAGGCGGCCAAGGCTGGCGCCGCCGCCACCTCTCCCCCTAGTAGCGTCCGCGTACCGGGAGCCGTCGGTGCACGGGCATCGTTGGAGGCCTTTGTCTTCATGGCCTCCAGCAGGGGGGAGGGAGTGCGTCTGGGCGGAAGGAAGGCGCGGAGGAAAAGTAAACACCTCGAGGCGAATCCCCTCAGTGCGCCAGACAGTCCCATCACCGCGCTCGGCCAACCCGTCACCGGCGAGCGCGGGGTGTCCCGAGCCCGTGCCCGAGCCCTTGCCCTTGACTGCAGAGAGCTTACCACCAGCGGTCGGGCTCAGGCACGGGCAAGAAAAACAAAAGGGGGGAGCGGAGCCGGAGGCCTCAGCAGACATGGATGTCTCCCTGCCTGCGCGCCCTCCCCAGCCATAAAAGGAGGCACCGCTCAAATGAGGCGGAGGAGGAACAACATCCCTCCACGGAGGAGTCGCAACCGAGCCCATCTGGCCATGGAAAAATGGTCCGAGCCGGCACTCCTCATCAGGTCCGTCCGCGCCACCGCTAAAACCATGGCCGCGGGCGGGCCATTATCAAAATCACAGAGCCTTGAGCTGCGCCAGCTCAAAACGTTCCTCGCTGGGTTGCTGAGGGAGTGGAGGTCAATAAACGACTCCATTCCCACCCCTGCCCCCCCCCATACACTCGGTTAAGTAGAGGTTGCACTATGCTTTTGTCATGAAGATAACCATAGCCAGCCTCAACATCAACGGCGGCAGAGAGGCACGCCATAGATTTAACAATTTTTCGCTTCTGTGGGAGGGGAAATATGCGGTGTGCTTCCTGCAAGAAACCTACACCGTTCTGGGATATGAAGCCACGTGGCTTCTGGAATGGCAAGGAGAGGTTCGCATGAGCCACCTCACTACCACTTCTTGTGGGGTGGCTACCTTGCCGGCCCCGCATTTTCAGCCGGAGATCTTGAGGGTCGAGGAGCCCGTGCCAGGCCGCTTGCTGCACGTCACGGTTCGCCTGGGGGATGTGCCGCTCCATTTCGTGAACATGTATGCCCCTCAGCCCAACCCGCAGCAAACGCGCTTCTTCGAAGAAGTGTCCACTCTTCTTGGCTCCGTCGACGTCGGCGACTGCATTGTCCTCGGGGGGGATTTTAATTGCACCCTCGAGGCGAGGGACCACTCCGGTGCCCCGTAGAGCATGACGGTGATCGACAAGTTGAGAGACCTAGTCGGATCCTTCGACTTGGTGGACGTCTGGCGAAATCTCCATCCCGACTCCAGCGCCTTTACTTGGGTGAGGCCTGCAAGAGGATGGTCCAGAATCGACCGCCTTTACGTGTCTCGGTGTACGTCTCCTGCGTTCATGCGGCCGGCGCCATGCTCGGACCACCAGCTGGTGTGGGCGGAGCTCGCTTCGCTCCACATGAGGACTGGGTCCGCGTACTGGCATTTTAACAACCTGCTGCTGGAGGACGAGCGGTTCCAGGACTCGTTCAGTCGGCCCAGAAACGACCGGAGAAGGAAGCAGGGGGGCTTCCCCTCCTTGAGTCTATGGTGGGGCGTGGGCAAAGCTCACGTCCGTCTCTTCTGCCAAGAGTATGCGAGAGGGTCGGCCAAGAGGCGGGCGGCCAAGGAGGGGCGCCTAGAAAAAGAGGTGCTCGATCTGGAATCCCATCTCGGTCAAGTCGTCGAGGACCCGGCCCTGCGGACGGTGTATGAAGCGAAGAAGGCCGCGCTGAAGGACTTGCAGCTCGTCGGGTCCCGAGGCGCGTTCGTGAGGTCGCGGATCCGGTTCCTGCAGGACCTGGACCGCGGCTCCCCCTTCTTCTACTCGCCGGAAAAAAGACAAGGGGTCCGTAAGCAGCTCTTGACGCTGCTGGCCGACGACGGCTCTCTCGTCTCGGATCCGGAGGGCGTCAGCAACAGGGCCCGAGAATATTACGGGGCTCTGTTCTCTCCAGAGCCGTCCAGCGAGGAAGCACGTAGAGTTTTGTGGGAGGACCTGCCGAAAGTCGGCCCCGAGTGTGGCGAAAATCTGGAAGCTCCGCTAAGCCTGGCGGAGCTGACCGGCGCCCTCGACCAGCTCTCGCAGGAAAAAGCCCCGGGGCTGGACAAGCTGACCGTGGAGTTCCTCAGGGCGTTCTGGGACGTCCTGGGGGGCGACTACACGCGGGTCCTGGGGGAAAGTCTGGTGAACGGGGAGATGCCCCTCTCTTGGCGCAGGGCAGTCATCGTCCTGCTGCCTAAGAAGGGCAATCTCCGCCTACTTAAGAACTGGCGCCCGGTCTCCCCCCTCAGCACGGACTACAAAATCTTCGCCAGGGTGATGTCTGCTCGCCTTGGCACCGTGCTGGACCACATGATCCCACCCCGACCAGTCCTATACGGTCCCGGGCCGGACAATCCATGATAACATCCATCTGGTCCGGGATCTGATCCATCATTCCCAAGAGGCTGGTCCGTCGGTCGCCTTCCTATCTCTAGACCAAGAGAAGGCGTTCGACAGGGTGGATCACGAATATCTGTTCGGAACTCTGCGCGCTTTCAGGTTTGGGACGCATTTCGTCGCCCAGATCCGACTTTTGTACGCTGCCGTGGAGTGTCTGATTAAGGTTAACGGGTCTTTGACGGCGCCCCTTCGCTTTAGGAGAGGAATGCACCAGGGATGCCCCATGTCCGGCCAGTTATACGCCATCTCCGTGGAGCCTTTCTTGCGGATGAGGTTGACGGGACTGGCTCTGCAAGGGCCGGGCGTGGAGGTCGTCCACTCGGCTTACGCCGATGACGTGCTCCTCATGGTCGAGGATCCCGTTGACCTGCATGCGTGAGTGCCAGGAGATTTACTCGGCCGCATCCTCCGCCAGGATCAACTGGGAGAAATGTTCCGGACTCCTGGTGGGTCAGTGGCGGGTGGACTCCCTGCTGGAGGAGCTCAGGCCTTTTTCCTGGAGCACGACCCATCTCCTCTATCTGGGAGTCTACCTTAGCCATGACGAGGAAGCCTGGCCGGCGAACTGGTAGGAGCTGGAGGCCAAGGTCACCGCTCGCCTAGGGCGCTGGAGAGGACTGCTCAGAGTGCTGTCCTACAGGGGTCGAGCGCTAGTCATAAACCAGCTGGTGGCCGCTATGCTGTGGTACCGGCTGGTCACTTTGACCTCTCACCCTGCGTTTGTCGCCAAGATACAGAAGAAGCTGGTGAATTTCTTCTGGAACAACAGAAAGCACTGGGTCTCTGCTGCGGTTTTGAGTCTCCCGCTTAGGGAGGGCGGTCAGGCGTCGGTGTGCGTCAGCACCCAGCATGCGACTGTCCATCTTCAGACCCTGCAGAGATACCTCCATGTCGAGCCCCCTCCTAGGTAGCGTGCGGTGGCGACGTATTTCTTCCGCCAGCAGTACAGCCTCAATTACGACACGCAGCTCCTGTTTCTGAGCCTGGGAGTGTCAGGACCGCTATGCGAGGGCTGCCTGTCTTTTACCAGGAACTCATCAGGGTCTGGAACAGAGTTGCCACCAAGCGCAGCTCTCCACCATCTGGAGTGGCGGCTGTCCTGCAAGAGCCGCTGCTCAGGAATCCATACCTCCACGTCCGCGGTTTTAGGTGGCAAGCGGATGAGAGGGCTGTGGCTGGTGAGGTGACCAGGGTCAGGGACCTGCTCGATGGTGGAGAAGTGGGCTGGATGGCGCTAGACGTGCTGGCACTGCGCCTAATCTGAGCCAACGTCCGGTGTGCGGCCAATGCCATCGAGTCACTAAAAACAGCGCTGGGCCATGACTCCGTTAGGTGTGTCGAGGAGGCTCAAGCACATGGGGAGATCGCGTCCGAAGTGACCCCTGTCCGGACGGAATTCCTCATCGGCGCCAAGCCCCGAAACCTCCCTCGGGAGCTGGCGCCTCACAACTTGAGCCTCCTCGGGGAAATCCCCTCCATGCCTTTCAGTTCTGCGCGGCGGGTTTCCTGTACGGGCTGTTCTTGCACACTCTCAACCTTGCCATCCTCGTCTGCCGTCCGGACATGTCATGGCGCAACATTTTGCTGTCGGAGGAGGTGGGGTTCCCCAATGGAGTGCACTCTACGCAGGAGTCCTCCCACTATTTATTGGAGACTTGGCCTGGAGGGTGGTGCACTGAGCAGTACCGTGCAATAAATTTTTAAGTCGGTTCACGGGCTCCCAGGCTGCCTGCAATTTCTGTGGTCTGGAAGAGTCCGTGTTCCATGTTTTTACTGAGTGTGTGAGGTTGCAGCCCCTCTTCCAATTTCTGAAGGGGCTGCTCCTCAAATTCTGGTTGCACTTCAGTCCCACACTCCTGATCTTTGGGCACCCTGTGCAGAGGGGAGCAGGCAGGTCGGAAGGCCTTCTCGTAGGACTGCTCCTGGGCACGGCCAAGAGGGCCATCAGCCGGTCGAGGCAGTGGGCGGTCAAGGGGGTCGTTCAGCCCGACTGCCTGCCTCTCTTCCGCGGTTACATCCGGGCCAGGGTGTCCCTGGAAATGGAGCATGTGGTGTCCACCGGTACGCTCGCGGTCTTCCGCGAGAGGTGGTCGCCGGAGGGACTAGAGTGCATCATCACCCCCGGCAACAAAATTTTCATTTGATTGTTATTGTTTAAAGTTTAATTTGTTTAATTGCTGGTTTTAGTGCCCCTCCCCCCTTTTAGCCAGGGGCCACGTATAATTTGTGCTTTTTGTGTCCAAAAAATGTTTTTAAAAAACAAGGGGGCACTTGTTTGAAAATGTTTGGAGTGTCCCTCCACCCCTCTTTAATCAGGGGGCATTTGATTTAATGTTTGTTTTGTTTGCAACAAAATAGTTGTAGAGCTGTTGGAGGCGTTCCCTATTCACTTGGAGCTGTGAGCTGTGGAGAGAGGAGCTGCTGCAACTGCTCCTGCCTGCAAACCTGAGACCCCAGGAGGAGAAGGAAGGGGCCTACTGCTTCAACACATCAGGGGAGAGGAGGAGAGCAACTATAACACTGCTACAAAGAGTTGTAGAGAGGGGAAAAGAACAACAACAACAACCAGAAATAACATCATCCCTGTGGAAAGAGGGAGAGCCATTATTCAACATCTACAGGTAGGTATATTGGTGCACTCCCCAAAAAGACTTTGTTTTATCGGTGGGGGGAGGAAAGAAGAGTAAATCGAAGGCCGGAATATCGCAGGGTTGTGTGTGTGTGGAAGTGTGTGTGGGGTTCTTGCCAACAACTATGCCCCACACACCACTAAAGCACCCCTGCCACATTGCCTGGCACGGGTTAGCTGGAGCTACCTGGGTGAAGACTCCTTACCATATTAATTAAACATCGTTAGGAGTACTGTGCCTGGGTAGTTCCAGCTATCCCGGGTGAAGACAGCTTCTCCCCCCACCAGAAGACCACCTATTAAGACTTTGTTTTGTTTCACCATCCGCGGCGTGCACCCCTGCAAGCACCTACCCACCACTGTGAGGAGTGACCCAGATACCACAGCCTCCCTCTTTCCCACCCGCCTCTCTCTCCCCTCTCTGAAAGGCCCCTTTTAATATAATATAAAATATAGACAACAGAGCAGAAGGAAAAAGGCCCCGCCGCAACATTTAAAACAAGCAAGGGAGAGGTGTATAGAAACATAGAAACATAGAAAATAGGTGCAGGAGTAGGCCATTCGGCCCTTCTAGCCTGCACCGCCATTCAATGAGTTCATGGCTGAACATGCAACTTCAGTACTCCCTTCCTGCTTTCTTGTCATACCCCTTGATCCCCCTAGTAGTAAGGACTTCATCTAACTCCCTTTTGAATATATTTAGTGAATTGGCCTCAACAACTTTCTGTGGTAGAGAATTCCACAGGTTCAACACTCTCTGGGTGTGCCTCATTAAGAGCTCCCTCTACTCAATAACAAGGCCAATTAAGACCGTCAGGCCTGTGACTTTGGGGTGAGTGTAGCCCTTAAAGGGACCCTGTAATGGCGAGTCCATCTACGCCGGTGGCAGGGCCAGCGAAAACCTATGCGTGCGTGGTGCCCGTAACCACGGCGGCTCCTGCTGCCCTGCCACCTTTCAAATCAATAACTAGAAAGAATAGGGTCAAGAGCTACACTCACCTCAACATGACCATTGAGGAGTGCGTGAGGGCAATGGCTGGGGTAGTTTGCCAATCGGCCATTGTCGCCGCCTCCAAGATGTCCAGCAAGGCTGTGTTCTTCCTGGGGTCGGAGTGGGCAGTGTCCTTGGCCCTTGAAAAGGGGCTCTCGAGGCCACCGCACAGAGAGTCGTCATCTCGAATGTTCCGCCGTTTGTTCCCGCTGAGCTCCTCCTCCCCCACCTACATCAACTGGGGGAGGTAAGGTTGGTGATAAACCCCATACTGCTCGGCCTCAGGAAGGCCAGCCTCCGTCATGTGTTCTCCTTCAGCCACCAGCTTTTTGTTCGGCCGGCGCGGGAGGAGATAACGGAGGGAACATTTAGCGTGGTGCACAAGGGGACTGCCTACCGCATCTTCTGGACGTCAGACGGCGTGCGGTGCCACGCCTGTAGGGAGGTGGGGCACGTTCGCAAGAATTGCCCTGCCTCCAAGGCCGCTAAAACAGCCAAAGCGGCCAAGGCTGGTGCCGCTGCCACTCCTCCCCCAGTACCGTCTGCATGCCGGGAGCTGTAGGTGCTTGGGCATCATCAGAGGCCTTTGTCTTCGCGGCCTCCAACAGGGGGGAGGGAGTGCGTCCGGTCGGAAGGAAGTCGCGGAGCAAAACCAAACACCTTCAGGCGAGTCCCCTCAGTGGGCCTGAAAGCCCCATCACTGTGCTCAGCCAACCCCTGCCACCGGCGAACGCAGGGAATCCTGAATCCGTGCTCAAGCTCTTGACTGCTACCGCGGAGAGTTTGCCACCCGCGGTCGGGCTCGGGCGCGGGAAAGACAATTCAAAGGGGGGAACGGAGCCGGAGGTCTCGGAGGTCAAAAAAGGAGGCACCACTCTGGGGAAGTGGAGGATGAACAACATACTCCGTGGAGGAGTTGATGCCCGCCACGTGTCCCGTGTCCCCCACGAGCGCTCCCAAACCGCACCGAAGGCGGAAGGAGTCTGTCCCTGGGAAGGGTGAGACAGCCGAGGCTACCCAGTCTTTGCCTCCTGGGGATGGGGAAAAAGACCTGCCTGTTGCAGGGGGCGCAGGGCTATCACAAGAATGTGTCGCCGCCGGGTCGAGCGTCCCAGGGACTGAGGCAGGCGAGGCTGAAAAGGCCGAATCTGAGCCCGCCCAGCCAAATATTGAAATCCCCTGGCATCTGCTTGACCTGGCAGAAAAAGAAAAATTTAAATATAATAAATTTCAGAAACCCCCACCCGCTGGGCCGGAGGGTGGTGGCGGGGAGGGTGAGCAACCCCAATCTTCATCCCTCACGTTGGATCTGGGAGACTTGGAGGAACGGGAGCTGTTTTTCGGCCCAGTTTCTCAGTGTTTCCTGGTGGCTGGGGCGGAGGGGGACCCCCGTTCGCTGCAGCTTCGAGACCCGGCATCCCAGGGGAGCCCGGGGGGACTCCTCTGCTGATGATCCTGGAGGTAGGATTGTGACAGAGGTAGGGCCGGATGGTGCAGCTGGGCTGTTCGCCGTACCCTGTGCAGTCGACGGACCGGCTGCTGGCGGTGACCTCCCAGAGGGGGATAGGGTCTCGGTGGAGGGCTCGGGAGAAGATCTGGAGTCCATCACGAGTGAGGTGGTGGATCTCCTCGTGCCCGCCGCTGAGTCCACCCTCATTCCTGCAAAGGAACTTCGGGACTTTTTGGCGCAATGCCAGGGTCACCGTAATCGAGCCCATCTGACCCTGAACAAATGGTCCGAGCTGGCGCTGCTCATTAGGTACGTCCACATCGCTGTCAAAACCATGGGCGTGGGCGGGACCTTATCCAAACTGGAAAGCCTTGAGCTGCGCTGGCTCAACGTTCCTCGTTGGGTTGCTTAGGGAGTGGAGGTCATCAAATGACTCCGCTCCCCCCACCGCCCCCCCCGACAGTAGTTTAAGTTAGAGGTTGCACTATGCTTTTGTCATGAAGATAACCATAGCCAGCCTCAACATCAACGGCGGCAGAGAGGCATGCCTGTAGATTTAACAATTTTTTGCTCCTACGGCAGGAGAAATACGCGCTGTGCTTCCTGCAAGAAACCCACACCGTTCCGGGAGACGAGGCAACATGGCTTCTGGTATGGCAAGGAGAGGTCCGCATGAGCCACCTCACTGCCACTTCTTGTGGGGTGGCTATCTTGCTGCCGCCACATTTTCAGCCGGAGATCTTGGGGGTTGAGGAGCCTGTGCCAGGCCGCTTGCTCCATGTTACGGTTCACCTCAGGGACGTGCCGCTCCATCTTGTGAACGTATACGCCCCCCAGCTCGGCTCGCAGCAGGTGCACTTCTTCGAAGAAGTGTCCACTCTTCTAAGCTCCGTCGACGTCGGCGACTGCATTGTCCTCGGGGGGGATTTTAACTGCATCCTCGAGGCGAGGGACCGCTCCAGTGCCCCGCAGAGCATGACGGCGATAGAGAAATTGAGGGACCTAGTCGGGTCCTTTGACTTGGTGGACGTCTGGCGAACCGACTTCAGCGCCTTTACTTGGGTGTGGCCTGGAGTAGGATGGTCCAGAATCGACCGCCTTGACGTGTCTCGAGCGTACGTCTCCTGCGATCTGGCAGCTTCCATGCGGCCGGCGCCGTGCGCAGACCACCACCTGGTGTGGGTGGAGCTCGCTTCGCACCGCGCGCGGTCGGGGTCCGCGTACTGGAACTTTAACAACCTGCTGCTGGAGGATGAGTGGTTCCGGGATTCGTTCCGTCGCTTCTGGGCCATCCTACTCCAGGCCTCACCCAAGTAAAGGCGCTGGAGTCGGGATGGAGATTGTGGTTATGGTGGGACATGGGCAAGGCTCACGTCCATCTCTTCTGTCAAGAGTATGCGAGGGGGTCAACCAAGAGGCGGGCGGCCAGGGTAGGGCGCCTGGAAGAGGAGGTGCTCAACCCGGAATCCCGTCTCGGTCAAGTCGTCAAGTACACGGCCCTGCGGACCGTGTAAGAAGCGAAGAAGGCTGCGCTGAAGGACCTGCAGCTCATCGGGTCCCAAGGCGCGTTCGTGAGGTCGCGGATCCAGTTCCTCCGGCACCTGGAACGTGACTCCCCCTTTTTCTACTCGCTAGAAAGAAGACAGGGTGTCCGTAAGCAGCTCTTGATGCTGCTGGCCAACGACGGATCTCTGGTCTCGAATCCGGAGGGCATCAGCAACAGGGCGCAAGAGTATGACAGGGCTCTGTTCTCTCCGGATCCGTCCAGCAAGGAAGCGCGTAGAGCTTTGTGGGAGGACCTGCCGAAGGTCGGCCCAGAGGGCGGCGAAAATCTGGATGCTCCGCTAAGCCTGGCGGAGCTGACCCGTGCCCTCGACCAACTCTCGAGGAGAAAGTCCCCGGGGCAGACGTCTTGCGGGGTGACTACGCGCAGTTCCTGCGGGAAAGTCTGGCGACCGGGGAGATAACCCTCTCTTGGCACAGGGCAGTCATTGTCCTGCTGCCTAAGAAGGGCGATCTCCGCCTACTTAAGAACTGGCGCCCGGTCTCCCTCCTCAGCACGGATTACAACATTTATGCCAGGGTGATGTCTCCTCGCCTTGGTGCCGTGCTGAAGCACATGATCCACCCTGACCGGTCCCGGGCCGGACAATCCACGACAACATCCATGTGGTCCGGGACCTGGTCCACCATTCCCAGGAGGCTGGTCTGTCAGTCGCCTTCCTTTCCCTAGACCAGGAGAAGGCGTTCGATAGGGTGAATCACGAGTATCTGTTCTGAATCACGAGTATCTGTTCAGAACTCTGCGCGCTTTCGGGCTCGGGACACATTTCGTAGCCCGGATCTGGCTTTTGTACGCCGCCGCGGAGTGTCTGATTAAGGTTAACGGGTCTTTGACGGCACCCCTTCGCTTTGGGAGAGGGGTGCGACAGGGATGCCCCATGTCCCGCCAGTTATATGCCATCTGCGTGGAGCCTTTCCTGCGCCTCTTGCAGAAGAGGTTGACGGGACTGGCTCTGCAAGGGCTGGGCGTGGAGGTCGTCCTCTCGGCTTATGTCGATGACGTGCTCCTCATGGTCGAGGATCCCGTTGACCTGCGGAGGATACGTGAGTGCCAGGAGATTTACTCGGCCGCATCCTCCGCCAGGATTAACTGGGAGAAATGTTCCGGACTCCTGGTGGGTCAGTGGCGGGTGAACTCCCTGCTGAAGGAGCTCAGGCCTTTTGCCTGGAGCAAGACCCATCTCCTCCATCTGGGAGTCTAACTTAGCCCAGACAAGGAAGCCTGGCTGGCGAACTGGCAGGAGCTGTAGGCCAAAGTCGCCACTCGCCTAGGGTGCTGGACAGGACTGCTCCGAGTGCTGTCCTACAGGGGTGGAGCGCTAGTCATAAACCAGCTGGTGGCCACTATGCTGTGGTACAGGCTGGTCACTTTGACCCCTCTCCTTGCGTTTGTCGCCAAGATACAGAAGAAGCTGGAGGACTTCTTCTGGAACAACAGGAAGCACTGGGTCTCTGCTACAGTTTTGAATCTCCCGCTTAGGGAGGGTGGTCAGGCATTGGTGTGCGTCAGCACCCAGCATGCGACTTTCCATCTTCAGACCCTGCAGAGATACCTCTACGTCGAGCCCCCTCCTAGGTGGCGTGCGCTGGCGATGTATTTCTTCCGCCAGCAGTACAGCCTCAATTATGACACACAGCCCCTGTTTGTGAGCCTGGGGGCTGTCCGGATCGCCATGCGGCGGCTGCCTGTCTTTTACCAGGAACTCATCAGGGTCTGGAACAGAGTCGCCGCTAAGCGCAGCTCTCCCCCGTCTTGAGTGGCGGCTGTCCTGCAGGAGCCGCTGCTCAGGAATCCTTATCTCCACGACCGCGGTTTTAGGTGGCACGCGGACGGGAGGGCTGTGGTTGGCGAGGTGACCAGGGTCAGGGACCTGCTCGATGGCGGAGGAGCGGGCTGGATGGCACCAGACGTGCTGGCAAAGCGCCTAAACTGGGCCGAAGACCGGCGCGTGGTCAATACCATCGAGTCGCTAAAAGGAGCACTGGGCCCTGACTTCGTTAGGTGTGTCGAGGAGGCTCAAGCACGTGGGGAGATCCCGTCCAAACTGACTTCCGTCCGGACGGAATTCCTCATCAGCGCCAAGCCCTGAACCTCCCTTGGGAGCTGGCGCCTCACAACTTGAGTCTCCTTGGGGAAATCCCCCCCGTGACTTTCAGTTCTGCGCGGAGGGGTTTCCTGTACGGGCTACTCTTGCACACTCTCTACCTTGCCATCCTCGTCGGCCGTCCGGAAACGCCGTGGCGCACCAACTTGCTGTCTAGAGGAGGCGGGGATCCCCGATGGAGTGCACTCCACCTGTGAATCCTCGCTTTATTTAGTGGGGACTTGGCCTGGAGGGTATTGCACAGAGCAGTACTGTGCAATAAGTTTTAAGTCGGTTCACAGGCTCCCAGACCGCCTGCAATTTCTGTGGTCTGGAAGAGTCCGTGTTCCATGTTTTTATGGAATGTGCGAGGTTGCAGCCCCTATTCTATTATTTGAAGGGGCTGCTCCTCAAATTCTGGTTGCACTTCAGTCCCACACTCCTGATCTTTGGGCACCCTGTGCAGAGGGGAGCAGGCAAGTCTTAAGGCCTCCTCGTAGGACTGCTCCTGGGCATGGCCAAGGGGGCCATCAGCCGGTCCAAACATCGGGGTGTCGACGGGGTCGTTTAGCCCGACTGCCTGCCTCACTTCCATGGTTACATCCGAGCCAGGGTGTCCTTAGAGATGGAGCACGTGGAGTCCACCGGTACGCTCATGGACTTCTGCGAGAGGTGGGCGACGGAGGAATTGGAGTGCATCATCACCCCTGGCAACCAAACTTTAATTTGATTACTATTGTTTAAAGTTTAATTTATCTGTTTGTCGGTTTTAGTGCCCCCCCCCCACCTTTTTAGCCAGGGGGCACTTGTATAATTTGTGTTTCAGTGCCCTCAAAAAAAAATATATATAAAAAAAAACAAGGGGACACTTGAAAAGTTTTTGGAGTGTGCCTCCCCCAACCCCCCCCCCTTTAATCAGGGGGCACTTGATCATTAGTTTACAACAAAATAGTTGTAGAGCTGTTGCTGTTGCACGGAGCGGTCCCGTGCAATAAGTTTTTTAATCGATTCACGGACTCCCAGGCCTCCTGCATTTTCTGCGGTCTGTAGGAGTCCATGTTTTTATACAGTGTGTGAGGTTGCAGTCCCTCTTCCAATATTTGAAGGGGCTGCTCCTCAATTTCTGGTTGCATTTCAGTCCCACACTACTGATCTTGGGGCACCCTGTGCGGAGGGGAGTGGGCAGATCGGAAGGCCGCCTCGTAGGACTGCTCCTGGGCACGGCCAGGGGGGGCCACTAGCCGTTTCAGGCAGCGGGCGGTCGAGGGGGTCGATCAGCCTGACTGCCTGCCTCTCTTCCGCAGTTACATCCGAGCCAGGGTGTCCCTGGAGATGGAGCACGCAGTGTCTACCGGTACGCTCACGGCCTTCCGCAGAGGTGGGCACCGGAGGGACAGGAGTGCATCATTACAGCAGGGAACAAAATTTTAATTTGATTTGGCAAGGTTCCCTTAAAGTTTATTTGTAAATTTGTGGGTTCTAGTGCCCTTACCAAAAGGGGGCACTTGGCTTAAAGTTATAATTTTAAATAGTTGAGCTGTTGCATTGTGAGTGGCTTAGCCAGTCACATGATGTTCACAAAACTCAATAAAACCCCAGTCAATTGAGTCTAGATCATCCATGATGCGGTATGCAGTTGTGAGCCTAGTGGATGAACTGGTAACGTGCAGTTTGATTGGTAAACCTTTGTTAATAAACCAACTAGTTCTTAATAGCAATGTGTTGTTATGAATTGTTAAGCAAAGAACACATGAAGCAAATACATTACAAAATGGCGAAGAGAGTGGGGGTCATGAAGAAATTTTGGTGGAATTTCCTTTTATGAGAAGGCAAATGCAAGTGGAGCACAACAAGAAGATATACCAGCAGCGTGGTCTGGCAGTACTATTTTTTTTTGAGTGGTGAACACAGTGTTGAACTGTTGAAATGAGCTTGTGGAAAGCCATTTAGTGTCATTGAAAAGCAATTCAAGATTATTGAGAGTGATTAACGGCTATTGAGATAAGAAGGCAACATGGATGTGACAACGAGTTATGTCAGTAATTTGGGAGCTTTTGACAAGAATAAGGAATCGTTTCGATCCTATAGGGAAAGATTTCAAATGTTTTTGAGAGTCAATTATGTAATTGAAGTCCCAGGAGGTTTGGGAGATTCGCAATTAAGGAATCAAGCAGTTCAGCAGAAGATGCAAGCTATTTTGTCAGTCATGATTGGAGCAGAGAATTATAGTATCTTATGTTAACCCCGAGAAAGGTTATGGATGTTTCATTCTCAGGCATACAACAGACATTGGAGAATCATTTGATCCACAGCCTTTAGAAATAGTGGAGAGCTATAAGTTTGCAATGAAAAACCAAAGGCCTGATGAAACCATCAGTGAATACATTGTTGCCATAAGAAAATAGTCTCTTCACTGTAATTTTGGAGGATTCCTTGAGATAAATGTGTGTGTGGATTCATGGATGAATGCATTCAGTCAAAATTTTTAGCTATGGATGATCTCTCTGTTGAGAGAGCTTGCAAGATAGCCACCTGCATGGAGAAGGCAGAAAAAAATATTAAGGAATTTTACCCATTACTGGCAGTAATAGCAGTTCACAGGCACAGGACTATAGAAATGCAGAAGATTGAGAGTCCTAGTCGGAGGGAGAGTTATGAAACCAAGAATAGATGTTATAGGTGTAATAAAGACTTGCAGTTATATAGTGCCTTTCAAGACCACCGGATGTCTCAAAGCGCTTTACAGCCAATGAATGTACAATGTGGTCATTGTTGTAATGTGACTGTAATGCAACCATACCGCACAACAGTGTCGGTTCAAATGGGCAAGATGCTACTGGCGTCAAGTAAGAGGACACATTGCAGCCGCATGTAAATCCAAGGACAGGCCCAATGATAATCAAAGACTTCATTGGGTGGAAACTAATCAGAACAGTGTAGGGCAAGGCAATACATTCCTTATGTCAGGATTTCAGAACGTTAGTACTGATTAGTAATCGATGGATTAATATGACAATAAATACAGCGGCTGATTACTCAATAATGAGTCATGTGTATTACAAGAATTACAGCCTCTAGCCAAGCCGTTTCAGTACAGCTACAACACTGGCATCTATCCGCCAATGTGAAAAACTGCCCAGGCATGTCCTGTCCACAAAAAGCAGGATAAATCTAATCTGGCCAATTACCACCCCATCAGTCTACCCTCAATCATCAGTAAAGTGATGGAAGGTGTCGTGAATACTGCTATCAAGCAACACTTACTCACCAATAACTTGCTCACTGATGCCCAGTTTGGGTTTCGCCAGGACCACTCGGCTCCACGCCTCATTACAGCCTTGGTCCAAACATGGACAAACGAGCTGAATTCCAGAGATGAGGTGAGAGCGACTGCCCTTGACATCAACGCAGCATTTGACTCAATGTGGCATCAAGGAGCCCTAGTAAAACTGAAGTCAATGGGAATCAGGGGGAAAACTCTCCACTGGCTGGAGTCATACCTAGCACAAAGGAAGATGGTTGTGGTGGTTGGCCAATCATCACAGCCCCTGGACATCACTGCAGAGTTCCTCAGGACAGTGTCCTAAGCCTAACCGTCTTCAGCTGCTTCATCAATGACCTTCCCTCTGTTATGTATTTAACCCCTTGTAACCTGCATCACACCTGTCCACCAGAGGGCCTACCTGTTGGAGTCCCAAGGGATCCCAGCATCCCATGGGACCATGATAGAGAATTCAAACAGGCTGCATTTAGACAGGCCGTGAAAATTCACAGACAACAAGTCAGTGAGTGGTAGCATGTTGCATTAAGCCATCAATCAACTTGACATTTTCGGACCTTGGGTAGCGAGCCAATTAAAAGGTTAAAAGACTATTCATTGAGCCAATAAGGTCAAAGAAGGCGAGTTCTTTTCTGTAAATTGAACCCGGTATAAATACAGCCATTTTGGCCATGTGGTCCCAGTAAGACAAAGGAACTGGCAATCAGCCAGCAGCTTGTTGCTTTCTGCCTAAAATAAAGAAGTTAAAACTACCATCGGAGTTCGTATTTCATTGGAAATTAAGAGATCTAACAGACCACAGTATATAAGCAGGCCACCCACGAGGTACCTGCACTCTGGAACCTGAATAAAGGAGCTAAGGTCACACTTGCTCATTACACACAGTACTCAGTCTGACCATTTATTATGAGTGTAACAATTGGCAACGAGGTAATGAACAACCGTGCGAAAATGCAAAGAATAGTCAGCATCCTGGAGAAGTTCTCAGAAGGGGATGATTGGGAGGCCTTCATGGAGAGACTTGACCAATACTTCATGGCCAATGAGCTGGAAGGTGATGAGAACATGACCAAATGAAGGGCGATCCTCCTAACTGTCTGTGGAGCAACAACCTATGGCCTCATGAAGAATCTCCTGGCCCCGGCAAAACCAACAGAGAAATCCTATGAAGAACTGTGTACGCTGGTCCGGGAGCACCTAAATCCTAAGGAAAGCGTTTTGATGGCGAGATATCGGTTCTACACGTGTCAACGATCGGAGGGCCAGGAAGTGGCGAGCTACGTCGCCGAACTAAGGTGCTTTGCAGGACATTGTGAGTTTGAGGGATTCCTAGAACAAATGCTCAGAGACTTTTTTGTACTGGGCATCGGACATGAGACAATCCTTTGCAAACTGTTGACTGTAGAAACTCCGAATCTGAGTAAAGCCATAATGATAGCCAGGCATTTATGTCCTCCAGTGACAACACCAAGCAGATTTTGTGGAACAAAGAAGTTTCGGCCAGTACTGTGCATAAAGTAACGCTGGTTTTGAGCAGAAATGTACAGGGCAGTACATGCCGGCTGCTGTGGCCCGATCTCAATTGACCCAGAATCTGCCATCATCTGTTAATGCGAGGCAGTTAACACCCTGTTGGCGCTGCGGAGGTGATCATTGGCCCCATCAATAATGCTTTAAGCACTATGCGTGCAATGGTTGCAGAACAACGGGACACCTCCAATGAATGTGCAGGCGAGCTGCAAACCCTGCAAATCACCATGTTGCAGAGGAAGATCGATCCACAGTGGATCAGACGGAATTGGAAACTCGAACTGAGGAGGCAGAGGTATACGGGGAACACATGTTCATGACGAAATGCCCTCCAATAATGTTGAAAGTTGAAATAAACGTTATTCCAGTGTCTATGGAGCTGGACACGGGGGCAAGTCAGTCCATAATGAGTAAAACGGCATTCGACAGGCTCTGGGGTAAGAAGGCACACAGGCCCAAGCTCAGCCCCATTCACACCAAACTAAGGACATACACCAAGGAACTAATCCGTGTAATTGGCAGTGCTGAAGTCAAAGTCTCCTATGATGGAGCAGTACACGAACTCCCGCTGTGGATCGTGCCAGGGGATGGCCCCACGTTGTTTGGCAGAAGCTGGCTGGGGAAAATCTGCTGGAACTGGGACGACATCCGAGCGCTTTCGTCCGTCGACGGCACCGCATGTACCCAGGTTCTAAGCAAGTTCCCTTCGTTATTCGAGCCAGGCATTGGAAGCTTTTTGGGGGCGAAAGTGCAGATCCATTTGGTTCCCGGTACGCGACCCATCCACTACAAGGCTCAGGTGGTACCGTACATGCGTGAAAAAGTGGAAATCAAGCTGGCAGGCTGCAACGTGAAGGCATCATCGCACTGGTAGAATTCAATGACTGGGCCAGTTTGATTGTTCCGGTACTCAAGGAGGACGGTACGATTAGAATTTGCGGAGACTATAAAGTAACGATTAACCGTTTTTCGCTGCAGGACCAGTACCTGCTACCCAAGGCAGATGACCTATTCACAACGCTGGCTGGAGGGAAGACGTTCACCAAGCTGGACCTGACCTCGGCCTACATGACGCAGGAGCTGGAGGAGTCTTCGAAGTGTCTCACCTGCATCAACACGCACAAAGGTCTGTTCATCTACGACCGGTGCCTGTTCGGGATTCGGTCGGTCGCAGCGATCTTCCAGCGGAACATGGAGAGCCTGCTAAAGTCGGTTCCTTACACAGTGGTCTTCCAGGACAACATATTGGTTACAGGTCGGGACACCATGGAGCACTTGAAGAATTTGGAGGAGGTTCTTAGTCGGTTGGATCACGTGGGGCTCAGGTTGAAATGCTCGAAGTGTATTTTCCTGGCACAGGATGTCGAATTCTTAGGAAGGAGGATCGCAGCAGACGGCATCAAACCCACCGATGCCAAGACGGAGGCCATCAAGAACACGCAGCGACCACAGAACGTGATAGAGCTGCGGTCGTTCCTGGGGCTCCTCAACTACTTCGATAATTTCCTACCCATGTTAAGCACCCTGCTAGAACCCCTGCTACTGTGCAAGGGAGATGACTGGGTATGGGGAAATTCACAAGAGGCTGTCTTTAAGAAAGCCAGAAACTTATTGTGTTCTAACAAACTACTTGTCCTGTATAACCCATGTAAACGATTGGTGTTTGCTGTGATGCGTCGTCATATGGGGTCGGGTGTTTGTTACACCAGACTAATGAATTGGGAATTTTGCAACCAGTTGCGTATGCATCCAAGAGTTTGTCCAAGGCTGAAAAGACCTACAGCATGGTTGAAAAAGAGGCTCTGGCGTATGTATACGGGGTAAAAGGAATGCACCAGTACTTATTTGGCCACAAGTTCGAACTTGAAACTGAACACAAGCCGCTCATATCGCTATTCTTGGAGAGCAAAGAGATTAATACCAATGCCTCTGCCTGCATCCAAAAGATGGGCGCTCACACTGTTGGCATACAACTATGTCATCTGCCACAGACCGGGCACAGAGAAGTGCGCAGATGCTCTTAGTCGGCTACCATTGCCCACCACCGGGGTGGAAATAGCACAGCCAGCGGACTTGCTCATAGTCATGGAGGCATTTGAGAACGAGAAATCTCCCGTTACGGCCCACCAGATAAGGACCTGGAGCAGCCAGGATCCTTTACTGTCCTTAGTAAAAAACTGTGTCCTTCATGGGAGCTGGTCCAGTGACCCAGTGGAGATGCAGGAAACGATTAAGCCGTTCCACAGACGCAAAGACGAGCTGTCCCTGCAGGTGGACTGTCTTTTGTGGGGCAATCGCGTAGTCTTGTCCAAGAAAGGCAGACACATTTATTTGCGAACTGCACAGCACCCACCCAGGCATCGTAATGATGAAAGCCATAGCCAGATCCCATGTGTGGTGGCCTGGCATCGACTCAGATTTAGAGTCATGTGTGCACCAGTGCAACACTTGCTTTCAGTTGAGCAATGCATCCAGAGAGGCACCGCTAAGTTTGTGGTCATGGCCATCCAAACCGAGGTTGAGAATCCATGTAGACTATGCGGGCTCATTCCTAGGCAAAATGTTTTTGGTTGTCATGGCCGCTTACTTAAAATGGATTGAATGTGCAATAATGTCTGTAAGCACATCCATGGCCACTATTGAAAGTCTACAAGCCATGTTTGCGATGCATGGCTTGCCTGATGTCCTAGTCAGCGACAATGGGCCATGCTTCACCAGTGCTGAATTCAAGGAATTCATGACCCGCAACGGGATCAAACATGTCATTTCTGCCCCGTTCAAGCCCGCATCCAATGGCCAGGCAGAACGGGCATTTCAGACCATCAAGCAAAGCTTGAAACGCGTGTCGGAAGGCTCTCTGCAGACCCGGTTGTCCCGAGTATTGCTCAGCTACTGCACCAGACCCCACTCACTCACCAGGATTCCCTCAACTGAGCTGCTCATGAAAAGGGCACTTAAAATAAGGCTCTCTCTTGTCCACCCTGATCTACATGATCATGTGGAGGACAAGTGGCATCAACAAAGTGTGTATCATGACCACGCAAATTTGTCACGCGATACTGGGATCAATGATCCTGTGTTTGTGTTCAATTATGGACATGGTCCCAAATGGCTCGCTGGCACGGTCACAGCCAAAGAGGGGAGTAGGGTATTTCAGGTCAAACTGACCAATGGACAAACGTACAGAAAACACTTGGACCAAATCAAATTGCGGTTCACCAACAGCTATGAACAACCTGAAGAGGACACCACCAATTTTGACCTTCCAACACACACACAAGTGGCAACTGACATCACAATTGACCACGAAACAGAACTCATCATCGCCAGCAGCCCGGCAAGGCTGGCTGCCCAACAGCCCAGTGAAGAACTGACCAACCCACCCACACCAGCATTTATACCGAGACGATCGACAAGGGAGCGCAAAGCCCCAGATCGTCTCACCTTGTAAATAAGTATACTGTTGACTTCATGGAGGAGTGATGTTATGTATTTAACCACTTGTAACCTGCATCACACCTGTCCACCAGAGGGCCTACCTGTTGGAGTCTCAAGGGATCCCAGCATCCCTTGGGAGCACAGTATATAAGCAGGCCACTCACGAGGTACCTGCACTCTGGAATCTTAATAAAGGAGCTAAGGTCACACTTGCTCATTACACACAGTACTCAGTCTGACCATTTATTATGAGTGTAACACCCTCCATCATAAGGGCAGAAGTGGGGATGTTTGCTGATGAGTGCACAGTGTTCAGTGCCATTCGCAAGTCCTCAGATAATGGAGCAGTCTATGCCCGCATGCAGCAAGACTTGGATGACATTCAGGCTTGGGCTGATAAGTGGCAAGTAACATTCACGCTACACAAGTGCTAGGCAATGACTATCTCCAACAAATGAGAGACTAATCACTGCCATTTGACATTCAACGGCATTACCATTGCCGAATCCCCCACCATTTATATTCTGGGGGTCACCATTGTCCAGAAACTAAACTGGACCAGCCACATAAATACTATGGCAACAAGAGCAGGTCAGAGGCTGGGTATTCTGCAGCAAGTGTCTCACCTCCTGACCCCCCAAAGCCTTTCCACCATCTACAAGGCAGCAGCCAGGAGTGTGATGGAATACTCTCCACTTGTCTGGATGAGTGCAGCTCCAACAACATTCAAAAAGCTCGACACCATCCAGGACAAAGCAGCCCGCTTGATTGGCACCCCATCCACCAGCTTAAACATTCACTCCCTCCATCACCAACGTACCACGTGGCTGCAGTGTGTACCATCTACAAGATGTACTGCAGCAACTCGCCAAGGCTTCTTCGGCAGCACCTCCCAAACCCACAACCTCTACCACCTAGAAGGGCAGCAGGGGCATGGGAACACCACCATCTCCACGTTCCACTCCAAGTCACATACCATCCTGAATTGGAAGTATATCACTGTTCCTTCATCGTCGCTCAGTCAAAATCCTGGAATTCCCTCCCTAACAGCACAGTGGGAGTACCTTCACCACATGGACTGTAGCTGTTCAAGAAGGCAACTCACTACCATGTTCTCAAGGCCAATTAGAGATGGGCAATAAATGCTGGCCTTCCCATCAATGCCCACATCCCTTGAATGAATTAAAAAAAAGTACTCAGTGGCATACCACTAAAGGCAAGCTCAGTGAACCAGAAGACATATTCAGGGGAAATACTGCAGATGCTTGGACAAATGGAGTGTATAGTACAATACCGGGGCAACAAGCAAGATTACCTATTATTACAGCGAAATACGTCAATTTGCCGACATTTATAATAGGAGCAGGAGTAGGCCATTCGGCCCCTCAAGCTGCTCTGCCATTCAATAAGATCATGGCTGATCTGATCTTGGCCTCAACTCCACTTCCCTGCCCGCTCCTCATAACCCTTGACTCCCTTATCATTCAAAAATCTGTCGATCTCCATCTTAAATATATTCAGTCTCCAAAGCTCTCTGAGGTAGAGAATTCCAAAGATTCACAACCCCCTGAGAGAAGAAATTCCTCCTCATTTCCATTTTAAATGGGCGACCCCTTATTCTGAAACTGTGCCTCCTAGTTCTAGGTTCTCCCACGAGGGGAAACATCCTCTCTGCATCTACCCTGTCAAGCCCCCTCATAATCTTATACATTTCAATAAGATCACCTCTCATTCTTCTAAACTCCATGAGTATAGACCCAACCTTCTTAACCTTTCTTCATACGACAACCCCTTCATCTCAGATATCAACCTTGTGATCCTTCTCTGAACTGCCTCCAATGCAAGTATATCCCTCCTTAAATAAGGAGACCAAAACCATATGCAGTGCTCCAGGTGTGATACAGTTGTAGCAGGACTTCCCTACTTTTATACTCCAACCCCCTTGCAATAAAGGCCAACATTCCATTTGCCTTCCTAATTACGTGCTGTACCTGCATGCTAACTTTTTGTGTTTCATATACAAGGACCTCCAGATCTCTCTCAATCGCAGCATTTTGTAATCTCTCTCCATTTAAATAATAATTTGCTTTTTTATTTTCCCTACCAAAGTGGATAACCTCACATTTTCCCACATTATACTCTATCTGCCAAATGTTTGCCCACTCACTTCGCCTATCTATATCCCTTTGCAGATTCTTTGTGTCCTCCTCACAACTTGGCTTTCTGACCTATCTTTGTATCATCAGTAAATTTGGCTACATTACACCCGATCCCTTCATCCAAGTCATTAATATAGATTGTAAATAGTTGAAGCCAGAGCACTATGGGCAAAGATTGGCTAAGAGTGCTTCGTTTGGATTGCTACAGCGTCTGTAGTACAGAAATGGTTAAGTCTTGGCTGAATACTCTGCTGGAGAAATATGCTAACATTTTTCAGGACTCATACGAGAGCATCAAGGGATACAATGCACATATTCTGATTAGGCTGGATGTCAAACCTATTTTTTGTGTAGAATCATAGAAATTTACAGCATGGAAGGAGGCCATTTTGGCCCATTGTATCCGTGCCGGCCAACAAAGAGCTATCCAGCCTAATCCCACTTTATAGCTCTTGGTCCATAGCCCTGTAAGTTATGGAACTTCAATTGCACATCCAAGTACTTTTTAAATGTGGTGAGGGTTTCTGCCTTTACCACCATTTCAGACCCAGACCCCCCCGGGTGAAGAAATTTCCCTCAAATCCCCTCTAAACCTTCTACCAATTACTTTAAATCTATGCCCCCTGGTTGTTGACCCCTCTGCTAAGGGAAATAGGTCCATCCTAGCCACTCTATCTCGGACCCTCATAATTTATACACCTCAATAAGGTCTCCCCTCAGCCTCTCCAGTCGAGACAACATCCTCGTAAATCTAAGGAACTTACCTTCCCTTGTAGACCAAGGCCTTTACCATATGCATAAAAATTGCAGGTTGAGCAAATGCTTGATAAGTTGGAGGAAAACTGAGTTTTAGTGGACTGATAGGAGTCCCGTTAGTTGTAGTTCCAAAGGCAGACAAAACGGTATGGCTCTGTGGAGATTATAAAATTACCTGAATCGAGCAGTTGATAATGAACAGTACCCGTTACTGACATCACAGGACCTGTATGCAGAACTGGCGGGAGCTAAAGTCTTCACAAAACTGGGTCTCTCCCATGACTATGCTCAACTCCACGTTGACAAGGATAGTCAGCAGTATCTGACAGTCAACACACACAATGGTATCCCGTCCACACCAAAGATATTTCAGGCTACCATGGATCAGATCTTACAGGGAATAAATCACTGTTTGTGCAATCAAGATGATGTGTTGATAGCCACCGGCACAGAGACGGAAAACCTGGAAATCTTAGAAGTATTCAGATGGTTTAGTGACCATAATCTGAAGCTGAAGGGGAGTAAATGTGCATTTATACAGCGTGAGGTGGTTTACCTAGGATTGTGGGTAGATGCAAATGGTCTCCAACCAGTTAAGGAGAAAGTGCAAACCATCATGATGGCTCCGGAACAAAAAAACGTTACTGAATTGCGATCCTTTTTAGGCATGGTTCAGTATTATGCTCATTTCCTTCCTGGACTAGCAACGGTGCTTGCACCACCCCATAATTTATTAAAGAAAGGGATACTTTGGATATGGGACAAAGAGCAACAGAATGCATACGACACATGCAAGCAATGCTTGAGCAATATTGCTCTTCTCGTCCATTATAATCTGACTCGTGAACTAAGAATAGCATGTGATGCCTCTGGGTATGATGTGGGAGCAGTGATCAGCCATGTTATGAATGATGGGCAGGAAAAAATGGTTGCCTTTGCATCGCGTATGCTCAACAAAAGCAAACAAAATTATGCTCAGATTTGAGAAAGAGGCTTTGGCAATTATTTTTGGTGTTAAAAAGTTTCACCAGTTTCTTTTGAGACGCCAATTCACGCTAGTAACCGATCACAAACCGCTACTAGCATTCCTAGGCCCAAAGGCAATTCCATCTATGGCGGCTTCCGGGATGCAAAGATGGGCTATTTTATTGGCTCAGTATGATTACAAAATTGACTATCGTACGTCGAAGCAGAATGCAGTGACGGATGCTCTTTTAAGGTTGCCTCATGAAGAATCTGAAATTGGCCGTGAATAGTCAATCTTTACTCTAGATGTCGTTGATGAGGGCTTTCCAATCACTGCCTCTGTTATTGCAGAGCACACACAGAAAGATGCCACGTAAATTCAAAAAGTCAAAGGAAAAGGAGAAGGTAATAGTGCAGGGTAGCGATAGGGATAATGATAACCGAGTGCAACAGGAAGGGACAGAGCGTATAATCATAAGAGTGCATCAGAAAGTGGGGTCAGAGTAGGGAAAAATGGGAAAAAGATAAAATTAAAAGCTCTTTATCTGAATGCATGCAGCATTCGTAACAAGATAGATGAATTGCCGGCACAAATAGAAATAAATAGATATGATCTGATAGCCATTACAGAGACGTGATTGCAAGGTGACCAAGGCTGGGAACTGAATTTCAGGGGTATTTGCCATTTTGGAAGGATAGGGGAAAGGAAAAGGAGGTGGGGTAGCTCTGTTAATAAAGGATGAGATCACTGCAGTAGTGAGGAGCGACTTTGGCTCAGAAGATCAAGATGAGAAATAATAAAGGAAAGAAGCCACTGGTGGGTGTAGTCTATAGGCCCCCTAACAGTAGCTACACTGTAGGACGGAATATAAATTAAGAAATAATGGAGACTAGTAAGAAAGGAACGTCAATAATCACGGGGGATTTTAATCTTCATCTTGATTGGACAAATCAAATTAGCAAAGGTAGTCTTGAGGAAGAATTCATAGAGTATATTCGGGATAGTAGGGATGGTCTACTCCTGCTCCTATTTCTTACGTTCTTATGTTCACGGTGAGCATACTAGATCGTGGGCATGAAAGTGATGGCCCAAATTTTTGTTTATTGGCCTGAGTTGGATAAAGACTTAGAAGTACATGTACAGCGTCCCGAATCCGGAATTCCAAAAACCGGAATTGTCCGAAAACCGGACATTTTTGAGGTGGCCAAGATGGTGACATCGAGGAGCGAGGGATGAGAAACCAGTAGAAAATGCAGCGCCGGGGGGCCGTGGATGGTGAGGAGTGGAGGGAATCGGTGAGCGGAGGATCGACGTGAATTGGCAAGCAGCGAGGAGCAGAGGATTGGCGGGCGGCAAGGTCTGAAATCCGGCACGGATTTGGTCACGAGGATTCCGGATTTCAGACTATTGATTGTCTTGTCTGAAATCAGGCAAAACCCAAAAACCGGCATGGATTCGGTCCCAAGGATTCCGGATTTCAAACTTTGTACCTGTATTACTAAGTGTACTAACTGTCAAGACTGCAGGGCCATGCCAGCTAAAACCCCGCTGCAAACATGGACTTGGTCAATAAGACCATTCCAGAGAATACATACTGATTTTTGCGAGAGGGGCAGTGATAATTTTCTGATTTGAATCGATAGCCATGCCAAATGGCTGGAAGTACAGCATATGGGATAATCTATGACTACAGAGCGTACAAAGAATGGAGGTTGGAGCAGGAGAAAGCTAAAAGGTTACAACAGGATACTCTGGCTCAGCCGTCGAATTTGTAAAATTGTAATCATGATAAGTAATCTTTTTGAAATATTGTATAAATACCTAGCTTCTAAACAAAGGGGAAGCAGTGCAATGTATGCACCTGAGAAGTTTGTAGAGCTCACAGGCTTGTACAGCTGTTGCATTGTGAGTGGCTTAGCCAGTCATGTGAGGTTCACAAGACTCCATGAAACCCCAGTCAATTGAGTCTAGGTCATCCACGATGAGGTATGCAGTTGTGAGTCTAGTGGATGAACTGGTAATTTGTAGTGTGATTGTTAAACCTTGTTAATAAACCAACTAGTTCTTAATAGCAATGTCTGGCTATGAATTCTTAAGCAAGGAACCCATGAAGCAAATACATTACAGCTACCACATTTAGTGACTCAGGGAGATAACTCCATCTAACGTTAAGAGGTAAGCAAACCTGATAGGCCTTTTGCTTCAAACATTTCGTCCCACTGTGTTTCATTGTGTATTGGTGTCTGGTAGGGGAAAAATATCATTACTGACAATTTATTAAGATTTCAAAAATCTCATTTAAATTAGATGAAATGGTTCATACCTCAATTTGAATCTCCTTTCTCTTACCAGCCATTTTAACTGAAACAAACAAGTATTTCAAAAACACTGTTAAAATATTATAAGTATTGACTTCTGTAATCATTTTCATGGGTACTTTAAAAAAGTTTCTGATTTCTTATGCAATTTTCATTTATTTTTAATGACAAAGGAGCAAACTAGAGTAATTAATTAAGGATGCGGTATTATGGCAAGACCATATTTATTGCCCATCCCCAGTTGTCCTGAGAAGGTGATGGTGGGCCATCTCTTTGAACTACTGCAGTTCCTGTGGTAATGGTGCTCCCACAATGGTATTACGTCAGGAATTCCAGCAATGATGAAAGAACATTGATATATGACCAAGTCAGGATGGTAGGTGACTTTGAGGGGAATTTGGTACTGTAGCTTAGTGGTTCTGGATTAGAAATCCAGAGACTGTGAACTGCATTATCTCCACCACCATCCCAGCTGAGATGAGCTAACGGCATGGGACCTCCCTGATCCATCACTCAATTGTTGCCAGATAAATGTATTGAGTCATCAGAGAGCTACTTGATACTTTTGATCCACAAAATTAAAATAATTGTTTTCAGAATAACAACGCAGTTAAGCAATTTAGGTTAACAACCAGAATAAGCAATTGCAACCCTAAATGTAGAAGGCCATGCCAGGCGAAGTACCTGGCATATCTTAGAATAAGACATCGTTATCATCATAGGCAGTCCCTCGGGATTGAGGAAGACTTGCTCCCACTCTTAGCATGAGTTTTCAGATGATATTGCCAAGCAGAGCAGTGATCAACAATCCAATAGAATGCTGATCTGCATAGCCAAAACAGTAGAATGCAAGTTGGAGGGGTAGTGGCACTAAGAAAGTGCTGGGGACTATGTAGAGAAGAGTCACAAGGCTAATTAATTCATGCTAAGGGAATTAAGGATTATGGGGAGCGGGCGGGTAAGTGAAGCTGTGTCCACGGCCAGATCAGCCATGATCTTGTTGAGTGGTGGAGCAGGCTCGAGGGGCTAGATGGCCTACTCCTGTTCCTAATTCTTATGTTCTTATGTTCTGTCACAGGTGGGACAGACAGTGGTTGAAGGAAAGGGAAGGCGGGGAGTCTGGTTTTCCGCACGCTCCTTCCGCTGCCTGCGTTTGATTTCTACATGCTCTCGGCGACGAGACTCGAGGAGCTCAGCACCCTTCCGGATGCACTTCCTCCACTTAGGGCGGTCTTTGGCCAGGGACTCCCAGGTGTCAGTGGGGATGTCGCACTTTATCAGGGAGGCTTTGAGGGTGTCCTTGTAATGTTTCCGCTGCCCACCTTTGGCTCGTTTGCCGTGGACGAGTTCCAAGTAGAGCACTTGCTTTGGGAGTCTCGTGCCTGGCATGTGAACTATGTCCTAATGAATCTATTACACAGGGCTGAACTGCAAAAGCAGCAGGTCAAGCAGCTCCACAACCAGTGGATGACAGCAAAACTCTGGAGCCCTACCATATCCATTCCAGAACGGTGGTGGAGGAAGTTCATCTGTATCCTTATTCAGGCAGAACAGATGCTTTGCTGGACCAACATACCAACACTGTGGCTATGAGCAGGGTAGAGGCTGGGTAGACCCCCAAAGCCTCTCCATCAACTACAATGTTCAAGTCTGGAGAGTGATTAGATACTCAGGAGTTGCCTGGATGGGTGTAGTCACAAAATTCAAGAAGCTCAACACTATCCAGGACAGAGCAACTTGCTTGATTGGCACCTCTGTCACTATCCAGCCCCTCCATCATCAACATACTGTGGCTTAGAGAACCTGAGTGAGGAAGAAATCAGAACCAGAAAGGGAGTGGGCAAGTTGGCTAACTAGACCTCCCCACACAGCTCAGCGACACATGAAGATACCAGAAGAGAGAGAGAGGTAAAGAAAGACACATTTTGAAGAAGGCACATAAGCCACAGCAGATGATATAGTTAAAGACCACTGAAGCCTCAGACTATTGTTAACTTGGCAGTCTTGAACCACCACCCCCAAAAAACTCCAGATAAACAACTCAACAGCCTTGATCCACTAACTGGCCAGCCCTGCAACACCACCATGCTCAAAGCCCCTGTTCCTCCTGACCCCACAAAGATGTTTACATCATGCGTGGTGCTGAAATTGCTAAGGATGATGCTGAAGGAGTCTGCTACAAATTCAGGTTTGATGCAGGTATCTACTCAGATTCAATGTTGTCAGTTGCTTCCTTAAGCAACCTGGTTGCTCTCTTTTTTTAATGATGTACCACAAAACATACCAACAATAACTTGCATTTATATAGCGCCTTTAATGACATGTAGTAAAATGTCCTAAGGCTGTGTAAGGAACATTACAAAACAAAATTTGACACTGAGCACATAAGGAGAAATTAGGACAGATGACCAAAAGCTTGGTCAAAGTGATAGGTTTTAAGGAGCATCTTAACAGAGGAGTGAGAGGTAGAGAGGCTGAGAGGTTTAGGGAAGGAATTCCAGAGCTTGGGGCCCAGGCAGCTGAAGGCATGGCCGCCAATGGTGGAGCAATTAAAATTGGGAATGCGCAAGAGGCCAGAATTGGAGGAGCACAGATATCTCGGAGGGTTCTGGGCTGAATGAGGTTAGAGATAGGGAGAGGAAAGACCATGTAGGGATTTGAAAACAAGGAATGAGAATTTTAAAATTGAGGTGATGCTGGACCGGGAGCCAAAGTAGGTCAATGAGCACAGGAATGATGGGTGAACAGGACTTGGTCTGAGTTAGGATACGAGTTTTGGATGAGCTCAAGTTTATGTAGGGTGGAAAATGGGAGACCAGCCAGAAGAACATTGGAATAGTCAAATCCAGAGGTAACAAAGGCCTTTAATAAGAGTTTCAGCAGCAGATAAGCTGAGGCAGGTGTGGAGGCAGGCGATGTTACATAGGCAGTCTTGGTGATGGAGCGGGTATGTGGTCAGAAGCTCAGCTCGGGATCAAATACAACACCAAGGTTGCGAATGGTCTGGTTCAGCCTCAGACAGGTGTCAGTGAGAGGGATGAAGTCAGTGGCTAGAGAACGCAGTTTGTGGCAGGAACTGAAGACAATGGCTTCAGTCTTCCCAATATTTAATTGGAGGAAATTTCTGCTCGTCTAGTACTGGATGTCGGACAAGCAGCGTGACAAGTTGGATATAGTGGAGGGGTCGAGAGAGATGGTGCTGAGGTAGAACTGGGTGTCGTTAGCGTACACGTAGAACCTGACGTGTTTTCAGATGATATTGCCAAGCAGAGCAGCGATCAACAATCCAATAGAATGCTGATCTACATAGCCAAAACAGTAGAATGCAAGTTGGAGGGGTAGTGGCACTAAGAAAGTGCTGGGGACTATGTAGAGAAGAGTCACAAGGCTAATTGCTCGTGTTAAGGATCTTGAGAAACTGTGACATTCCAGCTTAGAAAGGGAATAAAAAAATAATTGGATGCTACAATGAGGTGATCTTAAGGAGGGAATTTTAACCTAAAAAACAGGTGGGTTGCGGCTGTGAGAGAAGTTAAAGGCCGGAATCTTCCCAGCCTTGCGAGTGCAGGTTTGGAGGTGGGCCCGCTGTCAAAATGGCCTTGATTGACAGCGGGTCGGCATCCCGTTCTCAACCCACCTCCTTGTCAGTTTCTCAACTGTCAGATCTGCATGCGGATTGCAGACCCGACACCAAGCAGCGGGCCACTTCATCAAGGTACTTAACAGGTAGTTTAGTGCTATTTAAGAGGATTAAAAGCAGGCATTTACAATTTTACCAACTATTTGACAGCTTTGCCATCCCTCAATAACATGCCAGCTAAGTGGAGTCGGGTTCTCAGTGACTCTCTATTGTTTTGGCAAGTTACCAGCTGCAGAAGTGGTATAAAAGCTACCATTTCACAGCTGTTCACTTTCCAATGTTCGAAGATGAAGCATTCAGGACTTGGAAGGAATTTTTGAGGTATATGCAGGCTGGAAGTGTTTGCAGTGAACTCTCTATTCATTGTCACCCCCTTGGAGCAACCTCTCTCACCATTGACAGATCGCTTCTGTCATTTCAACTTCATCTGCCATCTATTCCTGCAGCATTGTAGCTCTTAACAAAATCTCACCTTGGTACTCAGAATCCCACCATGATCAGCCCAACACCAGCATCACTAAACACGCCAGCATCATCACCAAACCTTCTCCGCAATCACCTGATGCTGCATAGGGCAAAGGGCATCAGCACCCGACCACTTTGTTGCCCGGGAGGCCAGGGATGGCATTACCATGGCTACATTTACTTCACTTGATGCTGTGCACCCTGGCTACCACATGATGTGCCAGGTTGGTATCACCCCACACCAGCACCATAAACCATACCCAAGCTATTCCTTTCACACTCATCACCATTGTGCAAGGTACCCTTTTGTCTGACCATTCACTAAAAATCACTAAGCCACTTCCAAAGGTGCACACAAATATGTCAAAGTGCAAAATAAAGATTTCAATGTTTGACAACACATTAGCAGAAACTCTATACAGGTATGGCGTCAGAAATCCGGAAACCTCGGGACCGAGCCCGTTCCGGATTCCGGGTATTTCCAGATTTCGGAACATCTTTGCCTGGGCTGAGGGAGGTAGGTAGGGCACGGGAGGGGGAGTCGGTCAGTCCGTTGGAGATCTGGGGGGTCGGGGGTGTGGGGTGGTTGGTTGGGTTGCCGGAGGTCAGGGGGTGGAGATCGGTTGGGCTGAGGCTGCGGGGGGGACGGTCAGGCCGGCAAAGGTCGGGGGGGTAGTCGGTTGGGCCACCGGAGATCGGATGGGGGAGTCAGTCGAGCTGATGGAAGTCGATTGGGCCGAGGCCGGGGAAGGTTGGTTGGGCGGCCAGAGGTCGGGGGGGGAGGGGGTGGGGTCGGTTGGGCCGCCAGAGATCGGGGCAGTTGGTCGGGCCACCAGAAGTTGAGGGGTCGGTCGGGCCGAGGTCGGGGGAGGTCAGTTGGGTCGAAGCCGAGTGGGGGTTTGGTTGGGCCGCCAGAGGTTGGGGGGCATCGGTCGGGCCTTGGCTGGGGGAGGTCAGGTCGAGGCGGGGTGAGGTCAGGCCGAGGCAGGGTGAGGTCGGGCGGCTGGAGGCTGGACTGAGGCAGAGGGAGGTCGGGCGGCCGGAGGGGTCAGTCGGGTGGTCGGAAGTTGGCGGGGGGGGCGAGATCGGGCCAAAGCCGGAGGAGGTCGGTTGGACCGCAAGAGGTCGGGAGAGGTCGGGGGGCGGCCGCAGGTCGGGCAAGGCAGGGGTAGGTTGGGCGACCGAGGTGGGGGGGAGTCTGGATTTTGGAACATATTCCGGTTTCTGGACGACCCCGCCACGGATCGGCCCAGTGTCCAGATTCTGGAACATTCCGGACTTTGGACGTCGCACTGTATGAACATTGGTTAAAACACCCAAGTGTCTACCTTTGCTTGTTGTTAGTTGATATGATTGGACGAGGTTGAGAGTGAGTGTGAGGGGTGGCTAGTGAGATGGGGAAGTGAAAATGTAGAAAGAGAGAGGGATCGGGGGTGGTGCAAGGTCAGTTGGTGTGAGTAAAGATGTCAGGAGTAGGATACGGAATGCAGAGTGATCGGCAGTGATGAGTGGCACAGCAGGATGAGGTTGAGTGTGGCTTTGCAGGAACGTTTCATGATCTACTGAGATCATTGAAAGGTTTGTACCACTGCAGCGAGGTCCTCCTGACGACATTCCTGCTTGTGCTCTCCTGTGCAATGTGCAACCAGGCTGCGTTGGTGTTCTGGGGAGGTCTCTTCCGTCCGTTGGAAGGGAAGAAACATAGAAACATAGAAAATAGGTGCAGGGGTAGGCCATTCGGCCTTTCGAGCCTGCACCTCCATTCAATAAAATCATGGCTGATCATTCCTTCAGTACCCATTTCCTGCTTTCTCTCCATATCCCTTGATCCCCTTAACCGTAAGGGCCATATCTAACTCCCTTTTGAATATATCCAATGAACTGGCATCAACAACTCAATGCGGCAGGGAATTCCACAGGTCAACAACTCTCTGAGTGAAGAAGTTTCTCCTCATCTCAGTCCTAAATGGCCTACCCCTTATCCTAAGACTGTGTCTCCTGGTTCTGGACTTCCCCAACATCAAGAACATTCTTCCCGCATCAAACCTGTCCAGTCCCATCAGAATCTTAATTGCTTCTATGAGATCCCCTCTCATCCTTCTAAACGCCAGTGAATAAAGGCCCAGTTGATCCAGTCTCTCCTCATATGACAGCCCAGCCATCCCTGGAATCAGTCTGGTGAACCTTCGCTGCACTCCCTCAATAGCAAGAACATCCTTTCTCAGACTAGGAGACCAAAACTGAACACAATATTCCAGGTGAGGCCTCACCAAGGCCCTGTACAACTGCAGTAAGACCTCCCTGCTCCTATATTTAAATCCCCTAGCTATGAAGGCCAACATATCATTTGCCTTCTTTACCGCCTGCTGTACCTGCGTGCCCACTTTCAGTGACTGATGAACCATGACACCCAGGTCTCGTTGCACCTCCCCTTTTTCCAGTCTGCCACCATTCAGATAATATTCTGCCTTCGTGTTTTTGTCTCCAGAATGGATAACCTCACATTTATCCACATTATACTGCATCTGCCATGTATTTGCCCACTCACCTAATCTGTCCAAGTCACCCTGCAGCCTCTTAGTGTCCTCCTCACAGCTCACACCGCCACCCAGTTTTGTGTCATCCACAAACTTGGAGATATTACACTCAATTCCTTCATCCAAATCGTTAATGTATATTGTAAAGAGCTGGGGTCCCAGCACTGAGCTCTGCGGCACCCCACTAGTAACTGCCTGCCATTCTGAAAAGGACCCGTTTATCCCGACTCTCTGCTTCCTGTCTGGCAACCAGTTCTCTATCCATGTCAGTACATTACCCCCAATACCATGCGCTTTGATTTTGTGCACCAATCTCTTGTGCAGGACCTTATCAAAAGCCTTTTGAAAGTCCAAATACACCAGATCCACTGGTTCTCCCTTGTCCACTCTACTAGTTACATCCTCAAAAAATTCCAGAAGATTTGTCAAGCATGATTTCCCTTTCATAAATCCATGCTGACTCGGTCCGATCCTGTCACTGCTTTCCAAATGGGCTGCTATTTCATCTTTAATGGTTGATTCCAACATTTTCCCCACTACTGATGTCAGACTAACCGGTCCATAATTACCCGTTTTCTCTCTCCCTCCTTTTTAAAAAAGTGGCGTTACATTAGCTACCCTCCAGTCCATAGGAACTGATCCACAGTCGATAGATTGTTAGAAAATGATCACGAATGCATCCACTATTTCTTGGGCCACTTCCTTAAGTACTCTGGGATGCAGACTATCAGGACCCGGGGATTTATCGGCCTTTAATCCCATCAATTTCTCGAACACAATTTCCTGCTTAATAAGGATATCTTTCAGTTCCTCGTTCTCACTAGACCCACTGTCCCCTAGTACATTCGGAAGGTTATTTGGATCTTCCTTTGTGAAGACAGAACCGAAGTATTGGTTTAATTGGTCTGCCATTTCTTTGTTCCCCATTATAAATTCACCTGAATCCGACTGCAAGTGACCTATGTTTGTCTTTACTAATCTTTTTCTCTTCACATATTTATAGAAGCTTTTGCAATCAGTTTTTATGTTCCCTGCAAGCTTCCTCTCATACACTATTTTCCCCTTCTTAATTAAACCCTTAGTCCTCCTCTGTTGAATTCTAAATTTCTCCCAGTTCTCAGGTTTGTTGCTTTTTCTAGCCAATGTATGTGCCTCTTCCTTGGTTTTAACACTATCCTTAATTTCCCTTGTTAGCCATGGTTGAGCCACCTTCCCAGTTTTAGTTTTACTCCAGACAGGGATGTACAATTGCTGAAGTTCATCTATGTGATCTTTAAATGTTTGCCATTGCTTATCCACCGTCAACCCTTTAAGTATCCTCTGCCAGTCTATTCTAGCCAATTCACACCTCATACCGTCGAAGTTACCTTTTCTTAAGTTCAGGATCCTAGTTACCGAATTAGCTTTGTCACTCCCCATCTTAATAAGGAATTCTATCATATTATGATCACTTTTCCCCAAAGGGCCTCGCACAACAGGATTGCTAATTAGTCCCTTCTCATTACACATCACCCAGTCTAGGATGGCCAGCTTCCTGGTTGGTTCCTCAACATATTGGTCTAGAAAACCATCCCTAATACACTCCAGGAAATCCTCCTCCACCGTATTGCTACCAGTTAGGTTAGCCCAATCTATATGTAGATTAAAGTCGCCCATGATAACTGCTGTACCTTTATTGCACACATCCCTTATTTCTTGTTTGATGCTGTCCCCCACCTCACTACTACTATTTGGTGGTCTATACACAACTCGCACTAGTGTTTTCTGCCCTTTGGAATTCCGCAGCTCCACCCATACCGATTCCACATCATCCTGGCTAATGTCCTTCCTTACAATTGCATTAATTTCCTCTTTAACCAGCCACCCCGCCTTCTTTTCCTTTCTGTCTATCCTTCCTAAATGCTGAATACCCTTGGATGTTGAGTTCCCAGCCTTGCTCACCCTGGAGCCATGTCTCCGTGATGCCAATCACATCGTATCCGTTAACTGCTATCTGCGCAGTTAATTCATCCACCTTATTCCGAATACTCCTCACATTGAGACACAGAGCCTTCAGGCTTGTCTTTTTAACACACTTTGCCCCTTTTGAATCTTGCTGTAATGTGGCCCTTTTTGCTTTTTGCCTTGGGTTTCTCTGCCCTCCACTTTCACTATTCTCCTTTCTATTTTTTGCTTCTGTCCCCCTTCTATTTCCCTCTGTCTCCCTGCATAGGTTCCCATCCCCCTACCATATAAGTTTAACGCCTCCCCAACAGCACTAGCAAACACTCCCTCGAGGACATTGGTTCGGATCCTGCCCAGGTGCAGACCGTCCGGTTTGTACTGGTCCCACCTCCCCCAGAACCGGTTCCAATGTCCCAGGAATTTGAATCCCTCCCTTCTGCACCATTACTCAAGTCACATATTCATCTGTGCTATCCTGCGATTCCTACACTGACTAGCACGTGGCATTGGTAGCAATCCTGAGATTACGACTTTTGAGGTCCTACTTTTTAATTTAACTCCTAGCTCCCTAAATTCGTCTCGTAAGACCTCATCCCGTTTTTTTACCTATATCGTTGGTACCTATATGCATCACGACAACTGGCTGTTCACCCTCCCTTTTCAGAATGTCCTGCACCCGCTCTGAGACATCCTTGACCCTTGCACCAGGGAGGCAACATACCATCCTGGAGTCTTGGTTGTGGCCGCAAAACGCCTATCTATTCCCTTTACAATTGAATTCCCTATCACTATCGCTCTCCCACTCTTTTTCCTGCCCTCCTGTGCAGCAGAGCCAGCCACGGTGCCATGAACTTGGCTGCTGTTGCCCTCCTCTGATGAGTCATCCCCCTCAACAGTACCCAAAGCGGTGTATTTGTTTTGCAGGGGGATGACCGCAGGGGACCTCTGCACTACCTTCCCTGCACTGCTCTTCCTGTTGGTCTTCCATTCCCTATCTGGCTGTGGACCCTTTACCTGTGGTAAGACCAACTCACTAAACATGCTATTCACGTCATTCTCAGCATCATGCATGCTCCAGAATGAATCCACCCGCAGCTTCAGCTCCGCAACGCGGTGCGTCAGGAGCTGGAGGCGGACACACTTTCCGCACATGTAGTCGTCAGGGACACCGGAAGTGTTTCTGACTTCCCACATAGTACAGGAGGAGCATAACGCGTGTCCGAGCTCTCCTGCCATGACTTAACCCTTTAGATACACTTAAATTGGCAACAACAATGCTAAAAGTTAATTACTGATATATATAAGGACGGGAGAGTGGAAAGCACCAGTTCAAAGTGTCACAGGAGAGAGAGTGGAGAGCACCAGTTCCATCTGTCGCAGGAGAGAGTGTGGTGAGCACCAGTTCCAACTGTCACAGGACGGGAGAGTGGAGAGCACCAGTTCCAACTGTCACAGGAGAGAGAGTGGCGAGCACCAGTTCCAACTGTCGCAGGAGAGAGAGTGGAGAGCACCAGCTCCAACCGTCACAGGACGGGAGAGTGGAGAGCACCAGTTCCAACTATCACAGGAGAGAGAGAGAAAACCTCCCTAAGTGCTGTGACTCCCTCCATAAGCATCTGGAGGAAGTTGAAGGGGTTAAGATCATTAGTATTTCTAAAAGTATTGTAGCTAAGCTTGTAATTCTCAGGAGTGTGGTGTGTGATGGGAAAGCAGACTTATCGTGGAGAGTCAAGCTGTGGAAATGGCTGGTTCACATAGCATGGTCCGAGATAACAATACAAAAGGAGGATTGAAACACTCCAGTTTGTCTGTCATTAATAACAAATATAATCAAGGACACAGGTCTGGGAACAAGTTCTTTATAATTACTTAACCGTAGAAAGATAATGATGTAGCACGTAACTAATCAGATAAGAGGATCACGAAAGTGACATAATGGAATTGTATGTACCAATGAAATTATTGTAACTAGGCGAGGACTTGTGGCGTGTTAGGGGAAACAACCAATGGAAAACTTCCACGCGTATGCTTCATGATTTTGTTTGTATTTTCACTGTATAAAAATAGCAACTCCAAAGCTGCTCGGAGAGTACGGTTGGTTTGGGTCACCGAGTTACTAAACTCGTGTAGAAGCTGTCTCTCCCTTGATCGAGTGCTTTATAATAAACGATTCTTTTCTCTGAAACAGACCTGTGTTGTGTATCTATGTGATACTCGACAACAATTGGCGTAGTCTGGCAGGACGCACCCGGATGAAAGACAGACGGAAATTTGCAGACCATCACGAGTGTGTTTTAAATACCACTTATAAATCCGATGTAATCTGCCACGAAACGTGTCGGTCACCTGGGGTGTCCGAACTTGTAAGAAAGGTCTGTCGCGGTGTTGGAAGTAATTTAAATATGTTGTATATCCGTCACTATATATAAGTCAAAGTGAAAAACTGGTAGTGGTTGCAAACTCTAGATTTGAGGACCAGATTAGGGAGGCAATCAGTATTGTTAGTCCGGCCGAATGTTAGAGGAGTCCAAGGGCTTGGAGACAGTTCACAGAATCCGGTGGAAGGGGTAGACGTGCCCAAACGTGAGATGGTATGCAAGGATCTGTTGGACTGGGGACCAAACGGGTCGCTGAGTAGATACTTTGCGGATGACCATAAGAAATTAATAATGACTATGTTAAGTGATGGGTGGGATCCCAAAATAGAGCTGTCCAAACAGAAATTATGGTGGGAGAAACAGAAAAATTATAAGTCATCGATGGGATTGTAGACTCTAGGTTCAAGGAACCCGATTAGAGGGACAATCAGGATCTAAGAATACAGTGAAATCGATGGAAATATCGGTGGGACCGTAGACTCTGGGTTTAAGTGAAACCGAGTAGCGGGACGGTTGGTATCTGAGAATACAGTGAAACCGATATAGGGGTAGACATACCGAGCTGAGTATGGCGTGTAAGGATATGCTGGACTGGGGGCCGACAGCTCCCTTCGGAGATATTTTTCGGACGACCATAAGAAACTGATTGTGACTATGTTAAGTGACGGATGGGATCCCAAAGAAGACCCCACTAAACAAAAAGAATGGTGGGAAAAACAAAAACACAAGAAAGTCGCCAAGGCAGGATTGATGGTGGTCAGTCAGTGACCACCATCACTGTATAAGGCCATGGCCAGGCCACAATTAGAGGAATTGCGCAAATTAAGAGTAGGAGATAGAATGGGAAGATCTAAGAAGTATATAAAACCGACACAGAAGCTTCAGCTCTTGTGCAGAGAAAGAAAGAGATAAGCTTTAGTGAGTGGTTGTGTGGAAGTTTTCTTGACTGTAGAATATTTGAGGTGGGAGTTAATGAATTTTTCATTTGTCTGAAAGCTAGTCTTTTAAAAGAGAAATGGTGCATCTGTATGTTTGTTTTAGCTCCACCCACTTTTTCGGGCAGAGAGCTGAAAGTTTTTAACCTTTGTAGTGTTGTCCTAGATGTGGGAAGTTTTAAGAATGTGTGAACCTAGAATTGAATGACATTTTAAGTTATAAACACAGATGTGGATTTATTTTGATGATAAGTTACGGAGCTAGGAAATGCATAAAGGATAGGTTTGTTTAACAAAAGATAAAACTTCAATTAAAAATGTGTGGTCTCATTTTAAATCAATTAGAATCATAACAAAGTGCTGTCTTTTCAATTTGGTTATTGCAAGCCGAGACGCCCAATTATTTGTTAAAAAAAAAACACGTAATCATTGATTATATTGGGTTGAAAGACAATAAATTTAGTCTATGAATGAGATAAAGAAAGGAGAAGGGAGAGTGTATTGCCTTTAAAAAAAAAGCCTGCGTGGGTTTCTCGAGGCTACAGGCTAGAGGAAGATCTGCCCTCGTTTTCCTTTGTGTAGAATCTTGTTTTAAATGACATGAAAGCTTCTAGCTCAGTAAAAGAGATTTAAATTGGGATTTTGAGATATTTTAGGTGATACCTCCTTGATAAACATTTTGGTTGTATTGGAAAATCTTGAGTTTGAAAACCTTTTTAAAAGAAACAATACCTAACAGTTTAGGAAAAAAAATACCAAAAAGTTTAGAAACAATCTAAAAATGCCATTTTCTCTGATGAGAGACAGAAATGCCGTTTGGGGGAGACAAGATAAGATATGGACGTAACCTTGGAAATGATTTGCGAGAACTTGAATTGCAAGCACTTCTGTGTTAAGATAGTTTATAAACTTTCACTTGTTTTTGAAATACAGGAAACCGGACAATTCTGGTCAGAATGAGATTACGGGCCACACCAAATCGAATGACAGGATTAACCCCCTATGAGTTAATGACTGGATGAGCAATGAAGTTACCCGAGGGGATGGTTACAGGAGGGGCAGAATTAAGACCATTACCAGATTGAGTAAGCAGCTGAAAGAGATGCGGCAGGAAGTAAGAGAAAGACAAAGAAATGAGGATGAAGATAAAGGGATTAAACCCTCGGCGGTAGTGCCGGAGATTGGAGCGAAGGTAATGGGTTAGAGAATTGCCCACAATGGAGCGGACCATATGAAGTATTAATCAGTGGTGACACATGTGCGAGTATAAATATGAAAGGTGGAGGCCGATGGAAACATTGGTCCCAGCTGAAAGAATATAAGGGTACGGCTGATGGCGGAACCTAAGTTACTCCCGGTAATCTACTCCTTAAAATATGCCTTGGAGTAGAAGGAATGGAGGAATGCATTGATAGATGGACTTTTCGGGGGACTAGGAGTAATATTTGTAATACCAGGGGTACTTGCCACAATTAAATGGATCTGGGAAAGGTCACATGTCTGGAGATCCGGTAGAAGTAGAAATGGTAAGAATCTAACTAAAAACCTGGAATATCGAGGATGTGTTTTATCAACAGAATGTATATAAACGTGATCACCATCGCCCTTATGATTCTACAAGGACAAGGACAAGCTACCACAGAAGCATATACCCACACCAGAGGGTACAACAACTATGTAAACCAGCCCCTAGGGGGGCGGCTTCCGAGTGTCAGGAACGTTTATCTTGAAGCCACAAGATGAGTGGATAACAAAACTGTTACCTGAATATCGAATACTGTATTGTAAACCAGGGGAATTAACCTTGAGAAAGCGCATGGTAGTTAAACCTGGAACAGAAGTAATAGTTGACCCAGACAGGGACACGGTTTTAGAGCCAGCCTCGGTAAAAGCGAAAGAATGGGTCATATGTCAGGAAGAGAGAATGTGTTCAGGTCCAACAGTGGTGATTTATCAGCAAAAATCTGTAGTCACGACCCCAGAACCAACAACACGACCACCAATTACTTGCCCCCTCCTTACTGAAGGTCCATCCAGCGGGTTGGTGACGCGATCGGAGGGAATGTTGTTATTTGACAATGTGCAACATGAAATGTTACCTGTGATCATAAATTTAACAGACCTATACCTGCCAGAAAGGTGTAGCCCCAAGACTAAAGCGTTGTACACATGGTGGCTAGCCACAATCCTGAGAAAAGCTAGTGACGCATCAGGAGCAAGGAAGTATCACAAGCAGCTGAGACACAAAGAAGGAAGACAGAGGAGATCTATAGTAAATGACATACTAACTGGAGTAAATACAGGGACCTCTCTAATAAATGCACTAGATCTACAGACGATCCAAGCAGGAGTAGATAGTTTGAGGGGAACGATGGAGGTCCTAATGAGGAAACAGGCTGGGATAGGGATAGAATCTTCAGAGTTAGGATCTAAAACAGCCAAAATACTGCTAGAGGGTATATCCGTATTGGAAGGCCATGTACGAACAATTAACGAGATAAATAAGCAGGAACGAGAGGATGATGCCGAAAACAGGAAAAGAGACACATGTCATGCCTATACGGATGGATGATTTGTCAGATGAGACACAATATGGATCAGATACAAACTGGGTGAGTTCCAGACTGGGTAAACAACACCCAACTGAAAATGGCACAGCACACTGGGCCATTAGACGCCTGCACCCTGAAAGGAATGACTAGGGTGTATGCGGTTACAGGAGGATGGAAGGGGAAACAAACCCCTATCGTAGGAATAATACTAGTGATCCCCATAATAAACCAAGGCTCATACCCATATCCTCTATATGAAGTTGAAAGCATAGGGATAATACGAGAGGAAGAGTACATTCACCATTACCCGATGGACCAGTATGCGATCAAAAAGAATGGAAAGATAAGGGGAATATCTTTATCCGGAGAGAAGGAAGCCTAACTATATGCCCTCACCCAGTGGGAGACGGGAACAAGGATAGCTGCGGGTTTGACAATACTACGAAGGATGTGTCATTGAAATAAGCCCTGCCCGAACCGAACCCACACATTACGCCTATCAAGGATGAGGAGAATATTGTGTGGTAACTAGCCTGGGAACTTACGATTATGGAGGCTTGACTTGTAACATTACAATACCTAACTTTTGCTTTTGCTTTACTCCCAGAGTGTCGGTGGCGGTGGGACGAGCACGCATGACATATATACATGCCAGGAAGGCAATGACATTAGATATAAGCGACGAGATTAAGCAAAATATTGATGATTACATGGAAGAGCAAGCGCCACCAATTCCCCTGTTACCTGAAGATCTAACTGAGCTCAAAGGACCATTAAGAAATAACATTAAAAGATATTATGAGCTAAAGGTTAAAGGCAAAGAACTGGACAGTGAAATAAAGGATAACCTGAAAAACCCGCCTTGGTACTTGAGATCATGGAATTGGGGAATGAACATTGAAACACATCCATGGATAAGGATCCTTTCACATACCCTAGTGGCAGTATAGATAGTAATAGCCTTGAGTTGGTTAGTGATGTTATGTAATAAGTGCAAAAGACAGAAGAGGTATACCCAAACAAAGCTACAAGCTAAGGAACAGGTCAAATTGTTGCAGAATGAATACCTGATATGATTTGTGGGTGCTCCCAACCTATTGCCTGATCAATGAGACCTGGACGGAGTACACATGAATCAGACAAGGTGAATAATTGTTCATATTGGGTTAGATTAACCATATGACCAAAGGGGGGATTGAAGGGGTTAAAATAATTAGTATTTCTAAAAGTATTGTAGCTAAGCTTGTAATTATCAGGAGTGTAGTGTGTGATGGGAAAGCAGGCATATCGTGGAGAGGCAAGCTGTGGGAATGGCTGGTTCACATAGCATGGTACGAAATAACAATACAAAGGAGGATTGAAACACTCCAGTTTGTCTGTCATTAATAACAAATATAATCAAGGACACATAGGTCTGGGAACAAGTTCTTTATACTTACTTAACCGTAGAAAAATAATGATGTAGCACGTAACTAATCAGATAAGAGGCGCACAGAAGTGACAGAATGAAATTGTATGTACCAATGAAATTGTTGTAACTAAGCGAGGACTTGTGACGTGTTAGGGGAAACAATCAATGGAAAACTTCCGCATGTATGCTTCATGATTTTGAATGTATAAAAATAGCAGCCCCAAAGCTGCTCAGAGAGAACGGCTGGTTTGGGTCACCGAGTTACTGAACTTGTGTAGAAGCTATCTCTCCCTCGATTGAGTGCTTTATAATAAATGATTCTTTTCTTCGAAACAGACCCGTGTTGAGTATCTTTGTAATACTCCACAACAGATTCATGGGAGAGCCTGAGTGCAGCTGTGCACTTTTGTGCCGTGCTTGTCAGTGTTTGCAGCAACTCAAATGCTGAAGAACACTGACAGAAGAACTGTCAGAAAAAAGTTGTCCCTGGTCTATTTAAGGAAACTGGCTGATGAAACTGGCCCCCGATTTGCTTCATCGACCAGATTGTTTCTGATCGCTCCCTGCTGCTCTGTCAACACTCACACCGCTCCTCCGGCCCTCCCCCTGCTCCTCCACCCCCTGCTCCTCCTTCCCCTCTCTCTGCGGCCTAGTGCCACAGCCGCTCAACCTGGTTGGCTGCAGATGGGAAACAGAGGTGAAGTGGGGTTTAAAAGGGGGTTCAATGCTAAAAAGGGGGTAAAGCAGATTATAGAAGGGGAACAAATTGTCTTCAACGAAACGGCTCAAAGTAATGTATGGATCTTGGTTAGTGGAACAAGCCCAAGGAAACCTGCAGCAGATTGCGGAGGGAAAGCTCTCTTTTTGGGTAACTGATCGAGACCTAGGGCAATGTCCACTTATTAACTTACTAAGACTCTGTGCCAAGTCAGAAGGTTGGTACAGGTGTACCTGGTGGCATGAGTATCATTTACAGGAACAGAATGACATCACCCTGTTAGAGATAGTAGGGTATTACTCAATCATGCCTGAGAAAATATAGTAGGATATAATGAACACTGGAAATATAACCCGGGTGGATGGGATAACATGGAACTGCACAATGAAGGTAATTGCGGGACAGCATTTTCCTGTACGATATGTATAAAGAGGGAAGGGTGAATACTGTGTCAGCACCATACATTGGGAATACCAGTACGGTACAAACCTGACTTGCCCATTGCAACAGGAACTTTTTGTATTACCCCAGTCCAAACTGTGAGACTTGGGGCGCGGGTTTCATTAAGTATTTATTTGCGTAGGCAAGTAAATATTACTGTAAGAAAGGAGTTAAAAGTGTAACTGCCAAAGGGAAGATATAATGAATTTGGATAGTTAATTGGGCCAATTGAGGGCCACGTACAATGGGCATTAAGCAAAATGCGGAACAGAGGCTCACAACGGCTAGACGCTGAGGTGATACTTACGGTACATATGATCGAGATAGTCTGGCAATGAACCACGAGGCAATGTGTGATTTTCGTGTTATCTATTGTCTAACAACAACCGACACACACTATCGGTATGCGGCGAGGGTGGCAACTGTTAACACATTTGACATAGCCAGTATAGACCAAGAAATTCAAGACTTAGCCCAACTTTTGAGAACCCTTTTACTAAAGGGAAACGATCGGACTTCACAGTGGTCAGAAACAGGGGACGAGGTCGCCAGACAAATGCTGCAAGTTGAGGAAATCTGAGAGCCTCAGGCCCAAACTATCAATAAGGTAAGTGTGTGACGAAATGATCTAACCCAAGAAACACATAAAAAACTTGTATGTGCAATGTATGGCACATGGTTACTAGGGAACATCCGATACAATGTAAACCAGATGAAACAGGAAAAAATACCCAATTGGATAAGTAATGAGCAGTTGTCCAAATGGACTAAGGACAGTATTACCCTCTGTGATGTTCGTAAGACAACACAAGTGTTCTTGTCCCCAAGTAATTGTATTACTAGAGAATTGAAATTGATAGGTATGGTTCTAGCTATCCCACAGATAGAGCATAGGCGAAATACAAGGCCAATCCCGGGTTCAGTTCTACGATATGCCCTCTTATGCGGTAAAACTCAGTGGCACATTTCAAGGAGTGTATACCGATGGTTGCATTCAATATTTAGATGTGGTAGTGTGCGCACACCCCATGGAAGGAGGGTAACATATAGCGTAGAGGTACACTCAGACGGTTATTTGCACGTTGGAAATTAGCCCCCTTAGTCAGCCCGGGACAATAGACATACTGCATATCTACCAAGGAAAATGAGTAGTAGCAGGGTAATGTCATATGTGCGATCCCACAAACTAATTTCTGTTTTACGCCTAAAGCTGTGGTCAAACTAGGCCATCGATACCTATTCCCACGAAGAGAGGAACATATCGAGAACATCACTATAAACAACCCGAGATGGGATGATGAAATGGAACAGTATGAGATACCGAGTTGGCAAGACATTCGCCGTCTGAAAGAACATTTGACGCAATTCAAAACAGATACTGAGAAAAGCATACTGGAAGATTCCATACAGCATTCAAAGGACATTGAAGAAACCCTGGAAGGCACTCAATAGTGGGAACATGTATGGAATTGGGGAATGAATGTGACTTTCCATCCGTGGATGCATACAGCCTCTCATGTATTGGTGATCATACAGTTAGGGCTAGCTGTCGGATGGGAAATTGGGTCATGCATGGCATACAGAAAGAGGCACTGGAGAAGGAAAGCAAAAGCTTTAATTATGGAACAGCTAAAGTTGTTAGCCGAGTACCCTGAAATACTTTGAGACGTGGGTCACGTCCCAAATCCCCCAAACTGCGTGGCTGATCACCACAGAATGGAGCAGGGGACACAGGACGAAGTAGAATTCGGTTGGTAATCTTGGACTGGGTAGCCAAGTACCAAAAGGGGGGGACTGAAGTGGGGCTTCTGAGCTCTATTATAATTAAAGGGTTAAGAATAGATCTCGGAACTAAAACGAGCTGACACAGGCTTTTGTAGTGGCCAACTTTCTAAAGGAGTTTAAAGGGAAATAATATGTCGGAATGATTAATTGTTACAAGCTGTGTACCCTGAGGACAATTACAAATAGCTAAACTGTTGAACCACAGGAGACATAGAGGGGCAGTTAAACAGGGCAAGGGGTCAAAAGTGACACGTTGGAAAAACTCCATTTGAGACTTAGGCGAATGGTTGTGTGACGCGAAAGGGAATTAGTTAATCAACAATTGGCTTTGGGCCAATTAAATGGCATAGGGGGGTTGTGCACGAGGCTGAGATGCATCATTAAGTGTATAAAAGATTGCTTGGAACTTTGTATCATTGGAGAGGCCTAGCTACAGACAACCAACAGGCAAGCTCCCTACCAGTGCAAAATAAAGACTACTTGAATCTTGGAACCCAGACCTTGTGTTGAGTGTTGATTTGAAATACTCCACTACAGAGGTTCCACATGCAAATCAGGCCCTGCCATTAAATTCAGTAGGGCCTGCACGAAACCCATTTTCCCAACCACTTCAGAGCCCCATACCACTCCCAACCTGCATTCCCCATTAAAATTCAACCCTTTGGGCTAGATTTTACACTTTTGTGCATATCGCCCAAAAATGGGCGTTATTTCTGGCTTGGGCGGAAAGAATGGGTTTTCAGATTGCCGGCTTCTCACCCATCCTCAAAGAACCTAGTCTTAATTTTTGAAATTGGGCGTTACCGCGAGCGATATGAAATGGGCAGTAGCGTTAAATTTCTCTGACCTTCTGCCGTAAAGTGTCGCCGTCCTTAGTAACGGCATGGCAATGCTCGATTCCCGCGATTCAGGAGGTCAAGGGTCATCATGACATGCGCTTGAGAGGGAGCTGAGAGAGACTGAAAGCGCATGTGGCTGTGATGTGTGCTTGTTTGGCTGTTGTGGGAGGCACGAGGAAGATTCATCAGCAGCAAAAAGCCTACTAAGCACCAAAAACATAGTTGGCACCAAGTTTTTCTCCAACAAATAAGATATAACATGGAAGGGATGGTGGAGGCCCTAGAGCTGAGAGCCAGGAACACTAGTGGCAGAGAGCTCCCAGTGGTCCCAGAGCGCTGCACTGCACCCCAAGATGCCGCATCCCCATTGCCAGCCACATGAGAGCCAGGAGCAACACCTTGCTTCTGGCTTGGAACACGTTCCCACCTCGGGACCGTCCTCTCCCATATCCGTCCAAGCAGCGGTTCGGCCATCATTCCCCCCACCCCTGCCAATAAAGCATCGCCTGAGGAGCTCCTCGGCCAGGCATCTTGGAGTCAGGAGGGGAAGGGAAAGGGGCAGAGGTGGGGAGGAGAAGCGGGAAGGGGGGGGGGGGGGGGTGAAGGGTTGGTTTTTACAGAAATACTGATGATTTCAGACAACTGTTCGGTTCAAATGTTCCTTCCTGATAGCCAAGTTGTGCAGCATGGAGCACACCACCATGAATTGAGTTACCTGCTGAGGGTGGTATTGGAGCTTGCCTCTCGAGTGGTCCAGGCATCTAAAGCGTTGCTTAAGCACTCCAATGGTTTTCTCCACGATATTGCGAGAGGCTCTGTGGCTCTTGTTGTATCACTTCTCGGCTTCAGTGTGGGTGTCACGCAGGGGGTTCATCAGCCAGGTGGCGAGGCCATATCCTTTGTCACCAAGCATCCAGCATTGACCTTGTGGCTGATTGTTAAACAAGTCAGATACAGTACTCTCACGCAGGATGTGAGCATCATGGATGCTGCCTGGAAATTTAGCATTCACTGCCATTATATTTTGTTGGTGGTCAACAACAAGTTGGATATTCAGGGAATGGAATGTCTTGCAGTTTCTGATAACCTCTGCATCCTGATATGCGTACAGTCTATTGCTCCCTGCACCTTGGGAAAGTTTGCAATTCTGGAGAATCCTAGAGCCCCCTCACTCTGTGCCTCCCTGGTCATAGAGAAGCTGATCAAGCCCCACCTGCATGCGTACAGGGCTTCAGTTACCTGTCAATGCAGCAATATGTGGCATTCAGAGACAGACCGCAAATGTCGCCAGCTGAGGCCTGAAAAGAACCAGACACATAGAACGACAGTACCGCAATGACTTTGACCTCGACGTACAATGCAGTACTGATGGTGCTGGCAGGCTGCAGATCTCCCCTTATGAGCTGGCATACCTCAGTGATACCTCAGTGATAACCTCTTTGTGGAAGCGCAGTCTCTGAAGGCAGGTGGTGTCGTGCAAGTCGAGGTAAGACCGCTTGTCCCTATACTTTGAGGGGGCTGTAACGTCTGGTCCTCCTCATCAGTCTGGCACGTCTTACATTGGGCACATAGAAACATAGAAACATAGAAAATAGGTGCAGGAGTAGGCCATTCGGCCATTCAATAAGATCATGGCTGATCATTCCCTCAGTACCCCTGTCCCGCTTTCTCTCCATACCCTTTGATCTCTTTAGCCGTAAGGGCCATATCTAACTCCCTCTTGAATATATCCAATGAACTTGCATCAACAACTCTCTGCGGCAGGGAATTTCACAGGTTAACAACTCTCTGAGCATAGAAGTTTCTCCTCATCTCAGTCCTAAATGGCCTACCCCTTATCCTAAAACTGTGTCCCCTGGTTCTGGACTTCCCCAACATCGGGAACATTCTTCCCGCAGCTAACTTGTCCAGTCCCGTCAGAATCTTATACGTTTCTATGCGATCCCCTCTCATCCTTCTAAACTCCAGTGTATAAAGGCCCAGTTGATCCAGTCTCCCCTCATATGTCAGTCCAGCCATCCCAGGAATCAGTCTGGTGAACCTCAGCTGCACTCCCTCAATAGCAAGAATGTCCTTCCTCAGATTAGGAGACCAAAGCTGAACACAATATTCCAGGTGAGGTCTCAGCAAGGCCCTGTACAACTGCAGTAAGACCTCCCTGCTCCTATACTCAAATCGCCTAGCTATGAAGGCCAACATATCATTTGCCTTCTTCACTGCCTGCTGTACCTGCATGCCAACTTTCAATGACTGATGAACCATGACACCCAGATCTCATTGCACCTCCCCTTTTCCTAATCTGCCACCATTCAGATAATATTCTGCTTTTCGTGTTTGTGCCCCCAAAGTGGATAACCTCACATTTATCCACAGTATATTGCATCTGCCATGTATTTGCCCACTCACCTAACCTGTCCAATGTAACCCTGCAGTCTCTTAGCATCCTCCTCACAGCTCACACCGCCACCCAGTTTAGTGTCATGTGCAAACTTGGAGATATTACACTCAATTCCTTCATCTAAATCATTAATGTATATTGTAAAGAGCTGGGGTCCCAGCATTGAGCCCTGCGGCACTCCACTAGTCACTGCCTGCCATTCTGAAAAGGACCCGTTTATCCGGACTCTCTGCCTCCTATCTGCCAACCAGTTCTCTATCCACGTCAGTATATTACCCCCAATACCATGTGCTTTGATTTTGCACAACAATCTCTTGTGTGGGACATTGTCAAAAGCCTTTTGAATGTCCAAATACACCACATCCATTGGTTCTCCCTTGTCCACTCTGCTAGTTACATCCTCAAAAAACTCCAGAAGATTCGTCAAGCATGATTTCCCTTTCACAAATCCATGCTGACTTGGCCCGATCCTGTCACTGCTTTCCAAATGCGCTGCTGTTTCATCCTTAATGATTGATTCCAACATTTTCCCCACTACTGATGTCAGGCTAACCGGTCTCTCATTACCCGTTTTCTCTCTCCCTCCTTTTTTAAAAAGTGGTGTTACATTAGCTATCCTCCAGTTCATAGGAACTGATCCAGAGTCGATAGACTGTTGGAAAATGATCACGAATGCATCCACTATTTCTAGGGCCACTTCCTTAAGTACTCTGGGATGCAGACTATCAGGCCCTGGGGATTTATCGGCCTTCAATCCCATCAATTTCCCTAACACAATTTCCCGCCTAATAAGGATATCCTTCAGTTCCTCCTTCTCACTCGACCCTCGGTCCCCTAGTACCTCAGGAAGGTTATTTGTGTCTTCCTTTGTGAAGACAGAACCAATTGGTCTGCCATTTCTTTGTTCCCCATTATAAATTCACCTGAATCCGACTGCAAGGGACCTATGTTTATCTTCACTAATCTTTTTCTCTTCACATATCTATAGAAGCTTTTGCAGTCAGTTTTTATGTTCCTGGCAAGCTTCCTCTCATACTCTATTTTCCCTCTCTTAGTCCTCCTCTGCTGAATTCTAAATTTCTCCCAGTCCTCAGGTTTGCTGCTTTTTCTAGCCAATTTATATGCCTCTTCCTTGGATTTAACACGATCCTTAATTTCCCTTGTTAGCCACGGTTGAGCCACCTTCTCCGTTTTATTTTTACTCCAGACAGGGATGTATAATTGTTGAAATTCATCCATGTGATCTTTAAATGTTTGCCATTGCCTATCCACCGTCAACCCTTTAAGTATCATTTGCCAGTCTATTCTAGCCAATTCACGCCTCATACCGTTGAAGTTACCTTTCCTTAAGTTCAGGACCCTAGTTTCTGAATTAACTTTGTCACTCTCCATCTTAATAAAGAATATTATGGTCACTCTTCCACAAGGGACCTCGCACAACAAGATTGCTAATTAGTCCCTTTTCATTACACATCACTCAGTCTAGGATGGCCAGTTCTCTAGTTGGTTCTTCGACATATTGGTCTGGAAAACCATCCTTAATACACTCCAGGAAATCCTCCTCTACCGCATTGCTACCAGTTTGGTTCGCCCAATCAATATGTAGATTAAAGTCGCCCATGATAACTGCTGTACCATTATTGCACACATCCCTTATTTCTTGATTGATGCTGTCCCCAACCTCACTACTACTGTTTCATGGTATGTACACAACTTGCGTTTTCTGCCCTTTGGTATTCCGCAGCTCCACCCATACCGGTTCCACATCATCCAAGCTAATGTCTCTCCTTACTATTGCACTAATTTCCTCTTTAACCAGCAACCCTGACTCCTTTTCCTTTCTGTCTATCCTTCCTAAATGTTGAATACCCCTGGATGTTGAGTTCCCAGCCTTGGCCATAATGCTGTGGAGCGTACCTTCGGCCATCTCGAGTCTGCAGCATGTAATTGGTCATCAAGAGAGGGTGAGAAATGACAGGCCCCATTGCAATAGCTCTCTGTTTTCCACCAATTGGTCACAAACAATGAATGTCTTGATGAAGATACCTATTAAATTCCAATCGGTCACAGTATGGTCAAGATGTTCACATCAACTCCAACGACCTGCAGAGTACATCCGAACGCCACCGAGGTTGAAGCACAGCAGCCTTTTAAAGGATGCGGCATGTGAATTAGAACATGGCATCCATAATGCTGTGATTAATTCCAGTTAGTTCCACTTTTTCCGGGCGGTTTTTCGGGCGAGTGATATTGTGGGCGATATGTGTGCAAGGTGGTAAAAGTGATGCTGGACCATCTCATGGCCGCTAGTTTCGGCAAGTATCATCTTTACAACAAAAGAAAGTGGGCAGGCGGTATTATTGAATCTCGGCGTTAATTCCGTGCGGAAAGTAACGCTGGCCGATATTATGGGCGTTGATTTCGCCCATTCTGATGATTCCGCCCAAAAAAAGTGGGCAGGCCGTATTATTTTTTCCCGGCATTACGCACATGGGGAAAGTAACGCTCGCCGATAAGTTTCCGAAAAATTCCTGTCAGTTTCCATTTTGTGGCTAAATGGGCGATATATGGGCGTTATACATCATTTCAGCAGTAAAATGGACGTTAAGTGGGCGTTAAGCATGGAAAAAAAGTGGAAAATCTAGACCTTAGAGTCGATCTGGATGGATTCAATGACCTTCTTCATCTGTAAATATTTTGTGATCTTGAAATTAATAACCCATTAATCTGTCTTTGCTAATGACTGAGGAAAGAATCTTGAACAAGAAATGAGAGCTCCCTGCTCTTCTTTCAATCGTGTCACAGGATCTTTAACATCCATCTGAACAGGCATGCTGAGTCTTGGTTTTAATGACGCATCTGGAGGACAGCACTTCCCATAATTTAGTAACTCCTCATTCATAGAAACATAGAAAATAGCAGTAGTAAGCTATTCGGCCCTTCGAGCCTGCACCGCCATTCAATATGATGATGACTGATCCTCTACCTCAACACCATATTGCCGCTTTCTCCCCATCCCCCTTGTTGCCTTTTGTGTCTAGGAATCTATCTCCCTCTTAAATATACTCAGTGACTTGGCCTCCATAGCCTTCTGTGGTAAAGAATTCCACAGGTTCACCACCCTCTGAGTGAAAAAATTTCTCCTCATCTCGGTCTTAAATTTCCTACCCCGTATCCTGAGACTGTGACCCCTTGTTCTAGACTTCCCAGCCTGGGGAAACATCCTCCCCGCATCCAATGTGTCTAACCCAGTCAGAATGTTATACGTTTCAATGAGATCCCCTCTCATTCTTCTAAACTCCAGTGAATATTGGCCTAGTCGACCCAATCTCTCCTCATATGACAGTCCTGCCATCCCAGGAATCAGTCTGGTGAACCTCCGTTGCACTCCCTCTATGGCAAGTATATCCTTCGTTAGGTAAGTAGACTAAAACTGCACACAATACTCCAGGTGCGGTCTCACCAAGGTCCTGTATAACTGTAGTAAGACATCCTTGCTTCTGTATTCAAATCCTCATGCATGAAGGCCAACATGCCATTTGCCTTCCTAACTGCTTGCTGCACCTGCATGTTTGCTTTCAATGACTGGTGTACAAGGACACTCAGGTCCCTTTGTACATCGACATTTCCCAAGCTATCACCATTTAAATAATACTTTGTCTTTATGTTTTTCCGACCAAAGTGGATAACTTCACCTTTATCCACATTATACTGCATCTGCCATGTGTTTGCCCACTTACTCACCCTATCTAAATTGCATTGCAGCGTCTTTGCATCCTCCCCACAACTCACAATCCCACCTAGTTTTGTCAGCAAACTTGGAAATATTACATTTGGTTCCCTCATCCAAATCATTTCTATGTATATTGTGAATAGCTGGGGCCCAAGCACTGATCCCTGTGGTACTCCACTAGTCACTGCTTGCCACCCCGGAAAAGACCCGTTTATTCCTACTCTCTGTTTACTGTCAATTAACCAATTTTCAATCCATGCCAGTACATTACCCCCAATCCTATGTGTTTTAATTTTGCACACTAACCTCTTATGTAGAACTTTATCAAAGGCCTTCTGAAAATTCAAATACATTACAACCACTGGTTCTCCCTTATCTATTCTATCCTCAAAAAACTCCAGTAGGTTTGTCAAACATGGTTTTCCTTTCATAAATCCATGTTGACTTTGTCTAATCCCATTGATATTATCTAAAGTGTGCTGTTATCACATCCTTTATAATAGACTCTAGCATTTTCCCTATTACTGATGGTAGGCTAACCGGGCTGTAGTTCCCTGTTTACTCTCTCCCTCCTTTTTTAAATAGTGGGGTTACATTTGCCACCCTCCCATCTGCAGGAACTGTTCCATGATCTACAGAATTTTGGAAGATGACAACCAATGCATCCACTATTTCCATGGCTACCTCTTTTAGTACTCTGGGGTGCAGATCATCAGACCCTGGGAATTTATTGGCCTTCAGTCCTATTAGTTTCTGCAGCACTATTTTCTTACTAATAATCATTTCCTTTAATTTCTCTTGCTCACTAGACCCTTGGTTCCCCAGCATTTCTGGGACGTTATGTCCGTGAAGACAGAACCGAAGTATTTATTTAATTGTTCTGCCATTTTCTTGTTCCCCATTATAAATTCTCCCATTTCTGTCTGTAAAGTACCTACATTTGTCTTCACTAATCCTTTTCTTTTTACATACTTGTAGAAACTTTTGCAGTCGGTTTACTACATACTCTATTTTTCCCCTCTTAATCAGTCTCTTGGTCCTTTTTTGCTGAATTCTAAACTGCTCCCAATCCTCAGGCTTGGTACTTTTTCTGGCAACTTTGTATAACTCCTCTTTGGATCTAATACTGTCCTTAATTTCTTTTGTTAGCCATGGTTGGGCCACTTTTCCTTTTGTGTTTTTATGCCAGAAAGGAATGGATAACTGTTGCAATTCATGCATTCGTTCGTTAAATATTAGCCATTGTCGATCCACCATCATACCTTTTAATGACTCTTCCCAATCTATCATAGCCAATTCATTCCTCATACCTTCATAGTTTCCTCTGTTTAGATTTAGGACCCAAGTTTCGGATTGGACTACTTCACTTTCTAAAGAATTCAATCATGTTATGGTCACTCTTCCCTAAAGGACCCCGCACAACAAGACTGTTAATTAACCCCTTCTCATTACACAATACCCAATCTAGGATAGCCTGTTCGCCTGTAGGCTCCTCAACATACTGGTCTAAAAAACCATCTCGTACGCACTCCAGGAATTCATCTTCCACAGTATTATTACTAATTTGGTTTGGCCAGTCTTTATGTAGATTTAAGTCACCTGCAATTACTGTCGTACCCTTGTTACATGCATCTCTAATTTCCTGTTTGATACTGTCCCCTACATTACCACTACTGTTTGGAAGCCTATAGACAACTCCTTGGTGCTCCTTAGCTCCACCCAGACTGATTCTACATCTTGATTTTCTGAGCCAATATCCTTTCTCACTATTGCTCTGAGTTCATCCTTTACTAACAACGCCACACCACCCCTTTTCCTTTTTGCCTGTCCTTCCTAAATATCGAATATCCTTGGATATTCAGTTCCCAACCCTGGTCACCCTGCAACCATATCTCCGTAATTGCAACAATATTGTATCCGTTACATCTATTTGCGCTGTTAATTCATCTATCTTATTACAGATGCTTCGTGCATTCAAATACAATGTTTTTAGATTTGTCTTTTTAACATTATTAGACATCTTAACATTATTTTGTACTATAGCCCTATTTGTCTTATCGCTATTTTTGTTACTTGGACCCTATTTGTTAGTGCACTCTTTTGTTTGTATGCTGTATCCCTCCTGACATAATCTGGTTCAGTCTTATTTTATGTGTTTAGGTCCTGGGCTGGGAACTGCACCCACAACTTTTTGACTCAGTATTGGGAATTTCAATCATCTGAGCTGAAGTGACACTATTGTATGTCTCTTCCATGTCTCTCAGCATCTGTCTAGTTCTCATACATAAAATCAGAGAATCTTACAGCACAGAAGGCTGCCATTCTGCTCATTGTACCTATGCCGGCTCTTTGAAACAACTATCCAAATAGTCCCACTCCTCTGCTCTTTCCCCATAGGTATAGATCCAATTCCCTTTTGAAAGTTAATATTGAATCTGCTTCCACCACCCTTTCAGGCAGTGCATTCCAGATCATCATAACTCGCTGCGTTAAAAAAAATTCTCCCCTCTGAATCTTTTGTCAATTATCTTAAATTTATATTCTCTGATTACCAATCATCTCGCTAGAAAAAAACAGTTTATTCACGGTGCCTGCTGTGATATATTATGATAGGTGGGGATGGTACCTGCCGTTGTATATTATGGTGGCTGTGGACGGTACCTGCTGTTGTATATTATAGCGGGGAAGGGAATGGTATCTGTTGTGGTATATTATGGCAGGCGGGATGGTTCCTACTGTGGTATATTATGGCGGGGAGGGGACAGTACCTGCTGTGGTATATTATGGCGGGGAGGGGATGGTACCCGCTGTGGTATATTATGGCAGGGAGGGTATGGTACCCGCTGTGGTATATTATGGCGGGCAGTGACAGTATTGCTGTGGTATATTATGGCGAGTAGGAACGATACCTGCTGTGGTATATTATGGCAGGCGGGGACGGGGCCATTGGAGGGAGCAGCGTGCGGCGGCCTGGCCCGGAAATCAGCGCAGTCCCGGCCTGCAAGACCATCAGCAGGCCGGGGCCATTGGAGGGAGCAGCGTGCGGCAGCATACCACTGCAGGGAGCAGCGCTTGCTGCTGCAGGAGGGCGATGGCTGCGAAGCCAGGTCACTGATTGCAGTGCGGGCAGGCACAGCAGGAGGGACGAAGGAGAGGCAAGAGTTTGTAGATGGAGGCCCAGGAGAGGTGTGAATCTGGGGCCCAGAAAAGGCAAGGGCCCGGGGCAGCACGGGCCAGCCCATACTGCGATATGTGTGCACGCTCGGTCCGTGCAACAGAGCTGGTCTCCAGTTCGTGTTGGGTAATCCTTGCCACTGGACCATGATCTAGCTCTATCAAGCCTGTGTGGTGGCTGATGTGCAACGGCTACCACACGTTAAAAAAATCCACACACAGGCATCTTCCACCCTCCAAGATGTAGTTCGGGATCTGGAATATTAGGTCCTTCATTGAAACACCTGTAAACTCATCGCTTTTATGGTGTGGAAGCAAGTCATCCTCGCTTCCAGGGACTGCCTATGATGATGATGATGATTATGGCAGGGAGGATACGGTACATTATGGCGGGTGGGAATGGTATCTGCTGTGGTATATTATGGCGGGCGGGAACGGTACCTGCTATGGTTTATTGTGGAGGGCGGACGGTACCTGCTGTGGTTTATTATGGAAGGCGGGACGGTACCTGCTGTTGCCGGTATAAAGCTGTGCCTGGTTCTTTCAAACGGTCGCGCCCGTGCCCGCCCTTTAAAAATGGAGTCACGCGATGCCTCTTGCCGGGTCACATGGCGCTAGGTAACTGTTGGCGGTTGGGCGCGGCCGAGAGCGAGGTGGCCGCGAGCCGGGAGTTCTGGCTGTGCGCGCTGTCTGGGGTGCGGCTACCTGAGGCTGAGGCGGCGATTGGACGGGGCTGGCTGTGTTAGTTTTCCCTTGTGTCTTATCAATTAACCATGATCGTGGTGAATATGCGGTCTCCTGTTCAGTTTGGACGAGAACATTTTATGTGTAAACTAGTGTTCTGGAATTGTTTCCAAATAAAATAATTTACGAAGTGAAATCTTAGGTAAGATATTAAGCAGTCAGCGGTTTACATAAAAATCGTGCTGACTTTCAGAATTCTTGCTTCAATTTATTTTGGCAAACTCTGGACAAAACACAGTCTCGAGTGGTACATTGCTCCTTGCAGAGCTCTGAACACCTCTATACTTATAATCTCAAAGATAACTCAAGTAGGACTCAAGAGCACAAAAGGGTTCTTGTCTTGTTTTTCCTTTTTGAAGTTCAAGTCACACCTGATAGTAAAATAACCCAAACGTTACATGTTAGATAGGGAATAATGTCCGGTCACACATTTTTTCCTTTTTAAGCAGTTTCCACCAAATTGGTTCCACACAGACTGAAACTGTATACACTAACATTTTAGAAATGGAAAAAGAGGTGAGGGAACCCGTATGGGTCCTAGCAATGCCTACCTTTTCAAGGGATATGTGGAAGATTGTTCCAGTCCTACTAATTTCCTCTCCATCACCTCTTTTTTTTTTGGTGCATTGGTGACTATCGATGCCATTTCCTGCTCTTGCTCTGAACTAGAAAATGTCATCAACTATGCTTCCAATTTCCAACCTTCCCTCGCTTAATAAAGAATAAAATGAAAAGGAGGTGGGGTAGCATTGTTGGTTAAAGAGGAGATTAATGCAATAGTTAGGAAAGACATTAGCTTGGATGATGTGGAATCTATATGGGTAGAGCTGCAGAACACCAAAGGGCAAAAAACGTTAGTAGGAGTTGTGTACAGACCTCCAAACAGCAATAGGGATGTTGGGGAGGGCATCAAACAGGAAGTTAGGGGTGCATGCAATAAAGGTGTAGCAGTTATAATGGGTGACTTTAATATGCACATAGATTGGGCTAGCCAAACTGGAAGCAATACGGTGGAGGAGGATTTCCTGGAGTGCATAAGGGATGGTTTTCTAGACCAATATGTTGAGGAATCAACTAGGGGGGAGGCCATCTTAGACTGGGTGTTGTGTAATGAGAGAGGATTAATTAGCAATCTCATTGTGCGAGGCCCCTTGGGGAAGAGTGACCATAATATGGTGGAATTCTGCATTAGGATGGAGAATGAAACAGTAAATTCAGAGACCATGGTCCAGAACTTAAAGAAGGGTAACTTTGAAGGTATGAGGCGTGAATTGGCTAGGATAGATTGGCGAATGATACTTAGGGGGTTGACTGTGGATGGGCAATGGCAGACATTTAGAGACCGCATGGATGAATTACAACAATTGTACATTCCTGTCTGGCGAAAAAATAAAAAAGGGAAGGTGGCTCAACCGTGGCTATCTAGGGAAATCAGGGATAATATTAAAGCCAAGGAAGTGGCATACAAATTGGCCAGAAATAGCAGCGAACCTGGGGACTGGGAGAAATTTAGAACTCAGCAGAGGAGGACAAAGGGTTTGATTAGGGCAGGGAAAATGGAGTACGAGAAGAAGCTTGCAGGGAACATTAAGGTGGATTGCAAAAGTTTCTATAGGTATGTAAAGAGAAAAAGGTTAGTAAAGACAAACGTAGGTCCCCTGCAGTCAGAATCAGGGGAAGTCATAACGGGGAACAAAGAAATGGCAGACCAATTGAACAAGTACTTTGGTTCGGTATTCACTAAGGAGGATACAAACAACCTTCCGGATATAAAAGGGGTCAGAGGGTCTAGTAAGGAGGGGGAACTGAGGGAAATCTTTATTAGTCGGGAAATTGTGTTGGGGAAATTGATGGGATTGAAGGCCGATAAATCCCCAGGGCCTGATGGACTGCATCCCAGAGTACTTAAGGAGATGGCCTTGGAAATAGCGGATGCATTGACAGTCATTTTTCAACATTCCATTGACTCTGGATCAGTTCCTATGGAGTGGAGGGTAGCCAATGTAACCCCCCTTTTTAAAAAAGGAGGGAGAGAGAAAACAGGGAATTATAGACCGGTCAGCCTGACCTCAGTAGTGGGTAAAATGATGGAATCAATTATTAAGGATGTCATAGCAGTGCATCTGGAAAATGGTGACATGATAGGTCCAAGTCAGCATGGATTTGTGAAAAGGAAATCATGCTTGACAAATCTTCTGGAATTTTTTGAGGATGTGGACAAAGGAGAACCAGTTGATGTGGTATATTTGGACTTTCAGAAGACTTTCGACAAGGTCCCACACAAGAGATTAATGTGCAAAGTTAAAGCACATGGGATTGGGGGTATTGTGCTGACGTGGATTGAGAACTGGTTGTCAGACAGGAAGCAAAGAGTAGGAGTAAACGGGTACTTTTCAGAATGGCAGGCAGTGACTAGTGGGGTGCCGCAAGGTTCTGTGCTGGGGCCCCAGCTGTTTACATTGTACATTAATGATTTAGACGAGGGGATTAAATGCAGTATCTCCAAATTTGCGGATGACACTAAGTTGGGTGGCAGTGTGAGCTGCGAGGAGGATGCTATTAGGCTGCAGAGTGACTTGGATAGCTTAGGTGAGTGGGCAAATGCATGGCAGATGAAGTATAATGTGGATAAATGTGAGGTTATCCACTTTGGTGGTAAAAACAGAGAGACAGACTATTATCTGAATGGTGACAGATTAGGAAAAGGGAAGGTGCAACGAGACCTGGGTGTCATGGTACATCAGTCATTGAAGGTTAGCATGCAGGTACAGCAGGCGGTTAAGAAAGCAAATGGCATGTTGGCCTTCATAGCGAGGGGATTTGAATACAGGGGCAGGGAGGTGTTGCTACAGTTGTACAGGGCCTTGGTGAGGCCACACCTGGAGTATTTGTACAGTTTTGGTCTCCTAACTTGAGGAAGGACATTCTTGCTATTGAGGGAGTGCAGCGAAGATTCACCAGACTGATTCCCGGGATGGCGAGACTGACCTATCAAGAAAGACTGGATCAACTGGGCTTGTATTCACTGGAGTTCAGAAGAATGAGAGGGGACCTCATAGAAAGGTTAAAATTCTGACGGGTTTAGACAGGTTAGATGCAGGAAGAATGTTCCCAATGTTGGGCAAGTCCAGAACCAGGGGTCACAGTCTGAGGATAAGGGGTAAGCCATTTAGGACCGAGATGAAGAGAAACTTCTTCACCCAGAGAGTGGTGAACCTGTGGAATTCTCTACCACAGAAAGTAGTTGAGGCCAATTCACTAAATATATTCAAAAGGGAGTTAGATGAAGTCCTTACTACTCGGGGGATCAAGGGTTATGGCGAGAAAGCAGGAAGGGGGTACTGAAGTTTCATGTTCAGCCATGAACTCATTGAATGGCGGTGCAGGCTAGAAGGGCTGAATGGCCTACTCCTGCACCTATTTTCTATGTTTCTATGTTTTTATGTTTCACATGGCCTTCACACCTCCGTTCAGTCTGCAAATATGACCCTGAGCTTTCAGTTGCCTGTCATCAATAATCTCTCCAATTTATCTTTTTGTGCGTGGTCCCTTTAAATTTGTTGCACAGTTGTTGCACGACTGCACATTCATGGTATCTTTTCCAGCGGCAGCCGCAAGTGAGCAGCCTACATGGGACCTCCCCATTGGTGCGAGGTCACGCACCTTCGGTGGAAGCATTGCCTGTCATTTTAGTTCCCTGCCCCACTCCCACATTGTCATTTAATCTTTCCTGCTTTCCACCTATTCACAGTCCTTCCCTTTTATTTCTTCCCTTCTCCCTTTCCCCGCTTACGGAGACGTGGCTCCAGGATGATCAGGGCTGGGAACTCAACATCCAGGGGTATTCAACATTCAGGAAAGATAGAATAAAAGGAAAAGGAGGTGGGGTAGCATTGCTGGTTAAGGAGCAAATTAAGGCAATAGTTCGGAAGGACATTAGCTTGGATGATGTGGAATCTATATGGGTAGAGCTGCAGAATACCAAAGGACAAAAAACGTTAGTGGGAGTTGTGTACAGACCTCCAAACAGTAGTAGTGATGTTGGGGAGGGCATCAAACATGAAATTAGGGGTGCGTGCAATAAAGGTGCAGCAGTTATAATGGGTGACTTTAATATGCACATAGATTGGGTTAACCAAACTGGAAGCAATACGGTAGAGGAGGATTTCCTGGAGTGCATAAGGGATGGTTTTTTAGACCAATATGTCGAGGAACCAACTAGGGGGGAGGCCATCTTAGACTGGGTGTTGTGTAATGAGAGAGGATTAATTAGCAATCTCGTTGTGCGAGGCCCCTTGGGGAAGAGTGACCATAATATGGTGGAATTCTGCATTAGGATATAGAATGAAACAGTTAATTCAGAGAACATGGTCCAGAACTTAAAGAAGGGTAACTTTGAAGGTATGAGGCGTGAATTGGCTAGGATAGATTGGCGAATGATACTGAAGGGGTTGACTGTGGATGGGCAATGGCAGACATTTAGAGACCGCATGGATGAACTACAACAATTGTACATTCCTGTCTGTCGTAAAAATAAAAAAGGGAAGGTGGCTCAACCGTGGCTATCAAGGGAAATCAGGGATAGCATTAAAGCCAAGGAAGTGGCATACAAATTGGCCAGAAATAGCAGCGAACCTGGGGACTGGGAGAAATTTAGAACTCAGCAGAGGAGGACAAAGGGTTTGATTAGGGCAGGGAAAATGGAGTACGAGAAGAAGCTTGCAGGGAACATTAAGACGGATTGCAAAAGTTTCTATAGATATGTAAAGAGAAAAAGGTTAGTAAAGACAAACGTAGGTCCCCTGCAGTCAGAATCAGGGAAAGTCATAACGGGGAACAAAGAAATGGCGGACCAATTGAACAAGTACTTTGGTTCGGTATTCACTGAGGAGGACACAAACAACCTTCCGGATATAAAAGGGGTCGGAGGGTCTAGTAAGGAGGAGGAACTGAGGGAAATCCTTATTAGTCGGGAAATTGTGTTGGGGAAATTGATGGGATTGAAGGCCGATAAATCCCCAGGGCCTGATGGACTGCATCCCAGAGTACTTAAGGAGGTGGCCTTGGAAATAGTGGATGCATTGACAGTCATTTTCCAACATTCCATTGACTCTGGATCAGTTCCTATGGAGTGGAGGGTAGCCAATGTAACCTCACTTTTTAAAAAAGGAGGGAGAGAGAAAACAGGGAATTACAGACCGGTCAGCCTGACATCGGTAGTGGGTAAAATGATGGAATCAATTATTAAGGATGTCATCGCAGTGCATTTGGAAAGAGGTAATATGATAGGTCCAAGTCAGCATGGATTTGTGAAAGGGAAATCATGCTTGACAAATCTTCTGGAATTTTTTGAGGATGTTTCCAGTAGAGTGGACAAGGGAGAACCAGTCGATGTGGTATATTTGGACTTTCAGAAGGCTTTCGACAAGGTCCCACACAAGAGATTAATGTGCAAAGTTAAAGCACATGGGATTGGGGGTAGTGTGCTGACATGGATTGAGAACTGGTTGTCAGACAGGAAGCAAAGAGTAGGAGTAAATGGGGACTTTTCAGAATGGCAGGCAGTGACTAGTGGGGTACCGCAAGGTTCTGTGCTGGGGCCCCAGCTGTTTACACTGTACATTAATGATTTAGACGAGGGGATTAAATGTAGTATCTCCAAATTTGCGGATGACACTAAGTTGGGTGGCAGTGTGAGCTGCAAGGAGGATTCTATGAGGCTGCAGAGCGACTTGGATAGGTTAGGTGAGTGGGCAAATGCATGGCAGATGTAGTATAATGTGGATAAATGTGAGGTTATCCACTTTGGTGGTAAAAACAGAGAGACAGACTATTATCTGAATGGTGACAGATTAGGAAAAGGAGAGGTGCAACGAGACCTGGGTGTCATGGTACATCAGTCATTGAAGGTTGGCATGCAGGTACAGCAGGCGGTTAAGAAAGCAAATGGCATGTTGGCCTTCATAGCGAGGGGATTTGAGTACAAGGGCAGGGAGGTGTTGCTACAATTGTACAGGGCCTTGGTGAGGCCACACCTGGAGTATTGTGTACAGTTTTGGTCTCCTAACCTGAGGAAGGACATTCTTGCTATTGAGGGAGTGCAGCGAAGGTTCACCAGACTGATTCCCGGGATGGCGGGACTGACCTATCAAGAAAGACTGGATCAACTGGGCTTGTATTCACTGGAGTTCAGAAGAATGAGAGGGGACCTCATAGAAACGTTTAAAATTCTGACGGGGTTAGACAGGTTAGATGCAGGAAGAATGTTCCCAATGTTGGGGAAGTCCAGAACCAGGGGACACAGACTAAGGATAAGGGGGAAGCCATTTAGGACTGAGATGAGGAGGAATTTCTTCACCCAGAGAGTGGTGAACCTGTGGAATTCTCTACCACAGAAAGTTGTTGAGGCCAATTCACTAAATATATTCAAAAAGGAGTTAGATGAAGTCCTTACTACTAGGGGAATCAAGGGGTATGGTGAGAAAGCAGGAATGGGGTACTGAAGTTGCATGTTCAGCCATGAACTCATTGAATGGCGGTGCAGGCTAGAAGGGCCGAATGGCCTACTCCTGCACCTATTTTCTATGTTTCTATGTTTCTAAAACCAGTTACATCTCTAACTTTTTTGAGTGCTAATGAAAGATCATCGGCCTGAAACATTAGCTCTGTTTCTCCCTTCACAGGTGCTGCCTGACCTGCTGAGTATTTCCAGCATTTTTTGTTTTTAGATCTTTGCACTTGTTGGTAAGGTTGGAGGGGGCAGGGGACCAGGGTTAGAGCAGACTGTTGGTCGCGGAGAAAAGAAACCGGGATTTGTCCTTGCATTCCAGGATGATCCTGGAGTAGTGAGCACTTATGGCAGAGGAGAGCAGGTCCCGATAGTGCTTGACGTGGTCCAGTCAAATTTGGCGATGTGGTGATGATTCCTAGCTACCTGAACTCTACAAAACACATTCAGATTCCTTTTTTTTCCAATAGCAAAATACTGCTGATGCTAGAGAGCTCTAATGAAAACAGAAAATACTGGAAATACTCAGCAGGTCACGCAGCTTCTGTTTCAGGTCAGTGACCTTTTTTGCCTATTTTTTAACTTGAGACGTTTTTAATATATTGGCCTAGAAATCCAGGTCGAGGTCTTCCCGTGGGCGAACGATAGAAAAGAGGAAAAAAGATGCGCACCTACCTGTTCTTGCTGTGGCCACAAGAGATCGGAGCGCGTGCACGCCTGGACGTCCGTAAGCTGGAGCTGGAGTCACATAGCTCTGGGCAGCCAATTAAGGTACAGTACTTTCTCATTCATAATAATGGGAACTCTGTAAGTTGGAGTTTCCAGTATTATGATTAAGAAACTGTCCCCAAACACCCAAAGCACAAATTAGAAAAAATACACCACATATATAAGATTAATTTAAATTAAAGTTATTAATGTCTTATATAAAAAAATATTTTTCTGTTTTTTATTCAAGTTTTTTTAAATTAGGGTTCAAAATAAACTTACCATAGTGGGCAGGGTTTTTAACAATAAAATGTGTTTTATAAAATTTTATTTTACTGTGTTTTTGTATGTTTTAAAACTCTTACACCTGTAAGAGTAGGCTATGCGCCTGCTTTTATCAGGCAGAAGAATTTTCAGGACATTCATTGGGCAAGATATGGGTAAATACCGCAATCTTGCCCCAGCGAATGTCCTGGTTACCGAGATGCAGAGGATCTGTCAAGCTCGGAAAAGACGGTTTTCAGCACATGCACATTGTACGCTGAAAACCAGCTTTTGCGATGCCTTCCCGGGTCCGTACACTCAGTATGGACCCAGGAGGCAGGGATTTCTAGGCCATTGTATTTATAGTCACTTATGTTAAAAAAAAAATCAGGATATATTTTTATTATATATTAAATTTATTAACAGCTTGATGAAAGAGTATGTGTTCAGTTCAGAAAGAATATTATGTTCAGTTTTGGTCTCCTAATCTGAGGAAGGACGTTCTTGCTATTGAGGGAGTGCAGCGAAGGTTCACCAGACTGATTCCAGGGATGGCTGGACTGACATATGAGGAGAGACTGGATCAACTGGGCCTTTATACACTGGAGTTTAGAAGGATGAGAGGGGATCTCATAGAAACGTATAAGGTTCTGACGGGATGGGACAGGTTAGATGCGGGAAGAATGTTCCTGATGTTGGGAAAGTCCAGAACCAGGGGACACAGTCTTAGGATAAGGGGTATGCCATTTAGGACTGAGATGAGGAGAAACTTCTTCACTCAGAGAGTTGTTAACCTGTGGAATTCCCTGTCGCAGAGAGTTGTTGATACTAGTTCATTGGATGTATTTAAGAGAGAGTTCGATATGGCCCTTATGGCTAAAGGGATCAAGGGGTATGGAGGGAAAGCGGGAAAGGGGTACTGAGGTGAAGGATCAGACATGACCTTATTGAATGGTGGTGCAGGTTCGAAGGGCCAAATGGCCTACTCCTGCACCTATTTTCTATGACTGTTCTCCTGTGGAAGACCCACCTACCCTTGATAGTACACATATTCTGAATGAGGTGAGCTGCCTTATCCTACCACATCACAAGCCTTCATAAATCTGGAACTGCAATCTTATTATTTAATACAGTATATTGATTGCAGAGATGTGCATTAGAATTATAGCTGTATTAATGTGTAGTCGCCACAAAATTATTTTTCTAATATATACAGGTGAAAATGAAAGAAACTTAAAAAGAACTTGTGTACAGGCACAACGGACATGATCTTTACGATGCGACTGTACGTAGTACTCTAGATGTGGCCTCACCATTAACCTGTACAGTTGTAGCAGGACTTCTCTGTTTTTATACTCCACCCTCCTTGCAATAAAGACCAACATTCCATTTGCCTTCCTGATTACTTGCTATACCGGCATACTAATGTTTTGTGTTTCATGCACAAGGACCCACAGGTCCCTCTATACTGCAGCATTTTGCAATTTTTCTTCACTTAAATTATAATTTGCTTTTCTATTTTTCCTACCAAAGTGGATAACTTCCCATTTTCCCACATTATACTCCATCTGCCAAATTTTTGCCCACTCACTTAGCCTGTCTATAATCCTTTTGCAGATTTCTTGTGTCCTCCTCAGAATTTGCTCTCCCACCCATCTTTGTATCATCAGCAAACTTGGCTACATTACACTTGGTTCCTTCATCCAAATCATTAATATAGATTGTAAATAGTTGAGGCCCCAGCACCGATCCCTGTGGCATCCCACTAGTTACTGTTTGCCAACAAGAAAATGACCCATTTATCCCGGCTCTTTGTTTTCTGTTAGTTAGCCAATCCTCTATCCATGCTAATATATTACCTCTAACCCTGTGAACTTTTATTTTGTGCAGTAACCTTTTACGTGGCATCTTATCGAATGCCTTCTGGAAATCCAGATACACCACATCCACTTCTTCTCCCTTATCCACCCTGCTCGTATATCCTCAAAGAACTCCAGCAAATTTGTCAAACAGATTCCCTTTCATAAAACCATGTTGACTCTGCTTGATTGAATCATGCTTTTCCAAATGTCCTACTGCTGCTTCCTTAATATTGGACTCTAGCATTTCCCCAGCGACAGATGTTAGACTATCTGGTCTCTAGTTTCCTGCTTTCTGTCTGCCTCCTTTTTTAAATAGGGGCGTTACATTTACGGTTTTCCAATCCGCTGGGACCTCCCCGGAATCCAGGGAATTTTGGTAGATTACAACCAATGCATCCACAATCTCTGCAGCCATTTCTTTTAAGACCCGAGGATGCAAGCCATCAGGTCCAGGGGACTTGTCTGTCTTTATTCCCATTATTTTACTGAGTACTACTTCTTTTGTGATCCCTCCCTATAGTCCCTTGATTATCGACTATTGGGATGTTTTTAGTTTCTTCTACGGTGAAGACCGATAAAAAGCATTTGTTCAAAGTCTCTGCCATTTCCCTGTTCCCCATTATTAATTCCCCAGTCTCATCCACTCTTTTTCTTTTTATGTACCTGTAGAAACTCTTAATATCTGTTTTTATATTTCATGCTAGTTTGCTTTCATAATCTATCTTCTAATTTAAATTAACATTAAATATGTGATTTTTTCTCCCTATTTTTTATTGGTATGTTTGGTGTTGGGGTGGGGGGGTGTTTCTCAATTATAATAATGAGAACTCCTACTTACCGAGTTTCCATTATTATGAATGAGAATACTTTACCTGGATTGGCTGTCCAGTGCCACGTGACTCCAGCTTCGCCCTGCGCATAGATAGAAACATAGAAACATAGAAAATAGGTGCAGGAGTAGGCCATTTGGCCCTTTGAGCCTGCACCACCATTCAATAAGATCATGGCTGATCATTCCCTCAGTACCCCTTTCCTGCTTTCTCTCTAGACCCCTTGGTCCCCTTAGCCGTAAGGGCCATATCTAACTCCCTCTTGAATATATCCAATGAACTGGCATCAACAACTCTCTGCGGCAGGGAATTCCACAGGTTAACAACTCTCTGAGTGAAGAAGTTTCTCCTCATCTCAGTCCTAAATGGCCTACCCCTTATCCTAAAGACTGTGTTCCCTGGTTCTGGACTTCCCCAATATCGGGAATATTCTTCCCGCATCTAACCTGTCCCATCAGAATCTTGTATGTTTCTATGAGATCCCCTCTCATCCTTCTAAACTCCAATGTATAAAAGCCCAATTGATCCAGTCTTTCCTCATATGTTAGTCCAGCCATCCCGGGAATCAGTCTGGTGAACCTTCACTGCACTCCCTCAATAGCAAGAACGTCCTTCTTCAGATTAGGAGACCAAAACTGAACACAATATTCCAGGTGAGGCCTCACCAAGGCCCTGTACAACTGCAGTAAGACCTCCCTGCTCCTATACTCAAATCCCCTAGCTATGAAGGCCAACATACCATTTGCCTTCTTCACCGCCTGCTGTACCTGTATGCCAACTTTCAATGACTGATGAACCATGACACCCAAGTCTCGTTGCACCTCCCCTTTTCCTAATCTGCCGCCATTCAGATAATATTCTGTCTTTGCGTTTTTGCCCCCAAAGTGGATTACCTCACATTTATCCACATTATACTGCATCTACCATGCATTTGCCCACTTAACTAACTTGTCCAAGTCATCCTGCAGCCTCTTAGTGTCCCCCTCACAGCTCACATCGCCACCCAGTTTAATGTCATCTGCAAACTTGGAGATATTACACTCAATTCCTTCATCTAAATCATTGATGTATATTGTCCCAGCACCGAGCCCTGCGGCACTCCACTAGTCACTGCCTGCCATTCTAAAAAGGACCCATTTATCCCGACTCTCTGCTTCCTGTCTGCCAATCAGTTCCCCATCCACATCAGTATACTACCCCCAATACCATGTGCTTTGATTTTGCACACCAATATCTTGTGTGGGACCTTGTCAAAAGCCTTTTGAAAGTCCAAATACACCACATCCACTGGTTCTCCCTTGTCCACTCTACTAGTTACATCCTCAAAAAATTCCAGAAGATTTGTCAAGCTTGATTTCCCCTTCATAAATTCATGCTGACTTGGGCCGATCCTACTTTCCAAATGTGCTGCTATTTCATCCTTAATAATTGATTCCAACATTTTCCCCACTACTGATGCGCATCTCACGGGACTGAGATGCCCAGCCATGCCTCTATTTAATAGGCTATTAACTAACTTAACTGAAATAAACTCAAGACTTAAAAAAAAAAATCACTGGCTTACAATCACCAGCTAATCACCAATCAGTTCCTTCCCTTATGCTGACATCACTTTAGGTTTTTTCACCTTGCTACCTGACGTTTGAGCTCCCTCTGGGCTCTGGGGGCTACATAAAGCTCCAGCCGCTCCTCTCGCTCTCCCGCAGGTCCACTCTTGGGTCTATTAACTTAGAGTTCTTGGGTTCTGTGACTGCACTCGTCCTCTCCACCATTTCCTGCTCTCATCAAATTCTCCTGCTCTGCTTGCAATCCACTCCGATTGCATCACCCAGCTCTGTCTCCAAGCTCTGTGCTCAAGCTCTCACGACTACTTTAGTTTCCCTACAGTTAGAATTGAATACAATGTGTCATCAGTTTGCACTCTCCTATTTCTGTCAATGAGATTAAGGTGAGATAACTCTAGCCAGTGGAGAGTTTTCCCCCTGATTCCCATTGACTTCAATTTTACTAGGGCTCCTCGGTACCATACTCGGTCAAATGCTGCCTTGATGTCAAGGGCAGTCACTCTCACCTTACCTGTAATTCAGCTCTTTTGTCCATTTTATACCTAGCACAAAGGAAGATGGTTGTGGTTGTTGGAGCCCAATCATCTCAGCCCAAGGGCATTGCTGCAGGAATTCCTCAGGGCAATATCCTGGGCCCAATCATCTTCAGCTGCTTCATCAATGATCTCCCCTCCATCATTACATCAGAAGTGGGCATGTTCGCTGATGATTGCAGTGTTCGGTTCCATTCGTAACTCCTCAGATAATGAAGCATTCCATGCCCGCATGCAGCAAGTCCTGGACAGCATTCAGGCTTGGGCTGATAAGTGGCAAGTAACATTTTTGCCACACAAGTGCCGGGTAATGACCATCTCCAACAAGAGAAAGTCTAACCACCTTCCCTTGATATTCACTGGCATTACCATTGTTGAATCCCCCATCATCAACATCCTGGAGAGTGGGAGGGGGGCGCGGGTGGGGGAGGTTACCATTGAACTGAAGCTTTACTGCACCAGCCTCATAAATACTGTGGCTGCAAGAGCAAGTCAGAGGCTGAGAATTCTGCAGCAAGTGACTTGCCTCCTGACTCCCCAAATCCTTTCCACCATCTAAGGCACATTTCAGTAGCGTGATGGAATAATCTCCACTTATCTAGATGAGTGCAGCTCCAACAACACTCAGGAAACTCGCCACCATCCAGGACAAAAGAGCTCGCTTGATTGGCACCCCATCCACCACTTCAAACATTCACTCGCTCCACCACTGTAAGATGCACTGCAAGAACTCACCAAGGCTTCTTCATCAGCACCTCCCAAATCCGTGACCTCTACCACCTAGAAGGACAAGGGCAGCAAGCGCATGGGAACACCGCCACCTCCAAGTTCCTCTCCAAGTCACACACCAACCTGACTTGGAAATATATCGGCATTCCTTCGTCGTTGCCGGATTAAAATCCTGGAACTCCCTGCCTAACAGCACTGAGAGAGTACCTTTATCACATGGACTGCAGCTGTTCAAAGAGCCAGCTCACCACCACCTTCTCAAGAGCAATTGGAGATGGGCAATAAATGCTGGCCTTGCCAGCGATGCCCACATCCTGTGAATGATTTTTTTTTTAAAACTGGTTGGTACAATGCCACAAAAATAAAGGAAAGTCAGGTAGGGAGGACTACCCCATCATATTTTTTTTATTTCTCTTTCACTCAGTCCCTTTCTCTTGCTGTCTTTCTCCTTCTCTTGCACAGTCTCTCCAAGGCAGTGCACAATGATGCTTATTTCTCAATTTAATCTAAAGAGTTCCAAATTCCTTTCTGGAACAGAAGTGCAAGACAGGTTTTGGTTGGCCATTGGAAAAGATTAAAACAGCTTCTCCTCATTTTTGTGCAGCATAACTAACGATGTTAAATCAGAATCCCAAATCAACTTAGACAGACATCGCTAGTGAAATGGAAGTATGCACTGTAAGAATTCAGCGAAAACACACATTTGGACCTTTTGGACATTGCTTGGACACATTTTCTGTTACTGCAGAGGAGCAGACAGCACTGACTTGGGGCAGGTCCAAACATGTTTAACTTGAATACACATCAGCTGGGCGGGAATGAATCAATGGCTGAAAGCAGGAACATCATGGTTGATGGGCGCCATTTGTCATATAATGGAAACCCATCAGTGAGACATTAAGTAAAGTGGCCGGTGTTCAGGCCATCGAAAGACAAAGGAAACAATGTGGTCACCTAGACTTTTTGGAGCCACACATCGAGGTTCAGCCCAGTTGACAAACAAATGGGCCAAAGACTTGATTTTGCTTTTCAGTTGGACTGCCTCAGGTGAATGAACAGTTGGACTTTTGGCACGATAAGAAGCAGTCTTGCAGGGATAAGAGACGGCAGTTGGCAGCCATCTCTCTCTCTCCCCTCTTCTACGCCTGCTTGCGTCATTCAACGCACAAGGACTGAGCACTCCGTCTGGAACAGAGAGAAAAAACACCACCTACGAGCAAAGAGAGTCTCGCTATTTCGACTGGGAAGCTGACCTTGAGACTGGACTTGAATACCACAGATTGGTACAGATCCAGAAGATATGCCTCAATGGGAGAAGCAGTGAGTAAGCCAGAGGGGTAATTGGTGAGCATTTATCCCAGCCCACGCATTTTTAAGATCACCGCATAGTGTAAAAGGGTGTCGTGTGTCCCAACCAAGCCTTGGGGGTTTTAGTGGGGAGATTTTTACAAGGATTGTAAGCATACGCACAATTCTGTGCGACAAATTTCAGTGGTGCAATTTTGAATCCGAGCAGGGGTGTTTTAGATGTGGGTACTTCACGTTCGGAGCCTGTTTAGACAGGCCAGATTGTGTGTTATACTGTGTTTGTTTGTTTTATACTACCAGTCTGTGTTTTACTGGGTGCAGGTGTGTGCTTCAACTTGATTAAAAGCATTTTGATGGTTGTGACCGAAAGATCAATCTATGACTGTATATTACTGTTCACGACTATAATTCCGGTGTTTAGAACTGTTGTAAGAGGGGTTATTCGAAACCACCAAGTAAAGCCACTTACAGCACGTTTAACCGATCGGGACATTTTATTGCGCAACTTCATTTTTAACGTTCCTGTCAATCAGGAATCATGATGTCTAATTTTTTATTTGCATTTTAGGTTTTTGATAGTTTGCCAGGACCACATTCAGAAAATGCAGAATTAGACGAAAAATGTCATCACAACATATGTACTCTTCTGACGTGCAACACAAGAGACTTCCTAAATGTGCTCGCGCTAGTAGGATATTTGTTCTGTTACCTGTGTTTGAGTACATGTTGGACATTAAACTTGACTACTAATATTTTTATATTGGAACTGATGCATATAAACCTGTGTTAAGGCGTGTCATCAATAAGGACTTTTGTACTTGGATTTGCTATGTACGAATGCACCTTTGTTTTGGTTGGAATGGGGGGCATAGTTGATGAGAGAGACAAATCAAAGATGCTGAGAATCCATTAACTTTATTGATAGAATATACTCTGAAGGATACACCTTTTTAAGGGAATAAGGTTTACAGTGGCAAACTTGAAGTTATTAAAAAATGGTCCCAATTGCAGCAAGTTTCCTTCCTTCCTATGTTAGAGAGCAACGGCTGGAATGGGTAAAGAGGGATTAACAGGCAAGCAATATTTTAGATGGAAAATAGGTTTGGTCACTAGAAAAATTTTTCAAAAAATTGGCCAAGCTTTTTATTTTAGAGATTGTCAAAATTCTCAATGTTTCTGCACTGTGACTCGATGGCATGTTGATTGCTCAGATTTTCAGAACAAGAAAGCAGTTGTTGACATAAACGGTAGAATTTATGGAATTCTGTAATAAAAGTTGTTCATAGTGAGTTTGCAGGGAAATTAGGAAAAATTTGAGAATAAGTGCAGTACTGAGGGACAGCTGCACTGTCAGATGAGAAGTTAAACTGAAGCCCTTTTGGAAATGGCATTATTCTCCCGGTGTCCTGGCCGACATTTATCTGTCAACCAACCCTAACCATCATCAAGAGATTATCTGGCTATTCATTTCATTGATGTTTGTGGGGCCTTGTGGTGTGTAAATTGGCTGTGGTGATGATGATGTTTCCAACATTGCAACAGTGACTACACTTTAAAGTACTTAATTGGCTGTGAAGTTTATAAAACACCTGTTAACCTAGGAAGCGTGCCAAGGCACTTCACATAGCAGAAAACATACGCCGGACAACAATTGGGAAATTAGGAAAACTGGTTGAATAAATATGTTTTAAGAAGGATTTTAAAAGTTAGGGGGTGGGTTGGAGAGGTAGAAGGGTTATAGGAGGAGGTTCCAGAAAATAGGACCAAGGTGGCTGCAATCACTGACATCACTGACATCAGTGATTGGAACAGTGGGAAAACGGGATGATCAAAAAGCCAAAAGCAAGGCAGTGAAGGGCATGGGATGGGAAGGCTGGAAGTTGTTGTAAAAGTAGTATAGGGGAAGGCCATTGGAAGAATTTATAGATACGCTGTGGGACAGGGAGCCAGTGGAAGTTGATGATGGGTAAGTGAGAAGAAATGTAGACAATGACATTTTGGGCAAAGGGAGTTTGGGTGTCTCGAAAGGAAAGCACTGGAGAAGCCATATTAGAGGTAACAAAAGTATGGAAGAGGGTTTTGGCAGAGGTGGGCATTGTTGCAAGTTGGAAGTGAGCAGTCCTGGTAATAGATATGGTGTGGGGCTTGAAGCTCATCTCTGAAAACATTATACTGAGGTCATGTTGTCTAGTACAGCCTAGTGAACAGCCCAGAAGAAGGATAGAGTTAATATTAACTCTGCCTTCCACCGAAATTCAAGATCTAGGTTTTTGACTTTTTTTTTCTCTACAGACATTTGAAGATTTACAGGAGGACAAACAAGCTATGGAGTTTCAGCAAAGAATCATAGATATTTTGCTTATGGTAAGCAAGAATAAACTTGCATTTACAGTATCTTTCACATCCTGTCCCAAAACACTTCACAGCCAATTAAGTACTTTAAAGTGTAGTCACTGTTGCAATGTTGGAAACATCATCATCACCACAGCCAATTTACACACCACAAGGCCCCACAAACATCAATGAAATGAATAGCCAGATAATCTCTTGATGATGGTTAGGGTTGGTTGACAGATAAATGTCGGCCAGGACACCGGGAGAATAATGCCATTTCCAAAAGGGCTTCAGTTTAACTTCTCATCTGACAGTGCAGCTGTCCCTCAGTACTGCACTTAAGCATGCACTTAGATTATGTACTCAAGTCTCTGGAGTGGAGTGAGGCTGGAACTCATGACCTTCTTATTGTGTTCCTAACACAGATGAGACTGCACACAGGGAGGTTAAAGTAACAGTGACCTTAGTCTTTATTAAGACACTCCAGAGTGAGGAACAGGCCTTAGGGGCCAGCTTATATACAGTGCTCCCAAGAGATGCTGGGATCCCTCGGGATTTCAGGGGATGCGCTCTCTGGTGGCGGAACATGGGAGTGCATGCTTTACAGATACACAACATCACTCCCCACCAAAGTCAAAGTGAAAACTATTTCAAGGTGAGGCAGTCGGAAGCTTTTCTTTCCCTGGTGGACCACCTCGGTACAAATGTCTGTTCTGGTGTGTTGGCTATGCCCTCGCTGGGCTGGCGTGTTGTTGGCCCTGCAGGGCTGCTGGGTGAGCCTGGCCTTGCTGGGCTGTTGGGCGTGATGGGTTCGATTTCCTGGTTCGGGGTGGTGTTGTTGATCCTTTGGGTGTGTGTTATGGGTTCGAAAAAGGTGGTGAGTGCTGTGGGTTGTTCAGGGCAGTCTGTGAACTGCAGCCTCGTTTGGTCCAGGTGCTTTCTGCAAATTTGTCCATTGTCTAGTTTGACTACAAACACCCGATTCCCTTCTTTAGCTATCACCGTGCCCGCGATCCACTTGGGACCATGTCCATAGTTTAGCACATGCACAGGGTCATTCAGATCAATTTCCCGTAAAACAGTGGCGCGACCATCGTTTACATTTTGTTGCTGCTGCCTCCTCTATACCTGATCATGCAGGTTGGGGTGAACCAGCGAGAGTCTGGTCTGAAGTATTCTTTTCATGAATAGCTCAGCCGGGGGCACCCTTGTGAGCGAGTGGGGTCTCGTGCGGTAGCTGAGCAGTACTCGGGGCAGGCGGGTTTGGAATGACTCGTTTGAGGCTCTGTTTGATTGTTTGTACTGCCCGCTCCGCCTGCCCATTGGAGGCTGGTTTAAACGGGGCCGAGGTGACATGTTTGATCCCATTGCGGCTCATGAATTCTTTAAATTCGGCACTGGTGAAACATGGCCTGTTGTCACTGACCAGTATGTCAGGCAGACCGTTGGTGGCAAACATGGCCCTCAGGCTTTCAATGGTGGCGGTGGCAGTGCTTCCCGACATTATTTCACATTCAATCCATTTTGAAAAAGCATCCACCACCACCAGGAACATTTTACCGAGAAACGAGCCCGCATAATCGACATGGATCCTCGACCATGGTCTGGAGGGCCAGGACCACAAACTTAGCGGTGCCTCTCTCGGTGCGTTGCTCAACTGAGCACACACACTGCATTGCCATACACATACCGGGCCACCACACGTGGGACCTGGCTATCGCTTTCATCATTACCATACCCGGGTGTATGCTGTGGAGATCCGAGATTAAAGTCTCCCTGCCCTTTTTGGGTAGCACTACGCGGTTACCCCACAACAGGCAGTCTGCCTGAATGGACAGCTTGTCCTTTCCCCGCTGGAACAGCTTGATTGGCTCTTGCATTTCAACGGGGATGCTGGCCCAGCTCCCATGCAGTACACAGTTTTTTACTAGGGACAGCAGAGGATCTTGGCTGGTCCAAGTCCTAATCTAGCGGGTTGTGACAGGTGATTTATCATTTTCAAACGCTTCCATGACCATCAACAAGTCTGCGGGCTGCGCCACCATCAACAAGTTTGCAGGCTACACCATTTCCAACCCCGTGGTGGGCAATGTTAGCCGACTGAGAGCATCCGCACAGTTCTCGGTGCCTGGCCTGTATACGCTGAAGCGCGAGTGCTCACCTTTGTATGCGGGCTGAGGCACTGGTATTTATTCCCTTGTTTTCAGCGAACAGAGATATGAGGGGCTTGTGATCGGTTTCCAGCTCAAATTTGAGGCCAAACAGATACTGATGCATTTTCTTTACCCCGAACACACACGCTAATGCCTCTTTCTCAATCATGCTGTCGGCCCTCTCGGCCTTAGACAAGCTCCTGGAGGCATAGGCGACAGGTTGCAACTTCCCCGCAATGTTAGCTTGTTGTAATATACACCCGACTCGGTACGACAACGCATCTCATGCTAGCACAAGTCTTTTACACGGGTTATACAATACAAGCAGCTTGTTGGAGCATAAAATGTTTCTGGCTTTCTCAAAAGCAATTACTTGGTTTTTTCCCGCATACCCAGTTCTCACCTTTACACAATAATACATGTAGGGGCTCTAAGAGGTTGCTTAAACCCGGTAGGAAGTTACCAAAATAGTCCCAGGAACGACCGCAGCTCCATGACGTTCTGTGGCCTGGGCGCGTTCCTGATAGCCTCTGTCTTGGCGTCTGTGGGCCGAATACTGTCCGCCGCGATCTTTCTCCCCAAAAACTCCACTTCTGTTGTCATGAAGACGCATTTCGACCTCTTCAGCCACTGCCCTACGCGATCCAGTCGCTGGAGGACTTCTTCAAGGTTTTGTAGGTGCTCGACGATGTCCCGGCCCGTGACCAATATGTCGTCCTGAAAAACCACAGTGCGTGGTACCGACTTGAGTAGGCTCGCCATGTTTGTCTTGGAAGATCGCTGCAGCCGACCGAATTCCAAATGGGCATTTGTTATAGATGTGTGTGTTGATGCAGGTGAGGCCCTTTGAAGACTCCTCCAGCTCCTGCGTCATTTAGGCCGAAGTCAGTTTGAGCTTGGTGAACGTCTTGCCTCCTGCCAGCTTCGCAAATAGGTCATCTGCCTTAGGTAGCGGGTATTGGTCCTGCAGCGAGAAACAATTAATAGTTACTTTATAATAGCCACAAATCCTGACCGTGCCATCACTCTTGAGTACTGGAACAATCGGGCTGGCTCAATCGCTGAATTCCACTGGGGAGATGATGCCCTCGCGTGCAGCCTGTTCAGCTCGATTTCCACTTTCTCCCTCATCATGTGAGGTACCGCTTGTGCCTTGTGGTGGATAGAAACATAGAAACATAGAAAATAGGTGCAGGAGTAGGCCATTCGGCCCTTCGAGCCTGCACTGCCATTCAATGAGTTCATGGCTGAACATGCAACTTCAGTGCCCCATTTATGCTTTCTTGCCATACCCCTTGATCCCCCGAGTAGTAAGGACTACATCTAACTCCTTTTTGAATATATTGAGTGAATTGGCTTCAACAACTTTCTGTGGTAGAGAATTCCACAGGTTCACCATTCTCTGGGTGAAGAAGTTTCTCCTCATCTCGGTCCTAAATGGCTTACCCCTTATCCCCAGACTGTGACCCCTGGTTCAGGACTTCCCCAACATTGGGAACATTCTTCCTGCATCTAACCTGTCTAAACCCATCAGAATTTTAAACGTTTCTATGAGATCCCCTCTCATTCTTCTGAACTCCAGTGAATACAAGCCCAGTTGATCCAGTCTTTCTTGATAGGTCAGTCCCGCCATCCCGGGAATCAGTCTGGTGAACCTTCGCTGCACTCCCTCAATAGCAAGAATGTCCTTCCTCAAGTTAGGAGACCAAAACTGCACACAATACTCCAGGTGTGGCCTCACCAAGGCCCTGTACAACTGTAGTAACACCTCCCTGCCCCTGTACTCAAATGCCCTCGCTATAAGGCCAACATGCCATTTGCTTTCTTAACCGCCTGCTGTACTTGCATGCCAACCTTCAATGACTGATGTACCATGACACCCAGGTCTCGTTGCACCTCCCCTTTTCCTAATCTGTCACCATTCAGATAATAGTCTGTCTCTCTGTTTTTACCACCAAAGTGGATAACCTCACATTTATCCACATTATACGTCATCTGCCATGCATTTGCCCACTCACCTAACCTATCCAAGTCACTCTGCAGCCTCATAGCATCCTCCTCGCAGCTCACACTGCCACCCAACTTAGTGTCATCCGCAAATTTGGAGATACTACATTTAATCCCCTCGTCTAAATCATTAATGTACAATGTAAACAGCTGGGGCCCCAGCACAGAACCTTGCGGTACCCCACTAGTCACTGCCTGCCATTCTGAAAAGTACCCATTTACTCCTACTCTTTGCTTCCTGTCTGACAACCAGTTCTCAATCCATTTTAGCACACTACCCACAATCCCATGTGCTTTAACTTTGCACATTAATCTCTTGTGTGGGATCTTGTCGAAAGCCTTCTGAAAGTCCAAATATACCACATCAACTGGTTCTCCCTTGTCCACTCTACTGGGAATATCCTCAAAAAATTCCAAAAGATTTGTCAAGCATGATTTCCCTTTCACAAATCCATGCTGACTTGGACCTATCATGTCACCTCTTTCCAAATGCGCTGCTATGACATCCTTAATAATTGATTCCATCATTTTACCCACTACCAATGTCAGGCTGACCGGTCTATAATTCCCTGTTTTCTCTCTCCCTCCTTTTTTAAAAAGTGGGATTACATTGGCTACCCTCCACTCCATAGGAACTGATCCAGAGTCTATGGAATGTTGGAAAATGACTGTCAATGCCTCCGCTATTTCCAAGGCCACCTCCTTAAGTACACTGGGATGCAGTCCATCAGGCCCTGGGGATTTATCGGCCTTCAATCCCATCAATTTCCCCAACACAATTTCCTGACTAATAAGGATTTCCCTCAGTTCCTCCTTCTTACTAGACCCTCTGACCCCTTTTATATCCGGAAGGTTATTTGTATCCTCATTGGTGAATACCGAACCAAAGTACTTGTTCAATTGGTCTGCCATTTCTTTGTTCCCCATTATGACTTCCCCTGATTCTGACTGCAGGGGACCTACATTTGTCTTTACTAACCTTTTTCTCTTTACATATCTATAGAAGCTTTTGCAGTCCGTTCCCTGCAGGCTTCCTCTCGTACTCTATTTTCCCTGCCCTAATCAAACCCTTTGTCCTCCTCTGCTGAGTTCTAAATTTTTCCCAGTCCACGGGTTCGCTGCTATTTCTGGCCAACTTGTATGCCACTTCCTTGGCTTTAATACTATCCCTGATTTCCCTAGATAGCCACGGTTGAGCCACCTTCCCTTTTTTATTTTTACACCAGACAGGGATGTACAATTGTTGTAGTTCATCCGTGCGGTCGCTAAATGTCTGCCATTGCCCATCCACAGTCAACCCCTTAAGTATCATTCGCCAATCTATCCTCGCCAATTCATGCCTTCAAAGTTACCCTTCTTTAAGTTCTGGACCATGGTCTCTGAATTAACTGTTTCATTCTCCATCCTAATGTAGAATTCCACCATATTATGGTCGCTCTTCCCCAAGGGGCCTCGCACAACGAGATTGCTAATTAATCTTCTCGTGCCTCTGGGACCAAGTGGATCCGCACCTTTGCCCCAGAAAAGTTTCCAATGCCTGGCTCAAAAAGGGAAGGAAATTTGTTAAGAACCTGCGTACATGAGACCTCATCGACATGTGATAGCATGCGGGGAGTCGGCGAGAGATGGGAGTTCCAGGGTCGGTGCGTGGAGAGGTCTAGAAAGGCCAGTGTGACCAGGAGCTCGGAGAGTCGGCGAGAGGCGGGAGTTCCGGGGTCCGTGCGTGTAACGGCCTATAAAGGCCAGTGCGACCAGGAGCTCGGGGAGTTGGCGAGCGGCGGGAGTTCCGTGGCCCATGCGTGGAGCGGCCTATAAAGGCCAGCTTGTGCAGCTGCAGAGGGGTGAGAAGGCAAAAAAGAAGTAGAAAGAAATCGAAATGTGACGTCACAGCCAAGGGGGTAAGTGATTGGCTGCTGATTGGTAAATAGCTTTTCGTTTTCTTTTCTATTTCAGTAAATAACCTTTAACATTGTTGTTGCAAATTAAGTTAATCTAGGGGTTAAGTCATGGCAGGAGAGCTCGGACACGTGTTATGCTCCTCCTGTACTATGTGGGAAATCAGGGATGCCTCTGGTGTCCCTGACAACTACGTGTGCGGGAAGCCTATCCGCCTCCAGCTCCTGACGAACCGCATTGCGGAACTGGAGCTGCGAGTGGATTCACTCTGGAGCATGCACAATGCTGAGAATGATGCGAATAGCATATTTAGTGAGTTGATCGTACCGCAGGTTAAGGGTCCACAGCCAGATAGGGAATGGAGGACCAACAGGAAGAGCAGTGCAAGGAAGGTAGTGCAGGGGTCCCCTGCGGTCATCCCCCTGCAAACCAGATACACCGCTTTGGGTACTGTTGAGGGGGATGACTCATCAGGGGAAAGCAGCAGCAGCCAGGTTCAAGGCTGGCTCCACTGCACAGAAGGGCAGAAAAAAGAGTGGGAGAGCAATAGTGATAGGGGATTCAATTGTAAGGGGAATAGATAGGCGTTTCTGCGGCTGCAACCGAGACTCCAGGATGGTATGTTGCCTCCCTGGTGCAAGGGTCAAGGATGTCTCGGAGCGGGTGCAGGACATTCTGAAAAGGGAGGGTGAACAGCCAGTTGTCGTGATGCATATAGGTACCAACGATATAGGTAAAAAAACGGGATTAGGTCCTACGAGCTGAATTTAGGAGCTAGGAGTTAAATTAAAAAGTAGGACCTCAAAAGTAGTAATCTCAGGATTGCTACCAGTGCCATGTGCTAGTCAGAAAAGGAATCGCAGGATAACTCAGATGAATACGTGGCTTGAGCAGTGGTGCACAAGGGAGGGATTCAAATTCCTGCGACATTGGAACCAGTTCTGGGGGAGGTGGGACCAGTACAAACTGGACGGTCTGCACCTGGGCAGGACCGGAACCAATGTCCGAGGGGGAGTGTTTGCTAGTGCTGTTTGGGAGGAGTTAAACTAATATGGCAGGGGGATGGGAACCTATACAGGGCGACAGAGGGGAATAAAATGGAGACAGAAGCAAAAGATAGAAAGGAGAATAGTAAAAGTGGAGGGCAGAGAAACCCAAGGCAAAAAACAAAAAGGGTCACTTCACCAGAATTCTAAAGGGTCAAAGTGTGTTAAAAAGACAAGCCTGAAGACTCTATGCCTCAATGCGAGGAGTATTCGTAATAAGGTGGACGAATTAACTGCGCAGATAGCAGTTAACGGATATGATGTGATTGGCATCACGGAGACATGGCTCCAGGGTGGCCAAGGCTGGGAACTCAATATCCCGGGGTATTCAGCATTTAGGAAGGATAGACAGAAAGGAAAAGGAGGTGGGGTGGCATTGCTGGTTAAAGAGGAAATTAATGCAATTGTAAGGAAGGACATTAGCTTGGATGATCTGGAATCAGTGTGGGTGGAGCTACGGAATACCAAAGGGCAGAAAAGGCTAGTGGGAGTTGTGTACAGGCCACCAAATAGTACTAGTGAGGTAGGGGACAGCATCAAACAAGAAATAAGGGATGTGTGCAATAAAGGTACAGCAGTAATCATGGGCGACTTTAATCTACATATTGATTGGGCTAACCTAACTGGTAGCAATGCGGTGGAGGAGGATTTCCTGGAGTGTATTAGGGATGGTTTTCTGGACCAATATTTCGAGGAACCAACCAGAGAGCTGGCCATCCTAGACTGGGTGATGTGTAATGAGAAGTGACTAATTAGCAATCTTGTTGTGCGAGGCCCCTTGGGAAAGAGTGACCATAATATGGTAGAATTCTTTATTCAGATGGAGAGTGACCAAGTTAATTCAGAAACTAGGGTCCTGAACTTAAGGAAAGATAACTTTGATGGTATGAGGCGCGAATTGGCTAGATTAGACTGGCAAATGATGCTTAAAGAGTTGACGGTGGATAGGCAATGGCAAACCTTTAAAGATCACATGGATGAACTTCAACATTTGTACATCCCTGTCTGGAGTAAAAATAAAACGGGGAAGTTGGCTCAACCGTAGCTAACAAGGGAAATTAAGGATAGTGTTAAATCCAAGGAAGAGGTATACAAATTAGCCCGAAAAAGTAGCAAGCCGGAGGACTGGGAGAAATTTGGAATACAGCAGAGGAGGACAAAGGGTTTAATAAAGAGGGGGAAAATAGAGTACGAGAGTAAGCTTGCCAGAAACATAAAAAATGACTGCAAAAGCTTCTATCGATGTGTGAAGAGAAAAAGATTAGTGAAGACATACGTTGGTCCCTTGCAGTCGGATTCGGGTGAATTTATAATGGGGAACAAAGAAATGGCAGACCAATTGAACAAATACTTTGGTTCTGTCTTCACAAAGGAAGACACAAATACCCTTCCCGATGTACTAGGGGTCCGAAGGTCCAGTGAGAAGGAGGAACTGAAGGATATCCTTATTAGGCGGGAAATTGCGTTCGGGAAATTGACGGGATTGAAGGCCGATAAATCCCCAGGGCCTGATAGTCTACATTCCAGAGTACTTAAGGAAGTTGCCCTAGAAATAGTGGATGCATTGGTGATAATTTTCCAACAGTCTATCGACTCTGGATCAGTTCCTATGGACTGGAGGGTTGCTAATGTAACACCACTTTTTAAAAAAGGAGGGAGAGAGAAAATGGTTAATTATAGACCAGTTAGCTTGACATCAGTAGTGGGGAAAATGTTGGAATCAATCATTAAGGATGAAATAGCAGCACATTTGGAAAGCAGTGATAGGATTGGTCCAAGTCAGCATGGATTTATGAAGGGGAAATCATGCTTGACAAATCTTCTGGAATTTTTTGAGGATGTAACTAGTAAAGTGGACAGGGGAGAACCAGTGGATGTGGTGTATTTGGACTTTCAAAAGGCTTTTGACAAGGTTCCACACAAGATGTTGGTGTGCAAAATCAAAGCACATGGTATTGGGGTTAACATACTGACGTGGATAGAGAACTGGTTGGCAGATAGGAAGCAGAGAGTCGGGATAAATGGGTCCTTTTCAGAATGGCAGGCAGTGAATAGTGGAGTGCCACAGGGCTCAGTGCGGGGACCCCAGCTCTTTACAATATATATTAATGATTTGGATGATGGAATTGAGTGTAATATCTCCAAGTTTGCAGATGACACTAAACTGGGTGGCGGTGTGAGCTGTGAGGAGGACGCTAAGAGGCTGCAGAGTGATTTGGACAGGTTAGGTGAGTGGGCAAATACATGGCAGATGTAGTATAATGAGGATAAATGTGAGGTTATCCACTTTGGGGGCAAAAAAACGAAGGCAGAATATTATCTGAATGGCGGCAGATTAGGAAAAAGGGAGGTGCAGCGAGACCTGGGTGTCATGATTCATCAGGCATTGAAGATACGTATGCAGGTACAGCAGTTGGTGAAGAAGGCAAATGGTATGTTGGCCTTCATAGCAAGGAGATTTGAGTGAAGGAGCAGGGAAGTTTTACTGCAGTTGTACAGGGCCTTGGTGAGGCCCCCCCTGGAATATTGTATTCAGTTTTGGTCTCCTAATCTGAGGAAGGACGTTCTTGCTATTGAGGGAGTGCAGCGGAGGTTCAGCAGACTGATTCCTGGGATGGCTGGACTGTCATATGAGGAGAGACTGGATCGACTGGGCCTGTATTCACTGGAGTTTAGAAGGATGAAAGGGGATCTCATAGCAACATATAAAATTCTGACGGGACTGGACAGTTAGATGCAGGAAGAATTCTCCTGAATGGTCCAGAACCAGGGGACATAGTCTTAGGATAAGTGGTAAGCCATTTAGGACTGAGATGAGGAGGAACTTCTTCACTCAGAGAGTTGTTAACCTATGGGATTCCCTACTGCAGAGAGTTGTTGATGCCAGTTCGTTAGATATATTCAAGAGGGAGTTAGATATGGCCATTGCGGCTAAAGGGATCAAGGGGTATGGAGAAAAAGCAGGAACGGGGTACTGAAGGAATGATCAGCCATGATTTTATTGAATGGTGGTGCAGGCTTGAAGGGCCGGATGGCCTGCTCCTGCACCTATTTTCTATGTTTCTATGTTTCTATGTCATCCCAGTTCCAGCGGACTTTGCGCAGCCAGCTCCTTCCAAGCAGTGTGGGGCCATCACCCTCGTAGATGACCTTGATCATGGCGCTACCCAGGACAGTGATAAGCTCTTTGGTGTACGTTCTCAGTTTCGTGTGGATGGGACTTAGGGCTGGTCTGAGTGCCTTGTTGCACCACAGTCTCTCAAACATCTTTTTACTCATGATGGATTGGCTAGCGCCAGTGTCCAGTTCCATGGCTATGGGTAAGCCATTCAACTTTACATTTAGCATTATAGGTGGACATTTCATCGAAAATGTGTGCACCCCGTGTACTTCAGCATCTGCCTCCTCTCTCTGAGGCTCGAAATTGCTTTGATCCACCATGGACCGATCTTCCTCTGCCACGTGGTGGTTAGCAGGTTTTGCAGAGCTTGCAGCTCGTCTGCAAGCTCGTTGGAGGTGCCCCATTGTTCCACAGCTCTTGCAAACATTCCCTTTGAAGTGGCATGAATAGGCTGAATGGAAGCCTCCACAATGCCAACAAGGTGTGAATTGCCTTGCATTCATCCTTTGTTGCGGATTCTGAGTCATCTGGGTCACCTGAGGCCTGCTGGCAGTTGCAGACTCATGGTTTCTACCCTGTACATTTCTGCTTGCAAACACAGTTCCAGTTAATTTATGAACATTGCTAGCACTTGTGTGCTGAGCGATTTGTTTGGTGTTATCACTGGTGGACATAAACGCCTGTGCTATCACAATGGCCTTACTGAGGGTCGGTGTTTCTCTTGTAAAAGTTTTTGTAGGATGGTCTCATGGCCAATGCCCAGTACAAAAAAGTCTCTGAGCATTTGCTCCAGGTAGCCATCAATCTCACATTGTCCTGCAATTCACCTTAGCTCGACGACGATAGGCACAGAAATAAGATTGTCATGGCATCTGAGCATGCAGTAATTTACCTGTTGTATGAGAGGAATGCTTGATACTGCAGTAACCTCAACAAGCTATTTTGAATGGTAAGATTTAAATTGTCCAGTGCTAAAATGACATTCTTTGCTTCTCAGCATAATTGTTTCTGAAGTATACCGCAAGTAAATCTGTAAAATGCCTGACCATGCTTCAGGTTATTTACAATGCTCAATTAAAATTATCAAATTGTGTGTGAGTATTCAAAAATGCTTCTTGCATTTTCATTGACCACTTTGACACTCCTGCTGAAATTCTTTTACCACATTAGAGGCTCTTTAACACAAATGGGCTAGTACCCAAAATCAATCCAAAATCACCCTCTCTACTGTATCCCTGCTCAATATAGATTTCAAGATCATGCCCACTGCACTGGAAGGTCATCCCTAGATTACTGTATGCTTTAAACATTTAAGAGATGACACCAGATTTATTCTCAATGTGGTACAAATCTTCAGCTGGGTGGAGTGGGAATTTTTGCTCACTGTCATTCATTCATTAGGTCATTCAGGAAATGATTGAAATCCTGTATTCTGATGCCACATCCACAGTGTGCACCAATAGCCTCAGCCCTCTTGTATTTCTTGTTCAACAAGGAATCAGACAAGGTTACTTTGAGTCTCCTTCATATTTACCCGAGCCATTGAGACATTGGCAGTAGTAAATAGTAAGATCATAGACTCAGTTTTATCCAAAGCCGTTTTTTGGCATATTGCCAGAGTTACGCCCGTTTTTCTGAGCCAGACTACTCCAAAAATAAATGTACCAAGTACCCCCACTGTATTTTTCAAAATTGGCGCCGCACAGCCTGTCCAGTAGCCTCGGGGAGTGAAGCCTACTGTCTGTGCCGAAAAAATGATGCTGTCCCTTCTGCGTATGCATGAAGAAAAAAATACTTTTTTGACATGATTCCTATGGGTGCATATGCGCAGCACAGTTCCCGGCCTGCAATCAGCCATTTTTAAAAAGCCAGTTCTGATTGTGAGAACGTTGAGTGCTGTGTGAGAACTGTAATTATCATTCAAAAAATCGGAGCTGCATTACAAGATGCAACGCGGCGCCAGGACCAAGAATTTCTTACAGGATGAAGTAGAGGCACTAGTTACTGTGATTGAGGCCAGATGGCAGGCGCTGGACACCAGCAGAGGTCACATAAAAGTTCCACCCAAGGAAATGAAGAAACACTGGAACCAACTTGCAGAAGATTACTGTGCAATGGTGACCATCCCTAGGTCTGGAGGCCAGTGTAAAAAGAAGGGTCAAGAAGTTAGTGTAAGTAATATTTGCATTTTTCAATGGAATAGCAATTGTAAATGTGACCATCTATATATGTCCCACCCAGCAGAAAGACATCCTCTCTAAAAATGTATATTTTCATCTTTGCAGAGGAAAGTGGCACACAACAAACGAGAAAGAACTCGAACAGGAAGAGGCCCAGAAAATCTGCACCCAATGACACCCTTGGAATAGAGGGTCGCTGCTTTGATGGGTCCTGCCTGGAGAAAAGCAAGCACCACTGCAGAAGCTGGGACCACACTCGAGGGAGAGGCTAAGTCCTGCAAATTACACAGTCTGGCTTTGCTAAATGTTAACATAGAAACATAGAAACATAGAAAATAGGTGCAGGAGCAGGCCATTCGGCCCTTCAAGCCTGCACTGCCATTCAATATGATCATGGCTGATCATGCAGCTTCAGTACCCCACTCCCACCTTCTCTCCAAACCCCCTGATTCCCTTAGCCGTAAGGGCCACATCTAACTCCCTCTTGAATCTATCCAATGAACTGGACTCAACAATTTTCTGTGGTAGAAAATTCCACAGGTTCACCACTCTCTCGGTGAAAAAGTTTCTCCTCACCTCGGTCCTATATGGCTTACCCCTTATCCTTAGACTGTGACCCCTGGTTCTGGACTTCCCCAACATCGGGAACATTCTTCCTGCATCTAACCTGTCCAGTCCCATCATAATTTTATATGTTTCTATGAGATTCCCTCTCATTCTTCTAAATTCCAGTGAATATAAGCCTAGCAGATCCAGTCTTTCTTCATATGTCAGTCCTGCCATCCCGGGAATTAGTCTGGTGAACCTTCGCTGCACTTCCTCAATAGCAAGCACATCCTTCTTCAGATTAGGAGACCAAAACTGCACACAATACTCAAGGTGTGGTCTCACCAAGGCCCTGTACAACTGAAGTAAGACCTCCCTGCTCCTATACTCAAATCCTCTCGCTATGAAGGCCAACATGCCATTTGCTTTCTTCACCGCCGGCTGTACCTGCATGCCTATCTTCAGTGACTGATGTACCATGACACCCAGGTCTCGTTGCACTTCCCCTTTTACTAATCTGTCACCATTCAGATAATAATCTGCCTTCCTGTTTTTTCCACCGAAGTGGATAACCTCACATTTATCCACATTATACTGCATCTGCCATGCATTTGCCCATTCACCTAACCTGTCCAATTCATCCTGCAACCTCTTAGCATCCTTCTCACAGCTCACACTGCCACCCAGTTTAGTGTCATCTGCAAACTTGGAGATATTACATTCAATTCCTTCGTCTAAATCATTAATGTATATTGTAAATAGCTGGGTTCCCAGCACTGAACCTTGCGGCACCCCACTAGTCACTGCCTGCCATTCTGAAAAGGACCCATTTATTCCCACTCTTTGCTTCCTGTCTGCCAACCAATTCTCTATCCACGTCAATACATTACCCCCAATACCATGTTCCTTAATTTTGTACACTAATCTCTTGCATGGGACCTTGTCAAAAGCCTTTTGAAAGTCAAAATACACCACATCCACTGGTTCTCCCTTGTCCACTCTACTAGTTACATCCTCAAAAAACTCTAGAAGATTTGTCAAGTATGAATTCCCTTTCATAAATCCATGCTGACTTGGACCGATCTTGTCACTGCTTTCCAAATGCGCTACGATTAGATGTTTAATAATTGATTCCAGCATATTCCCCACCACCGATGTCAGGCTAATCTGTCTATAATTCCCTGTATTCTCTCTCCTTCCTTTTTTAAAAAGTGGGGTTACATTAGCTACCCTCCAATCCATAGGTACTGATCCAGAGTTCATGGAATTTTGGAAAATGACCATCAATGCATCTACTATTTCTAGGGCCACTTCCTTAAGTACTCTGGGATGCAGGCTATCAGGCACTGGGGGATTTATCAGCCTCCAGTCCCATCAGTTTCCCTAACACCATTTTCTGACTAAGAATTTCCCTCAGTTCCTCCTTCCCGCTAGACCCTCGGTCCCCTAGTATTTTTGGGAGGTTATCGTGTCTTCCTTAGTGAAGACAGAACCAAAGTATTTGTTCAATTGGTCTGCCATTTCCTTGTTTCCCATTATGATTTCACCTGATTCTGACTGCAAGGGTCCTATATTAGTCTTCATTAATCTTTTTCTCTTCACATATCTAGAGAAGCTTTTGCAGTCAGTTTTTATGTTCCCTGCAAGCTTATTCTCATACTCTATTTTCCCCGTCCTAATTAAATCCTTGGCCCTCTTCTGCTGAATTCTAAATTTCTCTAAGTCCTCAGGCTTGCTGCTTTTTCTGGCCAATTTATATGCCTCTTCCTTGGATTTAACACTATCCCTAATTTCCCTTGTTAGCCACGGTTGAGCCACCTTTCCTGTTTTATTTTTACGCCAGACAGGGATGTACAACAGTTATAATTCATCCATGTGATATTTAAATGTCAGCCATTGCCTTTCCACCGTCAACCCTTTAAGTATCATTCTCCAGTCTATCCTAGCCAATTCACGTCTCATTCCATCGAAGTTTCCTTTCTTTAAGTTCAGGACCCTAGTCTCTGAATTAACTGTGTCGCTCTCCATCTTAATGAAGAATTCTACCATATTATGGTCACTCTTCCCCAAGGGGCTACACATGACTAGATTGCTAATTAATCTCTCTCGTTACACAAGACCCAGTCTAGGATGGCCTGCTCTCTAGTTGGTTCCTCGACACATTGGTCGAGAAAACCATCCCTTATACACTCCAGGAAATCCTCCTCCACCGTATTGCTACCAGTTTGGTTAGCCAAATCAATATATTGGTTAAAGTCACCCATGATAACTGATGTACTCTTATTGCACGTGTCCTTAATTTCCTGTTTGATGCCATCCCCAACCTCCCTACTACTGTTTGGTAGTCTGTACACAACTCCCACTAACGTTTTCTGCCCTTTGGTGTTTCGCAGCTCTACCCATATAGATGCCACATCATCCAAGCTAATGTCCTTCCTTACTGTTGTGTTAACCTCCTCTTTAACCATTAACACTACCCCACCTCCTTTTCTTGTCTATCCTTCCTGAATATTGAATACCCCTGGATGTTGAGTTCCCAGCCTTGGTTACCCTGGAGCCATAGCTCCGTAATCTCAATTACATCATATCCGTTAACAGCTATTTGCACAGTTAATTCGTCCACCTTATTACGAATGCTCCTCGCATTGACACTCAGAGCCTTCAGGCTTGTTTTTTTTAACACTCTTTGTCCTTTTAGAATTATGTAGTATTGTGTCCATTGTTAATTTTTGCCCTTGATTTCTCTGCCCTCCACTCTTGCTTTTCTCCTTCCTACCCTTTGCTTCTGCCCCCTTTTTACTCCCCTCTGCCTCCCTGCATAGGTTCCCATCCCCCTGCTATATTAGTTTAACCCCTCCCCAACAGCACTAGCAAACACTCTGCCTAGAACATAGGTTCCGGTCCTGCCCAGGTGCAGACCGTCTGGTTTGTACTGGTCCCACCTCCCCCAGAACCGGTTCCAATGTCTCAAGAATTTGAATCTCTCCTCCTTGCACCATTCCTCAAGCCACGTATTCATCTGAACTATCCTGAAATTCCTACTGTGACTAGCACTTGGCACTGGTAGCAATCCTGAGATTACTACCTTTGAGGTCCTACTTTTTAATTTAACTCCTAGCTCCCTAAATTCAGCTAGGACCTCATCCCATTTTTTACCTATATCGTTGATACCTATATGCACCACGACAGTTGGCTGTTCCCCCTCCCCCTCCAGAATGCACTGCAGCCGCTCCGAGATATCCTTTACCCTTGTACCAGGGAGGCAACATACCATCCTGGAGTCTCGTTTGTGGCCGTAGAAACACCTATCTGTTCCCCTTACAATAGAATCCCCTATCACTATAGCTCTTCCACTTTTTTTCCTGCCCTCCTGTGCAGCAGAGCCACCCATGGTGCCATGAACTTGGCTGCTGCTGCCTTCCCCTGATGAGTCATCTCCCCCAATAGTACCCAAAACAGTGTATCTGTTTTGGAGAGAGATGACCGCAGGAGACCTCTGCACTACCTTCCTTCCACCACTCTGCCTGATTGTCACCCTTTCCCTATCTGGCTGTGTAACCTTTACCTGCGGTGTGACCAATTCACTAAACATGCTATTCATGACATCCTCAGTATCGCGGATGCTCCAAAGTGAGTCCATGCGCTGCTCCAGTGCTGCAATGCGGTCTGTCAGGAGCTGCAGCTGGACAAACTTCCTGCACACATAGTAGTCAGCGACACTGGAAGCGTCCCTGATTTCCCACATAGCACAGGAGGAGCATGACATGGGTCTGGGCTCTCCTGCCATGATTTAACCCTTAAATTACTTAATTTGGCAACAATGCCAAAGTTTACCGACTGATAACAAAAATAAAAAGTTTTCACGTTTTGAAAGTTTAGATTTTTAATCCCAGCTCTTAATTTAAACCAATACCCAAGAAAAAGAGAGAAATACTGACCAACCAATCATTTCCCTGCTTTCCTGTGATGTCACACTTTGAATCTTTTTACTTCTTATCCTCCCAGGTCAGTTGGTGCTGGTTGGGCTGGCTCCCTTTATCTCCCGGCTCCGATCGGATGCGATGTTGGGTGTGAGTTTGCGGCCTGTAAATGCTGCCCCACTTCTCTCACAGCCTGTAACAGCAGTTTACAAAACCCATCACTGTGAGTCCAGGATAGAAATTCACAACATTCCCTCCTCCTGGTTCCTGGCCAAGGGGTCCAGCATGCGCCCTGCTGCCCCCTGAGCCTCTCAAGATGGCGGCCGTTCCTCGGGCCTGTCACCAGGAGAAAGCCCCGCACCTGCTGGGGGCCCCGCTCGGGGAAAGGCCGAAGCCGTAGGTTCTTGTTCAGGGCCTGAGGCCCACAACGGGTGTGTGTGAAGCGGATAATGTGGAGTGTTGTCTATCGGGTGGGTGGAGCTTGGGCTCGCACTCGGTGTGTGTCTCGGTGTAAGTACTGCATGGGCTAGCCATGCTTCAGATCATTGGGATGTCTCCGCCAGCTACGCATCGGTTGATGCAATGTGCTATCATTCATCATAGTCCTTCAAATCAGCATGCTGCCTGTGCTATGTGAGCCTACTCATGCCACCCAACCTGCCCCCCTCCTCTGCTGCTAATCACTTGTTTGTTCTGTTATATTTTGCAGAACTTGACGCCAACCCGGACGATGCAGAAGATTCAGACAAGGACGAGCCTGAAGAGGAGAACATCTTCCAATGCCATCTTCCAGACCAAAAGCACGAGGGGGAGGGGGAGTGGGAAGGGATGGATGAAGCCCCCACTGTTTTACTGACTTTGGAGGAGGTGCAGGTATCACCCATTGAGTTGCCAGCCCCTTCCCTGACTCGTGGTTTGAATGTTGGTGGTACATTCCATGGTTTCTCACTGTCTGAGGCTGGGGATTCCAGTGGGATGCAGTGAGGTACACCCAGGGCCCCACCGTCCGAGGCTGTGGGTCCCAGTGGTGGGGTGCAGCGAGGCACACCCAGGGTCCCACCATCTGAGGCTGCGGGTCCCACTGGGATGCTGCGAGTCACACCCATGGTGAAGAGGGGCTCTCCTGAGGTGCAGGATCTAACAGATGTGGTTCACATGATGGCAATGAGTGCGGAGAGCATTGACCTTACGCTATCACTCCTGGACACCATCAGTGGGGTGGGTGATGAGGTATTGGGAATGTCGGGAGAAGTAACAACACTCTCACGAGAAATGGAAACACTGTCCGAGAACATGCGGAAGGGAATATGTTTATTAAAGTTAAGTTAAGTGCAAACAAATATTTGTTAAACTTTTGAATAAAATATATTTTAAATTATAACTGAATCATTTACATTATTTTTCCATTATTAACACAACTTTTGGAACTCAAGATGAATCATTTCCATTATTTGTTTGATTATTAACACAACTTTTGAAGTAAACAAGAATCATTTCCATCATTTGTTCCATTAACACAACAAAACATTACGGAACAGGTCCAAACAGTAAACATGATCCATTTGGAATAGTTGCCGCTGAGCCTTCAGGCAGCAAAGCGTTCACAGATAAACTGCTGGCGCAAGGCTCGAGCAATCATTAAAGGGGTATCCGCCGTCGTGCTCCGGACTTAGGTAGTTGCATGACTTCCTCATCCTCCTCCTCCTCCTCCTCGTCATCTGCATTTTCCTCATCATTATCATCAGCCACTCTCACCTCAGATGGGTCTTCTACTATCATCTGCTGCTGCGTCATGATGGATAAGTTATACACACACAACAGTGAATTGACCGACAATCTCAGGAGAGTATAGGAAGTAGCCTCCGGGAATGTCCCAGGCATCGGAAACGCTGTTACAAGATGCCAATGGTCCTCTCTATTATGCTGCGCGTTGCAATGTGCGACCTGTTGTATTCCCGGTCAGCTTCCGTCCAGTTTACGCAAAGGGGTGACATGAACCAGGTGGCGAGGCCGTACCCTTTGTCTCCAGTAGCCAGCTCTGCCCTTCTGGCTACTGCTGAAACACGGCAGATGTAACTCTCTCGCGTGTGCTCCCAGGGTATCTTGCATCAACTGACACGACGCGATGCATGTCGTCACACACGAGCTGCACATTAATGGAGTGGAAGCTTTTTCTGTTCTTGTACATCTCGGAATCCTCCAAAGGTGCTCACAAGGTGATGTGGATACAATCAATGCAACCCTCTACCTTTGGGAAGCCAGCAATCCTGGAGAAGCCCACAGCCCTGTCACGCATTGCCTGGGCAGTCATGGGGAACTTTATGTAGTCATTCCTCCAGGCATATAGTGCAGCAGTCACCTGCCAAATGCAGACATGTGTTGCATGTTGAGAAATGGTGCACATATATCCAGTTGAAGCTTGGAGGGATCCGGATGCATAGAATGAAAGTGCAGCTGTAATCTTCAGTTCAACTGACAAAGCAGTCCTCCTGACATTTCTAGGTCTGCTTTCACCAACTCACAGATTTCAGTTACAATGTTTTTGTGGAAACGTAGCCTTCTGACACAGTCTGCATCACTCGGGTGCAGGTACGAATGCCTGTCTCAATATACCTGACGTGGTTAAGGCCTTCTGCCCGTCACCCTACGGTATCTGAAGTTCCACATGTGATGATGTCAAATCAATTGTCTCCTCCGCAACACCATGATGCAAAAGGCTTGCACAAGGTATGGCATTGTCAGTATTGCCCCTATGATTACATTTTATCTGTGCAAGAAGCTCAAAACAGCAGGCAGGACAAGGTTCTTTTTTCTCTCTCCCCACAGGTCTGTATGGACCACCCCCAGGTCTGAGCAGGTGCAGTGATTTCCCCCCCCCCCCCGACCCCCAATCCCCCGGGATACATTTGATGCGTAGTGCAGTCTTGTGATGCCTCCCGATTGCCTTCCACAGCCCACTCCCGGGCTTGATTTGCTGGATAGTGCCTGCTTGTGATGCCTTCTGATCGCCTTCCACAGCCTCCCCTCACCCTCCCCAGGCTTTTGCAGCCGAGCACCGAGCCCCTGTGTCCAGGCGCGGGACCGATTCTGCTGGCCGACGCTCCGACCCTCGAGCCCTGTTTGCAGACATTCGGTGGTGGTGTGTCAGTTGAAATAATATGAAAAGTTACAGAATTCCATCAAACTTCCATTTGCTGCGTTATAAGGTAAAAAAAAATCATCTTTATTATGTATATTTAAGTCTTCTTGACTCCTTCCAAAACTTTGCTGAAAAACAATGGCATCTTTCTGTGCCGATTTTTCAATGTACGCTGCTTTTTCTAAACTGACCAGAAGATTTTCGGGAGTGGTCAGATACAACGACCTAGGAGACATTTTTTTGGGGCAAACTTCCATAATTGACAAAAACTGGCGCAGACATCGGGTTACACCCCCTATGACCCAAAAAAAAAACGAACCTAAAAAAATCGTAACTAACTCAGTTATGCTGGCACAGATTCCTTGGGGTAAACTTTAATTTTTAAACTTACGCCAAAAAAAGCGGCGCGCGCCAAAAATACGGTACAAATCACTGGGGATAATTGAGCCCATAATCCCTGGAGTCGAGGCTGAAGGACCTGAAAACAAAATGATGTAGGTTGATACTTTACCTAGCTTTCCTCCCTCCCACCTTAACATTTAGAACATCAAGCAGTCCTGCTGACTCTCTGAACATCAGTTTAACAATTCCAAAAAGGGATTTGTCCCTCACACAGAATGTCCCAACACATGTCTGACCTATAAAAAAAGATTTTAACCCTTTTCTCCTCCCAGCTCAAAAAAATCTGGTCAACATATGTGCTGATCTGGGCAGGTAGAATAACATTTTCATCTAGCTCTTGTAAAGGGTAAACAATAAAAATGGATGTATTCCTCTGCCTTTACCTGATTCAGACCGTACCAGTCAGGCCTTGGCCCTACAATTCTAGGCACATCTCCAGATTTTTATGGATAAGCAGGAAACATTGAATGTCCCAAATGCCCATACTACATCGTGGAGAATCAAGATATTGAACCTGACCTCCAAATACAATGCATAGCTGGGCTGACAGATCAGGACCTCTCAGCCAGCCCATTACAAAGGGCTGCCAGGTGAGGGCGCCAAGGGTCCATTCATCATAGGCAGTCCCTCGGAATCGAGGAAGACTTGCTTCCACTCTTAAAATGAGTTCTTAGGTGGCTGTACAATCCAATACGAGAACCACAGTCTCTGTCACAGGTGGGGCAGATAGTCGTTGAGGGAAGGGGTGGGTGGGACTGGTTTGCCGCACGCTCTTTCCGCTGCGTGCGCTTGATTTCTGCATGCTCTCGGCAACGAAACTCGAGGTGCTCAGCGTCCTCCCGGATGCGCTTCCTCCACTTAGGGCAGTCTTTGGCCAGGGTGTCCCAGGTGTCAGTGGGGATGTTGCACTTTATCAGGGAGGCTTTGAGGGTGTCCTTGTAACATTTCCGCTGCCTACCTTTGGCTCGTTTGCCGTGAAGGAGTTCCGAGTAGAGCGCTTGCTTTGGGAGTCTCGTGTCTGGCATGCGAACTATGTGGCCTGCCAGCGGAGCTGATCAAGTGTGATCAGTGCTTCGATGCTGGGGCTGTTGGCCTGGTCGAGGACGCTAATGTTGGTGCGTCTGTCCTCCCAGGGGATTTGTAGGATCTTGCGGAGACACAGTTGGTGGTATTTCTTCAGCGACTTGAGGTGTCTACTGTACAAGTGTCCATTAACAGCTATAGGAATAATAAGACGATTGGCCGATGAAGAGGTTCGTGTTTCTTTAAAAAACTTTTGGGCTTGCCGATTTTCTTTCCAACCTGCAGCAACAGGAAATTAGCACAGGCAGGTTCCAAACTGGGCATAAGAGAGGTTTAAATCGGGTGGGTAGGGCCAGACTATCCCATTCCAATCATCTCAATCAGCATGGCAGATACTGATCTGGCCTGCTTGTTCGTTCATAGAATCATAGAAATTTACAGCCGGAAGGAGGCCATTTTGGCCAATCGTGTCCATGCCGGCCGACAAAGAGCTATCTAGCCTCATCCCATTTTCCAGCTCTTGGTCCAAAGTCTTGTAGGTTACGGCACTTCAACTGGACATCTAAGTACTTTTTAAAGGTTTCTGCCTCTGCTACCCTTTCAAGCAGTTCCAGATCCCCACCACATTCTGGGTAATGAACATTTTTTCCCTCAAATCCCCTCTAAACCTTCTACCAATTACTTTAAATCTATGCCCCTTGTTGTTGACCACTCTGCTAAGAGAAATAGGTCCTTCCTATTCACTCTATCGTTGTCCCTCATAATTTTATACACCTGAATAAGGTCTCCTCTCTGCCTCTGCTGTTTCGAAAGAAAACAACCCCAGCCTATCCAATCTTTCCTCATAGCTAAAACTCTCTGATCCAGGCAACAACCTCGCAAAATTTCCTCTGTACCCTCTCTCGTGCAATCACATCTTTCCTGTAATGTGGTGGTGACCAGAACTGGATGCAGTACTTTAGCTGTGGCCGAACTAATGTTTTATACGTTTCAAGCATAACCTCCCTGCTTTTGTATTCTATGTCCTGACTAATAAAGGCAAGTATTCCGTATGCCTTCTTAACAACCTTATCTACCTGGCCTGCTATCTTCAGGGATCTGTGGATATGCACTCCAAGGTCTCTTTGTTCCTTTACACTTCTCAGTGTCCTACCATTTAATGTGTATTCCCTTGCCTTGTTAGCCCTCCCCAAATGCATTACCTCACATTGGATTGAATTCCATTTGCACTGTTCTGTCCACCTGACTAGTTCATCGATTTTTCCTGCAGTCTACAGTTTTCTTAACATAAAAACATAAAAAATAAGAGCAGGAGTAGGCCCTCGAGCTTGCTCCGCCATTTAATAAGATCATGGCTGATCTGATCTTGGGCTTAGCTCCACTTCCCTGCCTACTCCTCATAACCCTTCACTCCCTTATTGTTTAAATATATTCAATGACCCAACATCCACAGCTCTCTTGGGCAGAGAATTTCATAGATTTATGACCCTGAGAGAAGAAATTTCTCCTCATCTCAGTTCTAAATGGGCAGCCCCTTATTCTTATACTATGCCCCCTAGTTCTAGATTCCCTCACGATTGGAAACATCTCTCTGCATCCATCTTGTCGAGGCCCCTCAGTATCTTATGTGTTTCAATAAGATCACCTCTCATTCTTCTAAACTCCAATGAGTATAGGCCCAACCTGTTCAACCTTTCTTCATAAATCAGGAATCAACCTAGTGAACCTTCTCTGAACTGCCTCCAATGCAAGTATATCACTCTTTAAATAAGGCGACCAAAACTGTACGCAGTACTAGGTGTGGTCTCACAAATACCCTGTACAGTTGTAGCAGGACTTCTCTGCTTTTATACCTCAAAAGTAGTAATCTCGGGATTGCTACCAGTGCCACATGCTAGTCAGAGTAGGAATCGCAGGATAGCACAGATGAATATAAAAGGGCTGCAGGAGGGGTAAAAACTAAAAATCATGCTTTAAAAACTAGGATGAAAACACTCTACCTAAATGCACGCAGCATTAGAAATAAAGTAAATGAGTTGACGGCACAAATCATTACAAATGGGTATGATTTGGTGGCCATTACAGAGACATGGTTGCAAGGTGGCCAGGACTGGGAATTAAATGTACAGGGGTATCTGACGATTCGGAAAGATAGGCAGGAAGGGAAGGGAGGTGGGGTAGCTCTGTTAATAAGGGATGATATCAGGACAGTTGTGAGGGATGATATTGGCTCCAATGAACAAAATGTTGAATCATTGTGGGTGGAGATTAGAGATAGTAAGGGGAAAAGTCACTGGTCGGCGTAGTTTATAGGCCCCCAAATAATAACTTCATGGTGGGGCGGGCAATAATCAAGGGAATAATGGAGGCATGTGAAAAAGGAACGGCAGTAGTTATGGGGGATTTTAACCTACATATCGATTGGTCAAACCAAATCGCAGGGGGTAGCCTGGAGGAGGAATTCATAGAATGCATACGGGATTGATTCTTAGAACAGTATGTAACAGAGCCTACAAGGGAGCAAGCCATTTTGGATCTGGTCCTGTGTAACGAGACAGGAAAAATAAACGATCTCCTCGTAAAAGATCCTCTCGGAATGAGTGATCACAATATGGTTGAATTTGTAATACAGATTGAGGATGAGGAAGTTGTGTCAGAAACGAGCGTACTATGCTTAAACAAAGGGGACTACAGTGGGATGAGGGCAGAGTTGGCTAAAGTAGACTGGAAACAAGGACTAAACGGTGGCACAATTGAGGAACAGTGGAGGACTTTTAAGGAGCTCTTTCATAATGCGCAACAAAAATATATTCCAGTGAAAAAGAAGGGCGGCAAGAGAAGAGATAACCAGCCGTGGATAACCAGGGAAATAAAGGAAAGTATCAAATCAAAGACCAATGTGTATAAGGTGACCAAGGTTAGTGGGAAACTAGAGGATTGGGAAGATTTTAAGCAACAGCAAAGAATGACTAAAATAGCAATAAAGAAAGGGAAGATAGATTACGAAGGTAAACTTGCGCAAAACATAAAAACAGATAGTAAAAGCTTTTACAGATATATAAAACGGAAAAGAGTGACTAAAGTAAATGTTGGTCCCTTAGAAGATGAAAAGGGGGATTTAATAATGGGAAATGTGGAAATGGCTGAGACCTTAAACAATTATTTTGCTTCCGTCTTCACAGTGGAAGACACAAAAACCATGCCAAAAATTGCTGGTCATAGGAATGTGGGAAGGGAGGACCTTGAGATGATCACTATCACTAGGGAGGTAGTGCTGGACAGACTAATGGGACTGAAGGTAGACAAGTCCCCATGTCCTGATGAAATGCATCCCAGGGTATTAAAAGAGATGGCGGAAGTTATAGCAGATGCATTTGTTATAATCTACCAAAATTCTCTGGACTCTGGGGAGGTACCAGCGGATTGGAGAGCAGCTATTGTAACGCCTCTGTTTAAAAAAGGGGGTAGGCAAAAGGCAGGTAACTATAGGCCGGTTAGTTTAACATCTGTAGTGGGGAAAATGCTTGAAACTATCATTAAGGAAGAAATAGCGGGACATCTGGATAGGAATAGTGCAATCAAGCAGACGCAGCATGGATTCATGAAAGGGAAATCATGTTTAACTAACTTACTGGAATTCTTTGAGGATATAATGAGCATGGTGGATAGAGGTGTACCGATGGATGTGGTGTATTTAGATTTCCAAAAGGCATTCGATAAGGTGCCACACAAAAGGTTACTGCAGAAGATAAAGGTACGCGGAGTCAGAGGAAATGTATTAGCATGGATAGAGAATTGGCTGGCGAACAGAAAGCAGAGAGTCGGGATAAATGGGTCCTTTTCGGGTTGGAAATCAGTGGTTAGTGGTGTGCCACAGGGATCAGTGCTGGGACCACAACTGTTTACAATATACATAGATGACCTAGAGGAGGGGACAGAGTGTAGTGCAACAAAATTTGCAGATGACACTAAGATTAGTGGGAAAGCGGGATGTGTTGAGGACTCAGAGAGGCTGCAAGGAGATTTGGATAGGTTAAGCGAATGGGCGAAGGTTTGGCAGATGGAATACAATGTCGGAAAGTGTGAGGTCATCCACCTTGGGAAAAAAAACAGTAAAAGGGAATATTATTTGAATGGGGAGAAATCACAACATGCTGTGGTGCAGAGGGACCTGGGGGTCCTTGTGCATGAATCCCAAAAGGTTAGTTTGCAGGTGCAGCAGGTAATCAGGAAGGCAAATGGAATGTTGGCCTTCATTGCGAAAGGGATGGAGTACAAAAGCAGGGAGGTGTTGCTGCAACTGTATAAGGTATTGGTAAGGCCGCACCTGGAGTACTGCGTGCAGTTTTGGTCACCTTACTTAAGGAAGGATATACTAGCTTTGGAAGGGGTACAGAGACGATTCACTAGGCTGATTCGAGAAATGAGGGGGTTAACTTATGATGATAGATTGAGTAGACTGGGTCTTTGCTCCTTGGAGTTCAGAAGGATGAGGGGTGATCTTATAGAAACATTTAAAATCATGAAAGGGATAGATAAGATAGAGGCAGAGAGATTGTTTCCATTGGTAGGGGAGACTAGAACTAGGGGGCACAGCCTCAAAATATGGAGGAGCCAATTTAAAACCGAGTTGAGAAAGAATTTCTTCTCCCAGAGGGTTGTGAATCTGTGGAATTCTCTGCCCAAGGAAGCAGTTGAGGCTGGCTCATTGAATGTTTTCAAGTCAAAGATAGATAGATTTTTAAGCAATAAGGAAATTAAGGGTTACGGGGAGAAGGCGGGTAAGTGGAGCTGAGTCCACGACCAGATCAGCCATGATCTTATTGAATGGCGGAGCAGGCTCGAGGGGCTAGATGGCCTATTCCTGTTCCTAATTCTTATGTTCTTATACTCCATCCCCCTTGCAATAAAGGCCAACATTCCATTTGCCTTCCTGATTACTTGCTGTACCTGCATACTAACTTTTTGTGTTTCATGTACAAGGACCCCCAAGCCTCTCTACAGCATTTTGTAATCTCTCTCCATTTAAATAATGATCTGCTTTTTTATTTTCCATGCCAAAGTGGATAACCTCACACTTTTCCACATTACACTCCATCTGCCAAATGTTTGCCTTTTGCAGATTTTTTGAGTCCTCCTCAAAACTTGCTTTCCCACCCATCTTTGTATCATCAGCAAACTTGGCTACATTACACTTGGTCCCTTCATCCAAGTCATTACTATAGATTGTAAATAGTTGAGGCCCAGCACTGATCCCTGTGGCACCCCACTAGTTACTGTTTACCAACGGGAAAATGAGCCATTTATCCCAACTCTCTGTTTTCTGTTGGTTAGCCAATCCTCTATCCATGCTAATATATTACCTCCAACCCCGTGAGCTCTTATCTTGTGCAGTAACCTTTTATGTGGCACCTTATCGAACACTAGTTCCCCCTTATCCACCCTGTTCGTTACATCCTCAAAGAACTCCAGCAAATTTGTCAAACATGATTTCCCTTTCATAAAACCATGCTGACTCTGCTTGACTGCATTATGATTTTCCAAATGTCCTGCGAGTGCTTCCTTAATAATGGACTCCAGCATTTTCCCAACGACAGATATTAGTCTAACCGGTCTACAGTTTCCTGCTTTCTGTCTCCCTCCTTTTTTAAATAGTGTTGTTACATTTGCAGTTTTCCAATCCGCTAGGACCTCTCCAGACTCCAGGGAATTTTTGTAGATTGCAACCAATATATCCACTATTTCTGCAGCCACTTCTTTTAAGACCCTTGGATGTAGGCCATCTGGTCCAGGGAACTTGACCATCTTTAGTTCCATTATTTTACCGAGTACTTGTTCTTTAGTGATAGTGATTGTTCTTCTTCATTATCAACCACTCAGCCAATTTTTGTATCATCTGCAAACTTCTTAATCATACCCCCTACATTCAAGTCTAAATCATTGATATATACAACAAAAAGCAAGGGACCAAGTACTGAGCCCTGCGGAACCCCATTGCAAACTGCCTTTCAGTCACAAAAACAACCATCAACCATTACCCTTTGCATCCTGAGCCAATTTTGGATCCAACTTGTCACTTTGCCTTGGATCCAATGGGCTTTTACTTTCGTGACCAGTCTGCCGTATGCGACCTTATCAAAAGCCTTGCTAAAATCCATATACTCTACAGCAAACACACTACCTTCATCGACCCTCCTTGTTACCTCCTCAAAAAATTCAATCAAGTTAGTCAGACAAGACCTTCTCTTAACAAATCTATGCTGACTGTCCTTAATTAATCCGTGTCTTTCTACATTAAGCTTTATCCTGTCCCTCAGAATTTTCTTCCAATGATTTTCCCACCAACGAAGGTAGGCTGACTGACAAGTAATTACTCGGTCTATTATTTTTTCCCTTTTTAAATAAAGGTACAATGTTGGCAGTCCTCCGGCACCACACCTGCAGCCAGAGAGGATTGGTAAATGATGGTCAGAGCCTCTGCTGTTTCCTCTTTTGCTTAACAGCCTGGGTTGCATAGAAACATAGAAAAAAGGTGCAGGAGTAGGCCATTCGGCCCATCGAGCCTGCACCACCATTCAATATGATCATGGCTGATCATGCAACTTCAGTACCCCATTCCTGCTTTCTCTCCATACCTCTTGATCCCTTCAGCCATAAGGGCCACAGCTAACTCCCTTTTGAATGTATCTAATGAACTGGCCTCAACCATTCTGTGGTAGAGAATTCCACAGGTTCACAATTCTCTGAATGAAGAAGTTTCTCCTCATCTCGGTCCTAAATGGCTTACCCCTTATCCTTAGACTGTGACCCCTGGTTCTGGACTTCCCCAACATCGGGAACATTCTTCCTGCATCTAACCTGTCCAATCCCGTCAGAATTTTATATGTTTCTATGAGATCCCCTCTCATTCTTCTAAATTCCAGTGACTATAAGCCTAGTCGATCCAGTCTTTCTTCATATGTCAGTCTTGCCATCCCGGAAATCAGTCTGGTGAACCTTTGCTGCACTCCCTCAATAGCAAAAATGTCCTTCCTCAGCTTAGGAGACCAAAACTGCACACAATACTCAAGGGATGGTCTGACCAAGGCCCTGTACAACTGCAGTAAGACCTCCCTGCTCCTATACTCAAATCCCCTCGCTATGAAGGCCAGCATGCCATTTGCTTTCTTTACTGCCTCCTGTACCTGCATGCCTATGTTCAATGACTGATGTACCATGCACCTCCTCTTTTACTAATCTGTCACCATTCAGATAATAATCTGCTTTCCTGTTTTTGCCACCAAAGTGGATAATCTCACACTTATCCACATTATACTGCATCTGCCATGCATTTGCCCATTCACCTAACCTGTCAAAGTCCCCCTGCAGCCTCCTAGCATTCTCCTCGCAGCTCGCACTGCCACCCAGCTTAGTGTCATCTGCAAACTTGGAGATATTACATTCAATTTCTTCGTCTAAATCATTAATGTATATTGTAAATAACTGGGGTCCCAGCACTGAACCCTGCAGCACCCCACTAGTCAGTGCCTGCCATTCTGAAAAGGACCCGTTTATTCCCACTCTTTGCTTCCTGTCTGCCAACCAGTTCTCTATCCACATCAATACATTACCCCCAATACCATGTGTCTTAATTTTGCACACTAATCTCTTGTGCGGGACCTTGTCATTTCATCCAGGCTTGCGGATGTATCCACTTTCAAAGCTGCTAAACCCCAAAATACTTCCTCTCTCACTATGTTTATTTCAACTAATATTTCACACTCCTCCCCGATTGCAATGCCTGCATCACCCCTCTTTTTTGTGAAAAAAGACGCAATGTATGCATTAAGAATCATACCCACATCTTCCGCCTTCCCACACACAGATTACCTTTATGGTCTCTAATAGGCCCTACTCTTTCTTTAGTTATCCTATTGCTCTTAATGTATTTATAAACCAACTTTGGGTTTTCCTTTATTTTACTTGCCAAAATGTTTTCATGCTCTCTGTTTTCTTTCCTAATTTCCTTTTTAATTTCACCCCATGCACTTTCTATACTCCTCTAGGGTTTCTGCAGTTTTGAGCCTTGGGTATCTGTCATAAGCCTCCCTTTTTTTGTTTATTCTACCCTGTATGCCACTTGACATCCAAGGGTTTCTAGATTTATTAGTCCCACCCTTTTTCATTAAGGAACATAATTGGTCTGAACCCTCAGGATCCCTTCCTTGTTTGCCTCCCACTGTTCTGACACTGATTTACCTTCCAGTAGCTGTTTCTAGTCTACCTTTGCTAAATCACATCTCAGCTGAGAAATTGGCTTTCCCCCAATTGAGAACTTTTATTCCTAGTCTATCTTTGTCCTTTTCCATAATTACTCTAAATCTATAGCTATAATATCATACTCCCAAGTGTCTATCTGTGCTATCAGCTCATCTGCCTTATTCCCTAGATTACTTGCATTGAAGTCTATACCATTTAGCACTGTCAACCTCATTTGTTGTCTATTTTCTAGCCTTTGTTTCCTCTGCCTTCCAAATTCCCTTTCTAATTTTCTGCTTTCCAATTTCAGCTTTGCTTCTCTCCCTACCGAATCTACTCTCAGGTACCCATCCCCCTGCCAAGCTAGCTTAAACACTCCCCCCGGCCTGGTGGATATTGGTCCTGGCTCTGTTGAGGTGCAACCCGTCTTGCTTGTACAGGTCCCACCTCTCCCAGAAATGGTCCCAGTGCCTCAGGAATCTAGTACTGCCCATCCGAGACCCCTTCCCTGACAGCAAGTAGACTAGCACAACTGTTACTTCTAGCAGCCACAGGAAGATGCATTCCCTCTCGCAACCCATATCCTCTTCATGCAACCTTCTTGTCTTGTTTTTAAAGAATTAATACATAATTTACAACAAATATACATTCATTTAAGACACAAAAATCCTGCAGGAAATGTGGTCCAACAGTGTCTAACAAGAGAAGTTAAAGATAGAATTAGATCAACTGAAGAGGCCTATAATGTTGCCAAAAAGAGTAGTAAGCCTGAGGATTGGGAGGATTTTAGAATTCAGCAAAGGAAAACCATGAAACTGATAAGGAAAGAGAAAAAAATGAGATTAAATTAACAAGAGATACAAAAACAGATTGTAAATGTTTCTATAGGTATGTAAATAGGAAGAGACTCGTGAAAGTAAACGTGGGCCCATTAGAGGCAGAGACAGGAGAAATTATAATGGGCAATGAAAAATGGCAGAGAAATTAAACAAATTCTATGAGGTCAAAATTGATTGAAGGCAAGTTCCGCTCATTTACCGTCGAAAAGACCACTAAGATCCTGACGGTACTTTGGATGGAAAATTGGTCAAAAAAGAAGGAGAAAAGTGCCCGGCGGCAAAAATGGGTGTTACACGCCAATTCTGGGTGGTAGAGGGCGGTAGGTGGGATTCTGGGTGGAAAATCCTGGAGAAAGTTACACTGAGGCTGGAGTCGGGCCCAAGGACAGGGGAACGCACAAAAAAAATAGTTCAAAAAAAATCACAAAACCTTTAGAGGACCCTTTAACACAAAATCGCTGCAAAAGAAGTAAAGAAAAAATCTCACTTATCTTTTGTTGCAGGTCTTCATATATACCGTCCAGGTAAGATCTGCTTCCACGCGGCGGTCTTTTCTCCTGAAGGAGCGGAGGACCACTTGGATGAATCTCGGGCGGGAGCAGGCGGGAAGACTTTTGTTGCACGCCGACGCACGCCAGTGGATGCTCTGCAGCGGTCCTTCCAAACTGCCGGTGTGAGGGCCTCACCAATTTTCCGCAGAGGGGAGAGCGTTGAAAAAATGGGGAAACTGCAATTTTTTGCCGGCGGTAGGACCATCAATTTCGGCCCCAAATGTATCTGTCTTCATAGTAGAAGACACAACAAATATTCTGGGAATAATGAAGAACAATTTACAAAATGGCGGCTCCTCCGCGGAGAGTCGGCGGCCATTCTGTGCCGCCCCATGGCTGCCGCTTTCAAGCGGCCAGAGACCTTATTAGGAGGGGCAATTTCGGCCCCAAGAAATTGTACTACAATTATACAGGGTATTGGTGATGGCACACCTGGAGTACTGTGTACAATTCTGGTCTCTTTACCTAAGGAAAGACATACTTTCCTTTGAGGGAGTGCAACAAAGATTCACTCGACTGGTTCCAGGGATGAGGTGAATGTCCTATAAGGAGAGATTGAGTAGACTAGGCCGATATTCCCTAGAGTTTAGAAGAATGAGAGATGATCTAATTGAGTTGTTTCACTTTCCCAAATCTGTATTTTTGTTTGAAACAAAACCTATCTGAATGACATTATCCTAAATTTCTGTTTGTGCTATTTTGTTAATTTTTTGGAGTTGTTTTGCTTTTTTCAAGATAAAAGGATCTTAATGCTCAAGAATGAAACTTTCTTCTCTACTTTTGAAAACTAGTGCCAGTACCAGTGTGTGCTCCTGTTTCTTGCAGCTTTTAACACCCATTCTTATAAGTGTAGGCAGTTTGCTGCTGTAGATATAATATTGGATAAGGGTTGGCTTGGATGGCCCAGATCATTTCATGTTTCTGCTTTCTTTTATTTGTTAAGTTTGACAAGTTTGACAAGTTTATCATATTAACATTTTAGCAGTGAGAAGCCCGGGCGGGGTGGGGAGTGGGGGCTGGGCGGGTGGAAACCGAGCCCTGAGCACCTGTGTCCGGGCGAGGGAGCGATTCTGCTGGCCGACATTCTGACCCTCAAGCCAGGTGAGGAGACATTCGGTGTTGGGGTGTTACTTTGAAAAAAATCAAAAATCCAAGAACTGCATTAGACTTTGTTGTCCCAAATGACTGCATTGAATGCCTAACTTCCCGTTCTAAGCAAACCTGTTGCGCATGCGCAGACTAGGATGTGGTCTATACTAGGCCGTGCACCTTGGAGAGAGAGAGAGGAAAGAAGAGGTGCGAGTGCTTTGTCCTGCTGTTTTGAGGTTGTTGCAAAGCTACAATTGAATTATGGGGGCAATATTGACAATACCATACCTCGTGCAAGCCTTCTGCATGGTGGTGCTGCGGAAGAGAAGATTGATTCGGCAGCATCACTTGAGGAATCTCAGAGCACGTAGGATGATGGGCAGGAGGCCTTACCCATATCGGGTATATTGAGACAGGCATTCATACCTGCACCTGCAACTAAACATAGAAACATAGAAAATAGGTGCAGGAGTAGGCCATTCGACCCTTCAAATGAGGCAGACTGTGAGAAGGCTGTGTTTCTGCAAAGAAGTTGTAACCGAGATCTGTGAGTTAATAAAAGCAGACCTGCACCCTAGAAGCGTCAGGAGGACTGCTTTGTCAGTTGAAGTAAAGGTTATAGCTGCACTTTCATTTTATGGGTCAGGATCATTTTAGGCCACAACTGGGGATGTGTGCGCCATTTCTCAACATGCAACACACATCTGCATTCGGCAGGTGACTGCTGCACTATATGCCTGGAGGAATGACTACATAAATGGCTCCTATTTCTTATGTTCTTATAAAGTTTCCCATGACCGCAAGGCAATGCGTGACAGGGTTGTGGGCTTCTCCAGGATTGTTGGCTTCCCCAAGGTACAAAGCTGCAATGATTGTACCCTCATTGCCTTGAAGCACCTTTGGAGGATTCCGACATGTACAGGAACAAAAAAGGCTTCCACTCCATGAATGTGCAGCTCGTCTGGCAGTTGATGCGAGATACCCTGGGACCACCCATGATGCATTCATCCTATGCGAGAGTGCTATATCTGCCATGTATCAGCAGCAGCCAGAAGGATATGACCTCGTCACCTGGCTCATGACGCCCCTACTTGTAACGTAGACGGAAGCTGAGTGGGAATACAATATGTCGCACATTGCGACGCACAGCATAATAGAGAGGACCATTGGCATCTTGAAGTAATGTTTCTGATGCCTGGACCATTCCGAAAATACTCCCCTGAGATTGTCGGACAGTTAATTGTTGTCTACTGCATGCTGCACAACTTAGCCATCATGAAGCAACAGCAACTCATAGTAGAAGACCCACCTGAGGTGAGAGTGGCTGATGATGAGGAGAAAGATGCAGATGATGTCGAGGAGGAGGAGGACAAAGAAGTCATGCAACTACCTGAACCCGGAGCACGATGGCGGAGGAGGGCAGACTGTCATGCCCCTTTAACGATTGCTCGAGCCTTGCGCCAGCAGCTCATCTGTGAATGCTTTTCTGCCTGAAGGCTCAGCGGCAACTATTCCACATGGACCATGTTTACTGTTTGGACCTGTTCCGCAATGTTGTGTTGTGTTAATAATGGAACAAATAATGTAAATGATTCAGTTCTAATTTAAAATATATTTTATTCAAAATTTTAACACTTAGATAAGAAGATAAGATAAGAAATAGGAGCAGAAGTAGGCCATTTGGCCCCTCGAGCCTGCTCCGCCATTCAGTAAGATCATGGCTGATCTGATCATGGACTCAGCTCCACTTCCCTGCCCACTCCCCATAACCCTTTACTCCTTTATCGTTCAAAAATCTGTCTATCTCCGCCTTAAATATATTCAATGACCCAGCCTCCACAGCTCTCTGGGACAGAGAATTCCATATATTTACTACCCTCTGAGAGAAGAAATTTCTCCTCATCTCAGTTTTAAATGGATTGCCCCTTATTCTAAGACTATGTCCCCTAGTTTTAGTTTCCCCTGTGAGTGGAAATATCCTCTCTGCATCCATCTTGTTGAGCCCCCTCATTATTCTATGTTTCAATAAGATCACCTCTCATTCTTTTGCACTCCAATGTGTATAAGCCCAACCTACTCAACCTATCTTCATAAGTCAACCCCCTCATCTCCGGAATCAACCCAGTGAACCTTCACTGAACAATCTCCAATGCAAATATATCCTTCCTTAAATACGGAGACCAAAACTGCAGGCATTTTTTCTCTAAAATCTAGTTGAACACCCGCGGGAAGGAGAAAGCGGAATTTCTGGGCCATAACTTTTTAGAGAGGATGTCTTTCTGCTGGGTGGGACATACAGATGGTCACATTTACAATTGCAATTTCAGTGAATAAATTAAAATATTACTTACACTAACTACTTAACCAAGGTCCTGCCACTTCTTTTTGCCCTGGCCTCCGGACCTCGGGATGGTTACCATTGCACAGTAATCTTGTGAAAGCTGGTTCTAGCATTTCTTGATTTCTTTTGGTGAAACTTTTATTTGACCTCTGCTGGTGTCCAGCTTCTGCCATCTGGGCTCAATTACAGCAACCAGGGCCTCCACTTCGTCCTGTGAGAAATTTTTGGTCCTTGAGCCACGTTGCATATTGCAGCTCCAATTTTTTCCATTCAGAATTAAAGTTCTCACACACACTGGCTCTTAAAAGTAGCTGAATGCAGACCGGGAGGTGTACTAGGCATGCGTGCTCATACCAATCACGTAAAAAACGTCATTTTTTTCCGCGCATGCGCAGAAGGTGAGTGCTTCCTTTTTTCGGCGCCGACATTAGGCTCCACCCCCAAAACTAAAGGACAGGCTGCACGGTGCCAATTCCAAAAATTAGAACAGGGAAACTTTAACCTTTTTTTTGGCATAGTCGGGCCCCCCAAAAATGGGCGTAACTCTTCAAATACGCCAAAAAACGGCATTGAGGAAAATTGAGCCCATAGAATGGTTATAGCACAGAAGAATGCCATTCGGCCCATCGAGTCTGTGCTGGATCTCTGCAAGAACACTTCAGCTAGTCCCACCCCCTTGCCCTTTTCCCGTAGCCTTGCAAATTTTTTTCCTTCACATACTTATCCAATTCCCTTTTGAAAGCCATGATTGAATCTGCCTCCACCACTCTTTCAGGCAGCCTATTCCAGATCATAACCACTGGCTGCATAATCATGTTTTTCCTCATGTCGCCTTTGGTTCTTCTACCAATCACCTTAAATCTGTGGCCTCTGGTTCTGTACCAATTCACCATTAGGAACAGTTTATTTATTTCTGTCTACTCTGTCTAGACCCCTCATGATTTTGAACACCTTTATCAATTCTCATCACATCCTTCTCTGTTGTAAGGAGAACAACCCCAGCTTCTATCCACATAAATGAAGTCCCTCATCACTGGAACCATTCTTGTAAATCTTTTCTGTACTCTCTCTAAGGTCTTTACATCCTTCCTAAAGTGCGGTGCCCAGAATTGGACACAATACACCAGTTGAGGCCGACACAGTGTTTTATAAAGGTTCATCATCATTTCCTTGATTTTGAACTCTGCCTCTATTTATGAAGCCCAGGATCCTGTATGCTTTTTTAATGGATGCGTTTATTTGTACTAACTGAATTGCAGTCGTTTCTCTGATTGGCTCTCCATTATCACTTGACCTGTTGCTGATTGGTCCCCTTGGAAGATAAGCCACATCCTAAACTTTCCCTGGAATTATGTAAATGGGACCGCCTAGAAAACTTTGCACATTGTAACACGATCCATTTGGACTTCAGAAGTCAGAAAGGACACATCCCTCTCCCAGCCGAAGTCCCTCCTTACCCCAGCGCAAGTGCATCCTTCCCCAAGCCAAAGACCCTTACCCCAGCACAAGTGCTCCCTCCCCCAGCCAGAGTCCCTTACCCCAGTGCAAGTGTATCCCTCCCCCAGCCTAAGTCCCTTATCCAAGCGGAAGTGCTACCAACCCCGCCCGCCCCGTCCTACTGCGTCACCATAGATGGGGCATTATGTGCAGATTGTTAACAGGTTTATTGGGTATGAAGTGTCAGTATCATGACTTCTGGATTTCATCCACACCAATGATGTCAGGCGTGGGTGTAAAGGGGGTTGGAAGAATGTGATTTGCCTTCCCCGAGTACCCTCTCTTCCCCCCACAACCCATCTCTTTTCTCCCCCCCCCCAAACCAGGCCCTCTTGCCTCTCCCCCCCAACCACGCTCTCTTCCCCCCAAACCTGGTTATCTCTCCCCCTCTCCCCTCAACCAGGCTCTCATCCCCCGCTAACCAGGTTCTCTCCCCCCCACCAACCAGGCTCTATTCCCTCCCCCCCCAACCAGACTCTCTCTCTTCCCCCCAACCCCCACCCAACTAGGCTCTCTTTCTCTGCCAACCCCCCCCCAACCAGGCTCTCTCTTTCGCTCCCCCCAAACCAGGCTCTCTCACCATCCCCCCCAAACCAGACTCTCTCCCCACCCCCCGCCCCCCCCCCCGCCAACCAAGTTCTCTCTCTTCCCCTAATCAAGCTCTCCCCCACCCCCCCCAAACCAGGCTCTCTTGCTCCCCCCCAAACCAGGCTCTCTCGCTAACCCCCAAACCAGGCTCTCTCTCTCACGCCCCCCGCCAGCTCTCTCTGCCCGCTGCTCTCTCCCCCCGGCTCAGGGCTCGGTGACTGGCAGCTCAGCGGGGAGCTCAGGGCTCGGCAGCCCAGTGGAGAATTCGGGGCTCAGTGACCCAGCGGAGAGCTCGGGGCTCGGCAGCCCAGTGGAAAATTCAGGGCTTGGTGGCCCAGAGGCGAGCTCGGGGCTCGGTGGCCGGCGGCTCAGCAGGCAATGTGGTGTTCGGACCGGTTCCGACACATAGAAACATAGAAAATAGGTGCAGGAGTTGGCCATTTGGCCCTTCGAGCCTGCACCACCATTCAATAAGATCATGGCTGATCATTCACCAATTGTGCTGGCGGGGGGGGGGGGGGGGCGGGGCGGGGAGGGCAGTGTCGGAGACTATTTGTCCTAACTCTCGCTTTTGCATCAGGAGATACATGCACAGAAGCGCGAGTTAGGACAAGCAGTCACTCCATTTTGTAACTGCTTTCTCAACCTGCCCTGCCCTGCCACCTTCAATGATTTGTGCACATATACCTCCGGGTCGCCCTGTTCCTGTACCGCTTAAGAATTGTACCCTTTAGTTTATATTGCCTTTCCTTGTTCCTGCTAAAATGTATCACCACACTTTTCTGCATTAAATTTCATCTGCCACGTGTCCATCCATTTCACCAGTCAGTCTATGTCCTCTTGGAGTCTATCACTATCCTCCTCACTGTTCACTATATTTCTAAGTTTTGTGACATCTGTAAATTTTGAAATTGTGCCCTGTGCACTCAAGTCCAAGTCATTAATATATATTAAGAAAAGCAGTGGTCCCAACCTAGTACCAAGCCCTGAGGAACAGCACCATACCTTCATTGGGCCCAAGTTTCCACAAGAAAAAAAAACGGGCGCCCCTCTGAGCTGGGCGCCCGTTTTTCGCGCCTAAAACGGCACCTAAAAAAATCCTCGGTATTCTCCACCTACTTACAGGTCCTCTGGCCCTCGGCGCAGTCAGCACGAGCTGTGGGGGGGGCGGAGCCAGGTCCGGGCGCTGAAAACAGTGCCGGGACCTCTGCACATGCGCACTACAGTCGGCACCCAAGTGCAGTAGCTCCAGGCGCCGAACTGTGTGGGAGGGGCCCGAAGCACGCAGTCCCTAGCCCTGGCTGAATGGCCTCACTGGGGCTGCGTGAATGAGGCTCCTCCCACGGCCAGCTCCTGCTCCCTCCCACGGCCAGACCCGACACTCGCTTCCCCCTCCCCCGCCCCCCGCCGACCAGACCCAACCCGACACCCGCGCCCCCCCCCGACCCGACCCGAGACCCAACACCCGCTCCCCCGCCCCGACCCGACCCGAGACCCGCTCCCTCCCCCCCCCCGCCCCCCCCCGCCCCGACCCGCCCCGAGACCCGACACCCGCTCCGACCCGACACCCGACACCCGCTCCCCCCCCCCCCCGCCCCGACCCGAGACCCGCTCCCCCCCCCCGCCCCGACCCGAGACCCGACACCCGCTCCCCCCCCCCGACTGACCCGACCCGAGCTCCTGTTCCCCGACCCGACCCGTCCCCCCCCTCTCTCTTCCCCCCCTCTCTTCCCCCCTCTCTTCCCCCCACTCTCTCTTCCCCACCCCTCTCTCTTCCCCGCCCTCTCTCTTCCCCCTCCCTCTCTCTTCCCCCCCCTCTCTCTCCCCCCCTATATTCCCCCGCCTCTCTCTTCCCCCCCCTTCCCCCCCTCTTCCCCCCTTCCACTCCCTCTCCCCCCCTCTTCCCCCTCTCTTCTCCCCGTCTTTCTTCTCTCTTCCCCCCCTCTCTCTTCCTCCCCCCTCTCTCCCCCCCCATCTCTCTCCTTCCCCCTCTCTCTCCTTCCACCCCCCCGTCTCTCTCCCCCCCTCTATCCCTCCCTGCCCCCCTCTCTCCCTCCCTTCCCCCCTATCTCCCTCCCTTCCCCCCCTCTCCCTTCCTTCCCTCCCCCCCCTCCCCCCCTCTCCCCCTCCCTCCCCCCCTCTCCCTCCCTCCCCCCCCTCTCTCCCTCCCCCTCTCTCCCTCCCCCTCTCTCCCTCCCTCCCTCCCTCCCTCTCTCCCTCCCTCTCTCTCCCTCCCTCCCTCTCTCTCCCTCTCTCCCCCTCCCTCTCTCCCCCCCTCTCCCTCCCTCCCTCCCCCTCTCTCCCTCCCTCCCTCCCCCTCTCTCCCTCCCTCCCCTCTCTCTCCCTCCCTCCCCTCTCTCTCTCTCCCCCCCTCCCCCCCCCCTCTCTCTCTCTCTCCCTCCCTCTCTCTCTCTCTCTCTCTCCCCCTCCCGCTCAGCGGCACGAACGGCTGCAGAATTCTCCCTGGCTGAAGCACTTTCACACAGGTAGGAAGATGGTTTATTTAATCTTTTCTTGGCTTATAAATGTTTATTCAGGTTGGATTTATTTGTATAATATTTGTAGAAGTATAAATAAGGATTTATTGTCGAATTTAATGAGTTCCCTTCCCCCTCCCCTCCCCCCCACCTCGTTCTGGACGCCTAATTTGTAAACTGCGCCTGATTTTTTAATGTGTAGAACAGGTTTTTTCAGTTCTACAAAAATTTTCACTGGCTCCATTCTACTTTAGTTTGGAGTACATTTTCACTGTGGAAACTTTCAAATCAGGCGTCAGTGGCCAGACACGCCCCCTTTTGAAGAAAAAATTCTGTTCTAAACTAGAACTGTTCTACCTGACTAGAACTGCAGAAAAAAAAATGTGGAGAATTGCGATTTCTAAAATAGTTCATTCTCCACCAGTTGCTCCCAAAAATCAGGCGCGAATCATGTGGAAACTTGGGCCCATAGAGTCTGAAAAGCAACCATTCACCACTACTCTCTTTTTTTGTCACTTAGCCAATTTTGTATCCATGCAGCCTTTTATTCTATGGGCTTCAACTTTGTTGGCAAGCCTATTATGTAGCACTTTATCAAATACCTTTTGGAAGTCTATGTGCACCATATCAACAGCATTGCCCTCATCAAACCTCTGTATTACTTCATCTAAAACCTCAATCAAGTTAGTTAAACACAATTTACCTTTAACAAATCTATGCTGGCTTTCCTTAAGTAATCCACACTTGTCCAAGTGATGGTTAATTTTGTCCTAGATTATTGTTGCTAAAAGCCTCCCCACCACCGATGTTAAGCTGACCAGCCTGTAGTTTCTGGGTTTATCCTTACACCCTTTTAGTTCCTCCCTTTTATCAATTTTTAGCCCATCCAGTATCTCAACTACATCCTCTTTCACTATGACTTTGGCAGCATCTGCTTCCTTGATAAAGACAGATGCAAAGTACTAAGGATAAGGGGTAAGCCATTTAGGACCGAGATGCGGAGGAACTTCTTCACCCAGAGAGTGGTGAACCTGTGGAATTCTCTACCACAGAAAGTTGTTGAGGCCAATTCACTAAATATATTCAAAAAGGAGTTAGATGAGGTCCTTACTACTAGGGGGATCAAGGGGTATGGCGAGAAAGCAGGAATGGGGTACTGAAGTTGAATGTTCAGCCATGAACTCATTGAATGGCGGTGCAGGCTAGAAGGGCCGAATGGCCTACTCCTGCACCTATTTTCTATGTTTCTATGTTTCTATGTTACTCATTTAATACCTCAGCCATACTCTCTGCCTCCATGCGTAGGTATTCTTTTTGGTCCCTAATCTGCCCCTCCCGCTGCTCGTTGCCACCGGCAACTTTTTCTGCCGGTTGACTGCGCTTGGAGTGCTTATAAAATGGCGATGCGACTGCCATTAAAGGGGAGGACCTACTGCCGCGACTGCCATCTTTTTTTTGTCGGCCGACTGCCATATTGGGCCGGCAATTATGCCCCCGGGTTCGGCTGGGCCTGCCAACAGGCAGCCTGGCACCCCCTGTTGGGTGCCAGGCTGCTGGCCCGGCCGAAACCCTCCCTGGTGGCCCAGTGGACCGAACTTCAAGAATCGCACAGGCTCTCCCCATTAAGTGAAGGGGAGAGACGTGGTGACACGCCAGCATGATGATGACATCAGCGCTACGCTGATGAGTGACAGTGGCAGAAACTCCGCCCGCCCCCCCCCCACTTCCGTTCCTCTAGTGTGCGAACTTCCGCTCACAGCTGCACTTCCGCTCCATTATGACCGACTTTCGGTCCACTGGGGAAAAAAGGCCAAAGAGTGGAATTTCACTCAAGAGGCCACCACTTTTTCAGCGGTGGGCAATTTCGGCCCCTTAAAGTTAATTCAAAGTATTTAGACCAATTTAGTCAATACAAAGGAATTATAAACCATTCAATAAGTAACACTATAGAACTAATACTTGTCTGTTTTCCCTAATACAAAGATGAAGAACCTTAAAATGAATATAACTGAATCATCTGAATTTGAATTAAGTCAGCTGTTTACCTTATGAGTGTGGTACTAATCATTTCACTGTCTAAAGTGTGAAGTGTTGTCACTCAGTTTTATTTCCCTATATTACCCAGGCATTGCTGGAGCTTCTTCAAGTATGGGGTATTAGTTACTTTGATGAAGAGAAGCTGATTTCTTTGGCTGAAAAAGTACACTTGTAAGCATTGATTAGAAAAAATGTAATCACATTGGAACATCGCTATACAGCACCACGGATCATGTGAGTTCTGAGTTCATAATCTATCATTGGGCTGAGCAGCAGAGCTAGATTAAGAATTCTTGGGGCTCTGGGTACTTCCCCACCCCCTCACCACCTCCACCAGCCTGTTCCATTAAAACACATGTGGGGCCAAAATTGCCCTCCCCTGGAAACGGGGCGCGCCGACCGTATTTTAGTGTACCTTACCGCCGCTATGGATGTGGCGGTGTTAAGAACGAAATTCTGCTTTTTCGGCAGCTAAAAGGAGTGGAGTGGTAATGACTGGGGTAATGGGCTCGTTTCAGTGGTGTGGCAGCGGAGTGTTGTTTGGACTGCGAAATTCCGCCCCTAACCAATTGATCCTAACAATGTAGCTGCGCCCTGGCCTTCTTAAAGAGCAGGTTTTGCAGCCTTGTCTTGACTTTGGTCAGAACTGCTTCAGAGGAGTTGGCTGGAGGGGGACCTTTGAGGAGGGCCAGCCACTTCAGTGACGTTGAGCTGGAAAGCTACTGTAGGCTTCAGAAGGAGGTGGTGTATGATGTGTGAGCAAGGGAGCTTTGGGAATGTTGGATGCTTTCAGTAATTGTTGGATTTTTGGTAGTGCGATGTACTAATGGTTCTATATCTAATTCTGTAGGAATTGCTAACTGCAGAACTGATATTAAGAGAATTTTCATGCTGTATCATGATTATCCTGGAGACATTTAAAGTGAGTTCTGTTTTTACAGATCGACAGTTTAATATGCCTTGGAAAGAAAGAACTACTACAGCATTATGTCAACCCTTGTCAATGTGCAGTCTATTCTTTGCAATTAACATTTGTGATTAACATAAAACTCATAGGGGTATAAATTGCCCCCCCCCCCCCCGCCCGAAACAGGTTCTTACCACAGCAGCGGTTCAGGCCGACTTTTTCGCGAAATTGCGCTTTGGTTTTTTTTGGTTTTGATCTGGAAGTTGGTCATAATGGGGACAGTAACTATACCCGAGGGGCAAAAACGCGTCAGTGACACAACTGAGGGGCGGAAGTTGGGGGCGGGTGCAGAATCACCACCACAATGATGTCATCACGACGCCGCGTCACCACGGCTCTCCTCTTCACTCAAATGGGAGAGCCTCTGCGCTTTTAAAACTTAAGGCCACTGAACCAGCAGGGAGGGTTTCGGCCGGGCCAAGAGGGAGTGCCAAGCTGCCTGTTGGCGGCCCGGCTGAACCCAGGGGTCAATTTATTGGGCCAACCTGGCAGTCGGCCGACAAAAAAAAACATGGCGGCAGCGACAGTAGGCCCTCTCCTTTAAGGGAAGCCGCACCACTGCTGCAGAAGGCCATAGCCTCACTGGATCACCAGGTCAAAGCTTGTTTTGGCCCCGCTGGGTGGGTCGGAAATTTTCAGAGGGAAATGTCGCCGTCAGGGTTGGGGGGGGGATGGTGGAGAATAGATCAACGGTGCGCATGGTGGTGATGCGCTTACCACGGATCGGCAGCAGTGGAGCGGTAAGCAGGGAATTGGGGCACCGCCAGGAAAATTCGGGAGGGCAATTGGGCTATCAGCGGCCATTCCACCAAAGGTCGGCGGCCACTCCATCAGTGTGGCCGCCGATTTGCAGTGGTAACAGGCCGTAAGGAAAGGGGCAATTTCAGCCCCATAGAATCATAGAATGATACAACACAAAAGGAGGCCATTCAGCCCATTCTGCCTGTGGCGCCTCTTTGAAAGAACTATCCAATTAGTCCCACTCCCCTGCTCTTTCCCCATAGCCCTGAAAATCTTTTCCCTTCAAGTATTTATCCAATTCCCTTTTGAAAGTTACTATTTAAATCTGCTTCAACATTCCTTTCAGGCAGTGCATTCCAGATCATCATAACTCTCTGTGTAATTTTTTTTTCCTCGTGTCGCCTTTGGTTCTTTTGCCAATTACCCTAAATTTATGTCCTCTGGTTACCAACACTTCTACCACTGAAAATAGTTCCTCCTTATTTTCTCTATCAAAACATTTTGGGGCTGAAATTTCCCTTTTCCGAAGGCCTCTTAACACCGGAAATTGGCTGCCACGCTGTGGAGTGCAATGGCCGCCGACTTTTCGTGTAATGGCCGCCATTATCAAAATTCTGCTTCTCCAGTATCCCGGCGGTGACCCGCTCCTCCCGTACCACTCCGCTGCTGCCAATACGTCCGAAGTGCGTAATCACAGTGTGCACCGCCAATGTTCCCCCCCCCCCGCAGCCCGACGGCAAAATTCCGCTGAGGAAATCTTCATCCCGCTAGGCACAATACTCCAACTGGGGCTTAACAAGTGTTTTATAAAGGTGCTAGGCCGCTAGCCTGGACAAAACCTTTCCTGGTGGCCCAGTGAACCAAAGTTTAAACATCGCGCAGGCTCTCCTCTTTAAGTGAATGGGAGAGCCGTGGTGACGCGGCGCCATGATGGCGCCATCAGTACTATGCTGATCACTGACAGCGGCGGTCTCGCCCCCAACTTCCGCCCCTCTAGTGTGGTCACCGCCGCATATCCGCCTCCATTATGAGCGACTTCCACTCCGCCTGAAAAAAAAAGCCAAAGAGTGGAATTTTGCTCAAGAGGACACCTCATCCATCGTGGCGGTGAAAACAGCAGGAACGGGGTGCGGCGCCCCGTTTCCAGCAGGGGTCAATTTTGGCCCCTTTATCATTTTTAACACATGTATCAAATTTCCCCTTAACCTTATCTCTTCTAAGGTGAACACCCCCAGCTTCTCTCTGCATAACTGAAGTCTCACATCCCTGGTATAATTCTAGTAAATCTCCTCTGCACCTTCTCCCAGGCCTTGACATCCTTTCAAAAATGTGGTGCCCAGAATTAGTCACAATACTCCAGCTGGGGCTTAACGAGTGTTTTATAAAGGTTTAGCATAACTTCCTTGCTTTTGTACTCTCTGCCTCTATTTATAAAGCCAAGGATTCCGCATGCCTTCTGAGCAGCCTTCTCGACTGGTTCTGCCACCTTCAAAGATTTGCATGCATAAGATTTGCGTGCATACACCCGCAGTTCTCTCTGTTCCTGCACCCCTTTAAAATTATACCATATAGTTTATATTGCCTGTCCTCATTTTTCCTACCAAAATTAATTATTTCACACTCTTCTGTGTTAAATTTTATCTGCCATGTGTCTGCCCATTTCATCAGTCTATGTCCTCCTGAAGTCTGTTACTATCCTTCTCATTGTCTACTCCATTTCTGAGTTTCATGTCATCTGCAAATTTGAAATTATGCCCTAAATACCCAAGTCCAGATCATTAATAGATATCAAAAAGAGCAGTGGTCCAAATACCTGGGGGACACCACTGCCCACTTCCCTCCAATCTGTAAAACAACCATTCATCACTACTTTCTGCTTTCTGTCCCTTAGCCAATCTTGTATCCTCCAGCCACTGCCCCTTTAATCCCATGGGCTTCAATTTTGTTAACAAGTTTAAATGATTCCTATACTGAGATATACTATGTATTGGGTCTAAATTTCTTATAACATTACAGAAATTTATGTTTGGCTTAGTAGTATAGCCCAATTTTTAATGCTATATCCCCAACTGTTATATGTGAATACCTGAAATCCATAAGCAAATAATTGTACTTTAGAACTTAGTAATTCTGACAACAGAAATTTTGTTCAGTTAGTTATCCAAAAGTAAATAGCAAATTAGTATGGACTAGTATTTGTTTTGTAAACCACATTTTTTGGAGGGATAGGGTTCAGTCTGCATGATATTTCTTTCTATAATAGCATTTTCAAAGACACATGTTTGTGACAGTGAGATACTGGGGAGACAGATGAAGTCAGAGCCAAGTAGATGCCAATGAGAGGCAAACAGGGTGGTTGCTGTTTTGCTACATTGAGCTATAGGAAGTTACAGTTCATCCAGGATTTGATGTCTGATGTGGAGTTGAATAATGCAGCAGCTATGCTGAAGTTAGTGGATCTACTTGGCTCTGACCATCAGGCTCCCCAGCAGCTCACTGACACTGTACCCAATGGTGTACAACCTCAGTGTTCTGTTCTATCTGGTCCATTATCAAGATCACCATCAGATAGATCCCCATCATTGCTGAAACCCTCGCCCATGTTTTCAACTAAAGAATCTAGTTTTTTTCCTTATTATATTGCCTGCTTCCCGATCTTCACAATTCAGAACCTCTCTTCCCCCCAAACCACACCCCCCCCCCGACCTAGGTTCCTGACCTTCACCCCCTGCCCAAATTCCTCTCGCCCCCAGGTTCCTGACACACCCCAATAAGTTCTTGACCTCCCCTCACCGCCAGCCCCCGCCATAGATGGGGCATTGTGTGTGGGTCACAGATTGTTAATAGGTTTATAGGGTATGAATAGTAACAGTATCATCACTTCTGGATTTCGTGCAATCCAATGATGTCACTTGCCACACATGCACCGAGCTTTCCGAGAAATCAACCAGCTCTAGGGGGAGGAGAGGGAGAACGTGGTACGGGTGTAAAGGGGATGGAGTTGGAAGAACGTGATCCATCTTACCATCTGGATCACGTTCTCGCTCTCAACCCCCCTCCTTTAGACCTGCCCCACATTTAGACCTGCATCACGTTCTCCCACCCCTCCTCCGAGTCCCAGACCTCCTTCCCCCACCCCCCCGAGTTCCTGACCTCTCCCCCCAGTTCCTGACCTCGTCTCCCAAACCCATGAGTTCCTGACCTCCTCTTCCCCCTCTAGGAGTTCCTAATCTCCTCTCCCACCCCCCCAGCACCCCAGAGTTCCTGACCTATGCCCCCTTCCCCCAAGTACCTGACATCCTCTCCTCCCCTGAGGTCCTGACCTCCTCTCCTCCTCTCCCCTCCCCCAAGTTCCTGACCTCCTCTCCCCTCCCCCCGAGTTCCTGACCTCCCTTCCCCTCCCACCCGGGTTCTGACCTCCTCTCTCCTCCCCCTGAGTTCCAACCCCCTTTTTCCGCCCCCGAAGCGCTGCTGACTTCCTCTTTCCTCCCCCGTGTACCTGACGTCCCCTCCCCTCCCCTCCCCTGAGTTCCTGACATCCCCTCCCCCGAATTCTTGGCCTCCTCTCCCCCCCCCCGAGTTCTTGACCTCCCCCCCACCCCCGAGTTCCTGACCTCCTCTCTCTCTCCCCCCACTCCCCCCTAGTACCTGACCTTCTCTATCCCCTCCTCTCAGCTTCTGACCTCCTTTCCCCTCTGATTCCCTCTCTCCTCCTCTTCTCTCTCCCACTCCGATCCTCCCTTATTCTCTCTCCCGCCGATGCTCTCTTCTCTCCCCAGCGAGCATGGATCCAGTGATGGGTCTTCTTCCCTGAAGCTTAAGGAATGCGTGGCCCACACTGCACTGCAGCCTACATATGTTGGGTACTGCACATGCACAGCCTTGGTAAATAGCGCATGCATGGCCTTGGTAAATAGCATCCATGCACAGGAGGGAATCAGGTGCACATGCACGGCTCTGGTATACCATGCACATGCGCAGAAGTTCATGCAGATAATCACTTTGTGTTTTTATGTCCCTCTGAATAGCCAAGCAAAGTCTCCATTTTACATCTTGTCTGAAAGATAGTACCTCCAACAATGCAGCTCTGTCTCTGTACTACACTAATTATGTGTTCAAGTTCTAGAGTGGGGATTGAACCCACAATCTCTTGACACTGTCGGAAATGTGCTATCACTGAGCCAAACTGCCAAGTATTGGATTTCTACTTGTAGTTGCTTTGATTTAGACTGATGCAGGCACTCAAGAAGCTTGACACCATCCAGGACAAACCAGTCAGCTTGATTAGCACCCCATCCACTACCTTAAACATTCACTCCCTCCACCACCAGTGCACCGCGGCTACAGTGTATACCATCTACGAGATGCACTGCAGCAACTTGGCAAGGCTTCTTCAACAGTACCTCCCAGACTCCTAACCTCTAGTCACACACCATCCTGACTTGGAAAAAAATCACTGTTCCTTCATCGTCGCTGGGTCAAAGTCCTGGAACTCCCTCCCTAGCAACACTGTGGGAGTAGGTTCACCATACGGACTGCAGCAGTAGGTGGCTCATCATCATCTTCTCAAGGGCAATGAGGAATGGGCAATAAATGCTGGCCTTGTCAGTGACACCCAAAACCCATGACCGAATTTAAGACACATGATTAAGGTAATTGAAAAAGCTGACAGAGGAGTGTGAATTAGTTTGGCCCTACTTGTCACTTGGAAATTTCAGTGTTCTAATTATTCACAGATGAAATACTGTAGCCCTGGTTAGCAGACCACATAGAAAACTATTTTCTTGCTCGTGGATTCGATATAGCTCAAAGCCATGTAGATTATAACTAGTTCTATTCAGGGACATAGGAGATCAAAGAGTGTTTCATCCAAGCCACAAGAAAGAATGAATTTACAGTTATAAAGCACCCAGTATGTCCCAAAATGCTTCACATCAATGGATTACTTTTTCAAGTGCAATCAATGTTAACAGCCATTTACTGTCTCTACTAGGGAGGTAGAGGGAGACTCACAGAGCTCCCTCATAATCCTATACGTTTCAATAAGATCACCTCTCAGTCTTCTAAACTCCAATGAGTATACACCCAACCTGCTCAACCTTTCTTCATAAGATAACCCCTTCATCTCAGCATGGTGGCAGCATTCTGTTCTTTCACCACCAGGATCTGGATTCAGGTCTTACATGGACTCATTTATGACAATAACAATGGTCCATAATTTGGGACTGGTAGCTGAGTAGCTATTGAGAAAAGCCTTTGTGGTAACTGTATTTCACCAAATATACTCCATTTGTATATGAATTACATTCAAAAATTCTCCAACATTTTGATAATGGGGATCCACTTTTCAGGGATTTTTTATATCAAGGTTTGTATAGCTATATTTTAAATTTCTGCCTCAAATGCATCCAAATGCCTGTGGCTTCACTGTGTTTAAGAACATAAGAACATAAGAAATAGGAATAGGCCATTTGGCCTCTCGAGCCTGCTCCGCCATTCAATAAGATCATGGCTGATCTGATCATGGGCTCAGCTCCACTTCCTTGCCCGCTCCCCATAACTCTTGACTTCCTTATTGCTCAAACATTTGTCTATCTCCACGTTAAATATATTTAATGACCCACCACAGCTCTCTGGGGTAGAGAATTCCACAGATTTACTATCCTCTGAGATAAGAAATTCCTTATCTCCGTTTTAAATGGGCCATCCCTTATTCTGAAACAATGCCCCCTCGTTCTAGATTCAGCCACAAGGGGAAACATCCTCTCTGCATCTACCCTGTCAAGCTCTCTCATAATCCTATACGTTTCAATAAGATCACCTCTCATTCTTCTAAACTTCAATGAGAATAGACCCAACCTGCTCAACCTTTCTTCATAAGACAACCCCTTCATCTCAGGAATCAATCTAATGAACCTTCTCTGAACTGCCTCCAATGCAAGTATATCCCTCCTTAAATAAGGAGACCAAAACTGTACGCATTACTCCAGGTATGGTCTCACCAACGTCCTGTATAGCTGTAGCAGGACTTCCGTACTTTTATACTCCATCCCCCTTGCAATGAAGGCCAGCATTCCATTTACCTCCCTAATTACTTGCTGTACCTACGATAATTTTACGTGTCTTATGAACAACGACCCCCAGATCCCGCTGTACCACCACATTTTGTAATCGCTCTCCATTTAAATAATAATTTGCTTTTTTATTTTTCCTATCAAAATGGATAACCTCACATTGTCCGACATTATACTCCAGTTGCCAAATTTTTGTCCACTCACTTAGCCTATCTATCCCTTTGCAGATTCATTTGGGCCAAGTTTCGGGCCGCGCCTAGAACGGTGCAGCCCCGACCTGGACGCCCGTTTTTTGCGCCACAAAGTGCGCCTAAAAAAAACGTACAAATTCTCCGGCTCCCTGCTGGTCATTTGCAGCTCGGCGCAGCGCAGCATGAGCTGTAGGGGGCGGAACCAGGTCCCTGCGCTGAAAACAGTGCCGGGACCTCTGCACATGCGCACTACAGTGGCCATGCATGTGCAGTAGCTCTAGGCGCACAAAACTGTGTGGGAGGGACCCGAAGCACGCAGCCCCTAGCCCTGGCCGAATGACCTCACTGGAGCTGCGTGTATAAGGCTGCTTCCCACACCCAGCTCCTGTTTCCTCCCGACCCGACTCGACTGCCGCTTCCCCCCACCCCCGCCCCCGGACCCGACACCGACCCGACTCCCGCTTCCCCCCCGCCCCCGGACCGGACCGGACCTGACACCGACCCGACTCCCGCTTCCGCCGCCCCCCCCGCCCCCGGACCGGGCCCGACCCCGACACTGACCCGACTCCCGTTTCCCCACCCCCCCCCAGCCCCCGGACCGGACCGGACTGGACCCGAACCCCCGGACTGGACCAAACCCGCGCTCCCCCCCACCCCCGGCCTGACCTCCCTCTCCCTCCCTCGACCCGAACCAACCTCCCTTCCACCACCCTCCCGACCCGATCTGCGCTCCCGACCCCGACCCGCGCTCCCCCCGACCCGACCCGCGCTCCCGACCCGACCCAACGCCACCTACCTGTAAATCTGGTGCTGGGGACAGGCCCTGCCCGAAGTCTTGGGCCCTGCCCGAAATCGGCCCGTTCAGCCTCCCTCCCCCTTCTCCTTCCCCCCCTCCCCTTCTCCTTCCCTCCCTCCCCTGCTCCTTCCCCCCCTTCCCTTCTCCTTTCCCCCCTTCTCCTTTCCTCCCTTCTCCTCTTCCCCCCTTTCCCCTTCTCCTTCTCTTCCCCTTCTCCTCCTCCCCTTCTCCTCCTCCCCCCTTCTCTCCCCCCCTCCCACCCCTTCTCTCCCCTTCTCCCCCCTTCTCCCCCTCCCTTCTCCCCCCTCCCACTTCTCCTCCATCCCACCCCTTCTCCCCATCCCTCCCCCTTCCCTCCCTCCCCCTCTGCCTCCCCCCTCTCCCCGCCTCCCTCTACCCCCCTCCTCCCCCTCCCCTCGCTGTCAGAAACACAGACACTGACAGACAGAGAGTGAGAGACACACACAGACAGACAGACAGAGAGATAGAGACGCTGACAGAGACACACAGGGGGGGCATCCCAGCACGCTGTTGGAGGGCTCCCGGTGCTACAGTCGGTAAGTAGAAAATGTTTTATTTATTGATTTAAAAAAAAAATTATTTCTTATTAATTTTTTTTGATTGATTTATTGGTTGATTTATTGATGTTTTTATCATTTATTATTGATGATGGCTCTTTATTTGTAAAACTGAAGTGCTTAATGTTTGTAAACTTCCTTTTAAACCCTCAACCCCCTCCCATTCCCTACGCCTGATTTGTAACCTATGCCTGATTTTCTAAAGTGTAGACAAGGTTTTTTTGAGCGTACAAAAATCTTCACTTACTCCATTCTAAGTTAGTTTGGAGTAAGTTTTCACTGCCGAAACTTTGAAAACAGGTGTAAGTGGCCCGACACGCCCCCTTTTGAAAAAAAATTTCTGTTCTAAAGTGAAACTGTTCTCACTGACTAGAACTGGAGCAAACTAAATGCCGAGAATTTGAATTTCTAAGATACTCCGTTCTACACCAGTTGCTCCAAAAAATCAGGAGCAACTGAGGCCGAAACTTGGGCCCATTGTGTCCTCTTCATAACTTGCTTTCATACCTATCTTTGTATTATCAGCAAATTTGGTTACATTACACTCGGTCCCTTCATCCAAGTCATTAATATAGTGTAGGTGGTATGTGTCTGAAGAGGTAAGTAACATGGTCCATAATCAATTTTGCAAATTATTCTCCTTACAGTATTTATATCAGTCAAATGAACAGTAGTACTTGAGGGAAAAAATTGCAAAGTGCCTTGCTATTATGGATTTATTCTGAACATATTTTTTAAGAACTGTTGGTTTCAAACAAAGAGTTCAATTGCAAAATATTGCAACAGTGTGTTTGCCAATGCAATGACACTGATGTGATCTTGTGAACCTTTACTTGTTAAAATACAGCAAGCAAGCATGTATTCACCAGGACATTTATATGTGATTTGGATCTGTATTTGAAGTACAATGAAGATTCAATGGGCTCAGTTTTCCCCAAGCCCGTTTTCTGCTGTATTGCTAGAGTTACAACCGTTTTTCTAGGCCAGAAATGCACCATTTTGCCAGATTTTCCCAGATGTATAATTCGAATTTGGCACCGCGCTGCATGTCCAGTCACCTCAGGGGTGGAGCCTGCTGTCTGCGTCGAAAAACGAAGCCGCACGTTCTGCACATGCACGGAAAAAAAAGTTATGTTTTTGACGTCGTTCCAATGGACACGCATGCTCAGTACAGCTCGGATTTGGCAATCGGCTATTTTTAAAGAGCCAGTGTGTGTGAGAAGAAGTGCTGTTGTAACTGTTCCCAAGTTAAAAGTTTTTTGTAAGTTATTTAAATTTACAAGTTTATAAATGATCTTAAAGTTTTTAAGTGACCTTAAAGAGTGATATTAAAGTAAAGTTTTATACAAGAATAATTTTATTAAAGTTAAGTACATTGTAAACTTTTGAATAAAATATAATTTACATTTTTAAAACTGATTCATGTTCTATTAACATAACACAACATTACGGAACAGCTCCAAACAGTAAACATGTCCATGCGGAATAGTTGTCGCTGAGCCATCAGGTATCAGTAAAGAGTTCGCGGATGAGCTGCTGGCGCAAGGCTCGAACAATCGCTAAAAGGGCACGATGGCCCGCCCTCCTCCGCCGTCGTGCTCCGGCCTCAGGCACTTGCATGGCTTCTTCATCCTCGTCATCATCCTCCTCCTCCTGCTCGTCACCTGCATCTTCCATATCATTATCAGCCATTCTCACTGCAGGTGGGTCTTCCACTACCAGGTGCTACTGCCTCTTGATGGCTAAGTTATGCAGCATGCGGCGCACAACAGTGAACTGACCGACAATCTCAGGGGAGTACAGCAAGTAGCCTCCAGAATGGTCCAGGCATCGGAAACGCTGTTTCAATATGCTAATGGTCCTCTCAATGATGCTGCACATTGAAATGTGCGACATGTTGTATTGACGGTCAGCTTCTGTCGGGTTACGCGTAGGGGCGTCATGAGCCAGGTGACGAGGCCATACCCTTTGTCTCCCAGTGGCCAGCTGTGCCCTTCTGGCTGCTGAAACATGGCAAATATAACACTGTTGCATAGGATAAATGCATCATGGGTGCTGTCAACATATCTTGCATCGACTGACATAATATGATGCATGTCGTCACACACAAGCTGCATATTCATGGAATGGAAGCCTTTTCTGTTCCTGTACATCTCGGAATCCTTCAAAGGTGCTCGCAAGGCGATATGGGTACAATCAATGCAGCCCTGTTGCTTTGGGAAGCCAGCAATCCGGGAGAAGCCCATAGCCCAGTCATGGATTGCTTGGGCGGTCATGGGGAACTTTATGAAGTCATTCTTACCCATAAACAGTGCAGCTGTGACCTGGAGAATGGAGACATGTGTTGCATGTTGAGAAATGGTGCACACATCCCCAGTTGTAGCTTGAAATGATCCGGAGGCATAGAATGAAAGTGCAACTTGAACTTTCACTTCAACTGGCAAAGCAATCCTCCTGATGCTTCTAGATGGCAGGTCTGCTTTGACCAACTCACAGCTCTCACTTACAACTTCTTTGCGGAAACTTTTTAGTTAGATCTGGCAGATAATTTCAAATAAAACATTACATTTTAAAGAAACACACTTACTGAAAGTAGGAGATTATACATTTTTATACCCTTGATTCCTCATACAGGTTTTGATCTCGGCAGTGCTCTGGGGAGTTACCAAGAAGTTAGGTACTTTTTGACAGGGACGAAAAATCAGGTTGATATTTACTCTGAACTTTCATTCGACTCCTAACAGTCAGTGTACAGCAACATCATCATAAACCTGCTAGCCACTATCTGTTAGAATCATAGGGGCCAAAATTGCCCATTTCCTTAAGGCCTCTTAACCCGGAAAGCGGCGGCCACACTGTGGCGTGCAATGGCTGCCGATTTTTCGTGTAATGGCCGCCATGATCAAAATTCTGCTCCTGTGGTATCCTGGCTGTGACCTGCTGCCCCCACCGCTCCGCTGTTGCCGATCCGTGCTAAGTGCGTCATCACAGTGCGCCCCGCCGATGGCGAAATTCCACCCTGAAAATCTTCCTCTCACTGGGCGGTGCCAAAACAAGCTTTTTTGCGGCAGTGCAGTGAGGCTGAGGCCTTATGCAATGGTGGTGTGGCTCCCATTAAATGGGAGGACCCTCTGCTGCTGCCACCATGTTTTTTTTGTTGGCCGATTTCCATGTCGGCCTGACAATTATGCCCCCCTCTTGGGTACCAGGCTGCTGGCCCGGCCGAAACCCTCCCTGGTGGCCCAGTGGACCGAACTTTTAAACTCGCGCAGGCTCTCCCCTTTAAGTGAAGGGGAGAAACGTGGTGATGGGGCACTGTGATGACGGAAATTCGCTCAAGAGGCCACCCCAACCATCGCAGCAGTGAAAACACGCGAAACAGGTTGCGTGCCCCTGTTTAGGGCAGAATGCAATTTCGGCCCCATAGAATTTAAAGCACAGAAGAAGGTCACTCGGACCATTGTGCTAGTGCTAGCTCTTGACTTGTAGCTCGCTATCTGCTCTTATCCCATTTCCATGCACTTTCCCTATATCACTTTTATATTAATTTTAAATATACTTAACTAGTTCCCTTTTAAATGATATAGTTTCTGCTTCAGTGCACACTTGCTGTATAATATTCTATGTTCTCATAAATACTTATTTTATTTTTCCAGTTACGAACTGCAGTCTAATATTGTAGTACTTTACCTTTTTGGCAGATGCCCCACATTGTTTGGGCCTCTTGCTATATTTTTGGGGATGGGTCCATTGATGAAAGTCACTGGATCAACTAGATAGCTCACCTCATTGTTCGATTGCCCTGCGTTGCCAATAAGAAAGCAGAGAATGCACATACAAGACAAGGCACCACCTGACACTGAACTAAAACACTAGAAGGAGCATGCGGCAAACCAGTCCCACCCACCCTTTCCTTCAATGACTGTGACAGAGACTGTAATTCCCATATTGGACTGTTCAGGCACCTAAGAACTCACTTTTGGAGTGGATTTCGAGGGACTGCCTATGATGATGATGAAAGTTCTATCGTCCAGAAGAAATAATCGAGGTATAAAGCTGCACAATTGTTTTTCAGTGAAATAAATGCAAAAATGTTATTTTGATGTTTGAAGAATAAAGCCTAAAATGTCAACAATTGTAATTAAGTGCTGTTCAGAGGGCATTGTCATTTATTTAGAATTTTGTACATCAGCTATGAAGATACTCATCCACCATGCAAGAAAACATCAATTTACAGGAACTTTGCGATATTTGATAGTTAAATACGGAAAGTGTAATACCATGGGTTCAATTTTGGCCAAAGCCATTTTCTGGTGTATTGCCAGAGTTACGGCCGTTTTTCTAGGCCAGAGCTACTCCAAAAATAAATGTGCCAAGTTTCCCTGCTGTATTTTTCAAATTTGGCGCTGTGCAGGTTGTCCAGTCACCTCGTGGGGTGGAGTCTACTGACTGTGCCGAAAAAATGATGCTGCCCCTTCTGCGCATGCACAGAATAAAAAGGAAGTTTTTGACGTGATTCCAATGGATGTGCATGTGCAGTAAAGCTCCCGGTCTGCAATTGGTTATTTTTAAAGATCCAATTGTCGGAGCTGCAATACAAGATGCAACGCGGTGCCAGGACCAAGAATTTCTTACAGCATGAAGTTGTGCTAGTTATTGTGATTGAGGCCAGATGGCAGGAGCTGGACACCAGCAGAGGTCACATAAAAGTTCCCCCCAAAGAAAGGAAGAAACGCTGGAACCAATTTGCAGAAGATTACTGTGCAATGGTGACCACCCCGAGATCTGGAGGCCAGTGCATAAAGAAGTGGCAGGACCTTGGTCAAGTAGTTAGTGTAAGTAATATTGTCATTTTTCAATGGAATTGCAATTGTAAATGTGACCATCTGTATATGTCCCACCCAACAGAAAGACACCCTCTCTAAAAAGTTATATTTTCATCTTTGCAGAGGAAGGCGGCACACAACAAAAGGGAAAGAACTCGAACAGGAGGCCCGGCAAATCTGCAGCCACTGACACACTTGGAAGACCGGATCGCTGCTTTGATGGGTCCTGCCTGGAGAAAAGCAACCACCGCTGCACAAACTGGGTCCAAACTCGAGGGAGAGGGTATTGTTGTGTATGGAAAAAGAGTTAGACTGAACACTGTAAGCTCAAAGTAAAGTGTGACCTTAGTCTTTTATTGCAGGTCTCCAGAGTGCCTCTCCAAACTGTGAAGCCTTCTTAAATGCCTGTGCCCCCAAGGGATTATGGGATCTCTTGAGACTCCGGGGAATGAGCCCTCTGGTGGCTGTACAGAGTAAATACAAATCCACATGTATAACAACATTCCCCCTCCAAAGTCAATAGTGTAACTATTTACAATGTGAGTCGATCTGGGGCCCTTCTTGCACTGGTTGATCGTCTCGGTGTGAAAGCTGGTGTTGTTGAATCATTTGTTGGGCTCTCGCTGGGCTGCTGTGCAGCTGGCTTTCCTGGGCTGCCTGGTGTGTTGGGCCCTGCAGGGCTGCTGTGGATGATGGGTTCTGCTTCATGCTCAACCGTGGTGTCGGTTGCCACTGGTTAGGGGATCAAAAAAGGTAGGGTCCAAGGTGGGTTGCTCAGGGTAGTCCGTGAATCTGAGTTTGATTTGGTCCAAGTGTTTCCGGTGAATTAGTCCATTTGAAAGTTTGACCTGAAACACCCTGCTCCCCTCTTTGGCCACGACAGTGCCAGAAAGCTACTTGGGATCTTGTCCATAATTTAGTACAAATACAGGGTCATTGACTTCAATCTCGCATGACACAATTGCACTATCATGGTAGGCACTTTGTTGAAGCCGCCTGCTCTCTACCTGTTCATGTAGATCAGGGTGAACTAACGAGAGCCTTGTCTTAAGTGCTCTTTTCATGAGCAGTTCAGCAGGTGGGATCCCAGTGAGTGAGTGTAGTCTCGTCCGGTAGCTAAGCAGGACTCGGGATAGGCGAGTCTGCAGTGAACCTTCAGTTACCCTCTTCAAGCCTTGATGGTTTGCACTGCTCTCTCTGCCTGACCATTGGACGCTGGTTTAAACAGGGCAGATGTGACATGTTTGATCCCGTTACGGGTCATGAATTCTTTGAACTGAGCACTGGTAAAACAAGGCCCGTTGTCGCTCACCAGGACATCGGGTAAGCCGTGTGTGGCAAACATGGCCCGCAGGCTTTCAGTAGTGGCAGCGGATGTGCTAGACGACATTATCTCACATTCAATCCACTTGGAGTACGCGTCTATAACCACAAGGAACATTTTACCCAAGAACGGGCCTGCATAGTCAACGTGTACCCTAGACCACGGTTTGGAGGGCCAAGACCATAAACTTAGCGACGCCTGGGTACATTGCTTAACTGCGAGCATGTATTACATCTGTGAACGCAGCTCTTTAAGTCCGCATTGATACTGGGCCACCATACGTGGGATCTGGCTATTGCTTTCATCATTACGATGCCTGGGTGGGTACTGTGGAGGTCATTGATGAAGGTGTCTCTGCCCTTCTTGGGGACAACTACTCGATTGCCCCTCAGAAGGCAGTCTGCCTGTATAGACATTTCATCTTTGCGCCGCTGGAACGGCTTTATCTCTTGCTGCATTTCCACTGGGACACTGGACCAGTTCCCGTGAAGCACACAGCTTTAGACTAGAGATAATAAGGGGTCCTGGCTTGTCCAGGTTTTGATCTGCCGGGCAATGATGGGTGATTGCTCACTCTCAAATACTTCCATAACCATGGCTAGATCTGCGGGCTGCGTCATTTCCATCCCCGTGGTGGGCAATGGCAGCCTACTGAGAGCATTGACGCAGTTTTCTGTGCCTGGCCTGTGGCGGATGGCGTAGTTGTATGCGGACAACATGAGCGCCCATCTCTGGATGCGGGCCGATGCGTTGGTATTTATCCCTTTACTCTCGGAAAACAGGGATATAAATAGCTTATGGTCAGTTTCCAATTCGAGTTTTAGCCCAAACAGGTATTGATGCATTTCCTTTACCCCCATAGACGCACGCTAACGCTTCTTTTTCAATCATGCTGTAGGCTCTCTCGGCCATACACAGACTCCTGGATGCATAAGCAACCGGTTGCAGTTTCCCGAAATCATTAGCTTGTTGCAATACACACCCGACACCATATGACGACGCATCACATGCTAGTACCAAACGCTTACATGGATCATACAACACAAGCAATTTGTTTGAGCATAACAATTTTCTCGCTTTTATAAAGGCATTTTCTTGGCTTTTGCCCCAAACCCATTCGCCCCTTTTTCGTAGTAAGATATGTAGTGGTTCTAGCAGGGTGCTGAGACCCAGTAAGAAGTTACCAAAATAGTTCAGGAGTCCCAGAAATGACCTAGCTCCGTCACGTTCTGTGGCCTCGGTGCGTTCTCGATAGCCTCCGTCTTCGCGTTGGTGGGCCTGATGCTATCCGCCGCAATCCTCCTTCACAGGAACTCCACTTCAGGCGCCAGGAAAACGCACTTCAAGCGTTTTAACCTGAGCCCCACGCGGTTGAGTCGACTAAGAACCTCCTCCAGGTTCTGCAGGTGCTCGACTGTGTTCTGACCTGTGACCAAGATGTCATCCTGGAAGACCATGGTGTGCGGGAGCGACTTTAGTAAACTTTCCATGTTTCTCTGGAATATCGCCGCTGCTGATCGGATTCCAGACGGGCATCTGTTATAAACAAAAATACCTTTGTGCGTGTTGATGCAGATGAGGGCCTTCGATGATTCCTCCAGTTCCTGCGTCATGTAGGCTGAAGTCAGATCCAGCTTAATGAACGCCTTTCCTCCTGCCAGCGTTGCAAAGAGGTCATCGGCTTTTGGTTATGGGCATTGGTCCTGCAGGGAGAAATGATTGATAGTTACTTTGTAATCGCCACAGATTCTGATGGTGCGGTCTTCCTTGAGGACTGGGGCGAGAGGACTGGTCCACTCGCTGAACTCGATTGGTAAAATGATGCCCTCTCATTGCAGTCGGTCTAGCTCGATCTTTACCCTTTCCCTCATCATGTACGGTACTGCTCTCGCCTTGTGATAGATGGGTCGCGCCCCCGGAATTAGGTGGATCCGAACTTTTGCTCCTTGGAATTTCCCGATGCCTAGTTCGAACAGCGAAGGAAATTTGTTTGAGACCTGGGCACACGAAGTGTCGTCAGCAGGCAATAGCACTCGGATGTCGTCCTAGTTCCAGCGTATCTTTCCCAGCCAGCTCCTGCCGAGCAGCATGGGACCATTGCCCGGTACCACCCAGAGTGGTAGCTTGTGCTCCGCTCCATCATAGGAGACCTTTACGGTAGCACTGCCGATTACAGGAATCAGTTCTTTAGTGTAAGCTCTTAGTCTCGTGCGAACTAGAGTTAAGACTGGCCTTGAGGCCTTGTTGCACCACAACCTTTTGAAAGTCTTTTTGCCCGTGATGGTCTGGCTCGCACCTGTGTACAGCTCCATTGACACCGGGAGTCCATTTAGTTCAACATTCAGCATTATCGGGAGACAATTCGTGGTGAATGTGTGCACCCCATGTACCTCTGCCTCCTCTATCTGAGGCTCTGTTCATAGTGATCCTCCGTGGATCTGTCCTCCTCTGCAACGTGGTGGTTTGCAGGTTTAACAGGCTTAGCAGCTTGCCTGCACACTCGTCGGAGGTGTCCCATTGTTCCACAGCCCTTTGAATTGGCATGAATGGAAACGATGATTACCCCCGCAGTGCCAACAAGGTGTTAATGGCCTTGCATTCATCACCCTTGCTGGTGGACTCTGAGACATCTGCGGACCTGTAGCTGCATGTATGTGTGACCTGCTCTGTATGTTATGATTCGAAAACAACATCACTTTGTTCACAGTACTTGTAGCAGCACTTGTGTGCTGAGAGATTTGCTTCGTATTGTCACTGGTGGCAATGAACGCCTGGGCTATCGCTATGGCCTTACTCGAGGTTGGGGTCTCTACAGTCAAAAGCTTGCGAAGTATGGTTTCATGGCCAATGTCAAGCACGAAAAAGTCTCTGAGCATGTGCTCCAAATGTCCTTCAAATTCGCAATGTCCTGCAATGCGTCTCAGCTCGGCGACGTAACTCGCCACTTCCCGGCCTTCAGACCTTTTGTAGGTGTAGAACCGGTACCTCGCCATCAGAACGTTTTCCTTCAGGCTCAAATGCTCTCGGACCAGTGTGCACAAATCGTCGTACGATTTCTCCGTGGGTTTCGCTGGAGTGAACAGATTCTTCATGAGGCCATATGTTGGTGCCCCACAGACGGTGAGGAGGATCGCTCTGCATTTGGCAACACTCTCTTCCCCATCTAGCTCATAGGCCACGAAGTATTGGTCGAGTCGCTCCACAAAAGTTTCCCAATCATCTCCCTCCGAAAATTTATCCAGGATGCCCACTGTTCTCTGCATATTTGGGTTCGCTATCTGTATCTCGTCGCCAGTTGTTGTGTATGAAGAAAGAGTCAGACTGAACACTGTGAGCTCAAAGTAAAGTGTGACCGTAGTCTTTTATTGCAGGTCTCCAGAGTGCCTCTCCAACCTGTGAAGCCTTCATAAATACCTGTGCTCCCAAGGGATTATGGGATCCCTTGGGACTCCGGGGAATCAGCTCTCTGGTGGCTGTACAGAGTAAATACAAGTCCACATATATAACAGGTATGTTCTGCAAATTCCACAGTGTGGCTTTGCTAAATGTTAAGTACTGCGCGGGCTAGCCATGGTTAAGGGAATGTCTCCGTCAGCTAAGCTTCGGTTGATGCAATGTGCTATCATTCATCATGGTCCTTCAAATCAGTCTGCTGCCTGTGCTGTGTGAGCCTACTCATCCCACCCTGCCCCCCTCCTCTGCTGCTAACCATTTGTCTGTTCTGTTACATTTTGCAAAACTTGAGGCCAACCCTGACGATGCAGAAGAAGATTCAGCCGAGCACGAGCCTGAAGAGGAGAACATCTTCCACTCCCACCTTCCAGACCAAGTGCATGGGGGTAAGGGGGAGGGGGAGCGGCTGGATGAAGCCACCACTGTTGTACTCACTTTTGAGGAGTTGCAGCTTCCGCCCATTGAGGTGCCAGCCTCTTCCTTGACTAGTGGTTTGAGTGTTGGTGGGACATTCCATGGTTTCCAACTGTCCGAGGCTGGGGATTCCAGTGGGGTGCAACGAGGTACACCTAGAGCCCCACTGTCCGAGGCTGCGGGTCCCAGTGGTGGGGTGCAGCGAGGCACACACAGGGTCCCACCATCTTAGGCTGCGTGTCCCACTGGGATGCTGCGAGCCACACCCATGGTGAAGAGAGAAAGGAGAGCTCGGCTGCGCTCTCCTGAGGTGCAGGATCTAACAGATGTGGTTCACATGATGGCAATGAGTGCGGAGAGCATTGACCTTACGCGATCACTCCTGGACACCATCAGTGGGGTGGGTGATGAGGTATGGGGAATGTCGGGAGAAGTAACAACACTCTCATGAGAAATGGAAACACTTTCCGGGAACAGGAGCGAGGGAATATCTCAGTGAGCTGAAACCATGTCGCTGCACATGAGGGAGGGAATGTCGCAGTTAACTGATGCGCTGTCAGTGAACATGAGGGAGGGAATGTCACAGGTAGTTCAAACACTCTCAGTGACCATGTGGGAGGGAATGTTGCATGTAGTTGAGACACTGTTGGTGAACATGTGGGAGGGCATGTCGCAGGTATTAGAGACACTGGCGGCGAACATAAGGGAGGGAATGTTGGATGTAGTTGAGACACTCTCAGGGCATGAGGGAGGACATTTTGGAGTTAGCTGCTGCAATAAGGGAACACGCCCAGAACCCGCGTCCATTGACATAATAAACTGCCACTCCCACTCCAATCCCCAGACCAGCCTCTAAAGAGGCTCAAGCCGGGCCTTCCACGTTACCGTCTGCCCCCCCACCCCCCCCCCCATCAAGAAGTGCACATTACCTGAGATGTTTAAAAGAATAAGCTTGGTACCAACCTGAGAAACACTGCGCCACTGCCTGTAGGCAGGGGTGATGGAGTCACCAAGACCAAGCATGGCGAGCGGTCTTAGAATAAGGTGGAGGAGAGATGGTGCAGAGAATCATTTCCATCATTTTTTCCATTAATACAACATAACATACGGAACAGGTCCAAACAGTAAACATGGTCCATGTGGAACAGTTGCCGCTGAGCCTTCAGGCAGAAAAGCGTTCACGGATGAGCTGCTGGCGCAAGGCTCGAGCAATCGTTAAAGGGGCACGATGGTCCACCCTCCTCCGCCATCGTGCTCCGGGTTTAGCTAGTTGCATGGCTTCCTCGTCCTCGTCCTCCTCCTCCTCGTCGTCATCTACATCTTCCTCATCATTATCATCAGCCACTCTCACTGCAGGTGGGTCTTCTACTACCATCTGCTGCTGCCTCATGATGGCTAAGTTATGCAGCATGCAGCACACAACAGTGAACTGACCGACACTATCAGAGGAGTATAGCAAGTAGCCTCCAGAATGGTCCAGGCATTGGAAATGCTGTTTCAAGATGCCAATAGTCCTCTCTATTATGCTGCATGTCGCAATGTGCGACATGTTGTATTCCCGGTTAGCTTCCGTCTGAGTTACGCATAGGGGCATCGTGAGCCAGTTGGCGAGGTCGTACCCTTTGTCTCCCAGTAGATAGCTTGGAAGGATCTGGATGCATAGAATGAAAGTGCAGCTGTAACCTTCACTTCAACTGACAAAGTAATCCTCTGACGCTTCTATGTTGCAGGTCTGCTTTCACCAACTCACAGATCTCAGTTACAACTTCTTTGCGGAACCATAGCCTTCTGACACATTCTGCATCACTCAGGTGTAGGTACGAACGCCTGTCTCGATATAACCGACGTGGGTAAGGCCTCCTGCCCATCACCCTAAGGGCTCTGAGGTTCCTCATGCGATGACGTCAAATCAATTGTCTCCTTCGTAGCACCATGATGCAAAAGGCTGGCACAAGGTATGGCATTATCAGTATTGGCCCCATGCTTAAATTTTACCTCTGCAAGAAGCTCAAAATGGCAGGCACGCAGGTTCTTTTTTCTCTCTCCCCACAGGTCTTTATGGACCACACCCAGGTCTGAGCAGGCGCAGTGCTCGGGAACCCCCAACCCCCCAGGTACATTTGATGGATAGTGTAGTCTTGTGATGCCTTCCGATCACCTTCCACAGCCCCCCAACTCCCCCCTTCTTTTGCAGCCGAGCCACTGTGTCCGTGCGCAGGACGGATTGTGCCAGCCAATGCTCCGACCTTCCAGCCCTGTTTACAGATGTTCGGTGTTGGCGTGTCTGTTGAAAGAATATGAAATTTTACAGAATTCCATCAAACTTCCATGCACTGTGTTATAAGGTAACAAAATGTAATCTTTATTATATATATTTAAGTCTTCTTGACTCCCTCCAGAACGTCATTGCTAAACAATGGCGTTTTTCTGCATCGAGTTTTCAATGTGCGCTGCTTTTTCATAACTCACCAGAAGATTTTTCGGGAGTGGTCAAATACGCCGATCTAGGAGAATTTTTTGGGGGGCAAACTTCCACAATTGACAAAAACTGGCACAGACATCGGGTTACACCTCTTATGATGAAAAAAAAACTAACCAAAAAAAATCGTAACTAACTCAGTTACGCTGGCACAGATTATTTGGGGAAACTTTAATTTAAAAACTTACAGCGCCAAGAAAACAGTACAAATCACCGGGAAAAATTGAGCCCAATGAGTTGACTTGTATGATATTATCACACTGGACCTGCAGAGGGTGAGTATTTCATGGGAAAAAGTGGCCGACTAAAAATGCTTAATTTTTTTAATTTATGCTTTTGTTTATAAAGGACAAAAATAGATGTTTTTTTTAACCCTTTGACTAATGGCAGTTTCAGGGAAGCTCCTGTGTGTATTGGCTGACCAGTTTTGTTTTTAACTTTAGCACTGTGATATTGAAATAGAGAATATTACTGGTAAAGCTACAAAATTAGCTTTATTGCTTTACTAACTACTAAATAGAACCTCTAAAATATTTACCTAGTTTAACTAAAACATGCAGCTAAAAATTCTCAGTGCATGCTGTTGCCCTTCTTACAAAGTAGTCTTGCCTTACTTTGTAATTTTTACTTTTTATATGATTCCCATAGTGAATTGAAGTAAGTTTTGTCGGCAAACATGGAAGCCATTTCATGCACATCATGATCCCAGGAACAATCATTAGATGAATGACCAGTTAATTTTATTACTTGTTTACTTAACTGCAATAATCTATTCTACCTATTCTAACCCTTTTTACCTTTCAAGGTTTAAAAATTCTTATTTAACCATTATTTTTTAATCCGTAAATTCCTACAGGATTAATATCCAAGATTGACTTGAAAGACCATGTTACATATATTGCAGATGGAACAGAAAATATCTATAGCTGCATATATGCCTTTTAAGATGGAATATACTGGCCTGGGTTTTGCGGTCAGTGACAAAGGAACCGTCCTTCCCGCTTACTATGATGACAGATGCCCACAGACTTTTCGCGGGCTTTTGAATGACCACTTACTGTCATCGGATGTCTGATCCAGCCCGGCGCCACTCTACGGGGGTTCTGTGGCGAGTGTGAGCTGGTTAAGCAACAGTGAGTTTCTCCAACCAATCAGATTGAAGAATCCACAATGTGATAAAGTCTAAATCAGGAAGTATAAATTAGATTAAAATCATGTACAGAAAGTAAAATAAAGAGATTAAAAGACAGAAAGGAAAAGTAAAAAAAAAATGTTGTTTTAAAATCTCCAACACAAATTAATTTCTGAAGGAATAAGATTCCACACATGTAAAATTAAACTATCAGTGCCAGAGATGTTTGGCAGTAATTGTTATGTATGGAGAAAGAGTCAAACTGAACACTCTGAGCTCAAAATAAAGTGTGACCGTAGCCTTTTATTGCAGGTCTCCAGGGTGCCTCTCCAACCTGTGAGATCTCCTTAAGTACCCTTGGGACTCCAAGGGATATGCCCTCTGGTGGCTGTACAGAGTAAATACAAGTTTACATATATAACAACACTCCCCCCCCCGCCCCCCGCCCAAAGTCAATAGTGTAACTATTTACAATGTGAGTCGAACTGGGGCCCTTCTTGCCCTGGTTGATCGTCTCAGTGTGAAAGCTGGTATTGTTGAATCATTTGTTGGGCCTTCGCTGGGCTGCTGTGCAGCTGGCCTTGCTGGGCTGCCTGGTGTGTTGGGCCCTGCTGGGCTGCTGTGGATGATGGGTTCTGCTTCGTGGTCAACCGTGGTGCCGGTTGCCACTGGTGTGTATGTTGGGGAATCAAAAAAGGTAGGGTCCAAGGTGGGTTGCTCAGGATAGTCCGTAAATCTGAGTTTGATTTGGTCCAAGTGTTTCCGGTAAATGAGTCCATTTGAAAGTTTGACCCGAAACACCCTGCTCCCGTCTTTGGCCACGACAATGACGGGAAGCCACTTGGGACCTTGTCCATAATTCAATACAAATACAGGATCATTGAGTTCGATTTCGCGTGACATATTTGCGCTATCATGGTATGCACTTTGTTGAAGCCGCCTGCTCTCTACCTGTTCATGTAGATCAGGGTGAAATAACGAGAGCCTTGTCTTAAGTGCTTTTTTCACGAACAGTTCAGCAGGTGGGATCCCAGTGAGCGAGTGGGGTCTTGCGCGGTAGCTAAGCAGGATTCGGGATAGGTGAGTCTGCAGTGGGCCTTCAGTTACCCTCTTCAAGCCTTGCTTGATGGTTTGCACTGCTCTCTCTGCCTGACCATTGGACGCTAGTTTAAACGGGGCAGATGTGACATGTTTGATCCCGTTACGGGTCATGAATTCTTTGAACTCAGCACTGTTAAACATGGCCCGTTGTCGCTCATCAGGACATCGGGTAAGCCGTGAGTGGCAAACATGGCCTGCAGGCTTTCAGTAGTGGCAGCGGATATGCTAGCCGACGTTATCTCACATTGTTTCTATGTTTCTATGTATCTGTTCAATCTACTTGGAATACGCGTCTATAATCACAAGGAACATTTTACCCAAGAACGGGCCTGCATAGTTGACGTGTACACAAGATCACGGTTTGGAGGGCCAAGACCATAAACTTAGCGGCGCCTCCTTGGGTACATTGCTTAACTGCGAGCATGAATTACATCTGTGAACGCAGAACTCTAAGTCCGCGTCAATACCGGGCCACCACACATGGGATCTGGCTATCGCTTTCATCATTACGAATCCTGGGTGGGTACTGTGGAGGTCATTGCTGAAGGTGTCTCTGAACTTCTTGGGGACCATTACTCGGTTGCCCCACAGAAGGCAGTCTGTTTGTATGGACAATTCATCTTTGCGAAGCTGGAACGGCTTTATCTCTTGCTGCATTTCCACTGGGACACTGGACCAGCTCCCGTGAAGCACACAGCTTTTGACTAGAGATAATAAGGTGTTCTGGCTTGTCCAGGTTTTGATCTGCCGGGCAGTGATGGGTGATTGCTCACTCTCAAATGTTTCCATAACCATGGCTAGATCTGCGGGCTGCGCCATTTCCACCCCCGTGGTGGGCAATGGCAGCCTACTGAGAGCATCGGCGCAGTTTTCTGTGCCTGGCCTGTGGCGGATGGCATAGTTGTATGCAGACAACATGAGCGCCCACCTCTGGATGCGGGCCGATGCGTTGGTATTTATCCTTTTACTCTCGGAAAACAGGGATATAAGTGGCTTATGGTCAGTTTCCAATCCGAATTTTAGCCCAAACAGGTATTGATGCATTTTATTTACTCCATAGACGCACGCTAACGCTTCTTTCTCAATTATGCTGTAGGCACTTTCAGCCTTAGACAGACTCCTGGATGCATAAGCAACCAGTTGCAGTTTCCCCAAATCATTAGCTTGCTGCAATACACACCCGACGCCATATGACGATGCATCACATGCTAGTACCAAACGCTTACATGGATCATGCAACACAAGCAATTTGTTTGAGAATAACAATTTTCTCACTTTTACAAAGACATTTTCTTGGCTTTTGCCCCAAACCCATTCGTCCCTTTTCATAGTAAAACATGTAGTGGTTCTAACCGTGTGCTAAGACCCGGTAAGAAGTTACCAAAGTAGATCAGGAGTCCCAGAAACGACCGCAGCTCCATCACATTCTGTGGCCTCGGTGCGTTCTCGATTGCCTCCGTCTTCGCATTGGTGGGCCTGATGCCATCCGCCGCAATCCTCCTTTCCAAGAACTCCACTTCAGGCGCCAGGAAAATGCACTTCAAGCGTTTTAACCTAAGCCCCAAGTTGAGTTGACTAAGAACCTCCTCCAGGTGCTGCAGATGCTCGACTGTGTTCCGACCTGTGACCAAGATGTCATCCTGGAAGACCACGGTATGCGGGAGCGACTTCAGTAAGCTTTCCATGTTTCTCTGGAATATTGCCGTCGCTGATCGGATTCCAAACATAGAAAACATAGAAACATAGAAAATAGGTGCAGGAGCAGGCCATTCAGCCCTTCTAGCCTGCACCGCCATTCAATGAGTTCATGGCTGAACATGAAACTTCAGTACCCACTTCCTGCTTTCACGCCATACCCCTTGATCCCCCGAGTAGTAAGGACTTCATCTAACTCCCTTTTGAATATATTTAGTGAATTGGCCTCAACTACTTTCTGTGGTAGAGAATTCCACAGGTTCACCACTCTCTGGGTGAAGAAGTTTCTCCTTATCTCGGTCCTAAATGGCTTACCCCTTATCCTTAGACTGTGACCCCTGGTTCTGGACTTCCCCAACATTGGGAACATTCTTCCTGCATCCAACCTGTCCAAACCCGTCAGAATTTTAAACGTTTCTATGAGGTCCCCTCTCACTCTTCTGAACTCCAGTGAATACAAGCCCAGTTGATCCAGTCTTTCTTGATAGGTCAGTCCCACCATCCCGGGAATCAGTCTGGTGAATCTTCGCTGCACTCACTCAATAGCAAGAATGTCCTTCCTCAAGTTAGGAGACCAAAACTGTATACAATACTCCAGGTGTGGCCTCACCAAGGCCCTGTACAACTGTAGCAACACCTCCCTGCCCCTGTACTCAAATCCCCTCGCTATGAAGGCCAACATGCCATTTGCTTTCTTAACCGCCTGCTGCACCTGCATGCCAACCTTCAATGACTGATGTACCATGACACCCAGGTCTCGTTGCACCTTCCCTTTTCCTAATCTGTCACCATTCAGATAATAGTCTGTCTCTCTGTTTTTACCACCAAAGTGGATAACCTCACATTTATCCACATTATACTTCATCTGCCACGCATTTGCCCACTCACCTAACCTATCCAAGTCACTCTGTAGCCTCATAGCATCCTCCTCGCAGCTCACACTGCCACCCAACTTAGTGTCATCCGCAAATTTGGAGATACTACATTTAATCCCCTCGTCTAAATCATTAATGTACAGTGTAAACAGCTGGGGCCCCAGCACAGAACCCTGCGGTACCCCACTAGTCACTGCCTGCCATTCCGAAAAGTACCCATTTACTCCTACTCTTTGCTTCCTGTCTGACAACCAGTTCTCAATCCGCGTCAGCACACTACCCCCAATCCCATGTGCTTTAACTTTGCACATTAATCTCCTGTGTGGGACCTTGTCGAAAGCCTTCTGAAAGTCCAAATATACCACATCAACTGGTACTCCTTTGTCCACTTTATTGGAAACATCCTCAAAAAATTCCAGAAGATTTGTCAAGCATGATCTCCCTTTCACAAATCCATGCTGACTTGGACCTATCATGTCACCATTTTCCAAATGCGCTGCTATGACATCCTTAATAATTGATTCCATCATTTTACCCACTACTGAGGTCAGGCTGACCGGTCTATAATTCCCTGCTTTCTCTCTCCCTCCTTTTTTAAAAAGTGGGGTTACATTGGCCACCCTCCACTCGATAGGAACTGATCCAGAGTCAATGGAATGTTGGAAAATGACTGTCAATGCATCCGCTATTTCCAAGGCCACCTCCTTAAGTACTCTGGGATGCAGTCCATCAGGCCCTGGGGATTTATCGGCCTTCAATCCCATCAATTTCCCCAACACAATTTCCCGACTAATAAAGATTTCCCTCAGTTCCTCCTCCTTAATAGACCCTCTGACCACTTTTATATCCGGAAGGTTGTTTGTGTCCTCCTTAGTGAATACTGAATCAAAGTACTTGTTCAATTGGTCTGCCATTTCTTTGTTCCCCGTTATGACTTCCCCTGATTCTGACTGCAGGGGACCTACGTTTGTCTTTACTAACCTTTTTCTCTTTACATACCTATCGAAACTTTTGCAATCCGCCTTAATGTTCCCTGCAAGCTTCTTCTCGTACTCCATTTTCCCTGCCCTAATCAAACCCTTTGTCCTCCTCTGCTGAGTTCTAAATTTCTCCCAGTCCCCAGGTTCGCTGCTATTTCTGGCCAATTTGTATGCCATTTCCTTGGCTTTAATACTATCCCTGATTTCCCTAGATAGCCACGGTTGAGCCACCTTCCCTTTTTTATTTTTACGCCAGAAACGGGCATCTGTTATAAACAAAAAGACCTTTGTGCGTGTTGATGCAGGTGAGGGCCTTTGATGCTTCCTCCAGTTGCTGCTTCATGTAGGCTGAAGTTAGATCCAGCTTCGTGAATGTCTTTCCTCCCGCCAACATTGCAAAGAGGTCGTCGGCCTTTAGTAATGAGTATTGGTCCTGCAGGGAGAAATGATTGATAGTTACTTTGTAATCACCACAGATTCTGATGGTGCCGTCTCCCTTGAGGACTGGGACAATAGGACTGGCCCAATCGTTGAACTCGATCGATGAAATGATGCCCTCTCTTTGCAGCCGGTCTCGCTCGATCTCTACCCTTTCTCTCATTATGTACGGTACTGTTCTCGCCTTGTGATGGATGGGTCGCGCCCCTGGAATTAGGTGGATCTGCACTTTTGCACCTTGGAATTTCCTGATGCCTGGTTCGAACAGCGAAGGAAATTTGTTTAAGACTTGGGCACACGAAGTTTCATCAGCGGGAGATAGCACTCGGAGGTCGTCCCAGTTCCAGCGTATCTTTGCCAGCCAGCTCCTGCCGAGCAGCGTGGGACCATCGCGCGGTACCACGCAGAGTGGTAGCTTGTGCACCGCTCCATCGTAGGAGACCTTTATGGTAGCACTGCCGATTACAGGAATCAGTTCTTTTGTGTAACTTCTTAGTTTCGTGCGAACTAGAGTTAAGACTGGCCTTGAGGCCTTGTTGCACCACAATCTTTCGAAAGTCTTTTTGCCCATGATGCACTGGCTCGCGCCCATGTCCAGCTCCATTGAAACCGTGAGGAAAAACTTCTTCACCCAGAGAGTGGTGAACCTGTGGAATTCTCTACCACAGAAAGTTGTTGAGGCCAATTCACTAAATATATTCAAAAAGAAGTTAGATGTAGTCCTTACTACTAGGGGGATCAAGGGGTATGGCGAGAAAGCAGGAATGGGGTACTGAAGTTGCATGTTCAGCCATGAACTCATTGGCGGTGCAGGCTCGAAGGGCCGAATGGCCTACTCCTGCACCTATTTTCTATGTTTCTATGTTTCTCTGTAAGTCCATTTAGTTCAACATTCAGCATTATCGGGGGACAATTTGTGGTGAATGTGTGCACCCCATGTACCTCTGCCTCCTCGGTCTGAGGCTGTGGTTCGTCGTGATCCTCCATAGGTCTGTCCTCCTCTGCAACATGGTGGTTTGCAGGTTTAACAAGATTTGCAGCTCGCTTGCACACTTGTTGGAGGTATCCCATTGTTCCACAGCTCTTGCAAACGTACTCTTTTAATCGGCATGAATGGAAACGATGATCACCTCCACACCGCCAACAAGGTATTAATGCCTTGCATTCATCACCCTTGATGGTGGACTCTGAGACATCTGCGGACATGCAGCTGCAGGTATGTGAACTGCACTGTACGTTACGATTTGAAAACAACATCACTTTGTTCACAGTACTTATAGCAGCACATGTGTGCTGATAGATTTGCTTCGTATTGTCACTGATGGCAATGAATGCCTGGGCTATTGCTATGTGCTTACTCAAGGTTGGGGTCTCTACAGTCAAAAGTTTGCGAAGTATGGTTTCGTAGCCAATGCGAAGTACGAAAAAGTCTCGGAGCATGTGCTCCAAATGTCCTTCAAATTCGCAATGTCCTGCAAGGCGTCTTAGCTCAGCGACATAACTCACCACTTCCTGGCCTTCAGACCTTTTGTAGGTGTGGAACTGGTACCTCGCCATCAGAACGCTTTCCTTCGGGTTCAAATGCTCTCGGACCAGTGTGCACAAACCGTCGTATGATTTCTCTGTGGGTTTTGCTGGAGTGAGCAGATTCTTCATGAGGCCATACATTGGTGCCCCACAGACGGTGAGGAGGATCGCCCTTCATTTAGTAGCGTTCTCTTCCCCATCTAGCTCATTGGCTATGAAGGTTTGGTCGAGTTGCACCACAAAAGTTTCCCAATCATCTCCCTCCGAGAATTTCTCCAGAATGCTCACTGTTCTCTGCATCTTTGGGTTCGCTATCTGTATCTCGTCACCAGTTGTTATGTATGGAGAAAGAATCAGACTGAACACTGTGAGCTCAAAGTAAAGTGTGACCTTAGTCTTTTATTGCAGGTCTCCAGAATGCCTCGCTAACCTGTGAGGCCTCCTTAAATACCTGTGCTCCCAAGGGATTATGGGATTCCTTGGGACTCCAGGGGATGAGCCCTCTCGTGGCTGTACAGAGTAAATACAAGTTTACATATATAACAATTTATCCAAGCCATGACAAATCCAGTTACAAATCACCAGCCCTAACTTTCTCTGACATGTTTAGTGGGTAATTAAAGGGTAAGTACAGCAATTTCACGTCCTTAGATGGGTTTTAATGTCAAGACTATCAGGGAGATTCTGGTATAGTGCAACCTGTGGAGGAGCAGGGTAACTTAGACAGCAACTTCCGGATTTCTGCATTTAACTGCGCATGTGCAGACTCCAAATGTTGCTGGTCGATTTACTCCATAATAACGGTGAGCACTGTTAACCTCACCATTATTTTCAGTGCTAAATCCAGGCCATTATATAAGCAATGATTAAAAATGTGTAATGCATTTAAAGATCAAAAAGTGGTTAAAAAGTCAATTAGTAGCTATAGGAAACAAATCAGTTTAAGTAAAAGATTTTCATAAGTTGTATGCTCTGCTGAATATGGTTCCATAAATCTATACCACGAGAAAAGACATTGACCTGGAGTTTCCGCTTTTATGCGCAATCGGTGTACTGGACGCAAATTGTGTCCAAAATTGCACTCGTTTTGAGGAAAGTATTTTCTATTCAGGTTTCCGCTCAAACTCATTTGTGTATCGCCAAATGTTAAATCTGCCATTAACCAGCGTTTTAGGATATCATTTTTAAAAAACATAATGGCCCTTAAAATCCTGGTCGGAGGCTTCTTTCGGACGAACACCTCCGACCAGAGAATTTTTACGGATTTACCTGGTGGTCCCGGAGGAGCATGGGATTCTGGTGGGGAGGCCTTCTTTTCCCGCGCTGCGAAGCGTGCTCCCGTCCTCCAGGTTCCCACGCAGAAGGTGCAGTCACGTGTGACTGCACAACCAATCAGGTACAGTATTCCACAGCTTTCTCATTAATAGCAATGAGAACTCCATATATCCGAGTTCTCATTGCTATTAATGATAAAACACCACACTAAACACCATAATAAAAAATAAAAAACACACCTCACATAATTAAAATTAATTGAAATTAAAGTTAATAAATGTCTTAGAAAAAAAATATTTTCCTGATTTTTTTTTAATGATTTTGTAATTCAGGTTAAAAATAAACTTACCTTAGTGGGCAGGATTTTTACCAATAAAATGTGTTTTTTTAATTGAATTTAATTATGTTTTTGTATGTTTTAAAGCTCTTACGCCTGGAAAACTACGCTATGCCGCCTGCTTTTATCAAGCACAAGAGTTTTGAGGACATTTGCTGGGCGAGATATGGGTAAATACTGCAATCTTGCCCTTGCAAATGTCCTCGTTCCCGCGATACGAAAGATCTGTCATGCTCCAGCTTGACAGATTGGAAAATCCGGTTTTCAGCGCATGTGCATTGTGTGCTGAAAACCGGCTTTTGCGATGTCTTCCCAGGTCCATACGCACTCCTTACCGACCCGGGGAGGCTGGGCTATCCAGGCCATTACTTGATATATTTAAGAGTGGTAACTTGGTGCAGTTTGATTAATAGAACTGAAAATGAATTTATTACAAAAATAAGCGTTTTAATCATAGTCTAGTCCACCACCTGTGAGTAACTCCGCATCTCTCTCCAGAACGTCTGTTCGCTTGCAAACATCATCATCATAGACAGTCCCTCGAAATCGAGGAAGACTTGCTTCCACCCTAAAAATGAGTTCTTAGGTGACTAAACAGTGCAAAACGGGAATTACAGTCTCTGTCACAGGTGGGACAGACAGTCGTTGAAGGAAAGGGTGGGTGGGACTGGTTTGCCACATGCTCCTTCCGCTGCCTGCGCTTGGTTTCTGCATGCTCTCGGCGATGAGACTCGAGGTGCTCAGCACCCTCCCGGATGCAATTCCTCCACTTGGCCAGGGACTCCCAGGTGTCGGTGGGGGTGTTGCATTTTATCAAGGAGGCTTTGAGGGTGTCCTTGAAACATTTCCTCTACCCACCTTGGGCTCGCCTGCCGTGTAGGAGTTCCGAGTAGAGCGCTTGCTTTGGGAGTCTTGTGTCAGGCATGTAAACAATGTGGCCCGCCCAGTGGAGCTGATCGAGTGTGGTCAGTGCTTCGATGCTGAAGATGTTGGCCTGATCGAGGACGCTAATGTTGGTGCATCTATCCTTCCAGGGGATTTGCAGGATCTTGCAGAGACATGTTTGGTGGTATTTCTCCAGCAATTTGAGGTGTCTACTGTATATGGTCCACGTCTCTGAGCCATACAGGAGGGCGGGTATCACTACAGCCCTGAAGACCATAAGCTTGGTGGCAGATTTGAGGGCCTGATCTTCGAACGTTCTTTTCCTTACGCGGCCGAAGGCTGCGCTGGCGCACTGCTTGCAAACAAGGCCCTTTCCATTCATGAACTTATTGTGAATGATGGCATTGACATCATGGCCCTGACGAAACCTGATTGAGGGGTAATGACACCTTACCCTTAAATGAAGCCTCCCCACCTGGCTACACCTTCCACCACTTGCCCCGCTCAGATTGCCATGATGGCGGCGTGGCTCTCATCAGCAAATCACATCTTAGTCTGTCCCCTTACTCCTCTGGCACTTTCTCCTCCTTTCAGCATCTCACCCCATTCCACCCCTCTCAACTCTCATTTAAAATTTTCATTCTCTACCACTCACCCAAGTACCATAAAAATTTTATTACCGATATTTCTTCACTACTTTCCTCTCTCTGCCTCTGCAATGAACAACTTCTCATTTTCGGTCATTTCAACCTCCATCTTAATTCATCATGCTTTCTGTCCTCTGTGTTCACTAGTCTCCTATCCTCTCTTAATCTCTCCCTTCTGTAAGTGGTTTTGCCCTTGGTGGTTTCGAATCACCTCCCCCCCCCCCTTTACAACAGTTCTAGACAGCAGAATTATAGTGGTGAACAGAATACACAGTTATAGACAGATCCTTTCAGTCTCAACCGTCACAATGCTTTTATTCAAGTTAAAGCACACAGCTGCACCCAATAAAACACACCCTGGTGGTGTAAAACAAACAAACACTGTACAACACACAACACTTGAACTGGCCCCTATCGCGAAGTACCCATGATTAAATCATCCCTGCTTGGTTCAATAGAACACCACCATCTGTCCAACAGATTGTGCGTATGCCTATGATCCTGCGCAGAAACCTCCCCACTAAACCCCTAAGGCTTTGTTGGGACACACGATACCCCTTCACACTATGCGGTGATCTTAAAGAATGCTTAGGCTGGGATAATGCTCACCAATTACCCCTCTGACTTACTCGCTGCTTCTTCCGATGAGCGAGACTCTCTTTGCTCGTAGATGGTGGTTTCTTCTCTCTGTCCCAGATGGAGTGCTCGGTCCTTGTGTGCGTTGAACGAAGCAAGCAAGTGGAGAAGAGGAGAGAGAGAGAGATGGCAGAAAACTGCCTCTCTTATACCTGAAAAATGCTCCTGAATTCTTCCTGCCAAAAACCAGTCCTTTGCCTGAGGCAGTCCAAATGAAAGCAATGAATCGTCTTTGTTACTGGGCTATTCTAGGGATAAAGGCTCCAATGAGTCTGGGTGGCCAATTCGCTTGCTGAGGAGTCGAAGCAGAGGGGCTGCCGTGGTGGCGTAATGTTCAATAAAATCCCTGCAGTACCCCATGAGCCCCAGGAAGGATCTCAGCCCCGTCACGGTCATGGGGGCTGGTAACTTCTGCACCGCCTTCCGTTTGGCCTCGTCCATAGCCCTTTCCCCAGCTCTCACGGTCAGCCCGAGGAATTTTACTTCCCTCTGATCGATCTGAGCTTTCCTAGGATTGATCTTGAACCCTGTCTCTCTCAGCAGCTCCAACAGCTCAGCCAGCAGCGGATCATGCTCTTCCCCCTCATCGGAGAACAAAAGTAAATCATCCACATACTGCACCAATTGCTGGGGTCTGCTGAATCCCTTTAAGGTGTCTGCCATGCACTGGTGGAATTATGGAGGGGCTGTTATGAAATCACCAGGGAAGGCATGTCCCATGTGTACTGCTGTCCCTTAAAAGTGAAAGCAAACTTGTACTGGTCTTCGCGTTTCAGGGGAATCGACCAAAACCCGTTTGAAATGTCCAGCACTGTAAATGTGGTTGCGGTCGCTGGAATATTCCCTATCAGATCAGCTACGGCCGCGACTGTGGGCGCGCAGGCTGGGATGTTTTTGTTGAGCACCCGATAGTCCACAGTGGCTCTCCACGAGTGGCCCGGTTTCCTAACCGGCCAAAGTGGCGAGTTCACATGTGTGGCAATGGGCCTCAACACTTCCTGTGCTACCAGTGATCCCAGTGCCATCTCCAAGTCTGCTTCTGCCTCTCTGTACTGCTTCTCTGGCCGTGACATGGGGTCTCCCTGTACTCGGACTTCCACCACTGTCACCCTACTACAGTCGTGTTTGTGTGTGGCGAATGATGTGAGGTTGTCCCACACGTACGCCTGGTACTTAGCCGGGGTAGTATTGACCAATTGCTCCAGATCGTAACTCCCCTTCGGCTTCATGGTACACATGTTGCCTTTTCCTTCCCCTTTCGTGGGATCACTACAACTTCCTTCTCCTTATCAGAACTAATTGCTCCCCAAAGGCAGTGATTCCTCAAATCCACTATAATTCTGTGGGCTAACATAAAGTCGGCCCCTCGGACTCCTGACCCTAGCTGTTCCCACTTTATTAGGATGAATTCCCACCTGGTGTGGAGAGATCCTAAATCTATGGCTAACGGCCTAGACATCGCCCCCGCCTGCTCGTTCCCGGTGAACCCCACGAGACTGAATGGAACCTGGACCAGGGTGAATCGGTCGGATTACTCGCATGGATCACCGTGCTTGAAGCTCCAGTGTCCACCAAGGACTTCCCCTCTACCTTCTCCACCCCCATCCTCACGCATGGTCTACTCCACTCATCGTATGTGAACGAACACAGGTACTCAGGCTGAGTGCGTCCTAGTCAGGGTGGTGGGATTACCAGAGTGGCCGAGATTTCCCTGCTCAGAGCAGCGTCTACCCTTCCCTGCTCTGGCACAAAAACTGTCTGAAGGGCGGCCCCCAGCACATCAAATTGTTCCGCGGTCGGATCCCTCGCCTCGACAGGTTTCATATTAGGCACTGGAAGATCCCTTTTGCCTTGCACTCTCCTCGGAGCCGGACTGTTTTTCCTCCAGTGTCCCGTCTGCCCACACCCGAAACACGTCCTAGCCTTCCCTGCGCTAACCTCTTCCTGACGCCATTCCTTTTTACTAGTCTCACTGGCCTTCATTTTGTGTACCTTGCCCTTACTTGGTTTGACCTCCTCTGAGCCGGTTTTAAAAACCAGGCTCTTGTGATGGAGCACTCCAGCCTCTGTATTCACGAGGTCCTCGGAGTCAAACCAGGCATCCGCTTTTACCCTTATTCATGGCAAACAGTTTGCCACGAGGGTCCTGAGCCAGTGTTTCTCGGCCCCCCTGCAACTGTGCTCAATCGAGCACCCCACCCGTGACCATTTCGTAGATGGGCCACAGCACATCCGCGAATGCCTGAGGTGCTTCCCCTGCCAGTTGCAGTGTCCTCTCTACCCTAGAGAACGGACTCCCTGGGTATGACCCATGGCTCTCAGGATTTCCTCCTTTAAGTCGGCCGTGGTCCATTGTCCCCATTTGGTTCCAGCGGACAGGGCCTGATACAGTTTCCCCTCCAGGGAAAACAGCAACAGTTTGTGAGCCTCAGCCTCACTATACCCGTTAATCCCCCCAACCTGGTCCACCTTGGTGAAGTGAACTGAGGGGTCCCCTTCTTTCTTTACCTTGGGCACCCCCGGGATCATACTCTACACCTGCGGGGTGGTGAATGGAACCACAAAATCGCTTTGCAGCACGCCCTGACCCTCGCCATCTGCAGGCGGACCGAACTTCTGCTGCCGTATGTGCCACATCGGTCCCTTTGGCGCTTCAGGCAGTCGTCGGACATCCCTACCCTGCCCCCAATCCTCACTATCTTCTCCTTCCTCTTCCCAGTCCACCCGAGCTTCCCCCGGGGCTATCAAGCAAACCATGCCTTTGGTTTTGGAGAGAGCTTGAGTCAAGCTTTGGATTTTTTCTTGGCAGAGCCCGTGATTCCCACTCTCAAACCCCCTACTGCTAGCTACCCTGTAAGCTGTCTTAATAGCTCTCAGTTGCCTCTCCAGCCCGTCAACTTTACCCATTAAGCGGGTGTTCTCCTCCCGTACAGCCTGCTCTGTGAGCTTGGCCTCGATGACCTCGCATTGCAGGTACTCCCCGGTATTACCGGAGGTTTCCTCCTGAGTTTGCCTTTCCTGCCTCTCCTCACGTAACTCATCCACTAATCTGTTCCCCACTGTGGCCCTTGCAGCTGACTGCTCCTCTGACTCTTGGAGCTCTGCCTTAAACCTGAGCAGCTGGACTTGCTTCTGCAAATGCAGGAGCCAAATGGCCTTTTCTTTTGCCTTTTCTGTGCTCCTTACTCCCCGTCCACTCCGCAGCTTTGTCCTCAGGACTCTCAGCCCGCAACAGGTCTAACACCCAATGCTGTGTTACATTAACTTTTCCGAATACATACGAGGAAATCCTATCCCCCATTGCCGATCTCTTGACCTTGAGATCTTTCATAACTGTCTGTTCATGCAAATCTGGTGTCCTGTTGCAGTCACCAAGTTCTGTAAGTGGTTTTGGCCTTGGTGATTTCGAATCACCCCCCTTACAACAGTTCTAGACACCGGAATTATAGTAGTGAACAGAATACACAGCTATAGGCAGATCCTTTTGGTCTCAACCGTCACAATGCTTTTATTCATGTTAATGCACACACCTGCACCCAGTAAAACACACCCTAGTGGTGTAAAACAAACAAACACAGGACAACACACCACACTGGTCCATCTGAACAGGCCCCTATCGCGAAGTGCCCACGACTAAAACACCTCTGCTTGGTTCAATAGGGCACCACCGAATCTGTCCAACAGATTGTGCGTACGCCTATGATCCTGCACAGAAAACCTCCCCATTAAACCCCTAAGGCTTGGTTGGGACACACGACGCCCCTTCATACTATGTGATGATCTTAAAAAATGCGTGGACTGGGATAATGCTCACCAGTTACCCCTCTGGCTTACTCGCTGCTTTTCCCATTAAGCGAGTCTTTGTTTGCTCGTAGATGGTGGTTTCTTCTCTCTATCCCAGATGGAGTGCTCGGTCCTTGTGTGCGTTGAACGAAGCAAGCAAGTGTAGAAGAGGAGAGCGAGAGATGGCAGAAAACTGCCTCTCTTATATCTGAAAAATGCTTCTGAATTCTTCGCGCCAAAAAACAGTCCTTTGCCTGAGGCAGTCCAACTGAAAGCAATGAATCTTGTGTCTTTGTTACTGGGCTGTTCTGGGGATAAAGGCTCCAATGAGTCTGGGTGGCCAAATGGCTTTCTTTGTTCTGAGGTTCCCACGCTCTGGGGCTCTCAGTCATTTCAATGGCTTGAGCACTGACCAATTTATTTGATCTCTCACTGATGGGTTCCCATTACATGACAAAGGGCCCCATCAGCCATCGTCCTGCGATTTCAGCCATTGACCCATCTTCGCCCACCTGATGTGTATTAAAAAAGGGGACAAGTCCGACTGCGGTAACTACAGGGGAATCTCCCTGCTATCAGCCACTGGGAAGGTTGTTGCTAGAGTCCTCCTCAATTGTCTTCTCCCTGTGGCCGAGGAGCTCCTCCCGGAATCACAGTACGGATTTCGTCCCCTACAGGGCACAATGGACATGATCTTTGCAGCGCGACAGCTGCAGGAAAAATGCAGGGAGCAGCGCCAGTCCTTATATATGGCCTTCTTCGATTTTACAAAGGCCTTTAACACCATCAACTGTGAGGGTCTATGGAGCGACCTCCTCCGTTTCTGATGCCCCTAAAAGTTTGTCAACATCCTTTGCCTGCTTCAAGACGACATGCAGGCCTTGATCCTTGCCAACAGATCCATTGCAGACCCAATTCACATCCGGACTGGGGTCAAACAGGGCTGTGTCATCACTCCAACCCTCTTCTCAATCTTCCTCACCGCCATGCTCCACCTCACAACCAACAAGCTCCCCGCTGGAGTGGAACTAAACTACAGAACCAGTGTGAAGCTGTTTAACCTACGTAGTCTCCAGGCCAGGTCCAAGATCACCCCAACCTCTGTCGTTGAGCTGCAGTACGCAGACGATGCCTGCGTCTGCGCACATTCTGAAGCTGAACTCCAGGATATAGTCAACGTATTCACTGAGGCATATAAAAGCATGGGCCTTACGCTTAACATCTGTAAGACAAAGGTCCTCCACCAGCCTATCACCGCCGTACAGCACTGCCCTCCAATCATCAAGATTTACGGTGCGGCCCTCAACAACATGGACCATTTCCCATATCTCTGGAGCCTCTTATCAACAAAGGCAGACATTGATGCAGAGATTTAACATCGCCTCCAGTGCGCTAGTGCAGCCTTCGGCCATCTGAGGAAAAGAGTGTTTGAAGACCAGGCCCTCAAATCTACCACCAAGCTCATGGTCTACAGGGCTGTAGTTATACCCACCCTCCTGTATGGATCTGAGGCATGGATGATGTATAGAAGGCACCTCAAGTCGCTGGAGATATATCACCAACGATGTCTCCGCAAGATCCTGCAAATCCCTTGGGAGGACAGGTGTAGCAACATCATTGTCCTCTTCCAGGCTAACATCCCCAGTATTGAAGCACTGACCACACTCGATCACCTTCGTTGGGCAGGCCACATACTTCGCATGCCAGATACAAGAATCCCTAAGCAAATGCTTTATGTGGAGCTCCTTCATGGTAAACGAGCCAAAGGTGGGCAGCGGAAGCATTACAAGGATACCCTCAAAGCCTCCCTGGTAAAGTGCGACATCACCACTGACACCTGGGAGACCCTGGCTAAAGACCACCTGAGGTGGAGAAAGTGCATCTGGGAAGGCGTTGAGTTCTTTGAGTCTCAACGCAAAGAGCATGACGAGGTCAGGCGCAGACAGCGGAACGAGCACGTGGCAAATCAGCCCCACCCACCCCTTCCCTCGACGAATGTCTATCCCACCTGTGACAGAGTCTGTGGCTCTCGTATTGATTGTTCAGCCACCAGAGAACTCACTTTGGGAGTGAGAGCAAGTCTTCCTCGATTCCGAGGGACTGCCTATGATGATGATGATGATGTGTATTCCTGTGAAACATGTTTAGACTTGTCCCAAGTCCTGTTGTCTGTTTTTCTGCAGTAACAGAAAATATGTCCAAAAGCAAAGTCCAAAACTTAAAGTCCAAAATGCGTTGAAGTCTGTCGATGTTTCCGCTGATTTCTACACCCTCCATGTAACTTCCCAATTCATATTCATGGCCAGCCCCTTGACCTCGGCCTCATTACTCCCATCGTGTCAATCGCGGATACTGCCATTTCTGACCACTTCCTTGTATCACTCTCCACCTACATCCCCCTCCCTGCCCCCAACACTTCTGTGTCTGCCCCAGATAAAAACTCTCTCCCGACTCTCTTACAACTGCACATATCAACTCCCAACTGCCCAGCCATTGGCCCTCCATTCACCATGACATTTCTGCAGCTACCAATCTGCTCAATCACATCCTCACCACCACCTTTAATGCCCTAGTCCCTGTTAAAACAATTACTCTCTCACCCTGGCCATTCCCCCTGGTGCAGCCCTGATCTTCACTCCCTTAAGGGTCACAAACTTGAACAGATATGGCAGACAACTGGTTTAGCCATTCCCCGCCAGATCTGGTTGGACCACATAAAGCACTATTGGGTGTTGCTCTCGTCTCCCAAAATCACGCACTATTCCAGAATCATACTGGAATGTAAAGATAAACCCAGGCTTCTATTCTCCACTGCTAACAGTCTTTTTAAACCCCTCGCCCCAGTCTCCACTCTCACCTCCGACAATAAGTGTGAGGAGCTCTTGGACTTCTTTCTCTCTAAGATTGAGACCATCCGTTCGGTCGCCTCTGCCTCTTCCCTTCCCTCCCCTAGTCCACTGGGCCAAACTTCCTCTAAGGAAGCCCCCTGCCCTCGCCCTGACCTCACATTTTTCTCCAGTTTCTCTCCAATCTCCACTCATGACCTTTCTGAGGTCATCCTGTCCATGAGACCCACTTCCTGCTCCCTTGACCCTATTCTCACCAAACTGCTGACCACGCAACTTCCTTTTCTGGCTCCCATATTAGCTGATATTGTTAACGGTTCTCTCTCCTCAGGTACTGTCCCCCTCGCCCTCAAATCTGCCGTCATCACCCCTCTGCTCAAAAAAACAACGCTGGACCCCTCCGTCCTTGCAAACTACCGCCGCATCTCCAACCTTCCTTTCCTCTCCAAAGTCCTTGAAAGTGTTCTCGCCTCCCAAATCCGTGTCCATTTTTCCCGCAATTCCATGTTTGAATCCCTCCAATCCGGTTTCCACGCCTGCCACAGTGCCGAAACGGCTCTCATCAAAGTCACAAATAACATCCTTTGTGACTGTGACAAAGGCAAATTATCCCTCCTCCTCCTTCTTGATTTGTCTGCAGCCTTTGACACGGTTGACCACTTTATCCTTCTTCAACACCTCTCTACTGTCATTCAGCTGGGTGGGACTGCACTTGTCTGGTTCCATTCTTATCTATCTAATCATAGCCAGAAAATCACCTACAATGGTTTCTCGTCCTGCCCCCACATCGTTACCTCTTGTGTCTCCCAAGGATTTATCCTTGGGCCCCCTTCTATTTCTCATCTACATGTTGCCCCTTGGCAACATCATCCGAAAACACAGCATCAGTTTCCACATGTAAGCTGTTGAAACCCAGCTCTACCTCACTACCACTTCTCTCGACACCATCATGGTCTCTAAATTGTCAGACTGTTTGTCCGACAAACTGCTTGTCTGCTGGATGAGCAGAAATTTTCTCCAATTGAATATTGGGAAGACCAAAGCCATTGTTTTCGGTGCCCGCCACTGTTATGCTCATAGTAAAGTGATACAACTGAGTACTGTATGCAATGAGTAAGTGTGACCTTAGCTCCTTTAATTAAGCTCCAGAGTGTTGGTACAGAGTGAGAGGCCTGCTTATATACAGTGCTCCCAAGGGCTGCTGGGATCCCTTGGGACTCCAACAGGCCCTCTGGTGGTGGTGTGATACAGGTTGCCAAGGGTTACATACATAACATCACTCCCTCCCAATGTCAATAGTACACTTATTTACAGGGTGAGACGATCTGGGGCTTTTCGCTCCCTTGTCGATCGTCTTGGTACAAATGCAGGTGTGGGTGAGTTGGTTGGTTCTTCGCTGGGCTGCTGGGCAGCTGGCCTTGCCAGGCTGCTGGGGATGGTGAGTTCAGCTTTGTGGTCAACCATGATGTCAGTTGCCACTTGTGTGTGTGTTGGCTTAGTCGAAGTAGATGGTGTCTTCTTCGGGTTGCTTGTGGCTGTTTGTGAACCGCAATTTGGTTTGGTCCAAATGCTTTCTGCATGTTAGTCCATTGGCCAATTTGACCTGAAACATCCCACTCCCTTCTTTGGCTATGACGGTGCCAGCAAGTCATTTGGGACCGTGTCGATAGTTGAGTACAAATACAGGGTCATTGACTTCAATATCGTGTGACAAGTTTGCGTGATCATGGTACATGCTTTGTTGATGCCGCCTGCTCTCGGCGTGATCATGGAGAACAGGGTGGACAAGAGAGAGCCTTGTTTTGAGCACCCTTTCCATGAGCAGCTCGGCTGGGGGAACCCCGGTGAGTGAGTGGGGTCTGGTGCGGTAGCTGAGCTGGACTCAGGACAGGCGGGTCTGCAGAGAGCCTTCCGACACATGTTTCAAGCTTTGCTTGATGGTTTGAACTGCCCATTCTGCCTGGCCATTGGATGTGGGCTTGAACAGGGCAGATGTGACATGTTTGATCCCATTGCGGGTCATGAATTCCTTGAATTCAGCACTGGTGAAACACGGCTCATTGTCACTGACAAGGACATCCGGCAGGCCACGTGTGGCAAACATGGCTCATAGGCTTTCGATGGTGGTGGTGGACGTGCTTACAGACATTATTATATATTCAATCCATTTTGAATAAGCATCCACGACAACCAAGAACATTTTGCCTAGTCAACGTGGATCCGAGACCGTGGTTTGAAGGGCCATGACCAGAAACTTAACGGTGCCGCTCTGGGTGCATTGCTCAGTTGAGAGCAAGTGTTGCATTGGCGCATGTATGACTCTAAATCTGAGTCGATGCTGGGCCACCACACATGGGATCTGGCTATGGCTTTCATCATTACTATGCCTGGGTGGGCACTGTGTAAGTCGAGTATGAACGTTTCCCTGCCTTTCTTAGGCAAAACCATGTGATTACCCCACAAAAGACAGTCCGCCTGTATGGATATTTCATCTTTGCGCCTCTGGAACGGCTTGATCTCTTCCTGAATCTCCACTGGGACGCTGGACCAGCTCCCATTGAGGTCACAGTTTTTTTTACCAAGGACAATAAAGGATCCTGGCTGGTCCAGGTCCTGATCTGGCAGGCCATAACAAATGACTTTTCGTTTTCAAATGCATCCATCACCAACAGCAAGTCTGCAGGCTGTGCCATTTCCATCCCAGTGGTGGGCAATGGTAGCCGACTGAGAGCATCAGCGCAATTCTCTGTGCCTGGTCTGTGGCGGATTACATAGTTGTACGCCGACAGCGTGAGTGCCCATCTTTGGATGCGGGCAGAGGCATTGGTGTTAATCCCTTTCTTCTCTGAGAATAGCGATATGAGCGGCTTATGGTCAGTTTCTAGCTCAAACTTGAAACTAATTTTTTCAAAAATGCACAACAGAGCTTCTTTTTCAATCATGCTGTAAGCCCTTTTGGCCTTGGAAAAACTCCTGGATGTATAGGCGACCGGTTGCAATGTTCCCGATTCGTTAGCCTGTTGTAATACACACCCGACCCCATATGACGACGCATCGCAAGCTAGCACTAATCGTTTATATGGGTTATACAGAACAAGCAGTTGGTAGGAACATAACAGATTTCTGGCTTTCTCAAAAGCAACCTCTTGTGATTTCTCCCATACCCAGTTGTCTCCCTTGTGCAGTAGTACATGTAGGGGTTACAGCAAGGTGCTTAATCCGCGTAGGAAATTATCAAAATAGTTGAGTAGTCCCAGGAACGACCGCAGTCATGTTCTGTGGTCTCGGCGCATTCTTGATGGCCTCAGTCTTGGCGTCGGTGGGTCCAATGCCATCTGCCGCGATTCTTCTTTCTAAGAACTCGAATTCTGGTGCCAGGAAAACACAATTCGAGCGTTTCAACCTGAGTCCCACGCAATCTAGCTGACTTATAACCTCTTCCAGATTCTTCAAGTGTTCGATGATGTCCCGACCTGTGACCAGTATGTCGTCCTGGAAAACCACAGTACGTGGAATTGACTTTAGCAGGCTCTCCATATTCCGTTGGAAAATTGCCGCGGCCAATCGAATCCCAAACGGGCATTTGTTGTCGATGAACAGACCTTTGTGTGTGTTGATGCAGGTGAGGCCTTTGGAGATTTCTCCAGCTCCTGCGTCAAGTAGGCCGAGATCAGGCCAAACTTGGTGAACGTCTTTCCTCCAGCCAGGTTCGCAAACAGGTCGCCTGCCTTGGGTAGCGGGTACTGGTCCTGTAGCAAAAAACGGTTAATCGTTACTTTATAGTCCCCACAAATTCTAACCGTGCTGTTGTCTTTGAGAACCGGAACAATCAAACTGGCCCACTCGTTGAACTCCACCGACGCGATGATGCCTTCTCGCTGCAGCCTGTCCAGCTCAATTTCCACTTTCTCTCATATATAGTATCGTCCGTGCCTTGTGGTGCATGGGCCGTGTACCAGGAACCAAGTGGATCTGCACCTTCGCCCCCGGGAAACTTCCAATGCCTGGCTCAAACAATGACGGGAATCTGCTCAGAACCTGGGCACGAAGCATCATCGATGGACGAAAGCGCTCGGATGTCGTCCCAGTTCCAGCGGAATTTTCCCAGCAAGCTTCTGTCATAGAAACATACAAGATTCTGATGGGACGGGACAGGTTAGATGTGGGTAGATTGTTCCCGATGTTGGGGAAGTCCAAAACCAGGGGACACAGTCTTAGGATAAGGGGTAGGCCATTTAGCACTGAGATGAGGAAAAACTTCCTCACTCAGAGAGTTGTTAACCTGTGGAATTCCCTGCCGCAGAGAGTTGTTGATGCCAATTCATTGGATATATTCAAGAGTGAGTTAGATATGGTCGTTATGGCTAAGGGGATCAAGGGGTATGGAGAGAAAGCAGGAAAGGGGTACTGAGGGAATGATCAGCCATGATCTTATTGAATGGCCAAGTGGCCTACTCCTGCACCTATTTTCTATGTTTCTATGTTTCTGCCGAACAGTGTGGGGCACAATCCATAGTGGGACTTCGTGCACTGCTCCATCGTCGGAGACTTTTACTTCTGCGCTGCCAATAACATGGATCAGCTCTTTGGTGTAAGTTCTTAGCTTGGTGTGAATGGGGCTAAGCTTGGGCCTGTGTGCCTTGTTGCTCCACAGCCTGTCGAAGGCCTTTTTGCTCATTATAGACTGACTCGCTCCCGTGTCCAGTTCCAAGGATACTGGAATTCCGTTCAGTTCAACTTTAAACATGGTCGGTGGACATTTCGTGGTGAAGGTGTGTACCCCATACACTTCTGCCTCCTCGGTTCGAGTCTCTAGTTTAGCCTGATCCACCATGGATCGATCTTCCTCTGCAACGTGGTGGCTTGCAGGGTTTGCAGCTCATCTGCACATTCGCTGGAGATGTCCTAGTGTTCTACAGCCTTTGCACACATAGTGGTTGAAGCGGCATTGATGGGCCCGATGATCACCTCCACAGCGCCAACAAGATGTTACCTGCCTCACATTAACGCTTGATGGCGGACTCTGGGTCATCTGAGGTCATACAGTTGCCGGCGTGTATGTACTGCCATATGCATTCCTGCTTGAAAACGACGTTATTTTCTGTACAGTACTAGCTGAAACCTCTTTATGCTGCAAAATTTGTTTGGTGTTATCACTGGTGGACATAACTGCCTGGGCTATCGTTATGGCTTTGCTCGGATTTGGTGTTTCAACAGTCAATAATGTACGAAGGATAACCTCATGGCCAATGCCAAGCACAAAAATGTCTCTTAGCATTTTTCAAGGAATCCATCGAATTCGCAATGTCCTGCAAGGCGCCTTAGTTCGGCGACGTAACTCGCCACTTCCTGGCCTTCCGACCGTTGATACATGTAGAACCAATACCTCACCATCAAAACGCTTTCCTTCGGATTTAGGTGCTCCCAGACCAGCATACACCGTTCTTCATAGGATTTGGTTGTTGGTTTCACCGGAGCTAGGAGATTCTTCACGAGGCCATAGGTTGTTGCCCCACAGACGGTAAGGAGGATCACCCTTCGTTTGGCAGTGTTCTTGTCCCCTTCCAGCTTGTTGGCCACGAAGTATTGATCGAGTCGCTCCACGAAGACCTCCCAATCGTCCCCTTCTGAGAATTTCTCCAGGATACCAACAGTTCTTTGCATTTTCCCGTGGTTGTTCGTTATCTCGTCGCCAATTGTTATGCTCATAATAAAGTGATACAACTGAGCAGTGTATGCAATGAATAAGCGGGACCTTAGCTCCTTTAATTAAACTCCAGAATGTTGGTACAGTGTGGGAGGCCTGCTTATATACAGTGCTCCAAAGGGATGCTGGGATCCCTTGGGACTCCAACAAGTAGGCCCTCTGGTGGTGGTGTGATACAGGTTGCCAAGGGTTACATAAATAACAGCCACAAACTCCGTTCCCTAGCCACTGATTCTATCCCTCTCCCCAACTTCTGTCTGAGGCTGAACCAGGCTGTTCGCAACCTCGGTGTCATATTTGACCCTGAAATGAGCTTTCGACCACATATCCGCAGCATAACTAAGGCCGCCTATTTCTACCTCCATAACATCGCCCGTCTCCGCTGCTGAAGCCCTCATCCATGCCTTTGTAACCTCTAGACTTGACTATTCCAACGCACTCCTGGCTGGCCTCCTACATTCTACCCTACGTAAAATAGAGGTGATCCAAAACACGGCTGCCTGGGTCCTAACTCGCACCAAGACCTGCTCACCCATCACCCCTGTGCTCGGTGACCTACATTGGCTTCCGGTTAAGCAATGCCTCGATTTCAAAATTCTCATCCTATTTTCAAATCCCTCCATGGCCTCGCCCCACCCTATCCCTGTAATCTCCTCCAGCCCCATAACCCCCCAAGATGTCTGCTCTAATTCTGCCTCCCTGAGTATCCCTGATTATAATCGCTCAACTATTGGTGGCCGTGCCTTCTGTTGCCGAGGCCCCAAGCTCTGGAATTCCCTGCCTAAATCTCTCCGCCTCTCCACCTCTCTTTCCTCCTTCAAGACGCTTCTTAAAACATACCACTTTGACCAAACTTTTGGTCACCTGCACTAATTTCCCTACTTGCTAATTTTTATCTCATAATACTCCTGTGAAGCGCCGTAGGACGTTTCCCTTGTTAAATGCACTATATAAATACAAGTCGTTGTGATTAAATAACTGAAAATTACTTTAATAGAAGTAGTAAATGATTCTGTTTTTAATGTATAGGAATTTGTTTCTCAGTTTAAAAAAAATTAAATTGTATTAAAAAAGCTTTTAAAACGAGCTTATTGATTTCCATCAATCAAATAAGCTTAATTTTAAGAGCCTCCTCGAAGGTTCGCAAACGGGTGGAATTAGCGGAAATTCGCAACGGTGATTAATTTGATCGTGGGTAGGGTCAGCTTATTGCGCAATATTTTTTAAACTAGTGCAAATGGATCACAGAAGTTCAATTTGCCTTGAATGTAATTTGCGCTTAAAATTCCTTTGCGCTGGTTTAGCCGATTTCAGGTGAATTGCCTGAAGAATTCTTTAAAGGAAGGGGAGGACACTACGCGCTAGCGCTACGCGTCCCACCAAACTTAGCGTGGCTTTACGCCCCGCTCCCGCCCCCGAGAGGAACTGCAGTGCAAGATTTTACGCTGCAGTTCCTCTTGGGGGCAATAAGCCCAATGTAGCTTGCGGGGCAGGATTTCCGCGCCTGGTGCAGGAACCCCCACCTTGCGGCTGGTACCACCATATCAAATTTCACTCCGCAAATATCTGAAGTGCCGAAATGTCAAAGGTGATGTATAAATGCTCATAGAAGCCCAGGTACAACTGTCAGGAATGTAGACTTCTCTTGGTGGCTAAGATTTTGCAAATGACTAAACTCCTTTAATGGTTCACTATTGATGTGCTTAAACCACGTCGGCAGGCACAGTTTGTTTTGGAGCAAACTATGGTTTAACTATCATAACCAGGAGAAGGGAAAGAGGCTTTCTAATTTTCCTCTTTCTTGCTTCCATGACTCAGCTACAGTGACCTCAAGCCACTGCCTCTTCAACTCTCTGAAGTTGCAACGGAGGAAAGCTCTGATGTTAAGGCAGGGGCCTCCTTTTATAGGGCAACTTAATACAAATAGGTAACCCCATGTAAATATGCTTTTACATAAACTTGCAGTCCTATCATGTGCATTACTGTACAGACCAACCTAAAATTTAGAAAATGGCTCACTGGATCATGAGCTGTGAGCTGGGTTATTTTTTCCCCAGGCCTTTGTGGTATGTCATAGTGATAAACATCTGCTCAAATTTAAATTCACCTCTCCCCAACCCCCTCCCCCTGCCACGCCCTCAAAGAAAAACATGTCCTGAGCTTCATTTATTTTAAAGTTATTTCCCCTCTGCCTCATGTTATTATATTATCACTGCTGCGCAGCTTCCTGTGGTCAGAATATTGTGGACATCTGCAAATGCTGATAATTCTTCTGGAACTCTGATACAAGGTTTCCATGCCCTCCTGTAATAATTAATCTCTGTTAAAGAAGATGGCACATATAATTCAAATTATGTTTCGATTTACATATGCTAACAGTATGGGCCAAAATTGCCCCTCTCAAGTCCTGTTACCAATGCAAATCAATGGCCACACTGCGGAGTGGAATGGCCATCGACTTTTCGTGAAATGGCTGCTGATAGCTCAATTCAATTGCCCTCCCGAGGTTTCCTGGCAGTGCCCCGATCCCTCCTCCTCCCCCCCACTCTGCTGCTGCCGATCCATGGTAAGCGCATCATCACCATGCTCACCGCTGATCTACGCCCCCCGCCCGCCCCCACCCCGCGATGGCGACGTTCCCCTCTGAAAATCTTCGGCCCGCCTGGCAGTGCCAAAAGCTGTTTCTTCCCGGAGGTCCAGTGAGGCTGTGGCCTTCTGCAACGTCAGTGCGGCTTCACTTAAAGGGGAGGATGCACTGCCACTGCCGCCATGTTTTTTGTTGTCGGCCGACTGCCATGTCGGCCCAACAATTATGCCCCCTGGTTTGGCCGGGCCGGCAACAGGCAGCCTGGCACCTCCTCTTGGGTGCCAGGCTGCTGGCCCAGCCGAAACCTTCCCTGGTGGCCCAGTGGGCCGAAGTTTTAAAACCGCAGAGGCTCTCCCCTTTAAGTGAAGGGGAGAGCCATGGTGACGAGACACGGTGATGACGTCATCGCGGGGGTCACTCCGCACCGCCCCCAACTTCCGCTCCTCAGGTGTTGCCACCGCCACGTATCCGCCCCTCAAGTGTTGTCACCGCCCCCATTAAGAGCGACTTCTGGATCCAAGGAAAAAGAACAAAGAGCAGAATGTCACTCAAGGCAATCTGAACCGCAGCTGCAGTAAAAAACATTCAAACGGGATATGTGCGCCCTGTTTCTGGCGGGGGGCGATTTCTACCCCCATATGTCTACTAATATTGAATACCCTGCAGCCAATTGTTTTTGATGCTGTTTGATTCCAATAAAAGGAGTGTGTATAGTATATGTCAATTATAATTGAATATTTCTTTCAGAATTAAAAAAAACAAACTGAATATGCGAACAGAATCACTGCCACCTGAGGAGGATAATACAGGTTAGTTGAAAGATTCTTCCTAATTTGCTCATATTTATGTGAAGGATGAACACTTGCCATCAAATGTGGGAGGGTGAACCATTTGGGCCATTGTCCTTTTTAAGAGTTTGACACAATATAGGAGCTGTCGTGAAGTGACTTTTCCCTGCCCAAGGTACAAAAGAGCTTCATGTTCCTTATCACATGACAGGTTGAACTGAAGAAAACTCTAGGATGCTGATAATTTAATTAGCATTTGAAAATACCATTTCTCCTTCAAAGATGACCTGTTAACTTGACATTCCGATGGTTATCGATGTTCTGTTCACCGTGGCATGGTGCAGGACTCGGTAGATAGAGCTATGTATGAAGAGCTAACATTGAATCATAGAAATTTATGGTACGGATTGAGACCATTTGACCCATCATGTCTGTGCCAGCCGAAAAAGAGCTATCCAGCCTAATCCCACTATCCAGCTCTTGTACCCTAGCCTTGTAGGTTATAGCATTTCAAATGCATATCCAAGTACTTTTTAAATGTGATGAACGTTTCTGCCTCTACCACCCTTTCAGGCAGTGAGTTCCAGACCCCTACCACCCTCTGGGTGAAAAAAGTTCTCCTCAATTCCCCTCTAATCCTTCTACCAAGTACTTTGAATCTATGCCCCCTGGTTATTGACCTCTCTGCTAAGGAAAATAGGTCCTTCCTATCCACTCTATCAAGGCCCCTCATAATTTTTGGGATGTGCTCATTTGCACTAGCAAAATGCTCTGATTGGCTCTCCATGATCACATGACCTGATTGCTGATTGCTCCCCTTGGAGGATAAGACACACCCAACAATTTCTCTGGAATGTGTAATTAGAACCGCCTAGCCCAAATTTTGAGTAACTTTGCAAAGTGTAATTCGAGTCATTCTGACTGCTGACTTCAGACATGATAGAGCTAACCCATCCCAGCCCAAGTGGGCAAAAATTTGGCAGATGGAGTATAATGTGGGAAAATGTGAGGTTATCCACTTTGGCAGAAAAAATAGAAAAGCAAATTATAACTTAAATGGAGAAAAATTGCAAAGTGCTGCAGTACAGAGGGACCTGGGGGTCCTTGTGCATGAAACACAAAACGTTAGTATGCAGGTACAGCAAGTAATCAGGAAGGCAAATGGAATGTTGGCCTTTTATTGCAAGGGGGATGGAGTATAAAAGCAAGAAGTCCTGCTACAACTGTATAGGATATTGGTGAGGCCATACCTAGAGTACTGCATGCAGTTTTCGTCTCCATATTTAAGGAAGGATATACTTGAATTGGAGGCTGTTCAGAGAAGGTTCACTAGGTTGATTCCAGAGATGAGGGGGTTGACTTATGAGGAAAGGTTGAACAGATTGGGCCGATACACATTGGAGTTCAGAAGAATGAGAGGTGATCTTATCGAAACATATAAGATAATGAGAGGGCTCGACAAGGTGGATGGGAAACTAAAACTAGGGGGCAGAGTCTCAGAATAAGGGGCTGCCCATTTAAAACTGAGATGGGCAGGAATTTCTCCTCTCAGAGGGTTGTAAATCTGTGGAATTCTCTGCCCTGGAGAGCTGTGGAGGCTGGGTCATTTAATATATTTAGGCGGAGATAGTCAGATTTTTGAGTGATAAGGGCATAAAGGGTTCTGGGAAGTGGGCAGGGAAGTGGAGCTGAGTTCATGATCAAATCAGCCATGATCTTATTAAATGGCGGAGCAGGCATAAGGGGCCAAATTGCCTACTCCTGTTCCTATTTCTTATGTTCTTATGTTCTTATAAGTTCATGCCTCTCCCAGCCCAAGTAACTAACACTCCCAGCCCAGGTTCCTGAACCCCCTCCCACCCAAGTTCATGTCCCCAAGCCGAAGTTCCTGCCCCATCTCAGCCCAAGTTCCTGATCCCTCGCCCCAAGTTCCTACCCCATCCTTTCCCAAGTTCCTGACCTTAACCCCCGCCCCCATCCTCAGCCATAGATGGAGCATTGTGTGTGGGTCACAGATTGTTAGCTGGTTTATTGGGTATGAGGTGAATCGTGACAGTATCGTGATTTCATCCACTCCAATGATATCCCTTGTCACACAAGCACTGACCTTTCTGAGAAATCGGATGTGCGTGTAAAGGGGGTAGGTTGGAAGGACGTGCTCCATCTTCCCTGAGTTCCCTCTCTCCTCTCCAATCCTTTCTCCCGTGTCCCCTCTCTCTCCCCACAGTCTATCTCACTCTCTCCCCAGTCTATCTCTCTCTCTGCCCCACTCTCTCTCCACATTCTCTCTCCGTCCTCAGTCTCTTCCTTACCCCAGTCTCTCTCCCCACCAGTCTCTCCCTCTCCCCATCCCCCCCCAGTCCCTCTCTCTCTCCCCCACCCACAGTGTCTCTCTCTCTCCCCCCCAGTCTCTCTCTCTCCCCCAGTCTCACTCTCTCCCCCCCAGTCTCTCTCTCTCCCCCCGAATCTCTCTCTCTCACCTGTCTCTTTCTCTCCCCCACCCCAATCTCTCTCCCTCCGAATCTCTCTCCCCTCCAGTCTCTCTCTCTCCCCCCAGTCTCTCTCTCTCCCCCCCAGTCTCACTGTCTCTCCCCCAGTCTCTCTCTCTCCCCCCCAGTTTCTCTCTTGCTCCGTCTCTTTCTCTCCCCTTCCCAGTCTCTCTCCCTCCCCAATCTCTTTCCCCACAGTCTCTCTCTCTCCCCCATCCCAGTTGCTCTCTCTCTCCCCCCACCAGTTTCTCTTTCTCCCCCAGTCTCTCTTTCCCCACCAGTCTCTCTCCCCCCCTCTCCCCCGTCTCTCCCTCTCTCTCTCCCCCCTCCCCAGTCTCTCTCTCCCCTCTCCCCAGTCTCGCTCTTCCCCCCCCAGTCTCTCTCTCACCCTCTCCTCAGTCTCTCTCTCCTCCCCCCAGTCTCTCTCTCTCTCTCTCTCCTCCCACCTCCAGTCTCTCTCTCTTCCCCCCACTCATTCACTCTCTCTCTCTCCCCCTCCCGAGTCACTCTCTCTCCCCCCCAGTTTCTCTCTCACTTTCCCCCCTCCATTTCTCTCACTCTCCCCCCCCACCCCAGTCTTTCTATCTCCACCCCCCCCAGTCTCTCCCTCTCTGCAATCTCTCGCTCTCCCACCTCCAATATTTTCTCTCCCACAGAAGGCAGCAAAAATGTTTGTGTAGGTAATCACAGCGATATTCTAGGCAAAAATTCCTGAAGATAATCTCAAAGCTAGACACAGCTCCATGTGGCACGGCTCCTCACAATACAGATCCACTTCCGGTGTTGGGTTCGAGGAGTCTGTGCGTGCGTAGGCATTGGGGGCGGAGTCCAAGGCATGCAGGCGCAGAAGGACAGTCAAAAAACTAGTAATAAATAATAACTCTGTAATTTTATACACTTCAATCAAGTCTCCCCTCAGCCTCCTCTGTTCTAAAGAAAACAACCCCAGCCTATCCAATCTTACCTCATAGCTAAAATTCTCCAATCCTGGCAACATCCTCATAAATCTCCTTTCTACCCTCTCTGGTGCAATCACATCTTCCTGTAATGTGGTGACCAGAACTATACACAGAACTCTAGCAGTAGTCTAACTAGGGTTTTATACAGTTCAAGTATTCTATGTATCCCTTGTATTCTATGCCTCGGCTAATAAAGGAAAGTATCCCGTATGCCTTCTTAACCACCTTATCTACCTGTCCTGCAATCTTCAGGAATCTGTGGACATGCACTCCAAGGTCCCTCTGGTCCTTTACACTTCTCAGTCGCCTACCATTTATTGTGTATTCCTTTGCCTTGTTAGCCCTCCCCAAATGCATTACCTCATATTCCTCTGGATTGAATTCCATTTGCCACTTTTGTGCCCATCTGACCAGTCCATTGATAACTTCCTGCAGTCTACAGCTTTCTTCCTCTCTATCAACCACATGGCCAATTTTTGTATCATCTGCAAACTACATTGACGTCTAAATCATTTATATATATGTACTGAGGCCTGAAACAGCTTCCCAGTTATAAAAACATCCTTCGACCTTTATGCTTTGCTTCCTGCCACTGAGCCAATTTTGGATCCAACTTGCTACTTTCCCTTGTATCCCATGGGCTTTTGCTTTTCTGATCAGTCTGCCATGTGAGACCTTGCTAAAAGCCCTGCTAAAATCCACGTAGCCTACATCAAATGCACTACTCTTATCAGGCCTCCTTATTACCTCCTCAAAAAATCAATCAAGTTAATCAGACACGACTTTCCCTTATTAAATCCTTGATGACTGACCTTAATGATTAATCCATGCCTTTCTAAATGATGATTAATATTGTCCCTCAGAAAATTTTCCACCAATTTGCCCACCACCAAGCTTAGGCTGACTGGCCTGCAATTGCTCGGTCTATCCCTTTCTCCATTTTTAAACAATGGTACAACGTTAGCCGTCCTCCAGTTCTGCACCACCTCTGTAGCCAGAGAGGATTGAAAAATGATGGTCAGAGTCTCTGCTATTTCCTCCCTTGCTTCTTTTAAAAGTCTGGGATACATTTCATCTGGACTTGGTGATTTATCTACTTTCAATCCTTCTGCTTCTTCTTCTGCCTACATTAAGCAACAAAGCAACAATGATGTCTTGCTTCATGAAAGTCACGCCAATTATAAACTACATTTTGCGTTTCCTTATCTATTAGAAAGAAAAAGCAGCATGCATCCTGCAGATTATTCAAAGATGCTGGGACACCCTCCCTCGCTGCATTTGTTGGCGCACCATTGTTAATGCACAGCTTTGTTTAAGCCATGGTTAGAGCTACGTGCAGTTTTGGGGGCCCCATTGTGGAAATGGATATTGAAGCTGCAGAGATCATACAGTGATGTCATGCTGTCGTGGATGGGATATGACTGAGGATAGACTTGAGATTCCAAGATTATTCCCACTGGAGCAGAGAAGGGCATTTAATCGGAGTTTTTTTTTTAATTGTGAAGGGTTCTGATACAATGAAAGGAAAAGACTGGGGAGTCAGTGATGAGGGTCATCAATTTAAAGTTGTTAAAGTTGTGAGGAGAGGTTTGGAAAAATATCTTTATGCAGAGGGTTGTTGGGATATGGAATGCATTACCTCAGGTGTTGTGTATCTGTAAAGCATGCACTCCCATGTTCCACCACCAAGGAGCTCATCCCCTGAAGTCCCAAGGGATCCCAGCATCCCTTGGGAGCATTGTATATAAGCCGGCCCCTAAGGCCTGTTCCTCACTCTGGAGTGTCTTATTAAAGACTGAGGTCACTGTTACTTTAACCTCCCTGTGTGCAGTCTCATCTGTGTTAGGAACACAATAACTGCCGACGAGAATACGAATCCAACGTAAAGATGCAGCAAACTGTGGGCATCCTGGAGAAGTTCTCAGAGGGTGAGGACTGGGAAGCCTATGTCAAACGGCTAGACCAGTACTTTGTAGCCAACGAGCTGGACAGAGAAGGAAGCGCTGCAAAAAGGAGAGCGGTCCTCCTCACAGTCTGCGGGGCACCGACCTACAGCCTCATGACGAATCTTCTGGCTCCAGTGAAGCCCACAGATAAGTCATATGAGGAGCTGTGTACACTGGTTCGGGAGCATCTTAACCCGAGGGAGAGCATGCTGATGGCGAGGTATCGGTTCTACACGTGCCAGCGATCTGAAGGTCAGGAAGTGGCGAGCTACGTCACCGAGCTAAGGCGACTTGCAGGACAATGTGAGATTGATGGCTACCTGGAGCAAATGCTCAGAAACTTTTTTTGTACTGGGCATTGACCATGAGACCATCCTACAAAAACTTTTGACTGTAGAGATACCAACCCTCAGTAAAGCCATTGCGATAGCACAAGCGTTTATGTCCACCAGTGATAACACCAAACAAATCTCTCAGCACACAAGTGCTAGCAATGTTCATAAATTAACTGGAACTGTGTTTGCGAGCAGAAATGTACAGGGCAGAACGCACGAGTCTGAAACTGCCAGCAGGCCTCAGGTGACCCAGATGACTCAGAGTCCCCAACAAAGGATGAATGCAAGGCAATTCACACCTTTTGGAGGCTTCCATTCAGCCTATTCATGCCCCCCTTCACAGGGTATGTTTGCAAGAGCTGTGGAACAATGGGGCACCTCCAAAGAGCTTGCAAATGAGCTGCAAGCTCTGCAAGACCTGATAACCACCTCATGGCAGGGGAAGATCGGTCCATGGTGGATCAAAGCAATTTCGAGCCTCAGAGAGAGGAGGCAGATGCTGAAGTACATGGGGTGCACACATTTTTGACGAAATGTCCACCTATAATGCTAAACGTAAAATTGAATGGCTTACCCGTAGCCATGGAACTGGACACTGGCGCTAGCCAATCCATCATGAGTAAAAAGATGTTTGAGAGACTGTGGTGCAACAAGGCATTCAGACCAGCACTGAACCCCATCCACATGAAGCTGAGAACGTATACCAAAGAGCTTATCACTGTCTTGGGCACCGCCATGGTCAAGGTCACCTACGAGGGCACGGTGCACGAACTACCACTCTGGATTGTCCCAGGCGATGGTCCCACACTGCTTGGAAGGAGCTGGCTGGGCAAAATCCGCTGGAACTGGGATGACATCCGAGCGCTATCACATGTCGATGAGGCCTCATGTACCCAGGTTCTTAACAAATTTCCTTCCCTTTTTGAGCCAGGCATTGGAAACTTTTCCGGGGCGAAGGTGCAGATCCACTTGGTCCCAGAGGCACGACCCATTCACCACAAGGCGCGAGCGGTACCTCACATGATGAGGGAGAAAGTGGAAATCGAGCTGGACAGGCTGCAACGCGAGGTATCAGTTCCCCAGTTGAATTCAGCGAGTGGGCCAACCCGATTGTTCCAGTACTCAAAAGTGATGGCACGGTCAGGATTTGCGGCGATTATAAAGTAACTATTAATCGTTTCTCGCTGCAGGACCAATACCCGCTCCCTAAGGCAGACGACCTATTTGCGACGCTGGCAGGAGGAGGCAAGACGTTCACCAAGCTCGACCTGACTTCGGACTACATGACGCAGGAGCTGAAGGAGTCTTCGAAGGGCCTCACCTGCATCAACACGCACAAGGGACTGTTCATCTACAACAGATGCCCGTTTGGAATTCGGTCAGCTGCAGCGATCTTCCAGAGAAACATGGAGAGCCTACTCAAGTCGGTACCACACACGGTGGTCTTTCAGGACGACATATTGGTCACTGCCGAGCACCTACAAAACCTGGAGGAGGTCCTCCAGCGACTGGATCATGCAGGGCTGCGGCTGAAGAGGTCGAAATGCGTTTTCATGGCAACAAAAGTGGAGTTTTTGGGGAGAAAGATCGCTGCGGACGGCATTCGGCCCACAGACGCCAAGACAGAGGCTATCAGGAGCGCGCCCAGGCCACAGAATGTCACGGAGCTGGAGTCGTTCCTGGGACTCCTCAACTATTTTGGTAACCTCCTACCGGGGTTAAGCAGCCTTTTAGTGCCCCTACATGTGTTATTGTGCAAAGGTGAGAACTGGGTATGGAAAAAAAAACAAGTAATTGCTTTTGAGAAAGCCAGAAACATTTTATGCTCCAACAAGCTGCTTGTATTGTATAACCCGTGTAAAAGACTTGTGCTAGCGTCGTCGTACGGAGTCGGGTGTGTATTACAACAAGCTAACATTGTGGGGAAGTTGCAACCTACCGCCTATGCTTCCAGGAGCTTGTCTAAGGCCGAGAGGGCCTACAGCATGATTAAGAAAGAGGCATTAGCGTGTGTGTTCGGGGTAAAGAAAATGCATCAGTACTTGTTTGGCCTCAAATTTGAGCTGGAAACCGATCACAAGCCCCTTACATCCCTGTTCACTGAAAACAAGGGGATAAATACTAATGCCTCAGCCCGCATACAAAGGTGGGCACTAGTGCTACCATCCGCCACAGGCCAGGCACCGAGAACTCAGTCGGCTACCATTGCCCGCCACGGGGGTGGAAATGGTGCAGCCTGCAAACTTGTTGATGGTGACGCAGCCCGCAGACTTATTGATGGTCATGGAAGCGTTTGAAAATGATAAATCACCTGTCACGGCCCGCCAAATTAGGACTTGGACCAGCCAAGATCCTCTGCTGTCCCTCGTAAAAAACTGTGTACTGCATGGGATCTGGGCCAGCATCCCCATTGAAATGCAAGAGCCAATCAAGCCGTTCCAGTGGCGAAAGGATGAGCTATCCATTCAGGCAGACCGCCTGTTGTGGGGTAACCGCGTAGTGCTACCAAAAAAGGGCAGGGAGACGTTCATCTCGGATCTCCACAGCACACACCCGGGTATAGTAATGATGAAAGCGATAGCCAGATCCCACGTGTGGTGGCCCAGTATCGACTCTGACTTAGAGTCCTGTGTTCGGCAATGCAGCATATGTGCTCAGTTGAGCAACGCGCCCAGAGAGGCACCACTAAGTTTGTGGTTCTGGCCCTCCAGAACATGGTCGAGGATCCATGTCGACTATGCAGGCCCGTTTCTTGGTAAAATGTTCCTGGTGGTGGTGGATGCTTTTTCAAAATGGATTGAATGTGAAATAATGTCAGGAAGCACCGCCACCGCCACCATTGAAAGCCTGAGGACCATGTTTGCCACCCACGGCCTGCCTGACATACTGGTCAGTGACAATGGGCCATGTTTCACCAATTCATGACCCGCAATGTCACCTCGGCCCCATTTAAACCAGCCTCCAATGGGCAGGCAGAGCGGGCAGTACAAACAATCAAACAGAGACTTAAACAAGTCACAGAAGGCTCACTCCAAACCCACCTGTCCCGAGTACTGCTCAATTACCGCACGAGATCCCACTTGCTCACAGGAGTGCCCCTGGCTGAGCGACTCATGAAAAGGACACTTAAAACCAGACTCTCGCTGGTTCACCCCAACCTGCATGATCAGGTAGAGAGCAGACAGCAGCAACAAAATGTAAACGATGGTCGCGCCACTGTGTCACGGGAAATTGATTTGAATGACCCTGTGTATGTGCTAAACTATGGACATGGTCCCAAGTGGATCACGGGCATGGTGATAGCTAAAGAAGGGAATAGGGTGTTTGTAGTCAAACTAGACAATGGACAAATTTGCAGAAAGCACCTGGACCAAACGAGGCTGCGGTTCACAGACTGCCCTGAACAACCCACAGCAGACATCACCTTTTTCGAGCCCACAACACACACCCAAGGGATCAACGGCACCACGCCGGACCAGGAAATCGAACCCATCACGCCCAACAGCCCAGCAAGGCCGGGCTCAACTAGCAGCCCTGCAGGGCCAACAACACGCCAGCCCAGCGAGGGCACAGCCAACATACCAGAACAGACCTTTGTACTGAGGCGGTCCACCAGGGAAAGAAAGGCTCCCAACCGCCTCACTTTTTAAATAGTTTTCACTTTGACTTTGGCAGGGGAGTGATGTTGTGTATCTGTAAAGCATGCACTCCCATGTTCCGCCACCAGGGAGCGCATCCCCTGAAGTCCCAAGGGATCCCAGCATCCCTTGGGAGCACTGTATATAAGTCGGCACCTAAGGCCTGTTTCTCACTTTGGAGTGTCTTATTAAAGACTGAGGTCACTGTTACTTTAACCTCCCTGTGTGCAGCCTCATCTGTGTTAGGAACACAATATCAGGGACAGGTTGATGCAGAAACCATTGCATACTTTAAGGGAAACTTGGATAAATAATTAAAGCAGAACATGACACATGGCTTTGGTAAGAGCCAGCACAGAAATGATAGGCCAAGTGACCTCCTGTGCTATAAATATCAATAGTTCAACTGTTACAAACAACTCATCTGGGATACTAATCATGGAATTAGATTTTAAAATGTCCCGTTTTCTTCAAAGATAATCCTTTAACATAACTAATTCTCGACCAGTATGACTGGGGCTCATTTGCAACCAATCTATCTTAGCAGCCATTACAGTTTTTCTTTAAATGAGGTGCCTGGCTTTCATCTTGGGGTTTACCACAACTTTTAAAGTGATACATATACAGTTTTCACAGAATGAAAATTCTATTTTTCAATGTGAGATAAAAACGCTGAAGACTAAAGTCTATGCTCCCATCTCTCATTTTGATTACTAACTTCTTTCTCACAGGACGCATGCATCTCATGTACCCAACCACAATATTTCCTGTCCATAGATGAGCTCAAACTGCAGACAGTTTGTTTAGCTCTGAAACTTAAATGGACATAAAACCGAAAATATTTGATAGTGCACTCAGAAAAATTCAATCTTTATATATGTAGCTTTAACCTAAAGGGTTGGATTTTGGGCTATTTTGTGCCTCATTTAGCACCCTGGTGGGGCATTAAATGCTGTTTCTGGACATGATGCGAGGTGTCCAGGATTTAGTGCCCGGCCGGAAGATTTGGCTATTGGTTTGTGCGGTGCAAAAACATATCACCTCACCCTCCGTTTTCAGCATGATTATGATGTCAATTGTCGTGCAAGGCTGCGCTAGTGCCCCCGATGGAACTTTCGGCCCTAACGCCTCATTTAACGACTGCCCCAGGAAACGCCAGAAAAAAACAGGTGGTCCCAAGGTGCAGCAGGAGTTACTGGCTGCTTATTTAAAGGGAGGTTGGAGGATCTTGTATCGCAGTGGTCAATGACTGCAATGGTTGCGCGCAAAATGCAGCGTGAGGCTGCGCGTTGCAAACGGCACTTTTATGTGCCCTGACACTTTGCTTACAAGGTCACTGAGAGATTTCAATGGGGGCAATACTAGTTCGCCAGCGTATCATGCTGGTTGCTAATGGCAGGTGACTTCAAGCTGGAAAAAGGGCTCTTGACCATATTGGGCCACGGATTCGAAGAGGTCGCAGACATATGGGGAGGAGGGTTTACAGGGAGCATAGAAACATAGAAACATAGAAAATAGGTGCAGGAGTAGGCCATTCAGCCCTTCGAGCCTGCACCGCCATTCAATGAGTTCATGGCTGAACATGCAACTTCAGTATCCCATTCCAGCTTTCTCGCCATACCCCTTGATCCCCCTAGTAGTAAGGACTACATCTAACTCCTTTTTGAATATATTTAGTGAATTGGCCTCAACAACTTTCTGTGGTAGAGAATTCCACAGGTTCACCACTCTCTGGGTGAAGAAGTTTCTCCTCATCTCGATCCTAAATGGCTTACCCCTTATCCTTAGACTGTGACTCCTGGTTCTGGACTTCCCCAACATTGGGAACATTCTTCCTGCATCTAACCTGTCTAAACCCGTCAGAATTTTAAACATTTCTATGAGATCCCCTCTCATTCTTCTGAACTCCAGTGAATACAAGCCCAGTTGATCCAGTCTTTCTTGATATGTCAGTCCCGCCATCCCGGGAATCAGTCTGGTGAACCTTCGCTGCACTCCCTCAATAGCAAGAACGTCCTTCCTCAAGTTAGGAGACCAAAACTGTACACAATACTCCAGGTGTGGCCTCACCAAGGCCCTGTACAACTGTAGTAACACATCCCTGCCCCTGTACTTAAAGCCCCTCACTATGAAGGCCAATATGCCATTTGCTTTCTTAACCGCCTGCTGTACCTACATGCCAACCTTCAATGACTGATTTACCATGACACCCAGGTCTCGTTGCACCTCCCCTTTTCCTAATCTGTCACCATTCAGATAATAGTCTGTCTTTCTGTTTTTACCACCAAAGTGGATAACCTCACATTTATCCACATTATACTTCATCTGCCATGCATTTGCCCGCTCACCTAACCTATCCAAGTCACTCTGCAGCCTCATAGCATCCTCCTCGCAGCTCACACTGCCACCCAACTTAGTGTCATCCGCAAATTTGGAGATACTACATTTAATCCCCTCGTCTAAATCGCTCATTCCTTCACATCTCTGAGGAGCAGTGCGTTAGAAAGCTGCGCTTCCTAAAAGAAGTGCTGGCAGAGTTATGCCAGCTCTTACAGGCAGACCTACAGCCTACCAGCGCCAACAGAACTGCGCCCCCTGTCGAAGTGAAGGTGACTGTGGCAATGGCCTTCTATGCCTTCAACTCTTTCCAGGCAGCAGCAGGGGACATATACAGCATCTCTCAGCATGCTGCACATTGCTGCATTCGCCAGATTACAAGGGCACTGTACACACACAGAATTGACTTCATAAAATTCCCAGTGAGCAGGGGCAACCAGAATGAGAGGGCTATAGGGTTTGGACGATTTGCAGGCTTCCCCAAGGTGCAAGATGCCATTGACTGCACACACGTCACCTTACGAGCACCATTACACAAAGCAGAGGTCTTCAGAAATTGAAAGGGATACCACTCCCTAAAAGTACAGCTGGTCTGCATCCACACGCAGCGCATCCTCACAGTGAATGCCCGCTATCCAGGGAATACGTATAATGCTTTCATCTTGCATAAGAGCAGTGTCTCGCAATGTTTCAGCAATAAAGACAAGACCGGGGCTGGCTGATCGGGGACAAGGAATACAGCATGGCCACCTGGCTTATGACCCCTCTCCGGAACCCTGCCACAGAAGCCGAACAGCACTATAATGAGAGCCATGCAGCCACCCGCAACATCATTGAACAGACAATTGGTATGCTCAAGCAGTGCTTCCGATGCCTGGATCGTTCTGGAGCCTGCCTTCAATACTCCTCACAACAGATCTCCAAATTCATTGTCGTCTGCTGCATGCTACACAACTGAGCCATCATGAGGGGCCAGGCATTGCCAGTGGGGATTGAAGGACCATTTCAAGAGGAGCAGGAGGAGGACGAGGACAAGGAAGAGCGGCCTGGTGAGGAACCCATTGTGATGAGACCACAACCACAGGGGAGGCAGCATGGAGATGTGGCCACAGCAAGAGCCTTAAGTCATCATTGACCGGTTTGCTTGAATGGGGAAGATGGGGTTGCAGCATTGACTTGCTACTCTATGCCACCATACTGGCTAATCTACACTTAATTCTGCAATGAGACACAAGACATCAATGGCAAAGGTCAAACAAACATTTTTATAGACATGAATAATTAACAGTTTCCACCCCCCCCAAAACCCAAAACTATACAATGGTTGAAGTAAATTAAATAACCATAAACTGCTTCCTGCAGTGAACAAAATGTAAATAAACAGTAAATTGCTTCCTGCAGCAAGACAATTCAAGATGAGTCAATTCTTATCACACAATTACATACAAATTTTACAATGCTACATACATTCATGAGCACCAACTTGTGATAGGCCTTAATAGCTCTTATCCACAATTCCCCTCCCTACCCTTCAACCCCCTCCCATGCCTGCTGCTCCTCCTCAATGAGGCCTCAGTGCCTACAGCAAGGCTGCTAAACATAAGAACATAAGAAATAGGAACAGGAGTAGTCCATACAGCCCCTCGAGCCTGCTCCGCAATTTAATGCGATCATGGTTGATCCGATAATGGGCTCAGGTTTACTTTCCTGTCCGCTCCCCATAACCCCTTAGACCCTGATTGGTTAAGAAACTGTCTATCTCTGTCTTAAATGTATTCAATGACTCAGCTTCCACAGCTCTCTGAGACAGCGAATTTCACAGATTTACAACCCTCTGAGAGAAGAAATTCCTCCTCATCTCAGTTTTTAATGGTAGACCCCTTAGTCCAAGAGTATGGTCCCTAGTTCTAGTCTCCCCTATCAGTGGAAACATCCTCTCTGCATCTACCTTGTCAAGCCCCCTTATAATCTTATAAAGGGCTGCTGTGTTGCGGGGGCAGAAAATACAGATGGCAAATGGATCAGCTCTTGGCCTGGAAGGCCAGGTTGTGGACTGGTGTGCCACATCATTGGTGGGAGCAGTCACTGGTGGCTGGGGTGTCACCCGTGTATGGTGCATGGTTGGTGAGTGAGTGGTGGGAGCTGGAATGTTGTCATCCTGAGGAAGGACAGCATCTTATATTTCCTGGAAGCCACTGACTCTCCATTGGAGCTGGGCCTGAGCATCCAGAGCAAGATGTGTCTCCACAACTTGCTGGTCTGCTTTGGCACCATCCCTTCCCTGTTGAACAGTGGGGAACACAGAGAATATGGTAGCATTCATCTCGACTACATCACTTGACCAAGCTGAAGCAGAGCTTGTGCCTGCAAGGCACTTGCAGCTATCATGCCACCACGGGCCCTTTCATGCGGTATACGGAAGCGGGGGCATGGTTTCAGCGTCAGTCTGATTGTCTGGGCTGATGTCAGCGTCCGCCTTCTCATCCTCCACTTCCTCTCTCTGGTGAGGTGGACTGTCAGACTCATCAGGCAATTCTTGTCCCCTTCCAATAGCCAAGTTGTGCACCATGGAGCACAACACCACGAATTGAGCTACATGCTCAGGCTGGTATTGGAGCTCGCCTCCTAAGTGGTCCAGGCATCTAAAGTGCTGGTTCAGTACTCCAATGGTTTTCTCCATGATATTGCAAGTTGCTCTGTGGCTCTCGTTGTATTGCCTCTCTGCTTCGGTGTGGGTGTCACACAGGGTGGGGTGGGGGGTGGTCATCGCCCAGGTGGTGAGGCCATATCTTTGTCACCAAGCATCTAGCATTGATCTTGTGGCTGATTGTTAAACAAGTCAGATACAGTGCTCTCACGTAGAATGTGAGCATCATGGATGCTGCCCAGAAATTGAGCATTCACTGCCAGTATAATTTGCTGGTGGTCGACAATCAGTTGGACATTCAGAGAGTGGAATCCTTTGCGGTTCCTGAAAACCTCTGCATCCTGAAAAGGTGCCCGCATCACGATGTGCGTTCAGTCTATTGCTCCCTGCACCTTGGGGAAGTTTGCACTTCTGGAGAATCCTAGAGCCCTCTCACTCTGTGCCTCCCTGGTCATAGGGAAGCTAATCAAGTCCCTTTTGCGTGCGTACAGGGCTTCAGTGACCTGTCTAATGCAGCGATGTGTGGCATGCCGAGAAAGTTCGCAAATATCTCCAACTGTGGCCTGAAAAGAACCCGAGGCATAGAACAACAGTGCCGCGGTGACTTTGACCTTGACGGACAGTGCAGTACTGATGTTGCTGGCAGGCTGTAGATCTGCCTTTATCAGCTGGCATACCTCAGTGATAACCTCGTTGTGGAAGCACAGTCTCCGAAGGCAGGTAGTGTCGGGCAAGTCGAGGTAAGAATGCTTCTCCTTTTACTTGCGGCTGGTGTAACGTCTGGTCCTCCTCATTAGTCTGTCACGTCTTACATTGGGCACATAATGCAGTGGAGCGTACTTCGGTGATCTCGAATCTGCTGCATGTAATTGGTCACCAAGAGAGCGTGAGAAAGGACAGGCCCCATTGCAGTAGCTCTCTGTTTTCCACCGATTGGTCATGTTATGTATGTAAACCTGTAATTACTATGCCTAACCACCAGAGAGCTTATCCCCTGGTGTCCCAAGGGATCCCACAATCCCTTGGGAGCACCTGTATATAAGGAGGCCTCACAGGTGGAGAGGCACTCTGAGATCTGTAATAAAGGACTATGGTCACACTTACTTTGAGCTTGCAGTATCTAGTCTGACTCCTTATCCAAGACATAACAACTGGTGACGAGATACAGATGACGAACCCCAATGCAACAATGCAGAGAACTGTGGGCATCCTGGAGAAATTTTCGGAGGGAGATGATTGGGAACCCTTCATGGAGCGACTTGACCAATACTTCATGGCCAATGAGCTGGAAGGAGAAGGGAACGCTGCCAAATGAAGGGCGATCCTCCTCAGCGTTTGCGGGGCACCAACGTATGGCCTCATGAAAAACATGCTTACTCCAGCAAAACCCACAGACAAGTCATACGATGAGTTCTGCACACTGGTCCGGGAGCATCTAAATCTGAAGGAAAGCGTTCTGATGGTGAGGTATCAGTTCTACACATACAAGAGGTCTGAAGGCCAGGAAGTGGCGAGCTATGTCACCGAGCTAAGGCACCTTGCAGGACATTGTGAATTTGAAGGACACTTGGAGCATATGCTCAGGGACTTCTTTGTACTTGGCATTGGCCATGAAGTAATACTTCGCAAACTTTTGACTGTAGAGACCCCAACTTTGAGTAAAGCCATAGCGAAAGCCCAGACGTTTATCTCCACCAGTGACAATACCAAACAAATTTCCCAGCACACTAGTACTGCTGCTAGTACTGTGAACAAAGTAACACTGTTTTCGAATCGAAATGCACATGGCAGAACTTACACGCCTATAGCTGCACGTCCGCAGATGACTCAGAGTCCGCCATCAAGGGTGGTGAATACAAGGCAATTAACACCTTGTTGGCGCTGCGGAGGTGATCATCGATTCCATTCATGCCGCTTCAAAGGATACGTTTGCAAGGGCTGTGGAACAATGGGACACCTCTAATGTATGTGCAGGCGAGCTGCAAACGCTGATAATCCTGCAAACCACCATGTTGCAGAGGAGGAGAGATGCATGGTGGATCATAATGAACCAGAGCCTCAACCCGAGGAGGCAGAGGTATATGGGATGCACACATTTACCACAAAGTGTCCCCCGATAATGCTGAAGGTTGAATTAAATGGACTCCTGGTGTCCATGGAGCTGGACACGGGTGCAAGCCAGTCCATAATGAGTAAAAAGACTTTTGATAAATTGTGGTGCAGCAAGGCCTCAAGGCCAGTCCTAACTCCCATTCGTACCAAACTTAGAACGTACACAAAGGAACTAATTCCCGTAATTGGCAGTGTTACCGTAAAGGTCTCCTACGATGGAGCGGTGCACAAGTTACCACTCAGGGTGGTGCCGGGAGACGACCCGACGCTGCTCAGCAGGAGCTGGCTGGGAAAGATACGCTGGAACTGGGATGTCCGAGAACTTTCCTCCGTCGACAACACTTTATGTGCTCAGGTCCTAAGCAAGTTCCCCTCGCTGTTCGAACCAGCCATCGTAAAGTTCCAAGGAGCAAAAGTGCAGATCCATTTGATTCCGGGGGCGCGACCCATCCATCACAAGGCGAGAGCGGTACCTTACATGATGAGAGAGAGGGTGGAGATCGAGTTGGTCAGGCTGCAACGAGAGGGCATCATTTCACCGATCGAATTCGATGAGTGGGCTAGTCCAATTGTTCCAGTCCTCAAGGAAGACAGCATCGTCAGAATCGATGGTGATTACAAAGTAACTATCAATCGTTTCTTACTGCAGGATTAATACCTGCTACAAAAGGCAGACGACCTATTTGCGACATCGAAGTGGGAGCCATCTTATGAGATCTCAGAAAGCAATTTTAATAATGTGTAAAGATCATTCATGGCAAATAGGGTGCCGAACTAAGTCTATCTATGTGGCATGCATTTTAGGGGGCAACCCACAAAGTGCTGTGAGGCACCAACAGCATAAGAACAAAGAGTGTGTCAGATTTATAACTGAAGTAATGAAGTAGTGCATGAGTTAAAATTGTACTCGCTCTGACGATCCTTGTCAGATCATTAAATTTCTTTCGGCTCTGTGTGCCAGTCCTGACCACAGTGTCTGAGGCAGAGACCTTCTCAGCGATTTCGCTCCAAACCTTTTAAATATCGATGGCAGTGGTCTAGATCCACCCCGAAGATACAACTCCTACCATCTTCTTTCCACAGCCCCCACTAGAGCTTCACTAGCCTCGTAGCTGAATCGCCTGGCACGCTGTCTGGAATCGTCATTTTCCATGATCAAAATCCAATTGTAAAATGGCTGATTCAGCCCCGGTTGTACTGCGTATGCGCATGGCCGCACCCTGCGTTAGCGTTTGTGACTGGAGACCAGACCAGAAACGCGGGATGAAAAAACAATGTGCGCATGCGCAGAACGGCTAAATTTTTGGCTCCGCCACAAATTGCGCCCGGAAACGGACAAAAACGCAAAAAGCCGAAAATCCACCCCTTTATTTTATAACATTCCTGTGATGCGTCTTGGGATGTTTTACTATGTTAAAAGGATGTTATATAAATACATATCGTTGTTGTTGACCAGTACACATCCACAACCGTACTCCGCCTGGCTGAACTTGTTCTTACGCTGAACAACTTCTCCTTTGACCCCACTCACTTCCTCCAAATAGAAGGTATTGCTGTGGGAACCTGTATGGGTCAAGGTATGCCTGCCTTTTTGTACGCAATGTAGAACATTCTTTGTTGGAACTGCGATGACGTCCGCATGTGCCCAGGTCCTAAACAAGTTCCCCTCGCTGTTCAAACCAGGCATCGGGAAGTTCCAAGGAGCAAAAGTGCAGATCCATTTGATTCCAGGGGCACGACCCATCCATCACAAGGTGAGTGCGGTACCGTACATGATGAGAGAGAGGGTGGAGATCGAGCTGGACAGGCTGCAATGAGAGGGCATCATTTCGCTGATCGAATTCAATGAATGGGCCAGTCCGATTGTTCCAGTCCTCAAGGGAGACGGCACCGTCAGAATCTGTGGTGATTTCAAAGAAACTATCAATCATTTCTCACTGCAGGATCAATACCCGCTACCATAGGCAGACGACCTATTTGCGACACTGGCGGGAGAGAAAACGTTCACGGAGCTGGACTTGACCTCAGCCTACATGACGCAGGAGCTGGAGGAATCTTCGAAAGGCCTCACCTGCATCAACACGCACAAAGGTCTTTTAGTTTACAACAGATGTCCATTTGGGATTCAATCGGCCGCGGCGATATTCCAAAGGAACATGGAAAGCTTGCTGAAGTTGGTCGTGCGCACCGTGATCTTCCAGGACGACATCTTGGTTACAGGTCGGGACACTGTCGAGCACCTGCAGAACCTGGAGGAGGTTCTTAGTCGGCTTAATCGTGTGGGGCTCAGGCTAAAATGCTCGAAGTGCGTTTTCCTGCCACCTGAAGTGGAGTTCCTGGGGAGAAGAATCGCGGCGGACGGCATCAGGCTCACCGATTCAAAGACGGAGGCAATCAAAAATGCACCAAGACCACAGAACATGACGAAGCTGCGATCGTTTCTAGGACTCCTGAACTACTTTGGGAACTTCTTACCAGATCTTAACACATTGTTAGAACCCCTGCACTCTTTACTGCGTAAAGGAGATGAATGGGTATGGGGTAAAAGCCAAGAAAATAACCTTTGAGAAAGCTAGGAAGCTGTTATGTTCAAACAAATTGCTTATGTTGTACGATTCATGTAAATGTTTGGTACTAACATGTGATGCGTCGTCGTATGGGGTCGGGTGTGTATTGCAACAAGCTAATGAATTTGGGAAATTCAACTAGTTGCTTATGCATCCAGAAGTCTGTCTAAGACCGAGAGGGCCTACAGTATGATCAAAAAAGAAGCATTAGCGTATGTTTACGGGGTAAAGAAAATGCATCAATATCTGTTCGGGCTCAAATTTGAATTGGAAACCGACCATAAGCTGCTTATATCCCTCTTTTCTGAAAATAAGGGGATAAATACGAATGCATCGGCCCACATCCAGAGATGGGCGCTCACGTTGTCCGCATACAACTATGCCATCCGCCACAGGCCAGGCACAGAAAACTGTGCCGATGCTCTCAGTAGGTTACTATTGCCCACGACCGTGATGGAGATGGCACAGCCTGCAGATTTAGTTATGGTAATGGAAACATTCGATTGTGAGCAATCACTTGTTACCGGCCAACAGATTAGAACCTGGGCAAGCCAGGACCCCTTACTGTCCTTCGTAAAAAACTGTGTGCTCCACGGGAGTTGGTCTAGTGTCCGATTAGAGATGCAGGAAGAAATAAAGCTGTACCAGCGGCGCAATGATGAAATGCCTATACAGGCAGACTACCTCCTATGGGGTAATCGGGTAGTTGTGCCAAAAAAGGGCAGGGACATTTTCATTGGTGATCACCACAGTACCCACCCAGGCATTGTAATGATGAAAGCGATAGCCAAATCCCAAGTGTGGTGGCCCGGTATCGATGCAGACGGTGCACAAATGTTATACATGTTCCCAGTTAAGCAATGCACCCAGGGAGGCGCCTCTAAGTTTATGGTCTTGGCCCTCCAAACCGTGGTTGAGGGTTCATGTCGACTATGCAGGCCCATTCTTGGGAAAAATGTTTTTAGTGGTTGTAGATGCATACTCCAAGTGGATTGAATGTGTGATAATGTTGGCAAGCACGTCCGCGGCCACCATTGAAAGTCTACGGGCCATGTTTGCCACGCACGGCCTGCCTGATGTCCTTGTAAGTTGACAATGGGCCGTGCTTTACCAGTGCCGAATTCAAGGAATTCATGTCCCACGAAGGGGTCAAACATGTCAGGTCTGCCCCGTTTAAGCCAGCATCCAACGGTCAGGCAGAACAAGCAGTTCAAACAATCAAGCAGAGCTTGAAAAGGGTAACAGAAAGCTCACTGCAGACTCGCTTATCCCGAGTCCTGCTTAGTTACCGCACAAGGCCCCACTCGCTCACCGGGGTCCCTCCTGCTGAACTGCTCAAGAAAAGGGCACTTAAGACACGACTCTCGTTAGTCCACCCTGCTCTACACGAACAGGTAGAGAGCAGGCAGCTTCAACAGAATACATACTCTGGATCACTTCCTGTGGAGTGGAGGGTAGCCAATGTAACCCCACTGTTTAAAAAAGGAGAGAGAGGGTAAACAGGGAATTATAGACCGGTCAGCCTGACATCGGTAGTGGGTAAAATGATGGAATCAATTATTAAGGATGTCATAGCAGCGCATTTGGAAAGAGGTGACATGATAGGTCCAAGTCAGCATGGATTTGTGAAAGGGAAATCATGCATGACAAATCTTCTCGAATTTTTTGAGGATGCTTCCAGTAGAGTGGACAATGGAGAACCAGTTGATGTGGTGTATTTGGACTTTCAGAAGGCTTTCGACGAGGTCCCACACAAGAGATTAATGTGCAAAGTTAAAGCACAGGGATTGGGGGTAGTGTGCTGATGTGGATTGAGAACTGGTTGTCAGACAGGAAGCAAAGAGTAGGAGTAAATGGGTACTTTTAGAATGGCAGGCAGTGACTAGTGGGGTACCGCAAGGTTCTGTGCTGGGGCCCCAGCTGTTTACATTGTACATTAATGATTTAGACGAGATGATTAAATGTAGTATCTCCAAATTTGCGGATGACACTAAGTTGGGTGGCAGTGTGAGCTGCGAGAAGGATGCTATGAGGCTGCAGAGTGACTTGGATAGGTTAGGTGAGTGGGCAAATGCATGGCAGATGAAGTATAATGTGGATAAATGTGAGGTTATCTACTTTGGTGGTAAAAACAGAGAGACAGACTATTATCTGAATGGTGACAGATTAGGAAAAGGGGAGATGCAACGAGACCTGGGTGTCATGGTACATCAATCATTGAAGATTGGCATGCAGGTACAGCAAGCAGTTAAGAAAGCAAATGGCATGTTGGCCTTCATAGCGAGGGGATTTGAGTACAGGGGCAGGGAGGTGTTACTACAGTTGTACGGGGCCTTGGTGAGGCCACACCTGGAGTATTGTGTACAGTTTTGGTCTCCTAACTTGAGGAAGGACATTCTTGCTATTGAGGGAGCGCAGCGAAGGTTCACCAGACTGATTTCTGGGATGGCGGGACTGACATATCAAGAAAGACTGGATCAACTGGGCTTGTATTCACTGGAGTTCAGAAGAATGAGAGGGGATCTCATAGAAATGTTTAAAATTCTAACGGGTTTCGAGAGGTTAGATGCAGGAAGAATGTTCCCAATGTTGGGGAAGTCCAGAACCAGGGGTCACAGTCTAAGGATAAGGGGTAAGCCATTTAGGACCAAGATGAGAAGAAACTTCTTCACCCAGAGAGTGGTGAACCTGTGGAATTCTCTACCACAGAAAGTTGTTGAGGCCAATTCACTAAATATATTCAAAAAGGAGTTAGATGTAGTCCTTACTACTAGGGGGATCAAGGGGTATGGCGAGAAAGCAGGAATGGGGTACTGAAGATGCATGTTCAGCCATGAACTCATTGAATGGCGGTGCAGGCTTGAAGGGCCGAATGGCCTACTCCTGCACCTATTTTCTATGTTTCTATGTTTCTATGTAAATGTGTGTATATGTGTGTAAGTGTGTGTGTGTGTGTGTGTGTGTGTCTGTGTGTGTGTGTGGACTGTATTTTAAATTAAGGGATAATTTGATGCTATTTGACTGCATTTAGTGTACTACGCATTAAAAACTGGGTACTTTGAAAAAGATTGTGTGCTCAATCTTTTCAAATGTTTTACATGAAAGAAGTGAATGGAAGTGGTTTGGTTGATTTGGCATTTTGGTTGGATTATGAAGATAATGGCAGCTGACTGTATGTTATTGAGACACTCATCGCTGCCTCGTTACAAGCAGTAACTCCAACTGCCCCATCCTACTCTCTTGCCGACATTCCCGTCTAAACCCCTCTATCTCTCCCTCTAAAATATCCATTCATTTGTGAAAAAGGCCCTTGCCATAAACCAGCTTATTGCAGATGATTTCATCGATAGCATGGCTTTCATGGAAACCTGCCTGAGACGTGATGACACCTTATCCCTAAATGAAGCGTCTCTGTCTAACTATACCCTCCTCCACTTGCCTCGCCCAGACTGTCGAGATGGTGGTGTGGCTCTTATCAACAAATTTCACCTTAGTCTGACTCCTTACTCTTCTGGATTCTGGAGAGGTCCCAGCAGATTGGGAAAACTGCCTATTTAAAAAAGGAGGCAGACAAAAAGCAGGAAACTATAGACCAGTTAGCTTAACATCTTTGGTTGGGAAGATGTTGGAGTCCATTATTAAAGAAGCAGTAGCAGGACATTTGGAAAAACAAAATTCGGTCAGGCAGAGTCAGCATGGATTTATGAAGGGAAAGTCATGTTTAACAAATTTGCTGGAATTCGTTGAGGATGTAACAAACAGGGTGGATAAAAGGGAACCAGTGGCTGTGGTGTATTTGGACTTCCAGATTGCATTTGACAAGGTGCCACATAAAAGGTTACTGCACAAGATAAAAGTTCACAGGGTTGGGGGTTAATATATTAGCATGGATAGAGGATTGGCTAATGAATAGAAAACAGAGAGTAGGGATAAATGGTTCATTCTCGGGTTGGCAATCAGTAACTAGTGGAGTGCCGCAGGGATCAGTGCTGGGACCCCAACTATTTACAATCTATATTAATGACTTGGAGGATGGGACTGAGTGTAACGTAGCCAAGTTTGCCGACAATACAAAGATGGGAGGAAAAGCAATGTGTGAGGAGGACACAAAAATTCTGCAAAAGGACATAGACAGGCTAAGTGAGTAGACAAAAATTTGGCAGATGGAGTATAATGTTGCAAAGTGCGAGGTCATGCACTTTGGCAGAAAAATTCAAAGAGCAAGTTATAAATTTCAATGGAGAAAGATTGCAAAGTGCTGCAGTACAGCGGGACCTGGGGGTACTTGTGCATGAAACACAAAAGGTTAGTATGCAGGTACAGCAAGTGATCAGGAAAGCCAATGGAATCTTGGCCTTTATTGCAAAGGGGATGGAGTATAAAAGCAGGGAAGTCATGCTACACCTGGAATACTGCGTGCAGTTTTGGTTTCCATATTTACGAAAGGATATATTTGCTTTGGAGGCAGTTCAGAGAAGGTTCACAAGGTTGATTCCAGAAATGAGGGGGTTGACTTATGAGGAAAGGTTGAGTAGGTTGGGCCTCTACTCATTGTAATTCAGAAGAATGAGAGGTGATCTTATCAAAACGTATAAGATTATGAGTGGACTTGACAAGATGGATGCAGAGACGATGTTTCCACTGATAGGGGAGACTAGAACTAGAGGGCATAATCTTAGAATAAGGGACCGCCCATTTAAAACTGAGATGAGGAGAAATTTCTTCTCGCAGAGGGTTGTAAATCTGTGGAATTCGCTGCTCAGAGAGCTGTGGAAGCTGGGACATTGAATAAATTTAAGACAGAACTAGACAGTTTCTTAAACAATAAGGTGTTGTGTATGCATACCTGTTTACTGTATGATGTCTGTAACAATGTTATGCCACACTGAATGTACACTTATACTATGCACACCTTACCTGTACACCAGAGGGTGCTGCGGCTGGAGACCTGCATACTGCAGGTAACCCAGTATAAAAAGGAACTCACAGCTTGTTGCAACTCAGGAGCTGCAAATAAAGGACTACAGGTCTGCACAGTTTAAGTACCATACCCTGCCTCATGGAGTCACTACTAAAGGTGCCTACATACACTACAACTGGTGATGGGAATACAAGGTCACGAACTACACGCTCAACATGTCTAACCTCAGCAACTTCCAGCAATTTACAGAGGGGGAAGATTGGAACATTTCTTTATAGCCAATGACCTGGACGGGGACACACTGGCTACACTACCAAACAAATGCAGGGCCATCCTGCTTAGCAGTTGTGGGCCCACCATCTGTTGTCTCGTCAGGAACTTACTAGCCTCAGAGAAAACAACCACCAAGAGCTATGAGAAACTTGTAACAATCATACAGGAGCAACTAAAACCGAAAGAAAGCATCCTCACAGCCAGTACCGGTTCTACACTTACCAGCGACCTGAGGGCCAAGAAATTGCTAAGTATGCTGCACACTTAAGAAGACTAGCTGCTCCGTGTGATTTTGGCGACCACCTTAATGAAGCACTAAGGGATATATTTGTCATCGGAATTGGCCACGAAGGCCTCCTACACAAATTGTTCTCAGCTGACATCACGGTCACCCTGCAGAAAGCAATCCAAGTGAGCCAGGCCTACATGGTTTCGGCCAGCGACTCCAGGCGAATACTGACCCAGGACTCTAAACCGGCGAGTGCACTTTGAAAGGCAGAAATGCTGCCCCGAGTCCCGCAACCCTGAGTCCGCCACATGGGCAAACCGGATGGCCCCGTGCTGGCGCTGTGGAGGAAACCACAGGGCCCACCAATGCCTCTACAAAGACTGTACATGCAAAGGCTGCAAAGAGAAAGGGCACTTTCAGAGAATGTGCAGAAAACGCTTTACTCACCGCATCACTGATGAGCTGGCTGATCAACCGGGCTCCGACACAGATGAAGAGGAAGTTGCTCAACCCCTGGAAGAAGAGTATGGAATCTTTACCTGCTCCACCAAAATTTCTCTGTGGATGATAGAAGTGGACATCGACGGGGTCCCAGTCGCCATGGAAATCAACACAGGCACAAGCCAGTCTGTGATAAACCAAATGACCTTTGAAAAAATTTGGATGAATCCCGCCACTTGACCAAAACTGTCCAGGCGAAGCTGCTCACCTATACCAAAGGTAAAATCCAAATCGTTGGCAGCATAGACGTTCAGGTCTCCCAGGGCGGCGTGTTGAACAAACTCTCCCTGTGGATTGTAGCCGGCGACGGTCCCACGCTGCTGGGCAGGAATTGGATGAACCTGGTCCACATTAGGCGAAGTGGCCCTGTGGAAAAAAAGACCACCACAGCCCATCTGTAGGAAAGCCAGGAAATGGCTGCAAAACCAACACCACGAGGAGAAAAACTTGTAATCAAAATGGCCGCGGCCATGCCACGAGGAGCATTGGAGGAGCATCACGTGACAATGAGCGGCCAATCAGATTTGAAGGCTCCCTTAAAGGAGATCGGTAACCAAAGAAATTTAAAGGGGAAGTTTCAACTATTTGAGTACATGGACTTTAAAGCTAAAGATGTGATTAAAGGGTGCAAGTATGAAAATGTATGCAATGTAACAATGAATTGTGATGCTGGTTTAACTAATATGACTAATGAGATGAATGCAGGTGTCAGTAAGGTTAAGAACAAGTTTATTATGCTTAATAATAATGATAGAGAATGTGAATTGCCTAATGTAACCATGTCTGTTGAAACTAGGACACCCAAAAGTGATGCAAATGCTAGAATGTATAATGCAGGCTCGACTATGTGTGATCAGAGCCAAGGTGTCATGTATACCGGTAGAACACTGCCAAAGGACATTGGGTCTTACAGGGACCATGCCGATGCCAATGGAATCCCCCTGTGGGAGACCCCCAGGTCCAGCAGGCTACCTAACTATGTAGCCTGGACCTTTGGAACGAATGTGATGCCCCTTGCAGGACACACACACAGCCTGTGGGAGCAGACCCACTACAAGGACAGTGGTCAATGGGCAGCCCAGCCATCACCAATGGCAACCTGCACCAGACCAGCCCTACAACCCCTGGCCACCAGGGCCAACACCAGGAGCAAGAGGCCAATACCCTCCAGCTTCTCTGGCAAACCCTGGGATGACCTGAACCTCATCCCAACTGGTGGATGAGGAGCCCACCCAATCTTATGGCCCTGCCCACCACCCCACAACTACCCACATCACAGTGTAGACACACCACTCACTGCTGCCGTGGCTACCACCCCCCCCCCCGAGGGATCCCACAACAGTGACACCCACTTGGTCTATGTGTGACGGAGGGGAAACGTACGAGGCCAGCCTCAAGCACAGGGATCACATCTAGCAACCACATAACCCTCACCACAACCTCCCATAGCCCACCACTAATCACCTCCCCTGGGCATGACAATAAGGATATAAAAAATGCTTAGGGGGGAGTATTGTTGTGTATGCATGTCTGTTTACTGTGTGATGTCTGTAACATTGTTATGACACACTGTAAATGTACCCTTATACTGTACACACCTTACCTGTACACCAGAGGGTGCTGCTACTGGAGACCTACGGGTTACCTGCACACTGCAGGTAACCCAGAATAAAAAGGGACTCACAGCTTGTTGTCCTCACTCAGCAGCTGCAAATAAAGGACTACAGGTCTACATAGTTTAAGTATCATACCCTGCCTCGTCGAATCATTACTAAAGATGCCTACATACACTACAGTACCCATGCAACCATCGCCTCTGCCTTCATCCCCCCAATGAGGCACTGCCTGAGGAGCTCTTCGGCCAGGCAACATGGAGCGAGGAGCGGAATGGGTTGAAGTGTACAGACCTCCAAACAGTAGTAGTGATGTCGGGGAGGGATTCAAACAGGAAATTAAGGGTGCATGCAATAAAGGTGCAGCAGTTATAATGGGTGACTTTAATATGCATATAGATTGGGCTAACCAAACTGGAAGCAATACGGTGGAGGAGGATTTCCTGGAGTGCATAAGGGATGGTTTTCTAGACCAATATGTCAAGGAACCAACTAGGGGGGAGGCCATCTTACACTGGGTTGTGTAATGAGAGAGGATTAATTAGCAATCTTGTTGTGCGAGGCCCCTTGGGGAAGAGTGATCATAATATGGTGGAATTCTGCATTAGGATGGAGAATGAAACAGTTAATTCAGAGACCATGGTCCAGAACTTAAAGAAGGGTAACTTTGAAGGTATGAGGCGTGAATTGGCTAGGATAGATTGGCGAATGATACTGAAGGGGTTGACTGTGGATGGGCAATGGCAGACATTTAGAGACCGCATGGATGAACTACAACAATTGTACATTCCTGTCTGGCGTAAAAATAAAAAAGGGAAGGTGGCTCAACCGTGGCTATCAAGGGAAATCAGGGATAGTATTAAAGCCAAGGAAGTGGCATACAAATTGGCCAGAAATAGCAGCGAACCCGGGGACTGGGAGAAATTAAGAACTCAGCAGAGGAGGACAAAGGGTTTGATTAGGGCAGAGAAAATGGAGTACGAGAAGAAGCTTGCAGGGAACATTAAGACGGATTGCAAAAGTTTCCACAGATATGTAAAGAGAAAAAGGTTAGTAAAGACAAACGTAGGTCCCCTGCAGTCAGAATCAGGGGAAGTCATAACGGGGAACAAAGAAATGGCAGACCAATTGAACAAGTACTTTGGTTCGGTATTCACTAAGGAGGACACAAACAACCTTCTGGATATAAAAGGGGTCAGAGGGTCTAGTAAGGAGGAGGAACTGAGGGAAATCCTTATTAGTCGGGAAATTGTGTTGGGGAAATTGATGAGATTGAAGGCCGATAAATCCCCAGGGCCTGATGGACTGCATCCCAGAGTACTTAAGGAGGTGGCCTTGGAAATAGCGGATGCATTGACAGTCATTTTCCAACATTCCATTGACTCTGGATCAGTTCCTATCGAGTGGAGGGTAGCCAATGTAACCCCACTTTTTAAAAAAGGAGGGAGACAGAAAACAGGGAATTATAGACCAGTCAGTCTGACATCAGTAGTGTGTAAAATGATGGAATCAATTATTAAGGATGTCATAGCAGTGCATTTGGAAAGAGGTGACATGATAGGTCCAAGTCAGCATGGATTTGTGAAAGGGGCTTCATGCTTGACAAATCTTCTGGAATCTTTTGAGGATGTTTCCAGTAGAGTGGACAAGGGAGAACCAGTTGATGTGGTGTATTTGGACTTTCAGAAGGCTTTCGACAAGGTCCCACACAAGAGATTAATGTGCAAAGTTAAAGCACATGGGATTGGGGGTAGTGTCCTGACATGGATTGAGAACTGGTTGTCAGACAGGAAGCAAAGAGTAGGAGTAAATGGGTACTTTTCAGAATGGCAGGTAGTGACTAGTGGGGTACCGCAAGGTTCTGTGCTGGGGCCCCAGCTGTTTACACTGTACATTAATGATTTAGACGAGGGGATTAAATGTAGTATCTCCAAATTTGCGGATGACACGAAGTTGGGTGGCAGTGTGAGCTGCGAGGAGGATGCTATGAGGCTGCAGAGTGACTTGGATAGGTTAGGTGAGTGGGCAAATGCATGGCAGATGAAGTATAATGTGGATAAATGTGAGGTTATCCACTTTGGTGGTAAAAACAGAGAGACAGACTATTATCTGAATGGTGACAGATTAGGAAAAGGGGAGGTGCAACGAGACCTGGGTGTCATGGTACATCAGTCATTGAAGGTTGGCATGCAGGTACAGCAGGCGGTTAAGAAAGCAAATGGCATGTTGGCCTTCATAGCGAGGGGATTTGAGTACAGGGGCAGGGAGGTGTTGCTACAGTTGTACAGGGCCTTGATGAGGCCACACCTGGAGTATTGTGTACAGTTTTGGTCTCCTAACTTGAGGAAGGACATTCTTGCTATTGAGGGAGTGCAGCGAAGGTTCACCAGACTGATTCCCGGGATGGCGGGACTGACCTATCAAGAAAGACTGGATAAACTGGGCTTGTATTCACTGGAGTTCAGAAGAATGAGAGGGGACCTCATAGAAACGTTTAAAATTCTGATGGATTCCGACAGGTTAGATGCAGGAAGAATGTTCCCAATGTTGGGGAAGTCCAGAACCAGGGGTCACAGTCTAAGGATAAGTGGTAAGCCATTTAGGACCGAGATGAGGAGAAACTTCTTCACCCAGAGAGTGGTGAACCTGTGGAATTCTCTACCACAGAAAGTTGTTGAGGCCAATTCACTAAATGTATTCAAAAAGTAGTTAGATGAAGTCCTTACTACTAGGGGGATCAAGGGGTATGGCGAGAAAGCAGGAATGGGGTACTGAAGTTGCATGTTCAGCCATGAACTCATTGAATGGCGGTGCAGGCTTGAAGGGCCGAATGGCCTACTCCTGCACCTATTTTCTGTGTTTCTAAGTGGGGAGAAGAAGGAGAGGGGGGAAGATAAGTGAGGTGCGTGTCCGCAGATGATGGCTCTGTTATATCTCCATCTAGGCGTATGCAATTTGTTGTAATGTATGGGGGGAGGGGGCCACCCTCCTTCTTTGCGTTTGTATTCTGTGTTACTGGACATGTTGACCATTTGATTGATGTCAATGGTCGAAAAAGTGGGGTGCGGATGGGGTGTTTTTGCCCGTGATACTTATGATTTCAGACCAATGGTCATATAAAATGTTTTCCTGCGGTCTGGTGGGGGCGTGGGCATGGTTGCATAGTCAGTCTGATTGTCTGGCCCTAGGTCAGCGTCAAGCGTCTCGTCCTCCTCTTCCTCTCTCTCCTGAGGTGGACCATCAGTCCCTTCTGGCAATTCTTCCCCCTTCCTGACAGCCAGGTTGTGCAGCATGGAGCACGCGACCACGAATTTACCTACTTGCTTAGGGTTGTATTATAGCTCCCCTCGTGAGAGCTCCAGGCATCTAAAGTGCTGCTTAAGCACAGTTATTGTTTTCTGGGCTATATTGCATGTGTCTCTGTGGCTCTGGTTGTATCACTTCCCGGCCTCAGTGTGGGTGTCACGCAGAGGGGTCATCAGCCAGGTGGCTAGGTCATATCGGTTGTCACCAAGCATCCAGCATCGTCCTTGTGGCTGACTCTTCAACATGTCAGAGACAGCACCCTCACACAGGATGTGAGCCTCATCGAAGCTGCCCAGACAGTTGGCATTCCCTGCCATTATGCTCTGCTTGTGGTCGACAACTCGTTGGACCTTCAGGGAATGAAACCCTTTTCTGTTACGAAAAAGTTCTACGCCCTGAGAAGGTCCCTGCATGGTGATGTGAGTGCACTGTATTGCTCCCTGCACTCTTGGGAACTTAGCAATGCGGTAGAATGCTCCAGCCCTGTCAGTCTGAGCCTCCATGGTCATGGGTGTCATGAATTCAACTATCATTGTAACCCATGTATAAGCTAACCTAAGTTGGACACCTTGAGAACATTGACCACAAGGGGGTCAACTTGTGGGAGACACTCCTAACCTGGAGTTCAGGTATAAAAGGGGAAGCTCCACCCACCTTCATCACTTGAGATCTTGGTAATAAAGGTAACTGGTCACAGAGTGACCTTCTCTCAAGTATGGGCCTCGTGTGCATTTATACTGTATAGTAAGGACATATGATTACCGACGAGAAACTGGGATTTAAACCACGCGAGCATGGCCACTAGCAGCACAGAAGAGAGGTACTGTGTTGGTGATGATTGGGACGACTTTATTGAGAGACTACAGCAAAGTTTTGTCACTAAGGAATGGTTGGGACAGGATTCGACCGACAAACGCAAGGCTCATCTCCTGATGGTTTGTGGATCCAGAGCGTACTCCCTGATGAAGGACCTTCTAGCGCCAGAGAAGCTGGTGGACAAGACGTTCGAAGAGCTCATTAAGTTGATCGGGGAACACCTTAAACCAGCGAGCAGCATGCACATGGCGAGACAGCGGTTTTACACGCACTGGCGGCGAGAAGGGCAAAGCGTTCCTGACTTCGTGGCATATCTCCGGTGACTGGCGAGCCTATGTAAGTTCCCAAATGCATGCAGAGCGGAGATGCTGCGAGACTTTTATTGAGGGCATCGGGCATGCTGGGGTTTTCAGGAAACTGATTGAGACCAAAGACTTGACCTTGGAAGCGGCGGCTCTGATAGCCCAGACATTTATCTCAGGGGAGGAAGAAACCAGAATGATGTATGACAAAAATCATGGCTCAAATGCGGCAAATGACCAGGGAGTCAACATTGTTAATGCGGCACACAGTTCTCTAGGCAGACAAGGGCAATCGGACATGCCCCAGCATGTAGTTGAACCCAAAGGGGGAATTCAACAGAGACAATGGCTAGCTGAACGGCGATTCATGCCATCGCAATGGACAATGCGGCCAGTAATGGGGCCATCAACACCTGTTAATGGCGCGCTTAAGGACAGTTACAGAGACAGTCAGAGACGATCAACTGGTAATGGACCTTCTGTTTCCAACAATGGGGCCTCCAGCTCATGCTGGAGGTGTAGAGGCCAAATTGACACTGGGGTAAATCGCTGGAAGCTGAAGTTCAGCGAGTTCATGTGGAGCACAAATACAGTTCATATACCAGGACACCACCGATAATGATGAAAGTGCTCCTCAATGGCATCCCAGTATTAATGGAGCTGGACACGGGGCCAGCCAGTCCCTGATGAGCATCAAACAGTTCGAAAGGTTGTGGGTGTCCAAGGCCAAGAGGCCAAAATTATTGCCGATTGACGCACAGCTACGGACATATACAAAGGAGATCATTCCGGTGCTAGGCAGCGCCACGGCAGTCGTGACCCACAAAGATTCGGAGAACAGTTGCCACTCTGGATTGTCCCAGGGAACAGTCCCGCACTATTGGGGAGAAGTTGGCTTGTTGTCACGAACTGGAAATGGGGTGATGTCAATGCAATTTCTTCTGTGGAGCAAGTATCATGCACACAAGTCCTGGACAAATTTGACTCATTATTTCAACCCGGCATCGGCACTTTCATGGGGGCCAAGGTAGTGATTCACATAAACCCGGACGCCAGGCCAGTGCACCACAAGGCCAGAGCTGTACGTGATGCGGGAAAAGATAGAATGCGAATTGGACCGCCTGCTGAGGGAAGGCATCATCTCGCCAGTCGAATTCAGTGACTGGGCAAGCCCAATCATGCTCAAGGCGGATGGGTCAGTCAGGTTATGTGGCGATTACAAGGCCACCATCAATCGGGTGTCACTCCAACACCAGTACCCACTACCGAGAGCGGAGGACCTCTTTGCAACGCTATCTGGTGGCAAACTTTTTTCAAAATTGGACCTGACCTCAGCTTAATCACCTCGGAGCTGACGAGTGAGTCAAAGAAGCTGACCACCATCATGACACACAAGGGGTTGTTTGAGTATAACAGATGTCCGTTCGGGATTCGTTCGGCTGCTGCGCTCTTTCAGCGAAATATGGAAAGCCTCCTCAAGTCGATTTCAAGGACAGTGGTTTTTCAAAACGACATCCTCATCACAGGTCGCCATACTGAAGAACACCTCCACAACCTGGAGGAGGTGCTACGCAGACTGGACTGGGTAGGGCTGCGACTGAAAAAGGCGAAGTGCATCTTCTTAACTCCAGAGGTAGAATTCCTGGGGAGGAGGGTAGCAGCAGACAGGATCAGACCCACTGTGTCCAAAATGGAAGCGATCCAGAGAGCACCCAGACCCCGTAACACGACGGAGCTGCCTTTGTTCCTGGAGCTCCTGAACTATTTTGTTAACTTTCTTCCCAAATTGAGCACGTTGTTAGAGCCACTGCATGTACTCCTACGCAAAGGTCGCGATTGGGTCTAGGGGGACAGCTAGGAAAGGGCTTTTGATAGAGCACGCAACTTGTTATGCTCCAACAAACTGTTAACGTTATATGACCCGTGTAAGAAACTTGTTCTAACGTGCGATGCTTCATCCTATGGGGTCGGGTGTGTGTTTCAGTATGTGAATGCCAACGGTCAGTTACAGCCGGTAGCTTATGCCTCCAGAAGTCTGTCCAAGGCAGAAAGGCGCTACGGGATGGTAGAAAAGAAAGCGCTAGCATGTGTATATGCAGTAAAGAAAAATGCACCATACCTGTTTGGCAGAAAATTTGAGCTGGAGACAGATCACAAGCCCCTAACGTCCCTTTTGGCAGACAACAAGGCCATAAATGCGAATGCATCAGCCCGCATACAGAGGTGGGCACTCACGTTAGCCGCCTATGACTACACAATTCGGCACAGACCGGGCACTGAAAACTGCGCCGATGCACTCAGCAGGCTCCCACTAGCCACCACTGACGGGGCAACTGAGCATGATGCTGAGATGGTCATGGCTGTTGAAGCTTTCGAAAGCAAAGGCTCACCTGGGACAGCCCGTCAGATTAAAGTCTGGACAAATAAAGACCCGCTACTGTCTTTAGTTAAGAGATGTGTCCTGAATGGGGATTGGGCAGCCCTGAGGAATTTAAACCGTCTATTAGGCGCAAGGATGAACTCTCGATTCAGGCTGATTGCCTACCGTGGGGAAACTGAGTAGTCATGCCCTAGAGGGGCAGAGAGGTGTTTATCAGAGAACTTCACAATGAGCACCCGGGCATTGTCATGATGAAGGCAATTGCCAGGTCACACATTTGGTGGCCAGGGATAGATGCAGACCTAGAACTTTGTGTTCGCAGATGCAACACGTGTGCTCAGCTGGGCAACGAACCCAGGGAAGCCCCCCTTAGCCCCTGGTCCTGGCCCACTATGTAAGAAACTGTTGAGAGCAAGTGTCAGTCACAATGTGACTGCCATGACAGGAATGCGAGGGGGCGAGGTATTGATGTCAATGACCCTGTTTTTGTCCTTAATTATGCTGCAGGGCCCAAATGGCTTGCAGGCACTGTGATTGCCAAAGAAGGAAATAGGTTTTTGGTAGTTAAACTTACCAATGAACAAATCTGCCGCAAACACGTGGATCAAACTAAAAGGAGGTTCAGCAACCCCATAGAAGAAGCAGAGGAAGAACATGACGTAGAGTTTATTCCACCACAGGTGACCGAACACCGGAACCAAGTGGAGGAGAGTCCAGTCACTGTGGGCAGTCTGGACAGGCCTGAGGCACCGCAAATAGCAGACACTCAGGCCAGCTCCCAACAACCAGAGCCCCAACTCAGGCGCTCTACAAGGGAGCGTAAACCACCAGAGAGACTTAACCTGTGATCCCAATAAGACTTTGGAGGGGAGGTGATGTCATATATTCAACTATCATTGTAACCCATGTTTAAGCTAACCTAAGTTGTACACCTTGAGAACATTGACCACAAGGGGGTGAACTTGTGGGAGACACTCCTAACCTGGACTTTCAGGTATAAAAGGGGAAGCTCCACCCACCTTCATCACTTCAGGTCTTGGTAATAAAGGTAACTGGTGACAGAGTGACCTTCTCTCAAGTATGGGCCTCGTGTGCATTTATACTGTATAGTAAGGACATGTCAATGGGGAAGTTGATAAAGTCCATCCTACGCGCATACAGGGCCTCCGTGAGCTGTCTAATGCAGCGATGTGTGGCATGGTGAGACAGAGGAGAAATCTCGACCACGGAGGCCCGAAACGAACCGGACGTGTAGAAAGACAGTGCCGCGGTGACCTTGACCTCGAAGGACAGTGATGTCCTGATGGCAGGCTGCAGATCTGGTCTGATGAGCTCACATATTTCAGTGATCACCACCTTGTGGAGGCGCAGTCTCCAAAGGCAGGTGAGCTCGGACACGTCGAGGTAAGACCTCTTCTCCCTGTAAGTGCGGAGTGTGTATGGTCTGGACCTCCTCCTCATTCTGGCACATCTTAGATTGGGCAGAGTGCATTCGACGTTGTGCCATTTGCACTCTGCAGCATCTGCGTATTAATCGATGCAAGCTGAGAAATGGCTGGCCCCATTTCAATGAAAGTATAATAGTGATTGATCAGAAGCCATCATTTCCACACTAAAATACACCTACAGTAAACCCCAATCGTCCAGAGTATGAATAGATGTCTGTTCAGATGGTCACTTCAACTGAGAAGAACTCCAGAGTCAATCCAAACTCCCCGGAAGTTGAGGCAGCCTTTTGAATGAAGCGACCTGCGATTTGAAAAATGGTGCCCACACCACTGTGATTCGTTCAGAACAGTTCCACTTTTTCTGAGCGGTGTTTTGGGTAAGCGATATTGTGAGCGAGATGTGTGTGAGGTGGTGAAAGTAACAATGGGCAATCTCCTGGGCATTAGTTTCGGCAAATTTGATCTTTACGACAAAATAAAGTGGGCGGTCGGTATTATTGAATCTCGGCGTTAATTATGTGCGGAAAGTAATGCTGGGCGATATTATGGGCATTGGTTTCACCCATTCTGATGATTCCGCCCCAAAAAAATTGGGCGGGCCGTATTATTTTTTCCCGGCATTACGTACATGGGGAAAGTAACGCTCGGCGATAAATGTCTGAAAAATGGGCGTCAGTTTCCACTTTGTGGCTAAGTGGACGATATCTGGGTGTTATACCTCATTTCAGCGGTAAAATGGACGTTAAGTGGGTGTTATGTATGCAAAAATAATAGAAAGTCTAGGCCCTTGTGCATGAAACACAAAAAGTTAGGATGCAGGTACAGCACATAATCAGGAAGGCAAATGGAATGTTGGCCTTTATTGCAAGGGAGATAGAGTATAAAAGCAGAGAGGTCCTGCTACAACTGTACAGGATATTGGTGAGGCCACACCTGGAGTACTGCATACAGTTTTGGTCTCCGTATTTAAGGAAGGATATACTTGCATTGGAGGCTGTTCAGAGATGGTTCACTAGGTTGATTCCAGAGATGAGGGGGGTTCACTTATGAGGATAGGTTGAGTAAGTTGGGCCGAAACGCATTGGAGTTCAGAAGAATGAGAGGTGATCTTATTGAAACATAAGATAATGAGGGGGCTCGACAAGGTGGATGCAGAGAGGATATTTTCACTCATAGGGGAAACTAAAACTAGGGGACATAGTCTTAGAATAACGGGCCGCCCATTTAAAACTGAGATGAGAGAAATTTCTTCTCTCAGAGGGTTGTAAATCTATGGAATTCTCTGCCCCAGAGAGCTGTGGAGGCTGGATCATTGAATATATATTTTCAGCGGAGATAGACAGATTTTTCAGCGATAAAGGAGTAAAGGGTTATGAGGAGTGGGCGGGGAAGTGGAGCTGAGTCCATGGTCAGATCAGCCATGATCTTATTGAATGGCGGAGAAGGCTCGGGGGCCAAATGGCCAACTCCTGCTCCTATTTCTTATGTTCTTATGTTCTTATTTCCAAGTCAGGATGGTGTGTAACTTGGAGAGAAACTTGCAGGTGATGGTGTTCCCATGTGCTTGCTGCCTTTATCCTTCTAGCTGGTATAGGTCACGGGTTTAGATGGTGATGTCAAAGAAACCTTGGTGAGTTGCTGCAGTGCATCTTGTAGATGGTATACACTGCAGCCACGATTCGGCAGTGGTGGAGAGAGTGAATGTTTAAGGTGGTGGATGGGGTACCAATCAAGCGGGCTGCTTTGTCCTGGATGGTGTCGAGCTTCTTGAGTGTTGTTGGAGCTGCACTCATCCAGGCAAGTGATGATTATTCCATCACACTCCTAACTTGTGCCTTGTAGATAGTGGAAAGGCTTTGGGGAGTCAGGAGGTGAGACACTCACTGCAGAATACCCAGCCTCTGACCTGCTCTTGCTGCCACAGTATTTATGTGGCTGGTCCAGTTAAGTTTCTGGGCAATGGTGAGCCCCAGGATATTGATGGTGGTGGATTCAGCGATGATAATGGCGTTAAATGTCAAGGGGCAGTGGTTAGACTCTCGCTTGATGGAGATGGTCATTACCTGACACTTGTGTGGCGCGAATGTTACTTGCCACTTATCAGCCCAGGCTTGAATGTCTTCCAGGTCTTGCTGCGTGCGGGCACGGACTGCTTCATTACCTGAGGAGTTGCAAATGGAACTGAACACTGTGCAATCATCAGCGAACATTCCCATTTCTGACCTTTTGATAGAGGGAAAGTCATTGATGAAGCAGCTGAAAATGGCTGGGCCTAGGACACTGCCCTGAGGAACTCCTGCAGCAATGTCCTGGAGCTGAGATGAGTAGCCTCCATCGACCGGCACCATCTTCCTCTGTGCTAGATGTGACTGTAGCCAATGGAGAGTTTTCCCCCTGATTCCCATTGACTTCAATTTTATTAGGGATCCTTGATGCCACACTAGGTCAAATGCTGCCTTGATGTCAAGGGCAATCACTCTCACCTCACCTCTGGAATTCAGCTCTTATGTCCATGTTTGGACCAAGACTGTAAAGAGGTCTGGAGCCAAGTGGTTTTGGTGGAATCAAACTGAGCAATGGTGAGCAGGTTATTGGTGAGTAAGTGCCATTTGATAGCATTGTCGACGACACCTCCCATCACTTTGCTGATGATTGAAAGTCGACTGATGGGGCGATAATTGACCAGATTGGATTTGTTTTGCTTTTTGTGGACAGGACATACCTGGGATGTTTTCCACTTTGCCGGGTAGATGCCAGTGTTGCAGCTGTACTGGAACAGCAATTGACATGACTAGTTCTAGAGCACAAGTCTTCAGCATAACAGCTGGGATGTTTTTGGGGCCCAAAAACCCTTGCTGTATCTAGTGTGCTCAGCTGTGTCATGATATCATGTGGAGTGAATCAAATTGGCTGAAGACTGGCTATTATGATGGTGGGACCTCAGGAGGAGGCCGATATGGATCATACACTTGGCACTTCTGGCTGAAGATGGTTCAAAACGCATCAGCCTCATCTTTTGCACATGTGTGTTGGGCTCCGCCATCATTGAGGATGGGGATATTCATGGAGCCTCCCCCTCCTGTTAGTTGGTTAATTGTCCATTCACAACTGGATGTGGCAGGACTACAGAGCTTTGATCTGATCCATTGATTTTGGGATCACTTAGCTCTGTCTCTACCATGCTGCTTCCGTGTTTAGCATGCATGTAATCCTGTGATGCAGCTTCCCCAGGTCTGCACCTCATTTTTAGGCATGCCTGGTGCTGCTCCTGGCATGTTCGTCTGCACTCCTCATCGCACCAGAGTTGGTCCACTGGTTTGATTGTAATGGTAGAATGAGGGATATGCTGGTCATGAGGCTACAGATTGTGGTGGTATATAATTCTGCTGCTGCTGAAGGCCCACGGCACCTCATGGATGCCCAGTTTTGAGCTGCTAGATCTGTTCTCAATCTATCATATTTTGCATGGTGGTAGTACCACACAACATGATGGAGGGTGTCTTAGTGTAAGATGAGACTTTGGGCTAGAACCTCCACTTTTGTGCATATCGCCCAAAAATGGACGTTATTTCCGACGTGGGTGGTAAAAAAGGGTTTTCAAATCGCCGGCTTCTCACCCATTCTCAAAGCACCTAATCTCCATTTTTGAAAATGGGCATTACTGCGAGCAATATGAAATGGGCGATAGCGGTAAATTTTTTCGACCTTCTGCCGTAAAGTGTGGCCGTACTTAGCAACGGCATGGCAACGCTCGATTCTCGTGATTCAGGAGGTCAAGGGTCATCATGACATGCACAGAAGAGGAGACAGAGAGAGAGGGAGCTCAGAGGGTCTGAAGGCGTGTCTGGGTGTGGTGTGGCTGCTTTGGGAGGAAGGAGGGAGACTGGTTGGCAGACTGGAAGCAAAATGTGGGAATAAACGGATCCTTTTCAGAATGGCAGGCAGTGACTAGTGGGGTACCGCAATGTTCATTGCTGGGACCCTAGCTATTTACAATATATACCAATAATTTAGATGAAGGAATTGAATGTAATATCTCCAAGTTTGCAGATGACACTAAGCTGGATGGTAGTGTGAGCTGTGAGGAGGATGCTAAGAGGCTGCAGGGTGACTTGGACAGGTTAGGGGAGTGGGCAAATGCATGGCAGATGCAGTGTAATGTGGATAAATGTGAGGTTATCCACTTCGGTGGCAAAAACAGGAAGGCAGAATATTATCTGAATGGTGACAGATTAGGAAAAGGGGAGGTGCAACGAGACCTGGGTGTCATGGTACATCAGTCATTGAAAGTAGGCATGCAGGTACAGCAGGCAGTAAAGAAAGCAAATGACATGTTGGCCTTCAAAGTGAGAGGATTTGAGTATGGGAATAGGGAGGTCTTACTGCAGTTCTACAGGGCCTTGGTGAGACCACACCTTGAGTATTGTGTGCAGTTTTGGTCTCCTAATCTGAGGAAGGACATTCTTGCTATTGAGGGAGTGCAGCGAAAGTTCACCAGGCTGATTCCCGGGATGGCGGGACTGACATATGAAGAAAGACTGGATTGACTTGGCTAATATTCACTGGAATTTAGAAGAATGAGAGGGGATCTCATAGAAGCATGTAAAATTCTGACGGGATTGGAGAGGTTAGATGCAGGAAGAATGTTCCCGATGTTGGGGAAGTCCCGAACCAGGGGTCACAGTCTAAGGATAAGGGGTAAGCCATCTAGGACCGAGATGAGGAGAAACTTTTTCACGCAGAGAATTGTGAACCTCTGGAATTCTCTACCGCAGAAAGTTGTTGAGTCCAGTTCGATGGATATATTCACAAGGGAGTTAGATGTGGCCCTTACGACTAAAAGGATCAGGGGGTATGGAGAGAAGGCAGAAGTGGGGTACTGAAGTTACATAATCAGCCATGATCATATTGAACAGTGGTGCAGGCTCGAAGGGCCGAATGGTCTGCTCCTGCACCTATTTTCTATGTTTGGAGCTTTAGAGCAAATAAGCAAACAAAAATTAGCTGTTACCAGCCACATATTTGACCGAATTTGGCCTTTAATGGAGAGAGAGGAGGAGGCATCACAGCACACTGTGGAGACTGACGCTGGAGAGAGCAGTCAGGTGGGAGAGGAGCACATTGGAGGGCGCAAAACAGCCAGGAGGATCTCGGATGAGGCAAATGCCTCCCTCCTGCAGGAGATCGAGTTACGCTGGTGTGATATGACACAGGGAGAGAGTGGGAAGCCCACCCCAAAGGCCTACCAGAAGATATGGACCGAGATAGCAGAGGTGGTCTTGTCGGCGACCAACGAGGTTTGTGAGGGCAACCAATGCCGCAAACGATGGAACGCCCTTGTGGGATCCGCAAGAGCAAGTATTACATTGATTTACATGTACTTATGTATTTACATAATTTGATTTGTAACAGTCATGGGTGACTGTCCTCAGATGTGAGGTCTTTCATTTTTACGGGGAATGTTTTACTCAAAGCCTGCGGTCACGGTGCACATCTTTAGGTAAAGAATGATAATTTTCATAATAATCATGATTACATCTGTCGGTTATGTGTTGTATCAGTCTCTGTAACAGTACCTAGCAATGATCTCATGCCATGTCGTCCTGTCACCTTTTGCAGAAGAAGCTATCGACGATGAGGTCCATACAGAGGCGAACAGGTGGGGGGCCACCAGTCCCCAGCGACATCACTGACATGGAGGAGCGGGTGCTCGCATTCATGGGGAAGCACACCCGGACAGCCACGAATGCATCTGCAGAGCCTGAAGTGATGCCACGTGAGTAAAGCTTACAGTATTGCGTGATGTAAAGTCAATAGATGCCACACCCACTCATATCCGAACAATCATATATGATAGATGATTTCTAAAATTGTCATAGAAATAATGATGGCCTAATGAAAATCATTGCCATGCAAATGTGTTGATGGTCATGAAATGTGATGTCTGCGATGATTTTGATAGCGGTGGTGCTTTTGTCATGCATACGCTGTGTGTAGCGCTGCACTCACCTTGTGACCCTAGCACCCCGTTCTCCTTTAATAACCTCATTTGTGTTTTGTAGTTTAGCCAGCAGTGCATCCTAAGGCAAGACCACAGAGGCCAGAAGGTGGGGAAGCGGGGCCCGACTCTCCAGATAATCCAACATGACAGCGTTGGATTATCTGGAGCTCCGTTCCTCGCCCGTTCCTCGCCCGTCAATCAGCTGGGTCTGTTCTCCACGGATGAGAGCGCAGACTTCGAGGAATCTGCATCGCCACGTTCCAGAAGCCATTCCACCCCAAGGCCATCTAGTGCTCCTCCGGTCATTCCCGCCTCCACTCTGGAGGTACAGGCCCCAAGCACCTCGCCACGGGGCACCCCATTTGTCCCCAGGACGGTGCCGACCCCGCAGAGGTCTCGTGGATGCGGCAAGTCTGTTCCACGAGCGCCACATGACAGCGGAGAGATGGTACAGTTGTGCAGGAGGACTGTAGACATTGGTAACCAGCTCATCGAAGCATTGGGAGGCATATCCCGACAGCTGGCCACCATGACCAAGCACATTCTACGAATGGCGGAAGCCCTGGATGCGATAGCCAGGAACACTGCAGGCACAGGCCTCCTAGTGGTCCCCGAGCGTGGCACTCCACCCCTAGGTTCCGCACCACCACTGCAAATGACAGGTGAGAGCAAGGACCAAGATCCTGCTTCTGCATCAGAGAATGTTGCCCCCTCGGCACCCCCCGCTCCCGTACCCGTGCAACCACCGCCTCTGCCTTCATCCCCCCCAATGAGGCACCGCCTGAGGAGCTCCTCGGCCAGGCACCATTGAGTGAGGAGGGGAAGGGGTAGAGGTAGGGAGAAAAAGGGGAGGGGGGGGAGGAAGGTGAAGTGCATGTCCGCAGGTGATATCTCCATCTCAGTGTATGCAATTTGTTGTAATGTATGGGGGCTGGGGACCACGCTCCTGCTTTGCCTTTGTATTCTGTGTTGCTGGACATGTTGAACATTTAATTGATGTCAATGGTGGAAAAAGTGGGATGTGGGCAGGGTTTGAGAGTTATTGCCTGTGATACTTATGATTTCAGACCAATGTTGATGTAACATTTTTTTTATTGAACATAACCTTGTTGCGCATTGTCTCAGATAGCTGCACCGTTACACACTGGTGATTCCTTAACACGAAAGGGTTAAATACAACTTAACATCAATCAACGTAAACTTTAACTGGCACCAAGGTGATGGACACCGTTGATGTCTGTGCTGCACACACAAAGCAGTGCGTTAGTGTTGTCACTCACATCAACGTTCTTTCAGGCAAATTATTCAGATATCAGCTCCTCACGTAAGAGTCTTGTAGCTATGTAGCCGCCACGGGCCCTTGCCTGCAGTCTGGAGGGGGTCGTGGGCATGGTTACATAGCCAGCCTGATTGTCTGGCCCTAGGTCAGCGTCCAGCCCCTCGTCGTCCTTTTCCTCTCTCTCATGAGATAGAACATCAGTCCCTTCTGGCAATTCTTGGTCCCTCATGATAGCCAGGTTGTGCAGCATCGAACACATGACCACGAATTTACCTACTTGCTCAGGGTTGTATTGTAGCTCCCCTCCTGTGTGGTCAAGACATCTGAAGCGCTGCTTAAGCACAGTTATTGTTTGGTGGCCCCATTGCATTGAAAGTATCATAGTGATTGATCAGAAGCAATGATTTCCTCACTAAGATACACCGGGAATAAAGTCCCAATAGTCCAGAGTCTGAAAATATGTCTGTTGAGATGTTCACTTCACCTGAGAAGAACTCCAGAGTCAATGCAAACTCCGTCGAAGTTGAGGCAGCCTTTTGAATGAAGCAACCTGCGATTTAAAAAATGCCAGCCACATCGCTGACGTTCGTTCAGAAGAGTTCCACTTTTTCTGGGCGTTTTTTTGGGTGAGCGATATTGTGGGTGATATGTGTGCGAGGTGGTGAAAGTGACGATGGGCGATCTCTTGGGCATTAGTTTCGCAGAATGTGCTCTTTACGACAAAAAAAAGTGGGCAGGCAGTATTATTGAATCTCGGCGTTAAAACGCTGGGCGATATTATGGGCGTTGCTTTCGCCCATTCTGATGATTCTGCCCAGAAAAAATGGGCGGGCGGTAATATTTTTTCCCGGCGTTAAGCACATGGGGAAAGTAATGCTCGCCGATAAGTTTCCTAAAAATGCCTGTCAGTTTCCATTTTGTGCCAAAATGGGCGATATATGGGCATTATACGTCATTTCCACGGTAAAATGGTCGTTAAGTGGCCGTTAAGCATGCAAAAAAAGTGGAGGTTCTAGTCCCTAGTCGCCACAAAAATTGTGCGGTGGTCACTGCTGCTAATGCTGTCATGGACAGATACATCTGCGACAGGTAGATTGGTGAGGACGAGTTCAAGTAGGTTTTTTCCTTGTGTTGGTTCTCTCATCACCTGCTGCTGGCCCAGTCTGACAGTTATGTCCTTCAGGACCCGGCCAGCTTGGTCAGTGGTGGTGCTACTGTGTCACTCTTAGTGATGGACATTAGAACCCCCCACCCAGAGTACATTCTGTGCCCTTGCTACCCTCATTGCTTCTTCCATTTTGTGTTCAATATGGAGGAGTGCTGATTCATCAGCAAAGGGAGGGGGGTACAGGTTAATCACCAGGTTTCCTTGTCCATGCTTTACCTGAAGCCATGAGACTGCATGGAATCCATTTGGGACTCCCATAGTCACTCTCTCTTGACTTTGTACCACTGTGCCGTCGCCTTTGGTGGGTCTGTCCTGCCGGTGGGACAGGTCATACTCAGGAATGGTGAAGGAGGAGTCTGGGACATTGGCTGAAAAGGTAGGATTCTGTGAGTGTTTTTTGTATGATTTTGTACAACTTGAATGGCTTGCTAGGCCATTTCAGAGGGCAATTAAGCAATGTCAACCGCATTGCTGTGTGTCTGAAGTCACATATAGGACAGACCAGGTAAGGATGACAGATTTCCTTCCCTAAAGGACATGAGTGAACCAGATGGGTTTATTCAACAATCCAATAGTTTCATGGTCACCATTACTGATACTCGCTTTTTATTCCAGATTTATTTAATGGGATTTGAACTCACATCCCTGGATCATTAGTCCAGGCCTCTGGATTACTAGTCCAGTAGCAAAACCACTATGCTACTGATTCCTTTACAAAACAAAAAACGGAGAGTAGGGGTTAAATGCTGTTACTTGGATGGACACGACTGCTGCCAATGATCCGGAAGTAGTTGCTCATGCGCACTTCCAGTGTTTTTTTTGTTTATTGTTGCCAGATTTCCCAAAATGAGGAATAAAGAAGTGGATTTAGTGAATTCTGTTAAAACCATTAATTTTAAATAAAATTGGAACTCTGAGTTTATTTTTAAAAGTTGTTGTTGTCCTTCGAGACAGCGGTTCGCAAACTGGAAAAATTAGCAGTAACATAAACCCAACCTAGTAACATTAACCCAACCTAGTAAAATTAATGAAACTTTATTCGTGATGTGCTTCAGCACTTCTCAGATCTTCCATCTGTAGTGGTGAACGTTATTTGTAAAATTTGGAACCTGACAGTTATGTGCAGAATGCTTCTGCATAGCTTCCAGCAGTTTCCGGTTCGTTGGCAGGAGCAACTCCAAACTTGAATTGGCAAATGGTGGGTAGTGGTGTTCCACAAGGATCGGTGCTGTTCACCATTTACATAAATGATTTGAACTCTGGTATCGGCAATACAAGTTCAAAATTTGCCGATGACACCAAATTGCGGGGTGTAGTTAATACGGACGAGGACTGAGACAAAATATAGAAAATAAACTTGCAGAATGGGCATGTAATTGGCAAAATCATTTCAATATAGATAAATGCAATGGAATACATTTTGGTGGGAAGAATAAGGAACACAGAAGTCTAGGGAGATTATAGGGCTGGAGGAGATTACAGAGATAAGGAGGGGCAAGGCATTGAGGGATTTGAAAACATGGATGAGAATTTTAAAATCTAGGCAGAGCCAATGTAGGTCAGCAAGCACCGGGGAGATAGATGAGCGGGACTTGGTGCGAGTTAGCACATGGGTGGCAGTGTTTTGGATGACCTCAGTTTTATGGAGGGTAGAATTAAGAAGGCCGACCATGGAATAGTCAAGTCTAGAAGTGATAAAGGCATGATGAGAGTTTCAGCAGCAGATAAGTTGAGGTAAGGGTGGAGGCGAGCGATATTACGAAGGTGGAAATGGGCAGTCCTGGTGATAGAATGGATATGAGGTAGGAAGCTCAATTAGTGATTAAATATGACACCAAGGTTGTGAACAGACTTGGTCAACCTTAGACAGTTGCCATGGAGAAAGATCGAATCCATGGAAAGGGAATCGAGTTTGTGGCATGAACTGAAGACAATGGCTTCGGTCTTCCTGATATTTAATTGAAGGACATTTCTACTCGTCCAGTGCTGGATGTCAGACAAGCAGTCTGATAGTATAGAGATGGTGGAAGGTTCGAGAGAGGTGGAGGGGAGGTAGAGCTGGGTATCATCTGCGTACATGTGAAAACTCATGTTGTGTCACCAGATGATGTCCCTGAGGGGCAGCATGTAGATGAGAAATAGGAGAGGGCCAAGGATAGATCCTTGGGGAGACACCAGAGGTGATGGTGCGGGATTGGGAAGAGAAGCCATTGCAAGTGATTCTATGGTTATGGGTTGGAAAGATAGGAATTAAACCAGGCGAGTGCAGTCCCATTCAGCTTGACGACGGTGCAGAAGCGTTGGAGCAGTGTGTCAAAAGCTGCAGAAAGGTCCAGAAGGGCGAGAAGGGATAGATTACCTTTGTTGCAATCAATTCGGATGTAATTTGTGACCTTGGTAAGAGCAGTGGAGGGGTGGAAGCCTGATTGGAGGGATTCAAACAAGGTGGGCGTGGATTTGGGAGGTGACAATACATTAAAGAACTTTTGAGAGGAAAGAGAGGTTGGAGATAGGGTGATAGTTTGCAAGGACAGAGGGATCAAGAGTGTTTTAATGAGGATATTTGAAGGAAAAGGGGACAATACCAGAGGAGAGAGAACCGTTAACATTATCCATTAACATGGGAGCCAGGAAGGAAAGTTGGGTGCTCAGCAATTTAGGAGAAATCGGGTCAAGAGAGCAGGAGGTCGGTCTCATTGACAAGATGAGCTTTGAAAGGGCAACAGGGTAGATAGGAGAGAAATAAGAGAAATATGCAAAATTAGGGTTAGGGCAGAGGGAAACTGAGAGGAAGCAAGGTCCAATGGTTGGGGAAGAGAGGGAATTGAAAGCAGAAGTAGTTAAATGGATGTTGCCGATCTTTTTAACAAAGAAGTCCATGAGTTCTTCACATTTATTGTTGGAGGTGAGGGAGGAGGAGACAGGGGAGGGTCGTTTCATAGAAACATAGAAACATAGAAAATAGGTGCAGGAGCAGGCCATTCAGCCCTTCTAGCCTGCACCGCCATTCAATGAGTTCATGGCTGAACATGAAACTTCAGTACCCACTTCCTGCTTTCACGCCATACCCCTTGATCCCCCGAGTAGTAAGGACTTCATCTAACTCCCTTTTGAATATATTTAGTGAATTGGCCTCAACTACTTCCTGTGGTAGAGAATTCCACAGGTTCACCACTCTCTGGGTGAAGAAGTTTCTCCTTATCTCGGTCCTAAATGGCTTACCCCTTATCCTTAGACTGTGACCCCTGGTTCTGGACTTCCCCAACATTGGGAACATTCTTCCTGCATCCAACCTGTCCAAACCCGTCAGAATTTTAAACGTTTCTATGAGGTCCCCTCTCACTCTTCTGAACTCCAGTGAATACAAGCCCAGTTGATCCAGTCTTTCTTGATAGGTCAGTCCCACCATCCCGGGAATCAGTCTGGTGAATCTTCGCTGCACTCCCTCAATAGCAAGTATGTCCTTCCTCAAGTTAGGAGACCAAAACTGTACACAATACTCCAGGTGTGGCCTCACCAAGGCCCTGTACAACTGTAGCAACACCTCCCTGCCCCTGTACTCAAATCCCCTCGCTATGAAGGCCAACATGCCATTTGCTTTCTTAACCGCCTGCTGTACCTGCATGCCAACCTTCAATGACTGATGTACCATGACACCCAGGTCTCGTTGCACCTTCCCTTTTCCTAATCTGTCACCATTCAGATAATAGTCTGTCTCTCTGTTTTTACCACCAAAGTGGATAACCTCACATTTATCCACATTATACTTCATCTGCCACGCATTTGCCCACTCACCTAACCTATCCAAGTCACTCTGTAGCCTCATAGCATCCTCCTCGCAGCTCACACTGCCACCCAACTTAGTGTCATCCGCAAATTTGGAGATACTACATTTAATCCCCTCGTCTAAATCATTAATGTACAATGTAAACAGCTGGGGCCCCAGCACAGAACCCTGCGGTACCCCACTAGTCACTGCCTGCCATTCCGAAAAGTACCCATTTACTCCTACTCTTTGCTTCCTGTCTGACAACCAGTTCTCAATCCACGTCACCACACTACCCCCAATCCCATGTGCTTTAACTTTGCACATTAATCTCCTGTGTGGAACCTTGTCGAAAGCCTTCTGAAAGTCCAAATATACCACATCAACTGGTACTCCTTTGTCCACTTTATTGGAAACATCCTCAAAAAATTCCAGAAGATTTGTCAAGCATGATCTCCCTTTCACAAATCCATGCTGACTTGGACCGATCATGTCACCATTTTCCAAATGCACTGCTATGACATCCTTAATAATTGATTCCATCATTTTACCCACTACTGAGGTCAGGCTGACCGGTCTATAATTCCCTGCTTTCTCTCTCCCTCCTTTTTTAAAAAGTGGGGTTACATTGGCTACCCTCCACTCGATAGGAACTGATCCAGAGTCAATGGAATGTTGGAAAATGACTGTCAATGCATCCGCTATTTCCAAGGCCACCTCCTTAAGTACTCTGGGATGCAGTCCATCAGGCCCTGGGGATTTATCGGCCTTCAATCCCATCAATTTCCCCAACACAATTTCCCGACTAATAAAGATTTCCCTCAGTTCCTCCTCCTTAATAGACCCTCTGACCACTTTTATATCCGGAAGGTTGTTTGTGTCCTCCTTAGTGAATACTGAACCAAAGTACTTGTTCAATTGGTCTGCCATTTCTTTGTTCCCCGTTATGACTTCCCCTGATTCTGACTGCAGGGGACCTACGTTTGTCTTTACTAACCTTTTTCTCTTTACATACCTATAGAAACTTTTGCAATCCGCCTTAATGTTCCCTGCAAGCTTCTTCTCGTACTCCATTTTCCCTGCCCTAATCAAACCCTTTGTCCTCCTCTGCTGAGTTCTAAATTTCTCCCAGTCCCCAGGTTCGCTGCTATTTCTGGCCAATTTGTATGCCATTTCCTTGGCTTTAATACTATCCCTGATTTCCCTCGATAGCCACGGTTGAGCCACCTTCCCTTTTTTATTTTTACGCCAGACAGGAATGTACAATTGTTGTAATTCATCCATGCGGTCTCTAAATGTCCGCCATTGCCCATCCACAGTCAACCCCTTAAGTATCATTAGCCAATCTATCTTAGCCAATTCATGCCTCATACCTTCAAAGTTACCCTTCTTTAAGTTCTGGACCATGGTCTCTGAATTAACTGTTTCATTCTCCATCCTAATGCAGAATTCCACCATATTATGGTCACTCTTCCCCAAGGGGCCTCGCACAATGAGATTGCTAATTAATCCTCTCTCATTACACAACACCCAGTCTAAGATGGCCTCCCCCCTAGTTGTTTCCTCGACATATTGGTCTAGAAAACCATCCCTTATGCATTCCAGGAAATCCTCCTCCACCGTATTGCTTCCAGTTTGGCTAGCCCAATCTATGTGCATATTAAAGTCACCCATTATAACTGCTGCACCTTTATTGCATGCACTCCTAATTTCCTGTTTGATGCCCTCCCCAACATCACTACTACTGTTTGGAGGTCTGTACACAACTCCCACTAACGATTTTTGCCCTTTAGTGTTCTGCAGCTCTACCCATATAGATTCCACATCATCCAAGCTAATGTCTTTCCTAACTATTGCATTGATCTCCTCTTTAACCAGCAATGCTACCCCACCTCCTTTTCCTTTTATTCTATCCTTCCTGAATGTTTAATACCCCTGGATGTTGAGTTCCCAGCCCTGATCATCCTGGAGCCACGTCTCCGTAATCCCAATCACATCATATTTGTTAACATCTATTTGCACAGTTAATTCATCCACCTTATTGCGGATACTCCTTGCATTAAGACACAAAGCCTTCAGGCTTGCTTTTTTAACACCCTTTGTCCTTTTAGAATTTTGCTGTACAGTGGCCCTTTTTGTTCTTTGCCTTGGGTTTCTCTGCCCTCCACTTTTCCTCATCTCCTTTCTGTCTTTTGCTTTTGCCTCCTTTTTGTCTCCCTCTGTCTCCCTGTATAGGTTCCCATCCCCCTGCAATATTAGTTTAACTCCTCCCCAACAGCACTAGCAAACACTCCCCCTAGGATATTGGTTCTGGACCTGCCCAGGTGCAGACCGTCCGGTTTGTACTGGTCCCACCTCCCCCAGAACCGGTTCCAATGCCCCAAGAATTTGAATCCCTCCCTGCTGCACCACTGCTCAAGCCATGTATTCATCTGCGCTATCCTGCGATTCCTACTCTGACTAGCACGTGGCACTGGTAGCAATCCCGAGATTACTACTTTTGAGGTCCTACTTTTTAATGCACCAGGGAGGCAACATACCATCCTGGAGTCTCGGTTGCGTCCGCAGAAACGCCTATCTATTCCCCTCACCATCGAATCCCCTATCACTATCGCGCTCCCACTCTTTTTCCTGCCCTCCTTTGCAGCAGAGCCACCTACGGTGCCATGAACTTGGCTGCTGCTGCTCTCCCCTGATGAGTCATCCTCCCCAACAGTACTCAAAGCAGTGTATCTGTTTTGCAGGGGGATGACCACAGGGGACCCCTGCACTATCTTTCTTGCACTGCTCTTCCTGCTGGTCTTCCATTCCCTATCTGGCTGTGGACCCTTCTCCTGCGGTAAGACCAACTCACTACACGTGATACTCACGTCATTCTCAGCATCGTGGATGCTCCAGAGTGAATCCACCCTCAGCTCCAATTCTACAACGCGGACCGTCAAGAGCTCAAGGCGGATACACTTCCTACACACTAGGCGCCCAGGGACACCGGAAGTGTCCCCGAGTTCCCACATGGTACAGGAGGAGCATATCACATGGCCGAGCTCTCCTGCCATGTCTTAACCTTAGATACCCTTAAATTGGTAATAACAATGTTACAGTTCACTTACTGGTATAAAAAAGAAAAGAAAAGCTACTCACCAATCACCAGCCAATCACTTACCCCATTGGCTGTGACGTCACTTTTTGATTACTTTCTACTTCTATTTTGCTTTCTCTCCCGCTGTAGCTGCACCGGTATGCTTTTGACAGGTCGCTCCCCTCTCACCAACTGCCGCTGGCTCTCGATCTCCCGCTGGGCTTTTGACAGGTCGCTCCCCTCTCACCAACTGCCGCTGGCTCTCGATCTCCCGCTGGGCTTTTGACAGGTCGCTCCCCTCTCACCAACTGCCGCTGGCTCTCGATCTCCCGCTGGGCTTTTGACAGGTCGCTCCCCTCTCACCAACTGCCGCTGGCTCTCGATCTCCCGCTGGGCTTTTGACAGGTTGCTCCCCTCTCACCAACTGCCGCTGGCTCTCGATCTCCCGCTGGGCTTTTGACAGGTCGCTCCCCTCTCACCAACTGCCGCTGGCTCTCGATCTCCCGCTGGGCTTTTGACAGGTCGCTCCCCTCTCACCAACTGCCGCTGGCTCTCGATCAGAAGATGGTTAGTGGTGGAGAAGAGAAACTTGGTGTTCCTTTTGCTGTCCTGGATGATCTTAGAATAGTGGGCAGTTTTAGTGATGGAGAGTAGGACCCGGTGGAGCTTTATATGATCTAGCCAAGTCTGGTGATGGATGATTGGAACAGTTGTCCGCCAAAGACTTTCAAGTCTGCGTCTCTTGGACTTAAGGGAGTGGAGATGAGGGGTATACCAAGAGGAACAACTAGTGTGAGAGAATTTAATGATTTTAGTGGGGACAAGGGCATCAAAGGTAGTGGAGAGGGTGTGATTTAGTAAGTCAGCAAGTGCAGAGATGTAATGGAGATTTGTAGGTCAAAGGCTAGGTCGTTGAATGTGCAGTTGCCTCCAGTCCAGGTCCAAGGTCGTCCCATCCTCTGTCATTGAATTACAGTATGCAGATGACGCTTGCGTTTGCGCACACTCGGAGGTCGAACTCCAAACCAACGTCAACACCTTCACCGAAGCATACGAGAGTATGGGCCTTACATTAAACATCCGTAAGACAAAGGTCCTATACTGTTAACAAGGGCAGACATCGATGACAAAATCCAACATTGCCTTCAGTGTGCCAGTGCAGCCTTCGGTCGCCTGATGAAGAGGGTGTTTGAAGACCAGGACCTTAAACCCGGCACCAAGCTCATGTTCTACAGAGCAGTAGTGGTACCCACCCTCCTATATGCTTCAGAGATATGGGGCTAGATTTTCCATTAGTTTTGCATGCATAATACCCACTTAACATCCATTTTACTGCTGAAATGAGGTATAACATGCAGATATCGCCCATTTAGCCACAAAATGGAAGCTGACGGCCATTTTTCGGACACTTATCGCTGAGTGTTACTTTCCCCATGTACGTAACGCAGGGCAAAAATGATACCGCCCGCCCACTTTTTTGGGTGGAATCATCAGAATGGGCAAAACCAACGCCCATAATATCGCCCAGCGTTACTTTCGACACGTAATTAACGGCGAGATTCAATAATACTGACCACCCACTTTTTTTTGTCGTAAAAATCAAATTTGCCGAAACTAATGCCCAGGAGATTGCTCATTGTTACTTTCACCACCTCACACACATCTCGCTCACAATATCGCTCGCCCAAAACACCGCTCTGAAAAAGTGGAACTGTTCTGAACTAATCACAGCGGTGTGGGTGCCATTTTTCAAATCGCAGGTCGCTTCATTGAAAAGGCTGCTTCAACTTTGGGGGAGTTTGGATTGACTGGAGTCCTTCTCAGGTGAAGTGACCATCTGAACAGACATCTTTTCAGTCTCTGGATGATTGGGTTTTACCGTAGGTGTCTTTTAGTGTTGAACTTATTGCCTCTGATCAATCGGTATTATACTTTCATTGGAATGGGGGCCAATCATTTTTCAGCCTGCATCGATTAATACGCAGATGCTGCAGAGTGCAAATGTACAACAACTAATGCACATCATTATGTGCCCAATCTAAGATGTGCCAGACTGAGGAGGAGGTCCAGACCATACATACCCCGCACTTACAGGGAGAAGAGGTCTTACCTCGACGTGTCTGAGAATACCTCCCTTCGGAGACTGCACTTCCACAAAGTGGTGATCACTGAAATATGCCAGCACATCAGGTCAGATATGCAGCCTGCCATCACCTTCAGGACATCATTTCGGTCGAGGTCAAGGTCACCGCGGCACTGCCTTTCAATGTGTCTGGTTCCTTTTGGGCCTCCGCGGTTGACATCTCCCCTCTGTCTCACCATGCCACACATCACTGCATTAGACAGGTCATGGAGGCCCTGTATGTGCGTAGGATGGACTTTATCAGTTCCCCATGACCATGGAGGCTCAGACTGACAGGGCTGGTGCAATCTACTGCATTGCTAAGTTCCCCAAGGTGCAGGGAGCAATGCAGTGTACTCACCGCCATGCGGGCACCTTCTCAGGACCCAGAGCTATTTCGTAACAGAAAAGGATTTCACTCCCTGAAGGTCCAACTAGTTGTCGACCACAACCAGATAATTATGGCAGTGAATGCCAAATGTCCGGGCACCTTCGATGAGGCTCCCATCCTGCATGAGAGCGCTGTCTCTGACATGTTTAACAGTCAGCCACAAGGACAATGTTGGATGCTTGGTGACAACCGATATGGCCTAGCCACCTGGCTGATGACCCCCCCTGCGTGACACCCACACCAAGGCCGAGAAGCGATACAACGAGAGCCATAGAGACACATGCAACCATTACTGTGCTTAAGCAGCGCTTTAGATGCTTGGACCACTCAGGAGGAGAGCAACAATACAACCCTGAGCAGGTAGCTCAATTCGTGGTCGTGTGCTCCATGCTGCACAACCTGGCTGTCAGGAGGGGACAAGAATTGCCAGAAGGGACTGATGGTCCACCTCAGGAGAGAGAGGAAGAGGAGGACAAGGGGCTGGATGCTGACCGAGGGCCAGACAATCAGGCTGACTATGCAACCATGCCCACGCCCCCCTCCAGATCGCGGGAAAGGGCCCGTGGTGGCTACATAGCTGCAAGACTCTTATGTCAGAAGCTCATAAATGAGTGATTTGCCTGAAAGAACGTTGCTATAATTGACAAAGCTGACACACTGCTGTATGTGTGAAGCTCAGACATCAATGGTGGGCATCATCTTGGTGCCAGTTAAAATTTAAGTTGATTCAAGTTAAGTTTAATTTTACCCTTTCATGTTAAGGAATCACCAGGATGTAACTGTCCAGCAATCTGAGACAATGCGCAACAAGGTGATGTTGAATAAAAAACATTTTATATTACCATTGATCTGAAATCATAAGTATCACGGGCAAAAACACCCCACCACCACCCCACTTTTTCAACCATTAACATCAATGAAATGGTCAACATGTCCAGCAACACAGAACACAAATACAAAGCAGGAGGGTGGCCCCCCTCCCCCCATAAATTACAACAAATTGCATACACGCAGATGGAGATATAAAACAGCCATCACCTGCGGGCATGCAACTCATTTTCCTTCCCCCTCCCCTTCTTCTCCCCACTTCTACCCCTTCCCCTCCTCGCTCCACGCCGCTTGGCCGAAGAGCTCCTCAGGCAGTGTCTCATTGGGGTGGATGCATGAGTACGGGAGCAGGGGGTTGCCGAGGTGGGAACATTTTCGGACCCAGAAGCAGGATCTTGGTCCTGCGTCTTATGTATCATTGGCACTAGTGGTGCGTAACCTACGGGTGCAGTGCCGCTCTCGGGGACCACTGGGAGGCCTGTGACAGCTGTGTTCCTAGCTATCGCCTCCAGGGCGTCCACCATCCGCGGAACGTACTCAGTCATGGTGTCGGAGATAGTGGCCAGCTGTCGGGATATGCCCCCCAATGCATTGAGGATCTGGTCACCAATGTCTACAGTTCTCCTGGACAACTTAACCATCTCTTCGCTCTCATGTCGCACTCATGGACCAGACCTGCCGCGTCCACGAAACCTCCACAGGGTTAGAAACATAGAAACATAGAAAATAGGTGCAGGAGTAGGCCATTCGACTCTTCGAGTCTGCACCACCATTCAATAAGATCATGGCTGATCATTCACCTCAGTACCCCTTTCCAGCTTTCTCTCCATACCCCTTGATCCTTTAGCCGTAAGGGCCATATCTAACTCCCTCTTGAATATATCCAATGAACTGGCATCAACAACTCTCTGTGGCAGGGAATTCCACAGGTTAACAACTCTCTGAATGAAGAAGTTTCTCCTCAACTCAGTCCTAAATGGCCTACCCCTTATCCTAAGACTGTGTCCCCTGGTTCTGGACTTCCCCAACATCGGGAACATTCTTCCCACATCTAACCTGTCCCGTCCCGTCAGAATCTTATACGTTTCTATGAAATCCCCTCATCCTTCTAAACTCCAGTGTATAAAGTCCCAGTTGATCCAGTCTCTCCTCAAAAGGCAGTCCAGCCATCCCTGGAATCAGTCTGGTGAACCTTCGCTGCACTCCCTCAATAGCAAGAACGTCCTTCCTCGGATTAGGAGACCAAAACTGAACGCAATATTCCAAGTGAGGCATCACCTGTACAATTGCAGTAAGGCCTCCCTGCTCCTATACTCAAATCCCCTAGCTATGAAGGCCAACATGCCATTTGCCTTCTTCACCGCCTGCTGTACCTGCATGCCAACTTTCAATGACTGATGAATCATGACACCCGGGTCTCGTTGCACCTCCCCTTTTCCTAATCTGCCGCCATTCAGATAATATACAGCCTTTGTGTTTTTGCCACCAAAATGGATAACCTCACATTTATCCACATTATACTGCATCTGCCATGCATTTGCCCACTCACCTAACCTGTCCAAGTCACCCTGCAGCCTCTTAGCATCCTCCTCACAGCTCACACTGCCACCCAGTTTAGTGTCATCTGCAAACTTGGAGATATTACACTCAATTCCTTCATCCAAATCATTAATGTATATTGTAAAGAGCTGGGGTCCCAGCACTGAGCCCTACGGCACTCCACTAGTCACTGCCTCCCATTCCGAAAAGGACCCATTCATCCCAACTCTCTGCTTCCTGTCTGCCAACCAATTCTCTATCCTTGCCAGTACATTACCCCCAATATCATGTGCTTTGATTTTGCACACCAATCTCTTATGTGGGACCTTGTAAATGGCCTTTTGAAAGTCCAAATACACACATCCAGTGGCGCTGTCCTGGGGACAAATGGGGTGCGCTGTGGTGAGTTGCTTGGGCCTGGTACCTCCAGGGGCAGCACTAGATGGCCTTGGGGTAGAATGCCTTCTAGAGCCTGGCGATGCAGGTTCCTCGAAGTCGGCACTCTCATCTGTAGAGAACAGACCCAGCGGTTGGTTGGGCGAGAATCGGAGCTCCTCAGCACCAGATGTAGGATCATCTGCCAAGTCTGGCTCCGCGCCCCCACCTTCTGGCCTCTGTGGGCTTGCCTGGGGACGCGCTGCTGGCTGAGCTGCAAAACACAAATGAGGTTATTGGAGGAGAAGGTGATCACAAGGTGATTCCGGCGCTACACACAGCATATGCATGACAAAAGCATCACCGTTATCCCCATGAGTGTGAGCACCCGCTCCTCGATGTCAGTGATGTCGCTGGTGACTGGTGGTCCCCCACCCATTCGCCTTTGCGCGGACCTAATCATCGATAGCTTCTTCTGTAAAAGGTAACAGGACAACATGGCATGAGATAATTGCGACATATCATTGATAGGTACTGTCACAGAGACTGATACAACACATAACCGACAGATGTAATCATGATTGTTATGATAAGTATCATTCTTTACCTAAAGACGTGCACCATGAACGCAAGCTTTGAGTACAACATTCCCAGTAAAAGTGAAAGACCTCACATCTGATTATAGTCACTCATGACTCTTACAAGTCAAATTCTATAAATATATAAGTATATGTAAATAAATGTAATATTTACTCTCGCGGATCCAACAAGGCCATTCCATCGCTTGCAGCATTGGTTGCCCTCACGCACCTCGTTGGTCGCGACGAGACCACCTCTGCTATCTCGGTCCATATTTTCTTGTCGGCCTTTGGGGTGGGCTTCCCATGCCTTCCCTGGGTCAAATCACCCTAGCGCAACTCGACCTCTTGCTGGAGGGAGGCATTTGCCTCGTCCGAGAACCTCCTTGCTTTTTTGCACCCTCCAATGTGCTCCTCTCCCAGCTCACTGCTCTCGCCAGCATCAGTCTCCACAGCGTGCTGTGACGCCTCTTTCTCTCCCTCCATTATAGGTACTAAATTCGGGTAACTATCTGGCTGGTAACAGCTAATTTTTTTTTTCCCAATTTGCTATAAAGCTCTAAATTCTCCCTCCTTTCTCCCAAAGTAGCCACACCACACCCACACTCGCCTCCACTCCCTCTCAGCTCCCTCTCTCTCTGACTCCTCTCATGCGCATGTCACGATGACCCTTGACCTCCTGAATCACGGGAATCGAGCGTTGCCATGCTGTTGCTAAGGACGGCGATACTTTATGGCAGAAGGTCAGAGAGATTTAACGCTAACGCCCATTTCATATTGCTCACGGTAACACCCAACTTCAAAAATGGAGACTAGGGGCTTTGTGAATGCGTGACAAGCCGTCGATCTGAAAACACATTTTTACCGTCCACGCTGGAAATAACGCCCATTTTTGGGTGATCTGCACAAAAGTGTAAAATCTAGCCTATGGACTATGTACAACAGGCACCTCAAAGCACTGGAGAATTACCACCAACGCTGCCTCCGCAAGATCCTGCAAATCCATTGGCAGGATAGGCACACCATCGTCAGTGCTCTTGCTCAGGCCAACATCCCCAGCATCGAAGCATTGACCATGCTCGATCAGTTCCGATGGATGGGCCACATCGTCCGTATGCCCGATACTAGACTCCCAAAACAAGTGCTCTACTCAGAGCTCTGACATGGCAAGCGAGCCCCAGGTGGGCAGAGAAAACGTTTCAAGAAACCCTCAAAGCCTTCTTGAAAAAGTGCAACTTCCCCACCGACACCTGGGAATCCCTGGCCCAAGACCGTTCAAAGTGGATGAGAAGCATCCGGGAAGGCGGCGAACACCTCGAGTCTCTTCGTCAGGAGCAGGTGGAAGCCAAGCGCAAACAGCGGAAGGAGTGCACGACAACCCAAGCACCCCACCCACCCGTCCCTCCAATCACCATATGCCCCACCTGTGACAGAGACTGCATTGGACTCATCAGTCACCTGGGAATTCATATCAGTGTGGAAGCAAGTCATCCTCGACTCCGAGGGACATCCTAAGAAGAGAAGGTAAGGGACTTGAGGGAGAGTTTTTCCCAGGGGCAGATATGAAAAGAGGTGGGATTAGGAGGGGGAAGGGGAATATTGGTAGAGAGTGAAATGGTTGGAGATTGCCTTATCGTAATGGTTATGGAGGGGATAGCGAGGCCACATGAGACGATAAGATCGAGGAGATGGCTGTTTATATGGGTGGGGGAGTTGAAGGGAAAGATTAAGGGAGGAAAGGAGGGCATTGAACTCAGAGAAGAGGGAGCAAGATGAGTTGAGATGGAGTTTGAAAGCATCTACAATGAGAACTCGCTCGGTGCAGAAGGACGAAAACAGAGAAGATATCTCATTGAGAAAATTAGAGTGGTATTTGGGTGGGCGGTACAGAATAAGGATTTTAAAAGAGAGACATGAGGGATAGAACAAGGTGAGATGCTCAAAGGAGGAGAAGTTGCCAGAGGAGTAGGGATACAGCCCAAGGTGTGATTTAGATATAAGGGCTACCCCACCACCACAGCGGGTTTGGCGTGGAATATGGTGGAAAGTATAGTCAGGTGTGGAAACTTCATTAAGGGAAAAGGTGCTATCACTCCTCAACCATGTCTCCATCAATGCCATGATGTCAATTTGATCCTCCACAATAAGGTCCTTATTTACAAGTGAATGTACATTTTGAAGGGAAATGCGGAGAGGGACAATGATACCTAATTTACTGGCATAGTCCAGAGGGGCAGAGCAGGAAAGGATAGTGAGGAGCTTGGCAAGATTTTCTCACAGCAGGAGCATAGGACAGTGAGAGATTTGGGTTGCTACTAGCTAAGAGGTTGCGATGAGTGCCTCAGTGAGCCTTTCAAAGGATACCAAGAGATGCACAGAGGGAAGTTGTGGAATTATTTAGAAGTGAGTCAGGTCTTGATCGGCGGTAGGTGAGCAGGAAGGATGATGAGTAGTGGAGAATAGGGGTTAATGAGGGTAGAGTACATGACGGCGGAGAAAGAAAATATAGCATGAAGGCTGAGGAGGGTAATGAAGAAAGAGGAAAAAGGGAGAGATAGAAGTGATGGAACTCGGGTTCAGAGCAGTAGCCAAAACACGCATATGTATGGACACGGGGAATTAAGTTACAAAGACATGATTAAATGATAAATTATAAAACAGTTTGAACTGGTGCTCTCTCATCCTATCAAAATCAAACCAACATTTTTTTGCAATTATGTTAGGAAAAAGAGGGTAGTCTGGAGCTTTGTTGGCCCCTTGAAAGCTGATATACGTGATATTGTCAATGATAATAAGGAAATGGTGGACAATGGTTGAATTATTACTTGGCATCAGTATTTTGGTAGAGGAAGAGGATAGCATGCCCAAGGAAACTAATATTGAATCAGGTACAGGAACTCAACATAGTTAACGTAAGTAAAATAACTAATAAAGAAAATAATGGCACTAAAGAGTGACAAATCCCCAGGGCCAGATGTTTCTATCCTAAGGTTTTAAAGGAAGTAGGTGAGCACATTGCAGATGCCCCAACTGTAATCTTCCAAAGTTCTCTCAATTCAGGAACCGTTCCTTTAAATTGGAAAATTGTGCGTGTCACTCCGCTATTTAAGAATGGTGAGAAAGGGAAACCAGGCAATTATAGACCAGTTAGCCTAACATCTGTTGTCGGGAAATTAGTAGAGTCTATAATTAAGGATAGATGACCGAACACTTTGAAGTTTTCAGCTGATCAGGGAGCGCCAGTGTGGATTTGTAAAGGGGAGGACATGTCTGACGAATCTGAGTGAATCTTTTGATGAGGTGACTAAAGTAACGGGCAGGGCAATATCTCTGGATGTTATTTATCTGGATTTCCAGAAGGCATTTTGATAAAGTCCCTCATAAGAGACTGTTAACTAAAGTTGAAGCCCATGAAATTGAAGGCAAATTATTGACCTGGTTAGGAAATTGGCTGAGTGGCAGAAAACAGAGAGTAGGGATAATGGGCAGGTACTCTAATTGACAGGATGTGACTAGTGGTGTCCCACAGGCATCTGTCTTGGGGCCTCAACTATTCACCATATTTATAAATGACTTAGATGATGGGTTAGAAATCCACAGATCCAAATTTGCCAATGACACAAAGATAGGCAGCATTGTAGGCAGTTTAGGAAAGTATAAAATTAAAAAGGAATATTGATAGATTAAGTGAATGGGCAAAACTGTGGCAAATGGATTTCAATGCAGGAAAGTGTGAGATCAGCCACTTTTGACCTAAAAAGTACAGAACAGAGTATTTTCTAAATGGTGAAAAGCTAAAAACACTGGGGGTCCAAATAGACTTGGGCCTCCAGGTACATAGATCATTTATAATGTCATAAACAGGTACAGAAAATAATTAAAAAGGCTAATGGAATGCTGGTCTTTATATCCAGAGGACTAGAATACAAGGGGGTAGAAGTTATGCTACAGCCATACAAAGACCTGGTTAGACCACATCTGGAATACTGTGAGCAGTTCTGGGCACCACACATAGGGAAGGATATATTGGCCATAGAGGAAGTGCAGCGTAAGTTTATCAGAATGATACCCGGACTCCAAGGGTTAAATTACAAGGGGAGATTACACAAATTAGGGTTGTATTCCCTAGAATTTAGAAGGTTAAGGGGTGATTTGATCAAAGTTTTCAAGATATTAAGGGAAACAGATAGAGTAGAGAGAAACTATTTCCGCTGTTTGGGGAATCGAGGACTAGGGGGCATAGTGTAAAAATTAGAGTCAGACCTTTCAGGAGTGAAATTAGGAAACACTCTACACACAAAGGGGCTGAAATTGGTCGATACGTAAGGTCTGCCCATTTCTCAACGGTATGCTAGCGGTATTTCGGTTCAAACCGCTGGCATACCGTTGAGACCGAAGAGGACAAAATTGGTCAAAATGTTTTCGATGGTATGTCAGCGGTCTGCATCGGGCGGTTTTTATCTTAGTAGTCGATCCAGATCTACTTTCTGTTCGATGGGCGGTACGGCACGGAACTGGGCATGCGCAAACTTTTTTCTTTCCGTTTTTTTACACAAGCGCTTTACCCACGATTTCGGGGATCAGGGGTCACCCGCGCATGCGCAGTGAGTTGAAAAGGAGAAAGAGAGTGAGAAGGAGCAGCAAGGTAGTCAACAGGCAGTGAGTTTAAAAATACATAGCACAGTGGAAATATATTGCTAACAACTAATAATTCTTCACTTTGAAGACAAGAAGAGATATTTAACAAACCAAAATTCATAGCAATAAATAGATTATGGCAATGTTAAAAAAGACATCAAAATACAGGAACATCGAGAAGGAGGGGAGGTTGAGGGCACCTGCCTGATGAGACAGAGTTACCTGCTCTTCTGGAGCACATAACAGAGAGGTACTCCGAGTTAACCAAGGGTGGTCATGGAAAGCCTCCCCACCAAAGGAGTACAACCGAATATGGGACGAGATCGGGGAGGCTGTGCTCTCTAAAAGTATGAAGGTACGCATTGGGGACAGGTGCCGTAGGAGATGGAACGACCTGGTGAGGGTAGTAAGAGTAAGTAGTGATTTTATTTATGCATCGCGCCCCTCTCCCCCCACCATCATGTGCCATGTACCATGTAAATGTAGGTTCAGTGTCACACGGATGATGTTATTTATCTTAAGGTTACGGCGATGTATTTGTGATTTTCAGGCAATGACAAGAGGACCAACACAGTGCTTTTTTTAATGTTTGTGTGTGTGTTGTGTGTGTGTGTGTGCGATGTTAAATGGATTGAAGGTTTTTACTTTGATTTACTTTACTTTCTGCAGAAGAAGATATCTGCAATAGCAGCCGATCAACGTCACACGGGGAGAGGACCCACAACCCAGGAGCTTCTTATTGATATTGAGATCTGTGCCCTGTCCCTGGTTGGGGATAGCAACCGTGCCACCACCGGCACTGGAGCTGACCCACTCACACAAGAAGATGGTAAGTTGAATAAAATGCAGTCTGTATTGCGGTACTCTCATGTCATGTAATGTAACTGTAACTGTAATGTTGGCCTCATGTAATGTAATGTAAGTTTATTGTACTGTAATGTTGGCCTCATGTGATGTACTGGAATGTTGGGGGCATTTAACGCAATGCATATATGTATTGTCTGTCTGCGATATGTAATGCAGTACTGCACCAGTGGTGGACATTTAAGTAACACAGCGCTAAGTTACTGTACTATGTATTAATACAACCCTGACTCCTCCCCTGGTGCCAAGCTTTTTCAAATGATGTTTTGTACTTCCAGACTCGGATGATTCAGACCACACCGACACAGACGACAGACCCACTGCCTCCACCTCTGGCATCACCCAGCCCTCTCCTGACGAGGAAGACGAAGAGGAAGAGGAAGAGGAAGAGCCGCTGATCCGGCAGCCAATGGAGGTGGAGGTGGGGGTGGAGACGGAGGAGGATACACCAGTTCCATGTGGGCCAGTTGGAACATCCTCCACCACCGAGTTTGTATTCAAGGGATTCCCCCATGGCTCTTCTGATCCTGCCGGACCAAGCGGTGCGCAGCAAGGCACTCCCAGTGTTGCAGCACCTTTGCCATAGCGACGGAGGTTGGTGTAGGAAAGGTCGGTTGCTGTAGGCGTGTACCAGGACATGGTGTGTCTGTCACAGGCCAGTGTCGACATAGGTCGAGAACTGCTCAAGGCCATGACTACAATAGCCACAAACATCGCGGCACTATCAGAGTGGCAGTAGGAGGAAAGGTTGCGTATGATTGCTGCGATAGAGCGAACCGCCAACGCCGTCGAAGTCATGTGGCAATCGACGGGATCGGGACAAGGCGCGGAACCTCCACACCCCCCCCCCACCCCCCATGCCATAGTAGTCAGGTCGACAGCACCTAAGGGTGAGGAGCTGACATCATCTCCCAGCCCTGAAGCCTCACCTTCCACATCGCGAATTTCTCCTGAGGCCCCAGTTATTGCTCCTGCAATATCTGACCTCCCACCTCCCCCCCACCAATGACAGCATTGGCACTTGGGGTCCGGTGCTGCATGTTGGCTTGGTATCAACACGGGGAGGTCCATGCCCGTGAGCACTGGGAAAGGGAAGGATGGGAGTAAGAAGGGGGGAATAGTCCCAAGAATGGTGTGGCACGCGGGCATGGGAGGGGCAGAGGGCATGGGCGGGGAAAGCAAAGCGTCCTTTTGTTGTAGTTGAAATTTTATTTGTAAAAGTTTATTAAAGTTGTTATTAAAGTTGTTAAAGTTTTGTTAAAGTTGTTATTAAAGTTGCTACAGTTTTATACTTATAAGTTTTACAAAGTTTTAAAATTGTTGTATATTTTTGAGATTTTTACATAAATGTTTGAATTGAATTTAAGCACTCTTGTACAATGTCAAACTTTTGGGGTAACAGTCATCAGGGTCCCAAAATGTAGCTCTCCACATTCGAGCAAAGCATTCATTTATGAGCTGCTGATATAACAATTTTGCAGTGGCATACGCTCTGCGTGCCCTCCGCTGTGGTGTTGGGAGGGGGTGGTGCCATGGGTTCATCTGCAAGCTCCTCGTCATCCTCCTGCCCCTCATTGTCCTCTTCTTCCTCCTCCGTCTCCTGAACTCTCTCCCCAGGTGGTCCCGCAGTCTCCTGTGGCAATTCATGTCCCCGCGTGATTGTTTAATTATGCAACAGGCATAATTGTGAACTGAGCAACCTGCTCAGGGTGATATTGCAGCCTGCCTCCCGAGTGGTCCAAGCATCGAAAGCGCTGCTTCATCACTCCAATTGTCTTTTCAATTATGTTACGTGTGGCTATATGGCTCTTATTGTATCGTTGTGAGGATTCTGTGTGAGGGTTCCACAGGGGAGGGTCAAGAGCCAGGTAATGAGGCTGTACCCTTTGTCGCCAAGCATCCAGCATTTATCTTGTGGCTCAGACTTGAACAGGTCAGAGACAGTGCTCTCCTGCAAGATGTGCGCATAATGGATGCTCCCTGGAAAGTTGCCATTCACTGCCATTATGCGCTGTGTATGGTCGCACATGAGCTGCACATTAAGGGAGTGAAATCCCTTACAGTTTTGGTACACTTCCGCCTCCGGTAATGGTACTTGCAGGGCAATATGAGTACAGTCAATAGCACCCTGCACCTTGGGGAAGCCGGCAGTGTGTGTAAATCCCAATGCCCTGTTACCCTGTGCCTCCCTGGTCATTGGGAAGTTTATAATTTCCATCCGGCGTGCATACAGTGCTTCGGTTACCTGTCGAATGCACCAACGAGTAGTGTACTGAGAAATAACACATATGCCCCTAGCTGATGATTGAAAAGACCCACATGCATAAAAGGAAAGTGCCACAGTCACCTTCATCTCGACAGAGAGTTCAGTAATATTGGTGGTACCAGGCTACAGGCTACAGAGCTGGAAAATCTCAGTAATTACCTCTTTTCGGAAGCGCAGCCTTCGGACACACTGTCAATCGGTCAAGTCCAATTATGAACACTTCTCCCTGAAGATCCTTTGGGGGTAAGGCCTCCTCCTCCTCATCATCATTCTGTGACCTCTTCCATGACCCTTATACCTCTGCTGAATAAACTTCCTCATATCTGGTTCATCCATCAGACGGGTTGTCATCAATACAGGCTGAGATAATACAGGCCCCATTCTTTTTAAATCTCTATAATACTTTTCGATCAAAAAAGTCTAAATAAAATGCCTTACTATCTTAATCATTTACTCAATAATATTAAATATACCTTTTCCAATCAAAATCGCACTCTAAAATCATTTTTCACCTCAGAAATACAGAGGTGTTGCTTTAGCTGACAGTTCCTGATTTCCAAAATGGTGGCTCCACGCACTCCGCCCATTCCTGCCCACTTACCATCGCGTAAAACCACCTTTTCCAGGATGGTATGCATCGTCGGTGATATATTGGCGGTATGCAATGAAAATTGCACTTTTTGGGTAGGTCTGCGGGCGATCCTGCACGGTGGATGGTGTGTATACCACTCATTGATGAATGTTCTGCCGAGTGGTATGTCAGTGGTATGTAGCTGTTTTCTGACCAAAATCGCCCTTTTGGGCAGTACGCCGGCGGTCCGTGGGCAGTCTGTGGTGGTATGTTGACCAATTTTGGTCCCCAAGGGTGATAGAAGTTTGGCACTCTCTTCCGCAAATGGCAATTGATACGTGATCAATTGTTCATTTTAAATCTGATTTTTGCTAATCAAAGGTATAATGGGATATGGGGCAAAGGTATATGGAGTTAGTTCACCGATCGGCCATGATCTCATTGGATGGTGGAGCAGGTTCAAGGGGTTAAATGGTCTACTATTGTTCCTATGTTTCTATGTACTGTGAACAGTTCTGGTTTCCATATTATAAAAAGGTTATAGAGGCACTGGAGAAGGTGCAAAAAATATTTACTGGAATGATACCAGGACTAAGAGGTTAAACCTATCAGGAAAGATTGAACAGGCTGGAGCTCTTTTCTCTAGAAAAGAGAAGAATGTTTAGTATGTTAAAAAATTGAAGTAATAAAATCCACACAAATAGAAAGAAATTATATCATTCTGTATTTAAAGATTTTGGTAAATCTAAGAACTAATTTGTACATGAAACAATAACTTCTCCTTTTAATTAGAAATATAACTCACATGGCTTTAATTATTTACAGTCCAGTATCATTTTGTTCACTTTTACAAACAAAAATGTTTATTGTTTCCCTTTTGGAAGGCATTTAATCTTCTCCCTTTCTCTTATCTCCCTCACCAGCATCGGTCAACCACTTAGAAAAACAATGTTTAAAAATAGGAATACCACATGCTCGAAGCTGGTGTTTGTGCTCGCTGTGGCACGGAATGTAGCAGTGCTCATCATCTCAACTTGTTTGAAAACTCCCCAATATGGTGATCTCACTCCAGTTACAAAATTCCCTGTTTTCTCTCTCCTTCCTTTTTTAAAAAGTGGGGTTACATTAGCTACCCTCCAATCCATAGGAACGGATCCAAAGTCTATAGAATATTAGAAAATGACCACCAATGCATCCACTATTTCTAGGGCAACTTCCTTAATACTCTGGGATGCAGACTATCAGGCCCTGGGGATTTATCGGCCTTCAATCCCATCAATTTCCCTAACATAATTTCCTGACTAATAATGATTTCCTTCAGTTTCTCCTTCTCGCTAGACCCTCGGTCCCCTAGTATTTCTGGAAGGTTATTTGTGTCTTCCTTAGTGAAGACAGAACCAAAGCATTTGTTCAATTGGTCTGCCATTTCTTTGTTCCCCATTATAAAGTCACCTGATTCTGACGGCATGGGACCTACATTTGTCTTCACTAATCTTTTTCTCTTCAAATATCTATAGAAGCTTTTGCAGTCAGTTTTTATGTTCCCTGCAAGCTTACTCTCATACTCTATTTTCCCCCTCCTAATTAAACCCTTTGCCCTCCTCTGCTTGCACAACAAGATTGCTAATTAATCCTCTCTCATTACACAACACCTAGTCTACGATGGCCAGCTCTTTAGTTGTTTCCTCAACATATTGGTCTACAAAACCATCCCTTATACACTTCAAGAAATCCTCCTCCACTGTATTGCTACCAGTTTGGTTAGCCCAATCAATATGTAGATTAAAGTCACCCATGATAACTGCTGTACCTTTATTGCACATATCCCTAATTTCCTGTTTGATGCCATCCCCAACCTCACTTCTACTGTTTGTTGGTCTGTACACAACTCCCATGAGCATTTCTGCCCTTTGGTTTTCTGCAGCTCTACCCATACAGATTCCACATCATCCAAGCCTATGTCCTTCCTTATTATTGTGTTAATCTCCTCTTTAGCCAGTAACGCTACCCCACCTCCTTTTCCTTTCCATCTATCCCCCCTTGAATATTGAATACCCCTGGATGTTGAGTTCCCAGCCTTGGTCACCCTGGAGCCATGTCTCCGTAATCCCAATTACATCATATCCGTTAACAGCTATCTGCGCAGTTAATTACTCCACCTTATTATGAATGCTCCTCACATTGAGACTCAGAGCATTCAGGCTTGTTCTTTTTACACTCTTTGTCCTTTTAGAACTATGTTGTAATGTGGCCCTTTTGTGATTTTTGCCCTTGATTTCTCTGCCCTCCACTTTTCCTTATCTCCTTTCTACCTTTTGCTTCTGCCCCCATTTTACTTCCCTCTGTCTCCCTGCATAGATTCCCATCCCCCTGCCATATTAGTTTAAACCCTCCCCAACCGCACTAGCAAACACTCCCCCTAGGACATCGGTTCCAGTCCTGCCCAGCTGCAGACCATCTGGTTTGCACTGGTCCCACCTCCCCCAGAACCGGTTCCAATGTCCCAGAAATTTGAATCCCTCCCTCTTGCACCATTCCTCAAGCCACGTATTCTTCTTAACTATTCTGCTATTTCTACTCTGACTAGCACGTGGCACTGCTAGCAATCCTGAGATTACTACCTTTGAGTTTCTACCTTTTAATCTAATTCCTAGCTCCCTAAATTCAGCTTGTAGGACCTCATCCTGTTTTTTACCTTTATCATTGGTACCTATATGTACAACGACAACTGGCTGTTCACTCTTCCCCTCCAGAATGCCCTGCAGATGCTCTGAGACATCCTTGACCCTTGCACCAGGGAGGCAACATACCATCCTGGAGTCTCAATTGCGGCCACAGAAACACCTTTCTATTCCCCTTACAATAGAATCCTTTACCACTATAGCTCTCCCACTCTTTTTCCTGCCCTCCTGTGCAGCAGAGCCACCGATGGTGCCATGAACTTGGCTGCTGTTGCCTTCCCCTGATGAACCATCTCCCCCAACAGTACCCAAAATGGTGTATCTGTTTTGGAGGGAGATGACTGCAGGGGACCCCTGCACTACCTTCCTACTCCTGCTCTGCCTGATGGTCACCCATTCCCTATCTGCCTTTGTAATCTTTACCTGCGATGTGACCAACTCATTAAACATGCTATTCACGACATCCTCAGCATTGCGGATGCTCCAGAGTGAATCCATGCGCAGCTCCAGTGCTGCAATGCGGTCTGTCAGGAGCTGCAGCTGGATACGCTTCCCGCACACATAGTAGTTAGGGATACTGGAGGTGTCCCTAATTTACCACATAGCACAGGAGGAGCGTGACACAGGTCTGGGCTCTCCTGCCATAATTTAATTCTTATATTAACTTAATTTGGCAACAATGCCAAAGGTTTCCTACCGATAGGAAAAAGAAAAATACTTACCAATCCACCAGCCAATCACTTACCTGCTTGGCTGTGACACCACACTTCAATTTTGATTTTTTTTTAAAGCTTTTTTGTCCCTCTCAATCCTCCCGCTCCTGCTCCTGTCCTAATGCCCACTTACAGTTGCCTCTTTCATATCTCTATGCACTGCATCTCCTCTGCCTGCTTCTTTTTCCTTTTCCTCTGCCTGATTCTCATTTTCCCTATTGCAGAAATAAGTAACAAAAGAAACCTGCAGCATACAGTTGTTATTTTCACCTCTGCTTTTTATTAGGTGATCCCTTCCCCCAGCCACTCCCCCTTGCTTTACTCTGCAATATTCTCAGCCCTGGCTCACACCACAATTCCATCTTTAGATTTCTTAGTTTTGCCCTTGGGTGTGTGAATCCTGCGAAGAAGTTTAAAATTAGTAAAATCATTTCATTTTATTTTCACAGCCATGTGTGTGCAAGAAAAATACTGACCCATGGTTAAGTTTAAAACTGACAGTATTTATTATATCTTCCTCTGCTATTCTCTTATTTTTTTATTTGCATGCTTTTATTTGTTATTTTTCTCTCTCTTATTCTGGATCACTCCTCTCTAATTTAGTTTAAATTTGATTCCATTTTATGCTATTGACTATCACTGCCATTATACGGCTGTCCATATTGATTTTTTGGGATGCAGTGTTTCTGGGGGACAAATGCCGTTTTGAACCAGATTGAATGATTGGCTCAGTCCAACCTTTTGCACATGTTCTGTAACAAGTGGAGGAAATAGATTCTGTGTGGGTTGTATGTAAAAATACTGGCTGTCAATTTGACTGTGGCTATTTTATTGAAAATGAGCTGCCTCTGGAAATGTCTTAAAATTCATTAAAATTCATAATTTCTTGACAGTATACATAAAGGGGCAAAAGAGATAACATATTGAATTCACAGTAGAAAAATGAACCATCTCTGAATTGTCACTATCATTAACCCTCATCGCTTGTGGCTTTGATCCAGTGAAGTGTCTGGGGCAGTGGTTTCCGTATTTGAACATCGCTGGCTGACATCATGGGACCACGATTAGCATTTTAAATGATCCCCGGAACCTCCTGCCTCATCTCGGGGCTGCTCCGGGGATCATTGCTGCAGTCACACTCATTAAGGGAGCGAGAGTAAGTGGTGATGGTGTCACTTTGAAAACACTACCCAAGTATATCAATAGCTTTGGCTGTAAGGCAGGAGAAATCTTGCAGGTGCTATATGGAGACCTTTGGCAGATATCCAGTTAATGGCAGTCCACCACAGCCAATCTCTTGCCATTCATCACATTGTGCCAACACCAAATGGATAATGTTAAAAAAATGGGGGAAACACAATGCATTGTCTCCCACACATTTAAAATAAAACCTGCACACAGCACAGCATACAAGCACAAACATTGCCATTATTTTTCAGTTAATAATATAATTTTCAATAATTTTACTGTACATGAAGATTGACACTGACTCAAAGTGAAATCAAAAGTAACTAATTTATTAATGTGCAGCCACTAGGAAGGTAAGCACATCGAAACAGCTCATTGCAGTCAGAGCTAAAAATATTTCATTAATGATATGTAAGATCAATGAACAATGGTGAGCCACAACTTGGTTTATGTAGAACAACCTGAAGCCAAGATATGGCAGGAAGCATGTGATCATAACCAATAAGAACAACAGTGTCTTTGTCTGAGCTCCAAACTGCTGCTGTTTTCGAAAGGTACTTGCATGCTTGGCTGCTAGTCTTATTATTATACACATCTGAATGGCAAGCAAAACACAGTTTGTCGTTGATACAACAATAACAGAAAAATAGTTCACAACCAGCACAAATCGGTTAGTAATTTCAGCCTGGAACTGAAAACACTGCATTTTGTTATATTTCTTTGAAGTGCCATAGAATCCCAGAAATAACGGTAAAACAGCGAGAAGCACCAAGCCCCAGATAGCCAGGCTGGCAACACTCGCGTGCCACGGCTGGTAAAACTGCATTGTCTTCTTTTCTCGAAAGAAACTGATCATCCTTATGACAACTATAGTCACATAGAACACGAAGCTCAGATACATGTGAGCATGAATCATCGCACTCACCAACTTACAAAATATTGCACCGAACTTCCACTCACCGAGAGCGTAATAGGAGATGCGGAACGGCACAGTTAGGAGAAATATTATGTGCACCGATATAAGATTGATCACAGCAGTGGATGTCACTGACTTTCTGTCAGTTTTTATTTTCCAAGTCATGATGAAGGCTCCAGCAGAACCTCCCACTAACACGATGGAGTAAATTACTATTAAAGTTGCATTGTAAGCAGTTCCAGGTGAATCGCAGGTAAGTGAGACATTGGAGGTGGAATTGTTGTTTGTGAATGTTCCTGGTGAGGATGCTGTATTATTCATTGCTGAGTTGTTCATTTTTTCTCCTTTAAATCCTTTAAGAAAAAAAACGTGTTGACAACTAAAAGCAAAAAGTTCTCTGCAAAAAATAACAGAAAATTATTCACACATCTTTGGAAGGCATATAGAATAACATGGTGCTGTATAGCATGGATAATATGGTGTATGTGTTATCCAACAGGTATGAGGTTCTTGCTGCCTGTGTGGATGAAGGAAAAGCCTGCAGGCCTGTAGGAGGAGCGGCGGTAATAAAACAGTGGGAGAGAAGGCCTCAGGCAGAGCAGAACTGACGGCAAGAGGAGGAGCAACGGTACATTCAAATTCCAAAAGAACAGCAAAAGCAAGAAGTGACATCACAGACTGCAGGTAGGTGATTGGTTGGTGAGTACTACAGTATTTTTAGTCTCAAAGCTAGCTAAGAAACTGTAAATTGCTATAACTTTAAATTGCTATAACTTTACTTTATTAAATTAGTAACTAAACTAGATAAACCAATTAAGTAATAAAACTCAAATAATTGATAAAAAAATAAATAATTAATCAAATAAATAAAGAAGATTAGATAGACATGGAAGGGCAGGTGTATGCCGAAACTGCAGCATGTGGAAGTTTGTGGAGAGCATCGTAATTCTGAGAAACCACAACTCTTTTGGGGAAAACCATAATAAATTAAATCAAGTGTTCCCCGGGGACACTCCAAACACTTTTCACGTGCCCTTTTTTGGGTTTTTTTTGGGGGGTTTTTTGGTGATTTTTGTGGGGGGTTTTTTTGGGCAGTAAAACCATAATTTACAAGTGCCCCCTATAAAAGGGGAAGGGGACACTAAAACCCGGCAATTAAAACAAATTAAACTTTAAAACATATAAAATCAAATTAAAATTTGGTTGCCGGGGGTAACAATGCACTCCAGTCCCTCCGGCGCCCACCTCTCGCGGAAGGCTGCGAGCGTACTGGTGGACACCGCGTGCTCCATCTCTAGGGACACCCTGGCCCGGATGTAAGCACGGAAGAGAGGCAGGCAGTCAGGCTGAACGACCCCCTCGACCGCCCGCTGCCTGGACAGGCTGATGGCACCCTTGGCCGTGCCCAGGAGCAGTCCTACGAGGAGGCCTTCGGACCTACCCGCTCCCCTCCGCACAGGGTGCCCAAAGATCAGGAGAGTGGGACTGAAGTGCAGCCAGAATTTCAGGAGCAGCCCCTTTAAATAGTTGAACAGGGGCTGCAACCTCGTGCATTCAATAAAAACATGGAACATGGACTCCTCCAGACCCCGAGAAACCACATCAGCAATAAGTGTCTGCAGCTGAAGGAACTTACGCTCAGAGTTGTTGAGCTGGAGTACAAGGTGCAGTTATTGTGGGGTATTAGGGAGGGGGACAGTTACCTGGATACTTTGTTCCAGGAGACAGTCACACCCTTTAGTACTTTAGAGTTCATCAATGATCAGGGATAGGAGGGTATGATTGCGAGTGAGGCAGGTATGGGGACCCAGGATGTAGTGATGGATGAGTCTCAGCCCTTGACCTTGTCCAACAGCTATGAAGTACTTGCTGCCTGTATGGGTGAGGAAAAGGACTGCAGGGAGGATGTGCAAACTGACCATGGCACCGTGGTGCAGGAGGCCATTCAAGTGGTGGAAGTAAAAACGAAAGTGGTAGTGGTAGGCGACAGCATAGTCACGGGGATAGATTCTGTTCTCTGCAGCATGACAGGGAGTTCCGGAGGTTGTGTTGCCTACCCAGTGCCAGGGTTAAGGATATCTCCTCAGAGCTGGAGAAGAACTTGGAGTGGGAGGGGGAGGATCCAGATGTCGTGGTCCATGTAAGAACCAATGACATAGGTAGAACCAGGCATAAGGTTCTGCTGAAGGTGTTTGAGGAGCTAGGATCCAAATTAAAAAGCAGAACCTCAAAGGTAAGAACATTTGATTGTTACCTGAGCCATGTGCAAATTGGCATAGGGACAAACAGATTAGAGGTTTAAATGCATGGCTGAAAGAATGGTGTGGGAGGAAGGAGTTTCTGTTCATGGGGCACTGGCAGCAGTACTGAGGAAAGAGGGAGCTGTTACATTGGGACGAGCTCCACTTAAACTGGGCTGGGACCAGTGTCCTGGCGAACTGAATAACTAGGGTATTAGATGGCTTTAAACTAATGAAAGAAGGGGGGGGGTGTGGGCGGATTCAGGAAGGAGTACATTTAAAAGCAGCAAGAGAAATGTCAAGGCTCTAGAGTAGCGTTTTGGATAAAAATAAGCAGAGTGGCTCAGGAAGGGACAGAGAAAGTAACAAAGGTAATAGAGCATCAGCGACTAAAGTGACATCAGGGAAGAATAGAAATAAGTCAAAGCTAAAGGCAACTATATCTGAATGCGCAAAGCATTCGCAACAAAATAGATGAATTAATAGTGCAGTTAGAAATTAATAGGTTTGATCTAATAGCCATTACGGAGATGTGATTGCAAAGCGCCCAAAATTGGGAACTAAATATTCCAGGATACATAACTTTTAGAAGAGATAGGCAAAATGGAAAAGGAGGAGGGGTAATCCTGATACTAAAGGATGGGCTAAAGACAGTAGAGAGAAAGGATCTTAGCTCCGAAAATCAAGAAGTAGAATCCGTTTGGGTGGAGCTCAGAAACAGCAAAGGGCAGAAAACATTGATGGAATTTGTTTATTGGCTCCCGAACAGTAGTTGTAATGTAGGGCAGAGTATAAATTTGGAAATTAGAAACGGATGTAATAAGGGTCATACAGTAATCATGGGGGACTTTAATCTACATACAGACCGGGCAAACCAAATTTGCAGTAATCATGTAGAGGATGAATTCATGCAGTGTATACAAGATAGTTTTCTAGATCAGTATGTTGAGGAATCATCTAGGAAACAGGATAAGAACATAAGAAATATGAGCAGGAGTAGGCCATTTGGCCCCTTGAGCCCGCTCCGCAATTCAATAAGATCATGGCTGATCTGATTTTGACCTCAACTCCACTTCCCTGCCTCTACCGCTTTCTGGGGTAGAGAATTCCAAAGATTCACAACCGTGAGAGAAGAAATTCCTCCTCATTTGCATTTGAAATGGGCGACTCCTTATTCTGAAACTATGCCCCCTAGTTCTAGATTCCCCCATGAGGGAAAACATCCTCTCTGTATCTACCCTGTCAAACCCCCTCAGAATCTTATACATTTCAATAAGATCACCTTTCATTCTTCTAAACTCCAATGAGTAAAGGCCCAACCTGCTCAACCTTTCTTCATGACAACCCCTTCATCCCAGGAATCAATCTGATGAACCTTCTCTGAACTGCCTCCAATGCAAGTATAACTTCCTTAAATAAGGAGACCAAAACTGTATGTAGTACTCCAGATGTGGTCTCACCAAGTCCCTGTACAGTTGTAGAAATATTTCCCTACTTTTATGCTCCATCCCCCTTGCAATAAAGGCTAATATTCCATTTGCCTTCCTAATTACTTGCTGTACCTGCATGCTAACTTTTTGTGTTTTATGTACAAGGACCCCCAGATCCCTCAGTACCTCAGCATTTTGTAATCTCTCCTCATTTAAATAATAATTTTTTTTTTTATTTTTCCTAGTGAAGTAGATAACCTCACATTTTCCAACATTATACTCCATCTGCCAAATTTTTGCCCACTCACTTAGCCTATCTATATCACATTGCAGATTATTTGCGTCCTCCTCACAACTTGCTTTCCCACCTATCTTTGTATCATCAGCAAATTGGGCTACATTACACTCGCTCCCTTCATCCAAGTCATTAATATAGATTGTAAATAGTGGAGGCCCCAGCACTGACCCCTGTGGTACCCCACTAGTTACAGTTTGCCAACCTGAAAATTACCCATTTATCCCAACTCTCTGTTTTCTGTTAGTTAGCCAATTCTCTATCCATGCTAATATATTACCCCCAACCCTGTGAGCTCTTATCTTGTGCAGTAACCTTTTATGTGGCACCTTATCGAATGCCTTCCGGAAATCCAAATACACGACATCTACTGATTTCCCTTTAACCACCCTGCTCGTTACATCCTCAAAGAAATCCAGCGAATTTGTCAAATATGATTTCCCTTTCATAAAACGATGCTGACTCTGCTTGACTGCGTTATGATTTTCTAAATGTCCTGCTATTACTTCCTTAATAATCGACTTCGGCATTTTCCAAATGACAAATGTTATGCTAACTGGTGTATAGTTTCCTGCTTACTGTCTGCCTCCTTTCTTAAATAGGGCCATTACATTTGCAGTTTTCCAATTGCTGGGACCTCTCCAGAATCCAGGGAATTTTGGTAGATTACAACCAATGTATCCACTATCTCTGCAGCCACTTCTTTTAAGACCCTAGGATGCAGGCCATCAGGTGCAGGGGACTTGTCCACCTTTAATCCCATTAGTTTGCCTCGTACTTTTTCTAGTGATAGTGATTGTTTTTAGTTACCCTGCACCGCCCCCCCCCCCACCGCCAATAGCCCTTGATTATCAATTATTGGGATGCTTCTACCGTGAAGACCGATACAAAATATTTGTTCAAAGTCGGTGCCATTTCCCTGTTCCCCGTTATTAATTCCCCAGGTCGGCAAACTACAAGACAGCACGAGAGTGGGAGGAGTGGCAAACTACAAGAGAGCTGGCCGGAACAACACCAACCGACCCGGGAGGGTAAGAAGTAATAAGAAAGCCAGGTATTACGTCATAGGAAAGCAGGGAAGTGATTGGTTGGTCAGTATTTATTTTTTTTTCTTGGGCATTGGTTTATATTAAGAGTCGGGATTAAAATCTAAACATTCAAAACTTCAAAATTGAATTAATTAAATAAAGTGGTAAATTTACCACTTTGGTGGTAAAAACAGAGAGACAGACTATTCTCTGAATGGTGACAGATTAGGAAAAGGGGAGGTGCAACGAGACCTGGGTGTCATGGTACATCAGTCATTGAAGGTTGGCATGCAGGTACAGCAGGCGGTTAAGAAAGCAAATGGCATGTTGGCCTTCATAGCGAGGGGATTTGAGTACAGGGGCAGGGAGGTGTTGCTACAGTTGTACAGGGCCTTGATGAGGCCACACCTGGAGTATTGTGTACAGTTTTGGTCTCCTAACCTGAGGAAGGACATTCTTGCTATTGAGGGAGTGCAGCGAAGGTTCACCAGATTCCTGGGATAGCGGGACTGACCTATCAAGAAAGACTGAATCAACTGGGCTTGTATTCACTGGAGTTTAGAAGAATGAGAGGGGACCTCATAGAAACGTTTAAAATTCTGATGGGTTTAGACAGGTTAGATGCAGGAAGAATGTTCCCAATGTTGAGGAAGTCCAGAACCAGGGGTCACAGTCTAAAGATAAGGGGTAAGCCATTTAGGACCGAGATGAGGAGAAACTTCTTCACCCAGAGAGTGGTGAACCTGTGGAATTCTCTACCACAGAAAGTTGTTGAGGCCAATTCACTAAATATATTCAAAAAGGAGTTGGATGAAGTCCTTTCTACTAGGGAGATCAAGGGGTATGGCGAGAAAACAGGAATGGGGTACTGAAGTTGCATGTTCAGCCATGAACCCATTGAATGGCGGTGCAGGCTCGAAGGGCCGAATGGCCTACTCCTGCACCTATTTTCTATGTTTCTATGTTTCTATGTTTCGAAAATACATTAGAGATGGCAGGGGAGGCGATGTGTTACTGCTGTTGCATGTGGGAGATGGCGGACATCATTGAGGTACACGACAACCACATCTGCAGTGAGTTTTGGCTGCTCGAGGAATGTCGGTTCCGTGCTGATGAGCTGGAGTCTGAGCTTCAAACACTGCGACACATTAGGGAGGGGGAGAGTTACCTGGACGCTTTGAATTATTTAACCTCTTAGGTTAAATAATTCAAATTTGGTCTGTGGTCAGGGACAGGTGGGTGTGACTACCAGCCCAAGGCATCCAAGAGTTGTACACTTTCTCTCTGCATTGACGTATCGCTGGCGACTGCTTTATGAAAAACTATACCCTTTGGGGCTGTCTGTCATCAAACAGCTTGCTGCTACTCAATGGTCAGCAAAGTAGACTTGGAAGAAGGGACTGAGTGTAATGTAACCACATTTGCTGATGATACAAAGCTGGGAGGAAAAGCAATGTGTGAGGAGGACATAAAAAAGCTGCAAAAGGACATAGACAGGCTAAGTGAGTGGGCAAAAATTTGGCAGATGGAGTATAATGTTGGAAAGTGTGAGGTCATGCACTTTGGCAGAAAAAATCAAGGAGCAAGTTATTATTTAAATGGAGAAAGATTGCAAAGTGCTGCAGTACAGCGGGACCTGGGGGTACTTGTGCATGAAACACAGAAGGATAGTATGCAGGTACAGCAAGTGATCAGGAAGGCCAATGGAATCTTGGCCTTTATTGCAAAGGGGGTGGAGTATAAAAGCAGGGAAGTCTTGTTACAGCTGTACAGGGTATTGGTGAAGCCACACCTGGAATACTGCATGCAGTTTTCATTTCCATATTTACGAAGGGATGTGCTTGCTTTGGAGGCAGTTCAGAGAAGGTTCACCAGGTTGACTCTGGGGATGAGGGGGTTGAGTTATGAGGAAAGGTTGAGTAGGTTGGGCCTCTACTCATCAGAATTCAGAAGAATGAGAGGTGATCTTATCGAAACGTATAAGATTATGAGGGGGCTTGACAAGGTGGATGCAGAGAAGCTGTTTCCACTGGTGGGGGAGACTAGAACTAGAGGGCATGATCTTAGAATTTAGAACTGAGATGAGGAGAAATTTCTTCTCTCAGAGGGTTGTGAATCTGTGGAATTTGCTGCCTCAGAGAGCTGTGAAAGCTGGGACATTGAATAAATTTAAGACAAGAGTAGACGGTTCCTTATACAATAAGGGGATAAGGGGTTATGGGGAGTGGGCAGGGAAGTGGAGCTGAGTCCATGATCAGATCAGCATGATCTTATTAAATAGCGGAGCAGGCTCGAGGGGCCATATGGCCTACTCCTGCTGCTATTTCTTATGTTCTTATGTTCTTATGTATGAAGCAGTGTCAGCCTTGCTCAAAGGTTACACTCCCATATACGAAGTGTTGGAATCCCTGGCAACTGGAATATAATGTTGGAAAGTTGAAAAATGAAGCTCAGTTGATCCTTGACAAACTGGGTGAACTGGATTCAGCAATTCTCATTGTTATTTGGAACACAGTCTTGAAGCACTTTCACCTGAGCAATCTCTTGCTTCAAGAGACCGGCTTAAATCTGAATGTCATGGTGTCCTTAATTGAGTCCCTTGTCGATTTTGTCAACACCCAGTGGACAGAGTTTGAGTACTTCGAAGACCTAGGGATTAAACTGTGTGGTCACAACGAGTACAATTCAGCTCAGATGCGTGCCCGGGTACACAACCACCATTATGACGATGGAGATGCTGAAAACACAGTGCTGTCACCCAAGGAGAAATTCAAAATTGAAGTGTTCCTTGTTATCATCGATCAACTAATTAATACCTTGAAGCATACAAAGAGATCAACTGTAAGTTTGGATTCCTGTCCAAGCTAGCCGCTCTCTCGACTCATGAGATCAAGCAAGTCACAGCAAATCATGCCCGCTCCTATCCCAAAGATCTGGAACCTATGATTGAAAGTAAATTCATTCAATTTTCTAGCTTGGTGGCATCCTCAACAGAGCTTCAAACCTCAATTTGTATCAAACAAACTAAGTCAGCAGAGCTGAGAATATACCAATTCCTCCACATACATGCCCTGACCCAAACCTTTTCTAACATTGAAATAGCTCTTCGAATATATCTGTCGATGATGGTATCAAATTGCTATGGTGAGCGGTCCTTCTTGAAACTAAAACGCATCAATGATGAGGTCATGAAAAAAAAGGGACAAGATCGACTTAATAGTCTTTTAATTATGAGCATCGAGAGCGAAGTACTGAGAGGACTTGACTTCTCGAAAATCATTGACAAGTTTTGTCATGTATGTAACCTTCATGTAACTGTAACCTTCATGTAACAACACTGCATACCTAAGAAATGCACACCTTGGCCACAGGGGGTGAACTTGTGGGAGACACTCCTCACCTGGTCATCTAGGTATATAAAGGGAGGTCCCACGCAGGGTCATCACTTCTTGGTCCTGTGAATAAAGGTTCGGGTCACAGAGTGACCTTGTCTGCAGAATGTGCCTTGTGTGAATTTATAGAAGTGTGTAAGGACATTACATTTGGCAACGAGAAACGGGAATCAATAACTCACGAGGATGGCCACCGGTAGCACAGAGGAACGGTATTGTGTGGGTGAGGACTGGGACGATTTAGTTGAGAAGCTCCAGCAGAGCTTTGTCATGAAGGACTGGCTGGGAGATGCAGTGGCTAACAAGCAAAGGGTGCATCTACTGACCAGCTGTGGACCTAAGACGTACACGCTGATGAAAGACCTGCTCGCACCCGAGAAGCCGGCGGACAAAACCTTTGAAGAGCTCAGCAAACTGATCGGTGAGCACCTCAAACCGGCGAGCAGTATACACATAGCCCGACACCGATTCTATACACACCGACATCGGGAAGGACAGAGCATACCGGACTTCGTTGCGGACCTTTGGCGCTTGGCCAGCCTCTGTAAGTTCACAGATGCCTGCAGGGGGGAGATGTCAAGGGATTTCTTTATTGAGGGCATTGGTCATGCCGGGATTTTTAGAAAGCTAATTGAGACCAAGGACTTGACCTTGGAAGCGGCGGTGTTGATGGCTCAGACCTTCATGGTGAGGGAGGAGGAAACCAAGATAATATATGCGCGCAACTCTGCTTCCAACATGGCGATGGATCAGGGAGTTAACATTGTAAACGCAACTCAGAACCCCGCAGGCAGGCAAGGGCAATTCGACACCACCCAGGCAGCAACAGACTCTAGAGTGGGTCCTCAACAGAGACAATAGCAGGTTGAACGGACATTTATGCCATCACAGTGGATAATGCGTCCCGGGATGGGGCCATTGACACCCACTAACAGAGTGCTCAAGAGTAATCAAAGAGACAATCAGAGAGGAATGCCTGGTAACAGCTCTTTTGTTCACAACAATCTCAGCTCATGCTGGAGGTGCGGGGGCAGACATGCTGCGAAAACCTGTAGGTTTCAACAATTTATCTGTAGAAATTGTAATTTCAGTGGACATTTAGCCAGAATGTGCAGGAAGCCCACAGCGAGGCTAATTTACGAGGCAGATGAACCAGAAGAGGGTTCTGCAAGGCAGGTTGAAGCTTGGGACAAAGCAATAGACGCTGAAGTTCAGCGGGTTCATGTGGCAAACATCCACAGCTCATAAACCAAAACGCCACCTATGATGATAAAAGTCGTATTAAACGGCATCCCGGTACGCATAGAGCTGGACACAGGGGCCAGCCAGTCCAACAATTCAAGAAACTATGGCCACTCAGAGCTAGCAGACCCAAACTAGAGCACATTGACACGCAATTAAGGACGTACACCAAAGAGATCATCCCAGTGCTAGGCAGTGCAATGTTGGTGGTCACACATAATGGATCAGAGAACCGACTGCCACTCTGGATTGTCCCGGGAAATGGTCCCGCGCTTTTGGGGAGGAGCTGGCTAGCCGAGATGAACTGGAAATAGGGGGATGTGCACGCCATTTCATCTGTGGAGCGAAGTTCATACTCACAGGTCCTACAGAAATTTGAGTCACTATTTCAACCTGGTGTCGGGACTTTCAAAGGTACCAAAGTAGTGATACGCATCACCCCGGACGCCAGACCAGTGCACCACAAAGCCAGAGCTGTGCCGTATGTGATGCGGGAGAAAATTGAGAGTGAGTTGGACAGGTTGCTGAGAGAGGGCATAATTTTACCCGTTGAATTCAGCGACTGGGCAAGCCCCATCGTCCCTGTCCTAAAAACGGATGGCTCGGTCAGGATCTGTGGCAACTACAAGGCCACTATCAACCGAGTGTCACTACAAGGTCAATACCCGCTTCCAAGAGCGGAGGATCTTTTTGTCATGCTGGCAGGTGGCAAGCAGTTCACCAAGTTGGACCTCACTTCAGCCTACATGACCCAGGAACTGGCCGAAGAATCCAAGCTACTGACCACCATCACCACGCACAAGGGGCTGTTTGTCTACAACAGGTGTCCGTTTGGCATTCGATCAGCGGCCGCTACCTTTCAAAGGAACATGGAAAGCCTGCTCAAATCCATCCCTGGGACAATCGTATTTCAGGACGACATCCTCATCACGGGTCGAGACACCGAGGAACAACTCCACAACCTGGAGGAGGTGCTACGCCAATTGGACCGGGTAGGCCTGCGACTAAAGAAGTCCAAGTGTGTGTTTTTGGCCCCAGAGGTCGAGTTTTTGGGCAGGAGGGTTGCCGCAGACGGGATCCGGCCTACCAAATCCAAAACGGAGGCGATTCGTCGTGCACCCAGGCCCGGCAACACATCAGAGTTGCATTCATTTCTGGGACTCTTGAACTGTTTCGGGAACTTTCTGCCGAACTTAAGCACATTGTTGGAGCTGCTACACGTGCTCCTGCGTAAGGGTTGCGATCTGTTTTGGGGGGACTGTCAGGAACGAGCTTTCAATCGGGTGCGGAACCTGCTTTGTTCTAATCAGCTGTTGACCCTGTACACCCCTGTGAGAAATTGGTTTTGACATGTGATGCATCATCCTATGGGGTTGGGTGCGTGTTCAGAGTAATGATAAGGGCCAACTCCAACCTGTGGCTTATGCCTCCAGGTCGCTCTCCCAAGCAAAACGGGGATTTGGGATGGTTGAAAAGGAATCACTCGCATGTGTCTACGGGTGAAAAAGATGCACCAGTACCTTTTTGGCAGAAGGTTCGAGTTAGAAACGGACCACAAGCCGTTAATATCCCTGTTGTCAGACAGCAAAGCTGTCAATGCTAATGCGTCAGCTCACATACAGCGATGGGCTCTCACGCTGGCTGCGTATGACTGCACCATACAGCACCGGCCAGTCACCAAAATTTGCGCTGACACGCTTAGCAGGCTTCCACTGGCCACCACTAAGGGGGCAGCGGAGCAAAGCGCTGAGATTGGTTTTAGAGGGACTGTCAGGAACGGGCTTTTAATCGGGCACGGAATCTGCTTTGTTCTAATAAGCTGTTAGAAACATAGAAACATAGAGAATAGGTGCAGGAGTAGGCCATTTGGCCCTTCGAGCCTGCACCGCCATTCAATGAGTTCATGGCTGAACATGCAACTTCAGTATCCCATTCCTGTTTTCTCGCAATACCCCTTGATCCCCCTAGTAGTAAGGACTACATCTAACTCCTTTTTGAATACATTTAGTGAATTGGCCTCAACAACTTTCTGTGGTAGAGAATTCCACAGGTTCACCACTCTCTGGGTGAAGAGATTTCTCCTCATCTCGGTCCTAAATGGCTTACCACTTATCCTTAGACTGTGACCCCTGGTTCTGGACTTCCCCAACATTGGGAACATTCTTCCTGCATCTAACCTGTCTAAACCCGTCAGAATTTTAAACGTTTCTATGAGATCCCCTCTCATTCTTCTGAACTCCAGTTCAAGCCCAGTTGATCCAGTCTTTCTTGATTTGTCAGTCCCGCCATTCCGGGAATCAGTCTGGTGAACCTTCGCTGCACTCCCTCAATAGCAAGAATGTCCTTCCTCAAGTTAGGAGACCAAAACTGTACACAATGCTCCAGGTGTGGCCTCACCAAGGCCCTGTGCAACTGTAGTAACACCTCCCTGCCCCTGTACTCAAATCCCCTCGCTATGAAGGCCAACATGCCATTTGCTTTCTTAACCGCCTGCTGTACCTACATGCCAACCTTCAATGACTGATGTACCATGACACCCAGGTCTTGTTGCACCTCCCCTTTTCCTAATCTGTCACCATTCAGATAATAGTCTGTCTCTCTGTTTTTACCACCAAAGTGGATAACCTCACATTTATCCACATTATACTTCATCTGCCATGCATTTGCCCACTTATTTAACCTATCCAAGTCACTCTGCAGCCTCATAGCATCCTCCTCGCAGCTCACACTGCCACCCAACTTAGTGTCATCCACAAATTTGGAGATATTACATTTAATCCCCTCGTCTAAATCATTAATGTACAATGTAAACAGCTGGGGCCCCAGCACAGAACCTTGCGGTACCCCACTAGTCACTGCCTGCCATTCTGAAAAGTACCCATTTACTCCTACTCTTTGCTTCCTGTCTGACAACCAGTTCTCAATCCACGTCAGCACACTACCCCCAATTCCATATGCTTTAACTTTGCACATTAATCTCTTGTGTGGGACCTTGTCGAAAGCCTTTTGAAAGTCCAAATATACCACATCAACTGGTTCTCACTTGTCCACTCTACTGGAAGCATCCTCAAAAAATTCCAGAAGATTTGTCAAGCATGATTTCCCTTTCACAAATCCATGCTGACTTGGACCTATCATGTCACCATTTTCCAAATGCGCTGCTATGACATCCTTAATAATTGATTCCATCATTTTACCCACTACCAATGTCAGGCTGACCGGTCTATAATTCCCTGTTTTCTCTCTCCTTCCTTTTTTAAAAAGTGGGGTTACATTGGCTACCCTCCACTCCATAGGAACTCCAGAGTCTATGGAAAATGACTGTCAATGCATCTGCTATTTCTAAGGCTACCTCCTTAATACTCTGGGATGCAGTCCATCAGTCCCTGGGGATTTATCGGCCTTCAATCCCATCAATTTCCCCAACACAATTTCCTGACTAATAAGGATTTCCCTCAGTTCCTCTTTCTTACGAGACCCTCTGACCCCTTTTATATCCGGAAGGTTGTTTGTGTCCTCCTTAGTGAATACCAAACCAAAGTACTTGTTCAATTGGTCTGCCATTTCTTTGTTCCCTGCTATTACTTCTCCTGATTCTGACTGCAGGGGACCTACGTTTGTCTTTACTAACCTTGTTCTCTTTACATATCTATAGAAGCTTTTGCAGTCCGTCTTAATGTTCCCTGCAAGCTTCCCTGATAGGTACTCTATTTTCCCTGCCCCAATCAAACCCTTTGTCCTCCTCTGCTGAGTTCTAAATTTCTTCCAGTCCCCGGGTTCGCTGCTATTTCTGGCCAATTTGTATGCCACTTCCTTGGCTTTAATACTATCCCTGATTTCCCTTGATAGCCACGGTTGAGCCACCTTCCCTTTTTTATTTTTACGCCAGACAGGGATGTACAATTGTTGTAGTTCATCCATGCGGTCTCCAAATGTCTGCCATTGCCCATCCACTGTCAACCCCTTAAGTATCATTCGGCAATCTATCCTAGCCAATTCACGCCTCATACCTTCAAAGTTACCCTTCTTTAAGTTCTGGACCATGGTCTCTGAATTAACTGTGTCACTCTCCATCCTAATGTAGAATTCCACCATATTATGGTCATTCTTCCCCAAGGTGCCTCGCACAATGAGATTGCTAATTAATCCTCCCTCATTACACAACACCCAGTCTAAGATGGCCTCCCTCCTCATTGGTTCCTCGACATATTGGTCTAGAAAACCATCCCTTATGCACTCCAGGAAATCCTCCTCCACCGTATTGCTTCAAGTTTGGTTAGCCCAATCTATATGCATATTAAAGTCACCCATGATAACTGCTGCACCTTTATTGCATGCACCCCTAATTTCCTGTTTGATGCCCTCCCCAATATCACTACTACTGTTTGGAGGTCTGTACACAACTGTTGACCCTGTCCAACCCCTGCAAGAAATTGGTTTTGACATGTGATGCATCATCCTATAGAGTTGGGTGCGTGTTCAGACTTATGCCTCCAGGTCGCTCTCCCAAGCAGAACTGGGATATGGGATGGTTGAAAAGGAAGCACTCGCATGTGTCTACAGGGTGAAAAAGATGCACCAGTACCTTTTTGGCAGAAGGTTCGAGTTAGAAACGGACCACAAGCTGTTAACATCCCTGTTGTCAGACAGCAAAGCTCTCAATGCCAATGCGTCAGCTCGCATACAGCGATGGGCTCTTACGCTGGCTGCGTATGACTACACCTTACGTCACCGGCCAGGCACCGTAAATTGCCTTGATGCGCTCAGCAGGCCACCACCGAGGGGGCAGCGGAGCAAAGCACTGAGATGGTCATGGCTGTTGATGCCTTTGACAGCGCAGGCTCCCCCATCACAGCCCACCAGATTAAAATCTAGACCAATAGAGATCCCCTCCTATCCTTGATTAAGAAATGTGTCCTGACTGGGCGCCCGCACACGGAGCATGCCCCGAGGAGGTCAGACCATTTCACAGACGGATGGATGAGCTCTCCATCAAAGCCGACTGCCTACTATGGGGCAGCCGGGTAGTCATGCCCCAGAAGGGAAGGGAAGCATTCATTAGGGAACTCAACAGCGAGCACCCAGGCATCGTGCTGATGAAGGCCATTGCCCGGTCACATGGTGGCCGGGAATTGACTCAGACCTGGAACACTGTGTTCGCAGGTGCACGACGTATGCCCAGCTGGGTAATGCCCCCAGGGTGGCCCCACTCAGCCCGTGGCCCTATCCCACCAGGCCATGGTCACGTATTCACGTAGACTACGTGGGCCCATTCATGGGAAAAATGTTGCTCGTTGTCGTTGATGCGTACTCGAAATGGATCGAGTGCATCATTTTGAATTCGTGCATGACATCCACCACTGTGGCGAGTCTGCGTGCGGGATTTGCGACCCACGGCTTGCCGGACATCCTGGTTAGCGACAACGGCCCGTGTTTCACTAGCTATGAATTCCGAGAGTTCATGTCGGGTAATGGCATCAAACATGTCAGGACAGCACCATTCAACCCGGCTTCCAATGGCCAGGTGGAACGTGCGGTCCAAATCATAAAACAGGGCATGCTCCGGATTCAAGGACCCTCCCTTCAATGCTGCCTATCGCGCCTCCTGCTGGCCTATAGGTCCCGACCGCTTTCGCTCACGGGAGTCCCGCCCGCGGAACTACTCATGAAACAAACACTTAAGATTCGGCTGTCCATCATTCATCCAGTCCTATCAGACATTGTTGAGGGCAAGCACCAGTCCCAAAATGAGTGCCATGACCGTAACTCAAAGGGGAGATGTATAGAAATCGCTGACCCTGTATGTGTTCTTAATCACGCTTTGGGGCCCAAATGGCTTGAGGGTACTGTAATTGGCAAAGAGGGGAATAGGGTCATAGTGGTCAGACTTAACAATGGGCCGATATGCCGCAAGCATCTGGACCAAGTAAAAAAAAGGTTCAGCATGGACACTGAGGAACCTGAGGAAGATCATGAGATGTTGCCCACACCACCGCCTGTGAACGAGCAACAAGAACTTTCAGCAGCATGCACAGTCCCTGCGGCCAGCCCGGACAAGCCGGAATCACCACAGGTGACAGAGACGCATGCCAAGCTCAACAACCAGAGCCTCAACTGCGGCGCTCCATGAGAGAGCGTCGACCGCCTGAAAGACTTAATCTTTGACCCCATAAGATGTTTGGGGGGGAGGTGATGTCATATATGTAACCTTCATGTAACTGTAACCTTAATGTAACAACACTGCAATACTGTACATACGTAAGAAATGCACACCTTGGCCACAGGGGATGAATTTGTGGGAGACACTCCTCACCTGGTCATCCAGGTATATAAAGGGAGGTCCCACGCAGGGTCAGCACTTCTTGGTCCTGTGAATAAAGGTTCGGGTCACAGAGTGACCTTGTCTGCAGAATGTGCCTCGTGTGAATTTATAGTAGACACTACAAGTTTAGCCGACAAATATCTAGGAAAAGACCAATATAATGTTATACTTGCAGTTGCCTCTGTGGAGAAAATGGAATGCAAATGACAAATGATGGTCTTCCAAAAAATTTCGCTGTCTTGTTCTAAATTGTTGTCATTGTCAATTTAGTTTCAAAATGTAAGGATTTTTTTTATTAAAGCATTGTTGTTTACTGCTTATACAAGGTATCAGCTTGATTGTATGGAAACATAATAAAATATTAAATGAGTGTTGTCATAGTATCAATGAGAACATAATCTGAGATGTAGACCTGACCTGACCTTGACATGATGCATACTCAGTATGTGCCCTGTGACTTAGCTCACCAATGTCATTTACTGCAGGATGTGAATAGGAGTTGGGAGCCAATGGCCGGGGTACTACCCGGGGCCCGAAGCATCCTTAATCCGTCCCTGGAGTGCGACCACAACTGCAAAATCATGGCAGTTGATGCCCGGTAACCTGGCAGACCGGTGTGCCAGGCATCTTTGCTGCTCCAAACAAAGATTGAGGCTGGTTCCTTAGAGACAAGGGCTAGCCACTCTGCACTTGACTGTTGACTCCCCTTCACCACCTCAGGACTGCTGTGCAGCAATCGTACAATGACTGTCATTCAGCCACCAGGTGCACCATTGAGCAACCATCAAAATCCTTAAACTGAGGTTCCGATGCCTGGATCACTCAGGAGGAGTGCTGCAGTACTCGCCTGAACGGGTGTCTCTATTTGTCGTTGTCTGCTACATGCTTCACAACCTGGTAATCATGAGGGCACGACCATTGGAGGATGAGGCAGCAGTACCACCTGAGGAGCAGGACCAGAAGGAGGAGGCGCAGGATCATGATGCACAGGAGGAGGAGGAGGGGCAGGATGCGGGTCGCCCTTGCAGGAGGCAGCGTCACCATCCAGACACTGCAAGGGAAGTTCTAAACTGTCTCATTTCTGCTTTTTTCCGCTGAGTTCATCCGCACTTTAGCCTTCATCTGTGCATTGCCATGGGAAAACCTATGAGCCCTTTCACACATCATTTGCCACAGTGAAATGAGAGACCTGCACAGATATTGATGGACCCAGTCACGATGACAGCAGTCAGAACTCGCATGGCATCCAGCTGAGACGGCATGAGAGCAGATACAGTCTCGATGCCACCAGACACGACAGCAGTAAGGTGCTTTGTGGTCTTTGCTGAGAGTGCATGAGAGCATTCTGAGCTTCCAGGCCAGCGGCCATCCTCTCCAATAAAGCACTGAGACGTTGGTTCCCTTCCGCCTGTGCTGCAATGGCAGCTGTCACATTGCCCATGACATGCCTCATCACATCTGGAACCGCATGGTCACTCTGGGAGTCCACCATCGTCTGCACACTGGCAATGATGGGCTTCGTGGTGTGCGCAGACCTGTCCGCAATGCGGAAGGCAGACTCCGCCATGTGCCTGACCACTTGCGACAGGCTCTCGGGCAACCTTGCCATTGCCCCCAACATTTGGGAATGCATGGCCTGCACCCTTGTTTCAAAAGCCACCACATTGAGGGGCTCGTCTGGGTCCTCTTCAGCAGAACTTGCGTTTGATCTTGCCCCCCCGGAGAGCTGATACCTGAAGTTCCCTTTGTCCTTCACCATGCTGCAGCCTGTGAGTCCCCAGTGCATCATCCAGTGCAGACCCCTCTCCTAAATCTAACTGCAACGAATGCATACTCCAGTATCTGAACTGGCGCGTGCAAGTGTAGGAAGCAGTGACGCGGTGCTCACAGCAGTGTACCCCTCTTCATCGGACATGCCACCAATCTCTGCACTCGGCTCAAGTGTGTCGGTCTGACTCGGGCTCGCACTCGGCTCAAGGGTGTTGGTCTTACCCAAAGCAATGACGGCAATGGAAGCAGTGCCGCAGAAAAATCAACGCCGGGGCACTCAAAGTCACTGCCTCACTGCTAACCTGGCGACCCTTGATGACCCCAGAGACGCTTGGTCTGCCCTCCAGGCCTCCATAATCAGTGCCTGCAAAGAGATGCTCGGTCACTCAACCAGGAAACACCAGGACTGGTTTGATAAGAATGATCAGGAGATCCAAGAGCTAATAAATCGCAAGCGCAGGGCATTTCTGAACCTAAAACAATAACCACACTCGGGAGCAGCAAAGCAGCTTTACAGACGGCTTAAGGCCGAGGTCCAACAAAAATCCCACAACATAAAGAACAGATGGTGGATGGAGAAAGCACAGGAGATTCAGCAACTGGCCAATAGCCATGATGTGTGAGGATTCTTCACTGCAGTCAAGTCCATCTATGGCCCAAGCAGCCAAGGCACCATCCCACTGCTGGCCAAGAATGGGGAGACACTCATCAAGGACACCGAAGCAGTCAGGACCCGTTAGAAGGAGCACTTCGAAGATCTCCTTCATCAAGACTCTGCCTATGACAAGAGTGCCGTCGACTCCATCCTGCAGCATGCTACCTGCCGCCATCTCAGCAAAACCCCAGCCCTGCACGAGGTAGAAAAGGCCATCCGTCAGCTCAAGAACAACAAGGCAACAGGAGCGGATGGAATCCCCGCTGAGGAACTAGAGTATGGCGGAGAGGCACTATTGGCATGAATGCATGACCTCATCTCTCTCATCTGGAAGGAGGAGAGCATGTTGGGCAATCTGAGAGATGCAGTAATCGTGACCACCTTTAAAAAAGGGGACAAGTCCGACTGCGGCAACTACACAGGAATCTCCCTGTTGTCAGCCACTGGGAAAGTCATTGCTAGAATCCTCCTCAACCATCTTCTCCCTGTGGCTAAGGAGCTCCTCCCGGAGTCACAATGCAGATTCCGTCCATTACGGGGTACAACGGACATGAGCTTTATGGCGCGCCAACTGCAAGAGAAATGCAGGGAACAGCACCAACCCCTGTACATGGCCTTCTTTGACCTTATAAAGGCCTTTGACACTTTCTGCGGCTGCAAACGAGACTCCAGGATGGTATGTTGCCTCCCTGGTGCTAGGATCAAGGATGTCTCGGAGCGGCTGCAGCGTATTCTGGAGGGGGAGGGTGAACAGCCAGCTGTCATGGTGCATATAGGTACCAACGATATAGGTAAAAAACGGGATGAGGCCTACAAGCTGAATTTAGGGTACTAGGAGTTAAATTAAAACGTAGGACCTCAAAGGTAGTAATCTCAGGATTGCTCCCAGCGCCACGTGCTAGTCAGAGTAGGAATCGCAGGATAGCTCAGATGAATACATGGCTTGAGGAATGGTGCAAGGGGGAGGGATTCAAATTCCTGGGACATTGGAGCTGGTTCTGGGGGAGGTGGGGCCAGTACAAACGGGACAGTCTGCACCTGGGCAGGACCGGAACTGATGTCGCAGGCAGAGTGTTTGCTAGTGCTGTTGGGGAGGGTTTAAACGAAAATGGCAGGGGGATGGGAATCAATGCAGGGAGGCAGAGGGAAGTAAAAAGGGGGCAGAAGCAAAAGGTAGGTAGGAGAAAAACAAAAGTAGGGAGCAGAGAAATCAAGGGCAAAAATCAAAAAGGGTCACATTACAACATAATTCGAAAAGGACAAAGAGTGTTAAAAAAACAAGCCTGAAGGCTCTGAGCCTCAATGTGAGGAGCATTCGTAATAAGATGGATGAATTAACTGCGCAGATAGCTGTTAACGGATATGATGTAATTGGGATTACGGAGACATGGCTCCAGGGTGACCAAGGCTGGGAACTCAACATCCAGGGGTATTCAATATTCAGGAAGGACAGACAGGAAGGAAAAGGACGTGGGGTAACATTACTGGTTAAAGAGGAGATTAATGCAATAGTAAGGAAGGACATTAGCGTGGATGATATAGAATCTATATGGGTAGAGTTGCGAAACACCAAAGTGCAGAAAACATTAGTGGGAGTTGTGCACAGACCACCAAACAGTAGTGGGGGGGTTGGGGACAGCATCAAACAGGAAATTAGGGATGCGTGCAATAAGGGTACAGCAGTTATCATGGGTGACTTTAATCTACATATTGATTGGGCTAACCAAACTGGTAGCAATACTGTGGAGGAGGAGTTCCTGGAGTGTATAAGGGATGGTTTTCTCGACCAATATGTCAAGGAACCAACTAGAGAGCAGGCCATCAGAGACTGGGTCTTGTGTAACGAGAGAGGATTAATTAGCAATCTGGTCGTGCGACGCTCCTTGGGGAAGAGTGACCATAATATGGTAGATTTCTTCATTAAGATGGAGAGTGACACAGTTAATTCAGAGACTAGGGTCCTGAACTTAAAGAAAGGAAACTTCTACGGTATGAGACGTGAATTGTCTAGGATAGACTGGTGAATGATACTTAAAGGGTTGACAGTGGATAGGCAATTGCAGACATTTAAATATCACATGGATGAACTACAACAATTGTACATCCCTGTGTGGCGTAAGAATAAAAAAGGGAAGGAGGTTCAACCGTGGTTAACAAGGGAAATTAGGGAAAGTGTTAAATCCAAGGAAGAGGCATATAAATTGGCCAGAAAAAGCAGCAAACCTGAGCACTGGGAGAAATTTAGAATTCAGCAGAGGAGGACTAAGGGTTTAATTAGGAAGGGGAAAATAGAGTATGAGAGTAAGTTTGCAGGGAACATAAAAACTGATTGCAAAAGCTTCTATAGATATGTGAAGAAAAAAAGATTAGTGAAGACAAACGTAGGTCCCTTGCATTCAGAATGAAGTGAATGCATAATGGGGAACAAGGAAATGGGAGACCAATTGAACAAATACGTTGGTTCTGTCTTCAGTCATCATTATCATGGCAGTCCCTTGGAATCAAGGCGGACTTGCTTCCACTCCCAAAGTGAGTTCTTTGATGGCTGAACAGTCCGATACGAGAGCCACAAACACTGTTACAGGTGGGACAGACATTTGTCCAGGGAAGGGGTCGGTGGGGCTGGTTTGCCGCGCGCTCCTTCCGCTGCCTGCGCTTGGCTTCTTCATGCTCTTTGCATTGAGATTCGAACAGCTCATAGAAACATAGAAACATAGAAACAGAGAAAATAGGTGCAGGAGTAAGCCATACTTTCTCTCCATACCCCTTGATCCCCTTAGCCGTAAGGGCCATATCTAACTTCCTCTTGAATATATCCAATGAACTGGCATCAACAACTCTCTGCGGCTGGGAATTCCATAGGTTAACAACTCTCTGAGTGAAGAAGTTTCTCCTCATCTCAGTCCTAAATGGCCTACCCCTTATCCTAAGATTATGTCCCCTGGTTCTGGACTTCCCCAACATCGGGAACATTCTTCCCGCATCTAACATGTCCAGTCCCGTCAGAATCTTACACGTTTCCATGAGATACCCTCTCATCCTTCTAAACTCCAGTGAATAAAGGCCCAGTTGATCCAGTCTCTCCTCATATGACAGCCCAGCCATCCCTGGAATCAGTCTGGTGAACCTTTGCTGCACTCCCTCAATAGCAAGAACATCCTTCCTCAGATTAGGAGACCAAAACTGAACATAATATTCCAGGCGAGGCCTCACTAAGGCCGTGTACAACTGCAGTAATACCGCCCTGTTCTTGTACTCAAATCCCCTAGCTATCAAGGCCAACATACCATTTGCCTTCTTCACCGCTTGCTGTACCTGCATGCCCACTTTCAGTGACTGATGAACCATGACACCCAGGTCTCATTGCACCTCCCCTTTTCCTAATCTGCTGCCATCCAGATAATATTCTGCCTTCCTGTCTTTGCCCCCAAAATGGATAACCTCACATTTATCCACATTATACTGCATCTGCCATGCATTTGCCCGCTCACCTAACCTATCCAAGTCACATTGCAGCCTCTTAGCGTCCTCCTCACAGCTCACACCGCCACCTAATTTAGTGTCATCCGCAAACTTGGAGATATTACATTCAATTCCTTCATCTAAATCGTTAATGTACATTGTAAAGAGCTGAGGTCCCAGCACTGAGCCCTGCGGCACTTCATTAGTCACTGCCTGCCATTCTGAAAAGGACCCGTTTATCCCGACTCTCTGCTTCCTGTCTTCTAACCAGTTCACTATCTGCATCAGTACATTACCCCCAATACCATGTGCTTTGATTTTTCACACCAATCTCTTGTGCAGGACCTTGTCAAAAGCCTTTTGAAAGTCCAAATACACCACATCCACTGGTTCTCGCTTGTCCACTCTGCTCGTTACATCCTCAAAAAATTCCAGAAGATTCGTCAAGCACGATTTCCCTTTCATAAATCCATGCTGACTTGGTCCAATCCTGTCACTGCTTTCCAAATACGCTGCTTTTTCATCCTTAATAATTGATTCCAACATTTTCCCCACTACTGATGTCAGGCTGACTGGTCTATAATTACCCGTTTTATCTCTCCCTCCTTTTTTAAAAAGTGGTGTAACATTAGCTACCTTCCAGTCCATCGGAACTGATCCAGAGTCAATAGACTGTTGGAAAATGATCACCAATGCATCCACTATTTCTAGGGCCACTTCCTTAAGTACTCTGGGATGCAGACTATCAGGCCCCGGGGATTAATCGGCCTTCAATCCCATCAATTTCCCGAACACAATTTCCCACCTGATAAGGATATCCTTCAGTTCCTTCTTCTCACTAGACCTACTGTCTCCTAGTACATTCGGAAGGTTATTTGTGTCTTCCTTCGTGAAGACAGAACCAAAGTATTTGTTCAATTGGTCTGCCATTTCTTTGTTCCCCATTATAAATTCACCTGAATCCGACTGCAAGGGACATACGTTTGTCTTCACTAATCTTTTTCTCTTCACATATTTATAGAAGCTTTTGCAGTCAGTTTTTATGTTCACTGCAAGCTTCCTTTCGTACTCTATTTTCCCCCTCTTAATTAAACCCTTAGTCTTCCTTTGTTGAATTCTAAATTTCTCCCAGTCCTCAGGTTTGTTGCTTTTTCTGGCCAAATTATATGCCTCTTCCTTGGCTTTAACACGATCCTTAATTTCCCTTGTTAGCCATGGTTGAGCCACCTTCCCCGTTTTACTTTTACTCCAGGTAGGGATGTACAATTGCTGAAGTTCATCCATGTGATCTTTAAATGTTTGCCATTGCTTATCCACCGTCAACCCTTTAAATATCCTTTGCCAGTCTATTCTAGCCAATTCACGCCTCATACCGTCGAAGTTACCTTTCCTTAAGTTCAGAACCCTAGTTTCCGAATTAACTGTCAGTCTCCATCTTAATAAAGAATTCTACCATATTATGATCACTCTTCCCCAAGGGGCCTCGCACAACAAGATTGCTAATTAGTCCCTTCTCATTACACATCACCCAATCTAGGAAGGACAGCTCTCTAGTTGGTTCCTCGACATATTGGTCAAGAAAACCATCCCTAATACACTGCAGGAAATCCTCCTCCACCGCATTGCTACCAGTTTGGTTAGCCCAATCAATATTTAGATTAAAGTTGCCCATGATGACTGCATTACCTTTATTGCACACATCCCTTATTTCTTGTTTGATGCTGTCCCCAACCTCACTACTACTGTTTGGTGGTCTGTACACAACTCCCACTAGCGTTTTCTGCCCTTTGGAATTACGCAGCTCCACCCATACCGATTCCACATCATCCAGACTAATGCCCTTCCTTACGATTGCATTAATTTCCTCTTTAACCAGCAACGCCATCCCACCTCCTTTTCCTTTCTGTCTATCCTTCCCAAATGCTGAATACCCTTGGATGTTGAGTTCCCAGCCTTGGTCACCCTGGAGCCATGTCTCCATGATGCCAATTATATCATACCCGTTAACTGCTATGTGCGCAGTTAATTCGTCCACCTTATTCCAAATACTCCTCGCATTGAGGCACAGAGCCTTCAGGCTTGTCTTTTTAACACATTTTGCCCCTTTAGAATTTTGCTGTCATGTGGCCCTTTTTGTTTTTTGGCTTAGGATTCTCTGCCCTCCACTTTTACTATTCTTCTTTCTATCTTTTGCTTTTGACTCCATTTTATTTCCCTCTGTCTCCCTGCATAGGTTCCCATCACCCTGCCACATTAGTTTAACTCCTCCCCAACAGCACTTGTAAACATTTCCCCTCGGACATTGGTTCCGGTCCTGCCCAGATGCAGACCGTCCGGTTTGTACTGGTCCCACCTCCCCCAGAACTGGTTCCAATGTCCCAGGAATTTGAATCCCTCCCTTCTACACCCACTGCTCAAAAAACGTATTCATCTGAGCTATCCTGCGATTCCTACTCTGACTAGCACGTGGCACTGGTAGCAATCCTGAGATTACTACTTTTGAGGTCCTACTTTTTAATTTAGCTCCTAGCTTCCTAAATTCGTCTCGTAGGACCTCATCCTGTTTTTTACCTATATCGTTGGTACCAATATGCACCACGACAACCGGCTGTTCACCCTCCCTTTTCAGAATGTCCTGCACCCGCTCCGAAACATCCTTGACCTTTGCACCAGGGAGGCAACATACCATCCTGGAGTCTCGGTTGTGGCCGCAGAAACGCCTGTCTATTCCCCTTAAAATTGAATCCCCTATCACTATCGCTCTCCCATTCTTTTTCCTGCCCTCCTGTGCAGCAGATCCAGCCACGGTGCCATGAACTTGGCTGCTGCTGCTTCCCCCTGATGAGTCATCCCCCTCAACAGTACCCAAAGTGGTGTATCTGTTTTGCAGGGGGATGACCGCAGGGGATTCCTGCACTACCTTCCTTGCACTGCTCTTCCTGTTGGTCTTCCATTCCCTATCTGGCTGTGTACCCTTCTCCTGCGGTAAGACCAACTCACTAAACGTGCTATTCACATCATTCTCAGCATCATGCATGCTCCAGAGTGAATCCACCCGCAGCTCCAGTTTCGCAACATGGTTCGTCAGGAGCTGCAGGCGGATACACTTCCCACACATCTGGTCGTCAGGGACACCGGAGGCGTCACTGACTTCCCACATAGTACAGGAGGAGCATAACACGTGTCCGAGCTCTCCTGCCATGACTTAACTCTTAGATACACTTAAATTGGCAACAACAGTGCTAAAAGTTACTTACTGATAGAGAAAAGAAAAAAGAAAAGCTACTTACCAATCACCAGCCAATCACTTACCCCCTTGGCTGTGACGTCACCTTTCGATTTCTTTCTACTTCTTTTTAGCCTTCTTCCTGTAGCTGCACAAGCATGCCTCTCCATGCACCTCCGCAACGCTGCTCCCCGGATTCCCTGCTGTGCCTTTTATAGGCCTCTCACCGAAGTCCCGACTGCCTCTGCACGCACCTCCCAGATGTACTTTCTCCACCTCGGGTGGTCTTCGGCCAGGGTCTCCCAGGTGTCAGTGGTGATGTCGCACTTTACCAGGGAGGCTTTGAGAGTGTCCTTATAACGTTTCCACTGTCCTCCTTTGGCTCGTTTACCACGAAGGAGCTCCACATAAAGCATTTGCTTAGGGAGTCTCGTATCTGGCATGCGTACCATGTGGCCTGCCCAGCGAAGCTGATCGAGTGTGGTCAGTGGTTCAATACTGGGGTTGTTAGCCTGGTCGAGGACACTGATGTTGGTGCGCCTGTCCTCCCAGGGATTTGCAAGATCTTGCGGAGACATCGTTGGTGATATGTCTCCAGCGACTTGAGGTGCCTTCTATACATCGTCCATGCTTCAGATCCATACAGGAAGGCGAGTATTACTGCAGCCCTATAGACCATGAGCTTGGTGGTAGATTTGAGAGCCTGGTCTTCAAACAATCTTTTCCTCAGACGGCCGAAGACTGCACTGGCGCATTGGAGGCGATGCTGAATCTCCTCATCAATGTCTGCCTTTGTTGATAAGAGGCTCCCGAGATATGGGAAATGGTCCACGTTGTCCAGGGCCGCACCATGGATCTTGATGATTGGAGGGCAGTGCTGTGCAGTGGTGACAGGCTGGTGGAGGACCTTTGTCTTACGGATGTTAAGCATAAGACCCATGCTTTCATATGCCTCAGTGAATACGTTGACTATATCCTGGAGTTCAGCCTCTGAATGTGCACAGACGCAGGCGTCGTCCGCATACTGCAGCTCAACGACTGAGGTTGGGGTGATCTTGGACCTGGCCTGGAGGCAGCGTAGGTTAAACAGCTTTCCACTAGTTCTGTAGTTTAGTTCCACTCCAGCAGGGAGCTTGTTGATTGTGAGGTGGAGCATGGCGGCGAGGAAGATGGAGAAGAGGGTTGGAGCGATGATGCAGCCCTGTTTGACCCCGGTCCGGACATGGATTGGGTCTGTAATGGATCTGTTGGTAAGGATCACGGCCTGCATGTCATCGTGAAGCAGGCGAAGGATGTTGACAAACTTTTGGGGGCATCCGAAACGGAGGAGGACGCTCCATAGACCCACACGGTTGACAGTGTCAAAGGGCTTTGTAAGATCGAAAAAGGCCATGTATAAGGGCTGGCGCTGCTCCCTGCATTTTTTCTGCAACTGTCGCACTGCAAAGATCATGTCCGTTGTGCCCCGTAGGGGACAAAATTCGCAATGTGATTCCGGGAGGAGCTCCTCAGCCACAGGGAGAAAACGATTGAGGAGAACTCAAGCGACAACTTTCCCAGTGGCTGAAGCAGGGAGATTCCCCTGTAGTTGCCGCAGTCAGACTTGTCCCCTTTTAAAAAAATGGTCACAATCACTGCATCTCTCAGATCTCCCGGCATGCTCTCCTCCCTCCATGTATCCATGCCAAAAGCGCATCTCCGTCACTAAGGAAGACATGAATAACCTCCCCAAAATACTAGGGGACCGAGGATCTAGCGAGAAGGGGGAACTGAGAGAAATCCTTATTAGTCAGGAAATGGTGTTATGGAAATTGAAGGCACTGAAGGCCGATAAATCCCCGGGGCCTGATAGTCTGCATCCCAGAGCACTTAAAGAAGTAGACCTAGAAATAGTGGATGCATTGGTGATCATTTTTCAACAGTCTATCGACTCTGGATAGGTTCCTATGGACTGGAGGGTAGCTAATGTAACACCACGTTTTAAAAAAGGAGGGGGAGAGAAAATAGGTAATTATAGACCGGTTAGCCTAACATCAGTAGTGGGGAAAATGTTGGAATCAATTATTAAAGATGAAATAGCAGCACATTTGGAAAGCAGTGACGGGATCGGTCCAAGTCAGCATGGATTTATGAAAGGGAAATCCTGCTTGACAAATCTTCTAGAATGTTTTGAGGATGTAACGAGCAGAGTGGACAAGGGAGAACTAGTGGATGTGGTGTATTTGGACTTTAAAAAGGCTTTTGACAAGGTTCCACACAAGAGATTGGTGTGCAAAATTAAAGCACATGGTATTGGGGGTAATGTACTAACGTGAATAGAGAACTGGTTGGCAGATAGGAAGCAGAGTCAGGATAAATGGGTCCTTTTCAGAATGGCAGGCAGTGACTAGTGGGGTACCGCAGGGCTCAGTGCTGGGACCCCAGCTATTTACAATATACATTTATGATTTAGATGAGGGAATTGAGTGTAATATCTCCAAGTTTGCAGATGACACTAAGCTGGGTGGCAGTGTGGCAGTGTGAGCTGTGAGGAGGACGTTAAAAGACTGCAGGGTGACTTGGACAGGTTAAGTGAGTGGGCAAGCGCGTGGCAGATGCAGTATAATGTGGATAAATGTGAGGTTATCCATTTTGGTGGCAAAAATACGAAGGCAGAATATTATCTGAATGGCGGCAGATTAGGAAAAGGAGAGGTGCAGCGAGACCTGGGTGTCATTGTAAATCAGTCATTGAAAGTTGGCAGGCAAGTTCAGCAGGCGGTGAAGAAGGCAAATGGTATGTTGGCCTTCATAGCTAGGGGATTTGAGTATAGGAGCAGGGAGGTCCTACTGCAGTTGTACAGGGCCTTAGTGAGGCCTCAACTGGAATATTGTGTTCAGTTTTGGTCTCCTAATCTGAGGAAGGATGTTCTTGCTATTGAGGGAGTGCAGCGAAGGTTAACCAGACGATTCCCGGGATGGCAGGACTGACATATGAGGAGCAACTGGATCGACTGGGCCTGTATTCTCTGGCGTTTAGAAGGATGAGAGGGGATCTCATAAAAACATATAAAATTCTGACGGGACTGGACAGGTTAGATGCAGGAAGAACGTTCCCAATGTTGAGGAAGTCCAGAACCAGGGAACAAGCCATTTAGGACTGAGATGAGGGAGAACTTCTTCACTCAGAGAGTTGTTAACTTGTGGAATACCCTACTGCAGAGAGTTGTTGATGCCAGTTCATTGGATATATTCAAGAAGGAGTTAGATATGGCCCTTATGGCTAAAGGGATCAAGGGGTATGGAGAGAAAGCAGAAAAGGGGTTCTGAGGTGAATAATCAGCTATGATCTTATTGAATGGTGGTGCAGGCTCGAAGGGCAGAATGGCCTACTCCTGCAACTATTTTCTATGTTTCTATGTTTCTCTGTTTCAGTTTAGCCAGGAAAATAATCTTCAACTGTCATCAGTGACAAGCAGATCACAGGCTGCACATAATGTGAGGCAAAGCTGGTCAATCAACAATCAAAAGATGCATCTGGCAGCTTTTGCGCTGAGCAAGGCCAGCCCGAGTGGTCCAGGACTTAGGAATGACGATATGTGTCATGTATGTAACCTTTATGTAACAACACTGCAATACTGTATATACGTAAGAAATGCACACCTTGATCACAGGGGGTGAACTTGTGGGAGACACTCCTCATCTGGTCACCCAGGTATATAAAGATAGGTCCCACGCAGGGTGATCACTTCTTGGTCCTGTGAATAAAGGTTCAGGTCATGGAGTGATCTTGTTTATAGAATGTGCCTCGTGTGGATTTGTGGTATTGTGTAAGGACTTTACATTGGCGACGAGAAACGGGAATCAACGACCCACGAGAATGGCCATCGGCAGCACAGATGAACGGCACTGTGTTGGTGAGGACTGGGACGATTTCATTGAGAGGCGCCAGCAGAGTTTTGTCACGAAGGACTGGCTGGGAGATGCAATGGCTGACAAGCGAAGGGTTCTTCTGCTGACCAGCTGTGGACCTAAGACTTATGCGCTCATGAAAGACTTGCTGGCACCCGAGAAGCTGGTGGACAAAACCTTCGAAGGGCTCAGCAAACTAATCGGTGAGCACCTCAAACCGGCGAGCAGCATACACATGGCCTGACACAGATTCTATACCCACCGACGTCGGGAAGGACAGAGCATACCGGATTTTGTTGCGGACCTCCGGCGCTTGGCCAGACTCTGTAAGTTCACAGACGCCTGCAGGGGGGAGATGCTAAGGGATTTCTTTATTGAGGGCATCGGTCATGCTGGGATTTTCAGAAAGCTAATTGAGACCAAGGACTTGACCTTGGAAGCGGCGGCGTTGATGGCTCAGACTTTTATGACGGGGGAGGAGGAAACCAAGATAATATACGCGGGCAATTCTGCCTCCAGGGAGTCAATATCATAAACGCGACACAGAGCCCCACAGGCTGGCAAGGGCAGTTAACACACCCCAGGCAGCAATAGACCCAAGAGTAAGTCTCCAATAGAGACAATGGCAGGCTGAATGGACATTTACGCCCCCCCCCCAGTGGACAATTCGGCCCGGGATGGGGCCATTGACACCCACTAACAGGGTGCTCAAGAGCAGTCAAAGGGACAATCAGCGAGGAATGCCTTGTAACAGCTCTTTTGTTCACAACAATGGGAATCTCAGTTCATGCTGGAAGTGTGGGGGCAGACATGCTGCCAGTACTTGCAGGTTTCAACAGCTCGTCTTCAGAAATTGTAACCTCAGTGGCCATTTAGCCAGAATGTGCAGAAAGCCTGTAACCAGGCTAATATACGAGGCGGATGAACCAGATGAGGGGTCTGTGAGGCAGGATGATGCTTGGGGCAAATCAATGGACGCTGAAGTTCAGCAGGTTCATGTGGCAAACATACACAGCGCATATATCAAAATGCCACCTATGATGATGAAAGCCCTATTAAACGGCATCCCTGTACACATGGAGCTGGACACGGGGGGCCAGCCAGTCACTCATGAGTGTTCAACAATTCGAAAAGCTGTGGCCACTCAAAGCCAGCAGACCCAAACTAGAATGCATTGAGAAGCAATTACAGACGTACACCAAAGAAATCATTCCAGTGCTAGGCAGTGCAATGTTGGCGGTCACACACAATGGATCGGTGAACCGGCTGCTGTTCTGGTTTGTCCCGGGCAATGGTCCCGCAATGTTAGGGAGGAGCTGGTTAGCTGAGATGAACTGGAAATGGGGGGATGTGCACGTCATGTCATCTGTGGAGTGAAGTTCATGCTCACAGGTCCTACAGCAATTTGAGTCACTATTTCAACCTGGCATCGGGACGTTCAAAGGTACCAAAGTAGTGATACGCATCACGCCGGACGCCAGACCAGTGCACCACAAAGCCAGAGCTGTGCCGTATGTGACGCAGGAGAAAATTGAGAGCGAGTTGGACCGGTTGCTGAGAGAGGGCATCATCTCGCCCGTTGAATTCAGTGACTGGGCAAGCCCCATCGTTCCCGTCCTAAAAGCGGATGGCTAGGTCAGGATCTGTGGCGACTACAAGGCCACTATCACCGAGTGTCCCTACAATACCAATACCCGCTCCCGAGAGCGGAGGACCTTTTTGCCACGCTTGCAGGCGGCAAGCAGTTCACCAAGTTGGACCTCAATTCAGCCGACATGACCCAGGAACTGGCCGAAGAATCCAAGCTACTGACCACCATCACCACGCACAAGGGGCTGTTTGTCTACAACAGGTGAGCGTTTGGCATTCGATCAGCGGCCACTACCTTTCAAAGGAACGTGGAAAGCCTGCTCAAATCCATTCCTGGAACAATCGTATTTCAGGACGACATCCTCATCGTGACACCGAGGAACACCTCCACAACCTGGAGGAGGTGCTATGCCGACTGGACCGGGTAGGCCTGCGACTCAAGAAGTCTAAGTGTGTGTTTTTGGCTCCCGAGGTCAAGTTTCTGGGCAGGAGGGTTGTTGCAGACGGGATTCGGCCTACCGAATCCAAAACGGAGGCGATTCGACGAGCGCCCAGGCCCGGCAACACATTGGAGTTGCGTTCATTTCTGGGACTCTTGAACTATTTCGGGAACTTTCTGCCGAACTTAAGCACATTGTTGAAGCTGCTACATGTGCTCCTGCATAAGGGTTGTGATTGGATTTGGGGGGACTATCAGGAACGGGCTTTCAATCGGAACCTACTTTGTTCAAATAAGTTGTTGACCCTGTACGACCCCCGTAAGAAATTGGTTCTGACATGTGATACATCATCCTATGGGGTTGGGTGCGTGTTGCAGCAGGGTAACACTGAGGGCCAACTACAACCTGTGGCTTATGCCGCCAGGTCGCTCTCTCAAGCTGAATGGGGATATGGGATGGTTGAGAAGGAAGCACTCACATGTGTCTATGGGGTGAAAAAGATGCATCAGTACCTTTTTACCAGGAGGTTCGAATTAGAAACGGACCTGATGCTCCAGAGTGAATCCACCCTCAGCTCCAAGTCCGCAACGCGGTCCGTCAGGAGCTGGAGGCGGATACACTTGACGTGTCCCTGAGTTCCCACATGGTACAGGAGGAGCATATCACGTGACCGAGCTCTCCTGCCATGACTTAACCCTTAGATACGCTTAATTTGGTGACAACAATGTTAACAGGTTACTTACTGATATAAAAAAGAAAAAGAAAAGCTACTCACCAATCACCAGCCAATCACTTACCCCTTTGGCTGTGACGTCACCTTTTGATTTCTTTCTACTTCCTTTTTGCTTTTTCTCCTGGCTGGAGCTGTACAAGCTGGGCCTTTATAGGCCTCTCCACACACCCCGGACTCGCGCTGCTCGAATTGCCGCTCCTCCTCCGACGTTGGGCCTTTGTAGGCCTCTCCACGCACCCCGGACTCGCGCTGCTCGAACTGCCGCTCCTCCTCCGACATTGAGCCTTTGTAGGCCTCTCCACACACCCCGGACTCCTGCTGCTCGAACTGCCGCTCCTCCCCCGACGTTGGGCCTTTATAGGCCTCTCCACACACCCCGGACTCGCGCTGCTCGAATCTCTGTCCTTCTTGGGCAGGACTACGCAATTGCCCCACAAAATGTAGTCGGTCTGGAAGGATAACTCGTCCTTGCGCCAGTGAAATGATTTAAAATCACTATGCATCTCTCCATACGTGGTTGCCCAGTTTCCACTTAATACAGTGTTTCACCTGGGACAGCAGTAGGTCTTGGCTGGTCCAGATTCTTATCTGGCGCTCCGTTACGGGTGACCCTTCGTCCTCAGAGGCTTCCATGGCCAATACCAGTTCCACCGGCTGCTCTGCTTCACCCGGCTGAGCGCATCTGCGTAGTTATTGGTGCCTGCTCTGTGGCGGATCGTGTAGTCGTAAGCGGACAGCGTTAATGCCCACCTCTGAATGCGAGCTGAGGCTTTGGTATTAATGCCTTTGCTCTCAGAGAATAACGACGTGAGCAGCTTGTGGTCGGTTTCTAGTTCGAACCGCCAGCCAAATAAGTACTGGTGCATCTTTTTTACCACGTACACACAAGCTAGGGCCTCCTTTTCGACCATGCTGTACCCCTTTTCAGCCTTGAAAAGGCTGCGGGATGCATACGCTATAGTTGGAGCTTACCCGACACATTCGCTTGCTGAAGCACGCACCCGATCCCGTAGGATGATGCATCGCACGCTAAAACAAGATGCCTTCAGGGATCATACAGCGCCAGTAGTTTGTTTGAGTACAATAAGTTTCTGGCCTTCTCGAAGGCAGTTTCTTGATTTTTACCCCAGACCCAGTCATCGTCCTTATGGAGCAGTACATGTAATGGTTCAAGCAAAGTGCTCAGCCCAGGGAGAAAGTTACCGAAGTAGTTCAGTAGTCCTAGGAACGAGCGCAGTTCCGTCGTGCTGCGTGGTCTCGGGGCCTTCTGGATCACCTCCGTCTTGGAGTCTGAGGGTCTGATGCCATCTGCTGCGATTCTCCTTCCCAGGAATTCCACCTCTGGTGCCAAGAAGATGCATTTGGTTCATTTCAACCTTAGACCTACTCGATTTAGTCGGCGTAGCACCTCTTCCAGGTTATGGAGGTGTTCATCGGTGTCGAGTCCCGTGATCAAGATGTCGTCTTGGAAAACGACCGTTCCCGGGACAGATTTCAGCAGGCTCTCCATGTTTCGTTGGAAGATCGCAGCTGCTGAACGGATCCCGAAGGGGCACCGGTTGTATATGAACAGCCCCTTGTGTGTGTTTATGCACGTTAGCTTCTTGGACGATTTTGCCAGCTCCTGGGTCATATACGCCGAGGTGAGGTCCAATTTCGAAAACAGCTTTCCGCCCGACAGGGTCACGAACAAATCTTCCGCCTTGGGTAGTGGGTACTGGTCCTGTAACAATACTCGGTTTGTGGTTACTTTATAATTTCCACAAATTCTAATTGCCCCATCACTTTTAAGAACGAGGACAATGGGACTGGCCCAGTCATTAAATTCCACTGGCGATATGATGCCTTTGCGCTGAAGCCGATCTAGCTCGACTTCTACTTTCTCCCGCATCATGTAAGGGAGCGCTCTGGCTTTGTGGTGAACGGGTCTCACGTCTGGGCTGAGGTGAATTGTCACCTTGGCCCCTGTGAAGCTGCCGATGCCAGGCTGGAACAGTGACGGAAACTTGTCTAAGACCTGCGCAAACGTGGCTTTCTCCACCGACAATAATGCTTTTACATCGCCCCATTTACAGTTAAAATTCCATAGCCAGCTTCTGCCAAGCAGCATGGGCCCATTACCGGGAACAATCCATAGTGGTAATTTATGCACAGAACCATCATACAGCACCTGAACCATTGCACTTCCGAGGACCGGGATAATCTCTTTGGTGTAGGTGCGCAGCTTCGCGTCGATCGGGCTCAGCCTGGGCCTGTGCGTCTTGTTTGCCCATAACTTCTCGAAGGCCTTCTGGCTCATGATCGATTGGCTCGCACTCGTGTCCAGTTCCATCGGTACCAGTATGCCGTTCAGTTTAATGTTCATCATTATCGGGGGACTCTTGTTGGTAAAGATGTGCACTTCCTGCACGTGCACCCCATGTACCTCCTCCTCCTCGGTCATCTCTGCGCGATCCTCAGGATCTACGCTTGACCTCCCATCCTCCGCTACATATCGAGTTGTAGCACGCTTACACATTCGTTGGAGGTGCCCCATCATTGAGCAACTCTTGCAGACATATTGTTTGAACCTGCACTGGTTTGCGCGATGAGCCCCTCTACAGTGCCAACAGCTTGCTGATGGACTTGCATTCACAGGTACTGATCTCTTCGCATTAGTCCATTGTTGTGGTGAGTGAGTCAGCTCAGGTCGAGCAGAGGTTGCATTAGCTCAGCTGGGGGCACTTCTCCTCTCTGCCGACGAATTTAGCTTATTCATAGTGTTTGGCCCCGGGTGTTTCCGAAGTTGTGAGTAGAGTGGCTTTGTTTCTTCCTTTCTGGCCATGTATGCCTGAGCAATTAGAGTGGCTTTGGCTAGGTCCAAGTCTTCCTCCGCTAGCAATTTGCAGAAAATCCCTTTGTACCCGATTCCCAAAACAAAGAAGTTTCTTGAAATCACTTCAAGAACTGTCCCGAATTTGCTTGGCCCAGCAAGACGCCTTAGCTCAGTGATGAACGCTGCCACGTCCTGGCCTACTCCTCGCCGGTGGGTGTAGAAACGGTACCCTGCCATGAGCGCACTGCGTTTCGGCTTTAGGTGATTTCGAACTAGCTCGCACAGTTCTTCGTAACTTTCCTCAGCGGGTTTCGTTGGGGCCAGTAGGTCCTTGATCAATGCGTATGTCCGTGATCCACAGACCATGAGGAGGACGGCCCTGCGTTTGCTGCCATTTGCAGCTCCCTCTAAGTCTTTCGCGACAAAGCATTGATCCAGCCCGTCAATGAAGTCATCCCAGTCTTCCCCAATGCAATATCGCTTGATGTAGTCAACGGTGGCCATAGCTGCGTGTTAGTTCCTATTCTCGTCGCCAGTTGTTACATATGCTTATCACTATAATAAATCACACATGGCCCATGCTGGAGCTGATCAATCACCTTGTGACTTTTAGGTTTAATGTAAACTCCAAAAGTGAGCACTGCAGGGGGAGCCTGCTTTATATAGGGAGGCAGCATGAGGTGCAGTTATGTGTGCCTCCCGGGCTATTCCCATCTGTTGGCTATTACATGTAATTACATGGTACAATGCATGGTACAGAGTATGGCTGCAAATACATCACAACTTGGTTCCACACACAAAATAGTCCCTTGGCCTTCACTAGAGCACCCAGCTCTGACGTCACTGGCCACGAGCAGGTTAGTGATTTGAACAGCCCTAGCTTCTCTCACCAGGTTCTGTGGGAGAGATCTGCCCCTACGTGATTCGCCCGGCAACATGTTTCTTCCTAATCCAGACCAGCCATCTTGTGTCATAGTATTTCAAAAGTCCTTTGCAGGATGTACAACCAACAGAGATATAAACACAACAGACCAGAGTTGACTTTGTTGACTTACAGCAGTGTGTTCCAGACCCACACCATCCTCTCGATGAAAAAAAGTTCTCCTCAACTCCCCTCTAATCTTCTACCAATTACTTTAAATCTATACCCGCTAGTTATTGACCTTTTTGCTAAGGGAAATAGGTCCTTCCTATCCACAATATCTATTCCCCTCATAATCTTATACACCTCAATTAAGTCTCCCCTCAGCCTCCTTTGTTCCAAAGAAAACAACTCCAGCCTATCCAATCTTTCCTCATAACTAAAATTCTCCAGTCCTGGCAACATCCTTGTAAATCTCCTCTGTACCCTCTCTAGTGCAATCACATCTTTCCTGTAATGTGGTGACCAGAACTTTACGTAGTACAACAGCTGTGGCCTAACTAGTGTTTTATACAGTTCAAACATAACCTCTCTGCTCTTATATTCTATGCCTCGGCTAATAAAGAAAAGTATCCCTTATGCCTTCTTAACCACATTATCTACCTGTCCTGTTACCTTCAGGGATCTGTGGACATGCACTCCAAGGTCCCTCTGTTCCTCCACACTTCTCAGTATCCTACAATTTATTGTGTATTCATTTGCCTTGTTAGCCCTCCCCAAATGCATTACCTCACACTTCTCCGGACTGAATTCTATTTGTCACTTTCCTGTTCACCTGACTAGTCCACTGATATCTTCCTGCAGTCTATAGCTTTCTTCCTAACTATCAACCACATGGCCAATTTTTGTATGATCTGAAAACTTCTTAATCATGCTCCCTACATGAAGTCTAAATCATTGATACATACCACAAAAAGCAAGGGACCTAGTATTGAGCCCTGTGGAACCCCACTGGAAACAGCCTTTCAGTCACTAAAAAACCCATCGACCATTACCCTTTTCATCCTGCCACTGAGCCACATTTGTATCCAAATTGCCATTGTTCCTTGGATCCCATGGTCTTTTACTTTTCTGACCATGTGGGATCTTATCAAAAGCCTTGCTAAAATCCATATAGACTACATCAAATGCACTACCCTCATCAACCCTCCTTGTTACCTCCTCAAAAAATTCAATCAACTTAGTCAGATACAATTATCCCTTAACAAATCCATGATAACTGTCCTTGATTAATCCATGCCTTTCTAAATGATGATTAATACTGTCAAATTGGACAGCTTGTTCAAAGAGTCAGCACAAGCATGATGGGCTGAATGGCCTCCTTCTGTGATGTGGGATTCTATTTCTGTATGATTTGAATGTGATAGAATCCATTTCAGTCACAGGAATGTTTATGCCAACAGACTTATAGCAAATAATAATATTGGCACCTAACATTCTGTCCTGAGTGGCACTCCCAGTGTAACGTGCAAAATTAACGCAGTAAAACAGCGAGGTAAAGAATGAGAAAATGAGCTGGGACCGTACTATCTATTTCCTTATATCAAAATCTTCCCCTGTAAATGCTAGGTCTGCAGCTGCACCCCTTTTAACTTTCACATTTGCAGCACTTCCTGTTGATTTCTCATTCAGTTCATCAGCATTAGAAGTAGAAAAACTCACACTTTGATTTCCACATTTTACATTCAAATATTTGGCTTACCTCAAAATCTGGGATCAAAGCTGATGAGGTGAGCCTAACATTAGCTCTCTGGCAGCAAACTGGCCAAATGAAAACATGTAAATAGATCATCAGTTAAAACAGGAACAGATTTTTTGCAGTCAAGGTAAGAGGAAGTAAGTAATCTAAAAATGTGTATTGGTTTTTACACATGCCAAAATGACTATTTTTTGTAGGTGGAAGAGAGTGGTCTGAAAAGCATGATGCTAACTGTCATGTATCTCACACTACTGTATATAACTGTATCTTACCATGCTATACATGGCTTTAACTAGATATAATCTGTAACCACAAGCATACTTTACCACCAGGGGTGCACTTGCAGGAGACACTGCATACCTGTTCCACAAAGTATATAAAGGCAGGTCTCAGGCAAGTGTGACACTCGAGAGCTGTGAAATAAAAGTGCAGATCCAGAGTGACCTTGACTTCAGCATGTGCCTCGTGTAAGTCTGTACTGCAGGGTCAGGACTTTACACTAACTCTCACATTTTTACAGTGATAATATTCAGAGATACGCTGGTTCATATCAAAGAATAAAACACTGCAGCAGGTACTTCTGGAGTAGAATAATTCCTAATGGACCCTTATTGCTTTTTCTAATGTTCAATGACTGTTATAAAATTTTGACATAAATGAAGTCCTCAACTTGCCCCTGGGGGCTCGCATTGGATCTGATTACTGTAGGGGCATTCCTGGGCTCCTGTTCCTTTCTCAGATAAAGTCATAGAGTATTTGTGGCACAGAAGGAGGCCATTTGGCCCATCGAGTTCATGCCGGCTCTCTGTAGAGGAATCCAGTCAGTCCCATTCCCCTGCTCTATCATAGCCCTGCAAGTTTATCTCCCTCAAGTGCCCATCCAATTTCCTTTTGAAATTATTGATCATCTCCGCTTCCACCACCCCCGTCGGTAGTGAGTCCCTGGTCAATATCACTCGCTAACGAAGTTCTTCCTCACATCCCCCCTGTATCTCTTTCCCAAAACCTTAAATCTGTGTCCCCTAATTCTTGTCCCCTAGTCCCATCAGCTAATGGGAGCAACCTTTCACTGTCTACCTTATCCAAACCTGTTGTAATCTTGTACACCTTTATCAAATCTCTCCTCAACCTCCTTTGCTCCAATAATAACAACCCCAGCTTCTCCAACCTAACCTTGTAGCTAAAATCCCTCATCCCTGGAACAATTCCGGTAAATCTCCTCTGCACCCTCTCAAGAACTTTCACATCTTTCCTAAAGTGTGGTGACCAGACTGGACGCAATACTTGCTATATTAAATTCCATCTGCCACTTGTCTGCCCATTCTGCTAGCCTATCTATGCCCTGTTGCAGTCGATTGGTATCATCCTCACTGTTTGCCATACCTCCAAGTTTGTAGCATCAGCAAATTTTGAAATTTTACTCTGTATTCCAATATCCAAGCACTGTCCCTTGGGGAACACCACAGCTTACCATCCTCCAGTTTGAAAAACAACCATTTACCACGACTCGCTGTTTACTGTCCCTAAGCCAATTTCTTATCCAAACTGAAACTGATCCTCCTATTCCATGAGCCTCAATTTTGTTAACCAGCCTTTTAAGTGGTACTTTGTCAAATGCTTTCTTACAATCCATATAGACAACATCCACTGCATTACCTTCATCAACTTTCTCTGTTATTTCATCAAAAAATTGAATTAGATTAGTCAAACACAATCTGGGTCCTCCCGAAACGGGTCGCAACTACCGCTTTTGAAGTGATTTCGCCGCCACGGCAGATGAGGTGGCCTCTTTCACGAAATTCAGCTCTTTGTCTTTTTCTTTGAAGCGGGCTGGAAGTCGGTCATAATGGGGTCGGCAGTG